>NC_064638.1:1025182673-1025807673 GCF_023864345.2 Schistocerca serialis cubense
GGGGGAAAAAGGGACAGGTATACACTCGCACACACACACATATCCATCCATACATACACAGACACAAGCAGACATTTGTAAAGGCAAAGAGTTTGGGCAGAGATGTCAGTCGGGGCGGATGTACAGAGGCAAAGATGAAGTTGAAAGACAGGTGAGGTATGAGCGGCGGCAAATTGAAATTAGAAATTAGCGGAGATTGAGGCCTGGCGGATAGCGAGAAGAAAGGATATGCTGAAGGGCAAGTTCCCATCTCCGGAGTTCTGACAGGTTGGTGTTAGTGGGAAGTATCCAGATAACCCGGACGGTGTAACACTGTGCCAAGATGTGCTGGCCGTGCACCAAGGCATGTTTAGCCACAGGGTGATCCTCATTACCAACAAACACTGTCTGCCTGTGTCCATTCATGCGAATGGACAGTTTGTTACTGGTCATTCCCACATAGAACGCTTCACAGTGTAGGCAGGTCAGTTGGTAAATCACGTGGGTGCTTTCACACGTGGCTCTGCCTTTGATCGTGTACACTTTCCGGGTTACAGGACTGGAATAGGTGGTGGTGGGAGGGTGCATGGGACAGGTTTTACACCGGGGGCGGTTACAGGGGTAGGAGCCAGAGGGTAGGGAAGGTGGTTTGGGGATTTCATAGGGATGAACTAAGAGGTTGCGAAGGTTAGGTGGACGGCGGAAAGACACTCTTGGTGGAGTGGGGAGGATTTCATGAAGGATGGATCTCATTTCAGGGCAGGATTTGAGGAAGTCGTATCCCTGCTGGAGAGCCACATTCAGAATCTGATCCAGTCCCGGAAAGTATCCTGTCACAAGTGGGGCACTTTTGGGGTTCTTCTGTGGAAGGTTCCGGGTTTGAGGAGATGAGGATGTGGCTCTGGTTATTTGCTTCTGTACCAGGTCGGGAGGGTAGTTACGGGATGCAAAAGCTGTTTTTAGGTTGTTGGTGTAATGGTTCAAGGATTCCGGACTGGAGCAGATTCGTTTGCCACGAAGACCTAGGCTGTAGGGAAGGGACCGTTTGATGTGGAATGGGTGGCAGCTGTCATAATGGAGGTACTGTTGCTTGTTGGTGGGTTTAATGTGGACGGACGTGTGAAGCTGGCCATTGGACAGGTGGAGGTCAACGTCAAGGAAAGTGGCATGGGATTTGGAGTAGGACCAGGTGAATCTGATGGAACCAAAGGAGTTGAGGTTGGAGAGGAAATTCTGGAGTTCTTCTTCACTGTGAGTCCAGATCACGAAAATGTCATCAATAAATCTGTACCAAACTTCGGGTTGGCAGGCCTGGGTAACCAGGAAGGCTTCCTCTAAGCGACCCATGAATAGGTTGGCATACGAGGGGGCCATCCTGGTACCCATGGCTGTTCCCTTTAGTTGTTGGTATGTCTGGCCTTCAAAAGTGAAGAAGTTGTGGCTAAACATGCCTTGGTGCACGGCCAGCACATCTTGGCACAGTGTTACACCGTCCGGGTTATCTGGATACTTCCCACTAACACCAACCTGTCAGAACTCCGGAGATGGGAACTTGCCCTTCAGCATATCCTTTCTTCTCGCTATCCGCCAGGCCTCAATCTCCGCTAATTTCTAATTTCAATTTGCCGCCGCTCATACCTCACCTGTCTTTCAACTTCATCTTTGCCTCTGTACATCCGCCCCGACTGACATCTCTGCCCAAACTCTTTGCCTTTACAAATGTCTGCTTGTGTCTGTGTATGTATGGATGGATATGTGTGTGTGTGCGAGTGTATACCTGTCCCTTTTTCCCCCTAAGGTAAGTCTTTCCGCTCCCGGGATTGGAATGACTCCTTACCCTCTCCCTTAAAACCCATATCCTTTTGTCTTTCCTTCTCCTTCCCTCTTTCCTGACGAGGCAACCATTGGTTGCGAAAGCTAGAATTTTGTGTGTATGTTTGTGTTTGTTTGTGTGTCTATCGACCTGCCAGCGCTTTTGTTTGGTAAGTTTCATCATCTTTCTTTTTAGATATATTTTTCCCACGTGGAATGTTTCCCTCTATTATATTCATATCATTAATTTGAAGCCAACAATCACGTTTGTTATTGTTATCGTCATTGTTATTGTCACTGTTACATTTCGAAGTCTTTTCTGTCGTCTTATTTCCTCCTTCTGTTTTTGCCAGCAGTTTCACTTTCTATTCACCTTCTCCTTTTTTACCGTAATCCAGTATACAATTTTATCCCGTCGATATACACTCAATAATACGTAATAATACGTAAATCACTTCGAAACCATAACCAAAAAAATTTTTTTTCCGCTTTGCTGCTATAAAATCCACCGTTTCCAGTCCACAAACAGTTCCTTTTAGCTATTAAACAACCCTTTCGGCAGTTTTAATAACTTTTGCCTTATTTCCATTTCTATTTTTATTTCCATTTCCGTTTTTCTCACATCACCGATCATTTTTAGCCGCTTCCCACAGGTTTTAACGTCATTATTTCTTCATCAAACAATTGTTAGCTTCATCTCCATAATCTGCCACCACCAAACCACTCCTTTTAATACATCCTCACGTAGTTTTTTCGAAATTTTCCCGAATTTCTCCACCCTTTAACGTGTTTTGGCGGCAACACAACCACCTAACCTTTATGCACATCATTATCTACCTACACAAGTTCACCACAGGATCAACATAGCCCAGCCCTGACCAACCCTTTTTCGCCTTTTTTCACACCAGATCTCCATTTGCTTTCTAATTTTACCTTTATCTCTCCCCATATATTTTTTCATATTTTCATTTTCATTTCAGCCTCGTGTTCCACTTTCCACCTTCTAGTACCATGTCACCCTCACAACACCTTCACAACGACCCCATTAAGTTTTATTTACATTCCCTCCGCAAACATGCCTTCGCCCTAGCCAGATTACACTCCCATATTTTATTTTCTCAGGCTTGTCTGACATTTGGCATCACCCCCAAAGGCCTCACACTTAAAGTTCCCATCTCTGGCTGCAACCCTTCTTTCCATCAGTCCCTATACCAGTTCCAAACCAAACAATCCATTGCCCTCACCCACCTAATCCTTCACCTACACATCCACTCAGCCAATCAACACGCCCATCAACTCCTATCCTTTATAAAAATCCTCAATCTTTCCTCTCCCACATCCACACCTGTTGTTCAGAGCATCCTCCTACAGGCCAACCGCAAATTAGAGCAGCATGCCACCCTCCACCTTAAAAAACTATCCAATCTCCTGGTTTCCCACCTCCGGAAAGGCAACTCACTCACCCTTCACAACCTTTCCAGCAAACCTCAACCTCCTCTCATTGCACACAAACCCAGTCTCTCCCATCTACTCAATCTCCCACTTCCAGCTCCACTCCCTCCAAAACCTCAAAATTCCAATCAACGCAATCTGGAACCACAACACCCCAATTCAGTAGTTAACCTTTCCTCCAAACCTCTCTCCCAATCCGAAACCTCTGTCCTATCCAAAGGCCTCACCTTCAGCCCCACTCCCAGATTTAACCAAACAGCCCTCGTCAAAGATTTACTGTCCTACACCCGTACTCTCTGCTGGAAATATCACTTTGCCACGAAGAAAAATGATCCTAATCCTACTCCTAATGATCCAACTCCCCAAGACACTATCCAAATTGAACCATGCCTGGAACAGTTCCGTCCTCCGTCACAGCGGGACCCACCTCCTCTTCCTCAAAATCACCCTCTCCTAACCTTCCAGGAATTTCTGACTTCCAGCCTTGCCTCTCAATCCTTCTTAAAAAACCTTAATCCTACTCCCAACATCACCACTGCTGAAGCCCAGGCTATCCGTGATCTGAAGGCTGACCGATCCATCGTCATTCTTCCGGCGGACAAGGGTTCCACAACTGTGGTACTTGATCGTCGGGAGTATGTGGCTGAGGGACTGCGTCAGCTTTCAGACAACACTACTTACAAAGTTTGCCAAGGCAATCCCATTCCTGATGTCCAGGCGGAGCTTCAAGGAATCCTCAGAACCTTAGGCCCCCTACAAAACCTTTCACCCGACTCCATCAACCTCCTGACCCCACCAACACCCCGCACCCCTACCTTCTACCTTCTTCCCAAAATTCACAAGCCCAATCATCCCGGCCGTCCCATTGTAGCTGGTTACCAAGCCCCCACCGAACGCATCTCTGCCTACGTAGATCAACACCTTCAACCCATTACATGCAGTCTCCCATCCTTCATCAAAGACACCAACCACTTTCTCAAACGCCTGGAATCCCTACCCAGTCTGTTACCCCCAGAAACCATCCTTGTAACCATTGATGCCACTTCCTTATACACAAATATTCCGCACGTCCAGGGCCTCGCTGCGATGGAGCACTTCCTTTCACGCCGATCACCTGCCGCCCTACCTAAAACCTCTTTCCTCATTACCTTAGCCAGCTTCATCCTGACCCACAACTTCTTCACTTTTGAAGGCCAGACATACCAACAACTAAAGGGAACAGCCATGGGTACCAGGATGGCCCCCTCGTATGCCAACCTATTCATGGGTCGCTTAGAGGAAGCCTTCCTGGTTACCCAGGCCTGCCAACCCGAAGTTTGGTACAGATTTATTGATGACATTTTCGTGATCTGGACTCACAGTGAAGAAGAACTCCAGAATTTCCTCTCCAACCTCAACTCCTTTGGTTCCATCAGATTCACCTGGTCCTACTCCAAATCCCATGCCACTTTCCTTGACGTTGACCTCCACCTGTCCAATGGCCAGCTTCACACGTCCGTCCACATTAAACCCACCAACAAGCAACAGTACCTCCATTATGACAGCTGCCACCCATTCCACATCAAACGGTCCCTTCCCTACAGCCTAGGTCTTCGTGGCAAACGAATCTGCTCCAGTCCGGAATCCTTGAACCATTACACCAACAACCTAAAAACAGCTTTTGCATCCCGTAACTACCCTCCCGACCTGGTACAGAAGCAAATAACCAGAGCCACATCCTCATCTCCTCAAACCCGGAACCTTCCACAGAAGAACCCCAAAAGTGCCCCACTTGTGACAGGATACTTTCCGGGACTGGATCAGATTCTGAATGTGGCTCTCCAGCAGGGATACGACTTCCTCAAATCCTGCCCTGAAATGAGATCCATCCTTCATGAAATCCTCCCCACTCCACCAAGAGTGTCTTTCCGCCGTCCACCTAACCTTCGCAACCTCTTAGTTCATCCCTATGAAATCCCCAAACCACCTTCCCTACCCTCTGGCTCCTACCCCTGTAACCGCCCCCGGTGTAAAACCTGTCCCATGCACCCTCCCACCACCACCTATTCCAGTCCTGTAACCCGGAAAGTGTACACGATCAAAGGCAGAGCCACGTGTGAAAGCACCCACGTGATTTACCAACTGACCTGCCTACACTGTGAAGCGTTCTATGTGGGAATGACCAGTAACAAACTGTCCATTCGCATGAATGGACACAGGCAGACAGTGTTTGTTGGTAATGAGGATCACCCTGTGGCTAAACATGCCTTGGTGCACGGCCAGCACATCTTGGCACAGTGTTACACCGTCCGGGTTATCTGGATACTTCCCACTAACACCAACCTGTCAGAACTCCGGAGATGGGAACTTGCCCTTCAGCATATCCTTTCTTCTCGCTATCCGCCAGGCCTCAATCTCCGCTAATTTCTAATTTCAATTTGCCGCCGCTCATACCTCACCTGTCTTTCAACTTCATCTTTGCCTCTGTACATCCGCCCCGACTGACATCTCTGCCCAAACTCTTTGCCTTTACAAATGTCTGCTTGTGTCTGTGTATGTATGGATGGATATGTGTGTGTGTGCGAGTGTATACCTGTCCCTTTTTCCCCCTAAGGTAAGTCTTTCCGCTCCCGGGATTGGAATGACTCCTTACCCTCTCCCTTAAAACCCATATCCTTTTGTCTTTCCTTCTCCTTCCCTCTTTCCTGACGAGGCAACCATTGGTTGCGAAAGCTAGAATTTTGTGTGTATGTTTGTGTTTGTTTGTGTGTCTATCGACCTGCCAGCGCTTTTGTTTGGTAAGTTTCATCATCTTTCTTTTTAGATATATTTTTCCCACGTGGAATGTTTCCCTCTATTATATTTATACATATATATATATATATATATATATATATATTCCCCCTCCCCAGAAAAAGTCTGGTCGTCTAGTCTCTATGGATAAGCCAAGACAAGTTTTCACTTATTTTGACTTCTCTTCCACTGAACCAAGTTGCTGGGCAATTAGATTATGGCACTTGCAGTGTTCTCCTCATTATTGACACTCGCTGTCAGATTTCTGTTCTGCAGATGCTGGAATAATTATATAGACACTCTTGTCACCTCCCGCCAGATCGTCATGAAACATACATTATCTGCTTCCTCCTGTGACTGCAATCACACAAGCAAGACTTTGCAAACCCCTGGGGGGTCACGACCCTCAGGTTAACAGGCACTATGTTAGGCAAGTAAGGGGAAGTTGTGGAATGACAACAAAGGAAATGATGTTTCAGCGGAATGGAAGTATGGATGCTTAAAGAACAAAGGAAACAGTGATGACAAAATGGTGTGTGTGTGTGTGTGTGTGTGTGTGTGTGTGTGTGAGTGACAGAGAGAGAGAGAGAGAGAGAGAGAGAGAGAGAGAGAGAGAGAGAGGTGGTAAAAGACAGAGAGGGGAAGAGAGATTGGCATAGGAAGGGAAGTGGAGGGGGAGAGGAGAGATCATGGTGTAGAGAGGGAAGAAAGGGAGGTAATGATAAGACTAATTGGGGGGGGGAGGGGGGGGGGGGGAATTCAGGCAAAAGAAGAAGGATGGAGGAGGGATGTGTAGTGATAGTGGGAGAGGGTTAAACAAAGACATATACATTTTATAACTAACTTAACCAAGTCAGTACTTACTTTTGCAAGCAGGTTTTGCAGAATATATGACCTTCAATACATGTGACAGTGTCCTCTGCTAGAACTTCATCATCATAGCAACAACCACACTCCAGCAACTCATTATTTTCCTTAGCCTATGGGTGGGAAAAAAAGCTATTAAGAAATAAATTGAACAAATACAGAGCTTCTCAGCATCTTTATTGTAAAAAGTAGTACCAAATGCCAATGCTACAAGCTTTAATTTTATGATTTAGACATTGTAACTTGCACTCTGTCTCATACTTTAAATTCTTTTGCTACCTTAGCCTGCGGTTAGATACCTTACATGATCGCTCCGTACCTGTTTGGGTACTTTTGCAGTACAAAAACAATATTTTATCTAGCCACAAGAACAATAATACACTAGACACTCGCTAATCTGGCCATTCCCTGCACAAATGGGTGCCAGATTAGCAAAAGTTATAAATTATTGAGTGTGTTTAAAATTTAGTTTAAACCCACAGGGACTATTCTGTATTAAATTCACAGAAACATTCATTTTCATAGGACACTTAGTCCTTGAGAATGTATATATACAGTAGTATAACTCACTATGAAACATGTCCCGAATTTTTAGTAGTTGCAATGACAGTACATGATGGTGGCATTCTTTATCACACAACTGTTTTACAAGCATTAACATCAGTACTTCACATACATGGTGGTTATGTAATGTACTCCAGAAAAATGTCTGCAGCTGCAGTACTAGCAGTGTGAGAAATCTTCACGCGCTCTCCTCCTATGTCCTCTTCATCATTTCATTGTTACTTTCCTGCACCTCTTAGTTATTTCTTCATATGCTAAAATTTGGTCTGTCTCACTGTTTTACTCATTTAGCCACTTTGCAACATCGTCTTCACAATGACTCCTCATCCTGGAAGCTTGTGGAACATGTCAATATGCAATCTGTCAGCAACTGATGATTCCAAATTGATTAGCGCATTCCCTCCAATCTGCATGAATGGATGGAAAAGTGTGAACTTTTCTCCAGCTCTTCATTATGGTAGTTTCTCCATTTTATCCCATGCTTCTGCTGTTTGGGAAAATGTCACATACATTGGTTGTTTTCCATACCTTCAACATAGCCTCAGTAGAGTCATTTTCCAATTCATTCAACAACGAGACAAGAAGTGCATGTCAATAATGACATATAATTGATTCCAAAATTCCCTGGTCCACAGGCTACATTGGGGCTGTCACACGGGTGGAAGAAAGACTGCTTGTATACCACTGAACTCTAAAGAGTCACACTGGAAGGATGACTGGGACCATTGTCAGTTAAACGGATAGCTTTCAGTGGAAGCCTTCTATACTTCAGCTATTATGTTGAAGCTGGTACAAATTTTTCGATGATAACGACTATGTGTTTAAAGGGACTAAACTACTGGGTCATCAGTCCCTTCTTATCATGGGGGGGGGGGGGAGAAGCAACTTGGCTGTTGGCTGCTCAAATAGGCATAACAAGGTGACAGGGGAAGATAGTAACCTGCAGTTGCTTGGAGGTACCCACCACACTGGAAGCTCTTGCCCCCAGAACCAGAAAAGTATTATAGGTTAAAGTAAAATCCACTCGATCTCAGGACATGCAACACTTTGGTACTGGCTGTCACATCATCCGCAAGCATCTGAGATAGTGAGGTAGGCAAGCTGAGAGTGTACTGCAGATTGGCCAGCAGGGCGCACCCAACAACAACATGCATTATCATCGGTAGACTACCACAGCTGCAGTGAGAAGGATCCTCCTGACATAGAAGGAACTTGTAGGTGAGTTGTATGGCCAATGTGCAGTTGGCACAACACAATGGAATCTTTCCAAGACAATTGGAAAGATGTATACCACAACTTAGTGGGCCCTGTAATCACTTTCAACATGTTTTGGGTCATAGTAGCCTGATATTCCAATACCCAGAACCTCAAAATATTGCATTGAAGTTGTAATCGTAAGTCTGTGTCTTGTATCCCAAAGTCAAGTTGATCCCCTGTAGCTGTGTCTTTAGCTAAATGTTTGGCATGTTCGTTTCCTGGAATGCCTATGTGGATCAGTGTCCAGATGAAAGTCACTGTCTTTCCAGAGCTGTAGAGGTCAGCCAATAGGTCCTGGATGCTGGTGACCAAAAGATTTTTGGGATAGCACGAGGTTATATCTTTTAAGCAACTCGTGGAATTGCTACAAATCAGAAAGCTCATCGTGGCCTGGGATTTGACGTACCGCAAAGTCTGAGAGATGGGAACAACTCTGCAGTGTATACACTGCAGGGTCTCAGAAGAGAGTGTTTCTTTTGTCTTGTCTCCTTGCATGTGCAAAAGCGTAATCAGCCCTGTCACTGGCTTTCGATCCATCTGTGTAGATGCATAATGAATTATAATAATTGTGGAGGACTAAAAGAAACAGGTGTTAGAGAAGAATATGATCAGCATCCTTCTTGTGGCCACAAAAGAGGTCCATCCATATCACAGGACAGGGTACAGCACATGGGCGGGGGGGGGGGGGGGGGGGGGGGGGGAGGGGGGGGGGGCATGGGGGTGTGCCGAGACGGAGCTCTAGGGACACAGGCTAATGGAGGTTCTTGGAGGTCCTTCAGTAGAGTAGCAAGTCGGATCCCAGAGGTCTTCGCAGTTTTGGGTGATGCACGAACAGTCCGAACTGCTGGTTGGGGAACAGAGTTGAGTGGCATGGATGAGCAGACATCTGACTGATTGTGACAGCTTAACTTTCCAGAAGCTGCTGTCATCTAACCCGCAGTAGTGGGACACCGGCTTCTGCCAAGAGACCGTCATCAAAGCTTGTATGGAAGGCTCCTGTTGCTGACCGCACACCAGTGTGGTGAACTGCGTCCAGCAAGCTCAGTATGGACAGTGCTGCCGACCCACAGGCAGTGGATCAATAGTCCAAACGGAAAAAAATCAGCACTTTGTAAAATCTCAGAAGAACTGTAAGGTCCACGCCCTAGGAAGAGAGGCTAAGAAAACAGAGAGCATTCAGCTTCTTCATGTAAGTTTCCTTGAGCCAGCAGATATGTGGCAGCCAAGTTAGCTTTTGGTCAAATAAAATACCTAAGAATTGGAAAGCTTCAATGACTTCAAGTAACTGGTCACCAAGATAAATTTCTGGCTGCAGGTGCACAGTCTGGAGTCGATAAAAATGCACAACTCGTGATTTTGCAGGAGAAAATTGATAGCTGTGATTCAAGGCCCAGTCATGGACTCTCCAGACAGCCCCTGAAGTTGATGCTCAGCAATGAGTAGTGATGCAGAGGCAAAGTACAGGCAAAGATCTTCCACGTACAGTGACGGAGAGACTGTGGGGCCCACTGCATTTACAATACCATTGATGGCAATGGCAAACAGTGTTATCGAACCTATCCAAACCCGAAAAAACCTGAGAGATAGGAAATTCTGGATAAAAATGGGTAAATTTCCCCAGAAACCCCACTCATGCAGGATGTGATACCTGGTGGTATCACACACCTTCTGTAGGTTAAAGAACACAGCAATCAGATGTTGGCAATGCGCAAAAGCATTGTGCACTGCGGATTCCAAAAGAACCAGAAATTCTATGGTGGGCCCTGAAAGCCCAAAAGCCACTTTGGATTCTTGATGTATGCCCTCCAGCTTCAAGGCACCAACAAAGATGGTGGTTGACCATTCTTTCGAATAGCTTACACAGCCCATTTGTCGGAAAGATTGGCAGGTAGTTAAATAAGTGGGTCTATGTTCCATAAGAACACGTGAGAACTGCTGGATATCAGTAACGTCTTGCCACGATATTTCGGCACAGAGTCTTCTGGCCATCTTCAGGTGAGTACCACTGTAGTAGTACTGGCGAGTATGCGCTCAGCTCTGCTATTTAAAGCCATAATCAGATGACATTGCGCATGCGCTGCTCAGCGTGCGCGTTCATAACAACTCCGTGCGCTGCGCCTCGCGCCCTCCACAGTGAAAGCTTGTCATATCGATATCAGGTTGATTTTCATCTTTATACAGATAACTATGTCGACTACGAAGTTTCTCTGTAACAGGATTCCAAGCAGGGTTTAGCTGATAACTGCTATCTCGATTGATGAGAGTCTCATTGTCAAAAAATCTTATTTCCACAGATTCATTGATAATCGAGCTCCAAAAGTTTGATGTATGGGCCAAAATTTTTGTGTCGTCGTTATTCATGGAATGGTCTGTGGAAATACAATGTTCGGCAATTGCGGACTTGGCGGATTGGAGAAGGCAAGTATGCCGTTGGTGTTCCACAATGCATTCCTGCACAGTTCATGTTGTTTGCCCTATATATGATTTGCGGCATTCACACGGAATTTTGTAAACACCCAATTTACGTAGGCCCAGGTCTGCACAAGTGGGTCTACTCCTGGTTTCAGGACAGGAATAATAATAATATCTTCCTGCCAGTGAGAGGGAAACACTCACTCTCACCAATCGCAATTAAGAAGCCAAAGGATACATTCCAACTGTTGGCGCAAAAATGTTTGAGCATTTGGTTATGGATTTTGTCAGGTCCAGGGACCATATCTTGGCACTCTGCCCAAGCGCTGCGAAGCTCCCAATCACTAAAAGGGACATTATACGATAGAGAGTTGTATGCATGGAAAGATACTGGGCATCACTCAATGAGGTGTTTCTGGGTCAAGAAATGAGAATGGTGATGACTGCAAGCGGACACTTCAGCGAAGTGTGCTGCAAAAAAAAAAAAAAAAAAAAAAAAATCGCAAGTACCGCGGGATCAGTGCAGATATGACCATTGACAAGAACGCCAGGAACTGCCGTGGGTGGTGGATGGTTGCAAATGTGGCAGAGTTTAGCCCATACTTGGGACTATGGGGTGTAGGATCACATGGTTGCGACATATTGCTACCAACACTCCCGATTCCTTTTCTTTATTAAAAACCGCACTTTCGTCCAGAATATTTTTAATGCTATTAAATTATCCATTATATCACTTGGGCCTTTGAAGCACACTGTGGCATTCCCTGATAGCTGTGGCTATATCTTCAGACCACCCTGGTACTGGCCATCATCAAGATGAGCCGGAGGAGTAGGGTATCATTGCTGCTGCAGCATAGTATCAATAGTATTCTGCACCAGTCTGTCAATATCTGACACAACTGGCTGCAAAAGTGGCCGCAGAGGAGAAAGCCTACCAATCAGCTTTCCAAAGAAACCAACATGGGGCATATTCTAGATGTCTTCGAGTGGAGAGGGAGAGAGCATTAGGAAAAATGTCACCGTCACAAAAATCGCCTAGGGCTCGCCACTGAATCAGGAGTAAGATACTCGAGCTGCAAACTGTGAGACCAAAAGCTGGAAATGTTCTGTGGCCCACAATGAAATGGGTTGCAGCTCCCTTGTTGAGTATGCATATGTCCAATTCTGAAAGGAGGAGTTTTAGTACTCAGCCTCTGTGAGACATAGTGTCACCATCTAACAGAGGATTATGGTCATTGAAGCCCCAAAATAAGAGAAAGTGGCCAAGGAGCTGTGCCACTAACTCTAACAGCTTGTGATAATGGAAAGGTCTGTCTGGGGGGTAGATAAACATTATATATTGTCATTCGAACTGAGAGTTAGACATTAACGGCCATGGCCTCTAGTGCAGTTGTAAGGGGCAACTGCTCACTGAAAATATCAGAGTGAATGAGGTTCCTGAAGCGCTATGCCAGTTGCCGAGTACGTAGCCATTACAGTTCCATTGAACCATTGAAGGAGTGTTTGAGTCAGGTCTGAGAAAGTGACGAACGGAAAAGATGGGTATGAATACTTCGCAACCATGTCATGGTCCACCCGACTGTGTGATCCATTGTCCATGTGCATAGGCTCAACCACTGCCCAGCTGGGGAGCGTAACATCTGAAGCCTCAGAAAGTATCTTATCTTTCTGCTTATCCTATCCTGCTAAGACTGTGGCTGGAATATGAACAGGGTCAGGTGGTGTCATGCGATACTGTGTCATCATGTGAGGTGTGGACTGAGACACGACAGTCATAAAATTGGAGGAAAAAAAACTTCCATGAGTTGCCTCTTCAGAAAGACAAGCAATGGTCACGGGTCCATTCTAGCCCCCGACACTGAGGGGTGGGATGTTGGGAATTCCCAGTCACTGAGTGGGTAGTTTATGATACCCAGTTGCATTACAATATGCCACTAATTTTATGGGCTGCTTCTGTTGTTTGTACCTACGAGCTTCCTTTTCATACTTAACAGCTAATTTCTTGTTTTCCTTAAGGAAGAGGTCAGTTTCACTAGCACTGTACAAGGCATCAGCAGTTAAATAATCTTTTTCTATTACCTTCCATATCTTGTTAACAAATACTTATACATCTTTTTCTTTAGCCAAGAGACTTTCCTCGATGACTGTCAGCATTCCATGTCATTAATCTAGTTTGATAGCCAACTCTCGCTTGCTGCAAACAAGATACTGCAGCAAAGTTGTTCCTAAATGCAACTTCTTTTTCCTTTATTACCATGCTACTGACACAAATTCCTTTACCTCACTGGTGTATGAACCATCTACAAACAGCTATCTCATTTCTTCATTCTCACTCTTTCACATAAATATAATTTCAAGTTTCTGCTTCAGGTTACCGCAACGTGTTTCCTTTTAAAAACCATGACACTGAGCGGCAAAGAAAGCCACAACTCCAAATATGTAGAGCATAGTTTAACACTGCCGCACATGGTAATTCATTGTTGTTTGTGTCACTTATGCTTGAGCAACTAGAGGCTGATGTTGGCCAGATTAATGAGAGTTTAGTGTATATGAACCTAGTGAAATTTTTTCATGTTCATTTCAAATAAGTAATTTTTTTCTCTGTCATCCAGTTATTCTAAGAGATCTAGGACGTTCATTTAATTACAATGTCCCACCAACTATGAAGGAGCAGCTTTATTTGAATCATTCCTTTGTGGTGCATCCCATCTCCCTACTCATGCCCCTCGAAAGTGTAATTTACTGACAACATATTTAAAGCAGCAGCCATAAATCAGTAGACAGAAAAGAATGAATCAGAGTACCTCCTTACAACGTGAGCACAGAAGTCTGTGAAACTCAAATATTGAGGAGGAATAGGAGGGTGAGGGTGGGAGGGAGGGGGGAAGGGAGAGAGAAGGTGGGAAGGGGGCAGAGAGGGGAAGGGAGACGGAGAGAGGGAGACATGGAGGGGAGGGGAGAATACTGGAGAGGTGAGATGTGGCGCAGTACTTCCCATACCACTTTACAAAATGATATGTCCCTTTCCACTGTACAAAATGATTCAAATCAAGTAAATGCAACAATAGGCCTGTTAATGCAGTACATTATGAAAACTTTACCTACCTTTTTGAATGATTTAACTCTCTTCAATTCCTTTTCATTTAGATATTTTTTTATCTTTTCTTTGTTTTCAATAAAGGCTACCTGTAACAAAAAGTAAGTTCTATTATTCTGCATATGTAAGAGATCTGATACTGAATGCTAACAATTAGAATACTAAATTCAGTTGTTTTGCTTGAATTGGAAAAAAAACGGGTAAGGGGTGACAACACTGACTTGCATCATCTTTGATTTTCCAAAATCTAAGTTTCATGGGCATAAAGCTACTACTTCATAGAATGCTGAGAAAATATCATATGCACAAATATGCCCTATTCATATTATAGTCATATGGTTAGTTGCAGTTTGCGAGAAATAGACGGGGGGGGGGGGGGGGCACATGCATTTAGTACAAATGCCAGAAGCAAAGATTCTTATGAGATCGTACATGTTACAACCATGATCTGCAGGTGAGAAGGTACAGGAAAGTATACATCTACATGGGTACTCCAAAACCCACCAAATGGTGCGTGGCAGAGGGTACCCTGTACTACTACTACTACTAACTTCCTTTCCTCTTCCACTCACAGACAGAACGAGGGAAAAATGATTGTCTAGATGCCTCTGTATGAGCCCTAATTTCTCGTATCTTATCTTCATGGTCCTTATGGGCAACGTATGTTGGTGGCCAGTAGAATCGCTCGACAGTCAGTTTCAAATGCTGGTTCTCTAAATTTTCTCACTAGTGTTCCTCAAAAAGAATATTGTCTTCCCTTTAGGGGTTTTAATTTGAGTTCCCAAAGCACCTCTGTAACACCTACGTATTCTTCGAACCTACCAGTTACAGGTCTAGCAGCCCGCCTCTGAATCGCTTGGATGTTTTCTTTTAACCCGACATGGTATGGATTCCAAACACTCCAGTATACTCAAGAATAGGTCACACCAGCATCCTGTATGGAGTCTTCTTTACAGATGAACAACACTTTCTGAAAATTTTCTGAATAAATCAAAGCTGACCATTCCACTTCCCTATCACAGTCCTCATATGATCATTCTATTTCATATCGCTTTGCACTGTTATGACCAGATATTTAAATGACATGGCTGTATCAAGCAGGACACTACTAATGCTGTATCCAAACATTGCACGTCTGTTTTTCCTACTCATCTGCGTTACCTAATCACTTTTCTAGATTTAGAGCTAACCACCACTCATCTCAACAACTAGAAATTTTGTCTAAGTCATCCTGTACTCTCCTGCAGTCACTCAACTTTGACACCTTACCCTCTACACAACAGCATCATCAGCAAATAACTAGACTGCTACCCACCCTGACCACCAAATAATTTATGTATATAGAGAAAAACAGCAGTCCTATCATACTTCCCTGGGGCATTCCTGATGATACCCTTGTCTCTGACGAGCACTACCCATCGAAGGCAACACACAGGCTTCTATGACTTAGAAAGTCTTCGAGATACTCGCATATCTGTGAACCTATTCCACATGCTCCTACCTTCATTAGCAGCCTGCAATGGAGCACCATGTCAAATGCTTCATAGAAATCTAGAAATATGGGATCTGCCTATTGCCCTCCATCCATAGCTCACAATACATCATGTGAGAAAAGGGCCAGTTGAATTTTGCATTAGCCATGCTTTTCTAGAAATCATTCTTGGTCTCAAGAAAATTTATTTTTTTCGAACTGAGAATATGCTCAAGGATTCTGCACCAAACCTAAGTTATGTCTGTAATCCTACGGGTCCTTTTTTTTACTCTTCTTATATACAGGAGTCACTTGTGCTGGGTGAGAGATTCGCGATAAATGCCAGTTAGGTAAAGGCCCCACGCTGTAGAGTACTCTTTGTAAAAGTGAATTGGGATTTCATCTGGACCTGGTGACATATCTACTGCCAAATCTTTCAGTTTTTCCTCTATGCCAGGGATGCTTATTACTGTGTCATCTATACGGGAGTCTGTCCAATGATCAAATGACAGTATGTTTGTACAATTCTCCTATATGAACAATTTCTTGAATATGAAATTTAAAGCTTCGGCTTTTGTTTTCCTATCTTCAACTGTCACACCAGACTGGTAAACAAGGAACTAGATGGAAGCCTGCTTAGTGATTTTTACATAGGACCAGAATTTTCTTGGTTATTAAATCATGGCAGGTCTTTTCCATCCTTAATCCAAATAATATGCACATAACTCTCCAGACCACAATTTACAGTCTGCTTAAACTTTGCACATAATTCCTATATATGTCCATCTTACTGGAATTAAGTGATGTCATTTCACTAAATGAGATGCTAACAACAGATTATCTGCTATTTCTAGCACAAACACTCTACTAGCCTTCTTGATTGATTTATAAACTTTTGTAACCATAGTTGCTATGATGATGATATGATTACTAATTCCCATTTCTATACTGACATTGTTGATAAGGTCCAGCTTATTTGTAACTACAAGGTCTAAAATACTTCCACTGTGTGTGGGCTGCTGAGCTAGCTGCTCAAGACAGTTTTCAGTTCCAAAAGTGCTTCACACAATTGTCTGTATGTATCCCCAGCAATGAATCAATAGACATTCCAGTCTGTACTTGGTAGGTTAAAGTCCCCTCCAACAACTGTTGGATAAGATAGGCATTTACCCACTACTGACAGTACACTTAACTTTGAATGACTCTAGAGCTGTCACAGTGGAATCAATGGCCAGTAAAAACATCCAACAATTAACTTGGTTTCATCTACATCTGTTATACGCAACCAGATAACTTCACTGACAAGAATAATTCGAGCATGAGAAGTTTCCTGGAGGGCATTAAATTCAGGAACTTTGTTACGAATACTTCGACAATTTAGCGATAAAATTTTAACAGTCTGACTTCCCTTGCTGTGTATCGACTGGCAGTCTCTAGGATGCTAGGATATTACAGCATCACTGGTCACTAGCCATGGGGGGGGGGGGGGGGGGGTGAGGAAGGATAGTAACATATTCTGCCTAGCCTGGGCAAGATATCCCCAAAGTTGCAACATCAACATCCAGTTCTGCGGAGAAGAAGAAAAGATCAATGGCAGAAAATCAGAAATATTGTAGTTCGAGAAATGCGTAACACATTGCTAAACTGTATTTCTCATTTATTACAACCAGTTCCAGATGTCAACTATGTTCCAGATAACTGTGTCAACATAAAAAAAGAAAAGAAAAAGAAAACACAATGCAGGAACAACAAACAGCAAGACCACATTAACCAACTATTCATTTTGTGTTACTTTAAAAAAAGAAAAGAAACGAAAAACAACAATAACACAGGCTTCAAATGTCTTACATGATTCCACATAAGAGAACAATCAGACTTATAACTCCACAAAACAAAATTTCTGCAAATGAAAAACGTGGCCAATTCATTGGCAGGGGAAAATCTGGATGTTAATACTTCAGCTACAATCAACACAGGTGTGAAAGATTGATGACCAAAGAAAGTACATACCAAAGATATAACCTCGGCAGTAAACACTTTGAAATAATTATATATCTAAATACGTACTCACACAGCCACTGTATGGTGCATGGCATTTCCTTTCATGTTCCACTTGCCTGTATGCTCTGTAAAAGCCCTAATTTCTCTCATCCTACCTTCATTTTTCTTAAATGAAATTTATGTTAGCCACAGCAGAAGCTTCCTGCAGTTACCTTCAAATGCCAATTCTCTAAATTTTCTCAACAGTGTCCCGCAAAAAAGAAGTGGTCTTCCCTACAGGGATTTCCATTTGAGTTCATGAAGCATTTCCACAAAATTCGCATGATGATTGAATCTAGCCGGCAACAAATCTAGTGACTCACCTCTGAATTGCTCTGATGTCTTCCTTTAATCCAACCTTGTGTGGATCCCAGATATTCGAGCAGTACTTAAGAACGGGTCGCACTAGTGTTCTATATGTGGTCTCCTTTACAGATGAATCATACTTTCCTCAAATTCTCCCCATAAACCATTCACCATCCTTACACACTCATTCCATTCATATCGCTTTGCAATGTTACACCTAGACATTTAATCGATGTGACTGTGTCAAGCAGGATTCTACTAATGCTATATTAGAACATTACAGGATTGTTTTTCCTACTCATCTGTATTAACTTACATTTTTCTACATTTAGAGCAAGCTGCCATTCACAAACCAACTAGATATTTTGTCAAAGTCATCTTGTATCCAACTATCATCACTAAAGGATGACACCTTTCAGTGCACCACGACATCATCAATCAGTACACAGCTCTCCAGATTGCTGCTCACCCTGTCTGTCACATCATTTATGTATCTAGAGAATAAGAATAGTCCTATCACACTTTTCTGGGTCATTCCTGATGGTATCATTGTGTCTGATGAACACTAGGCATTGAGAACAATGTGCTGGGTTCTAAGAAGTCTCCAAGTCATTCACATACCTGATGAGAACCTATTCCATATGCTTGTAGCTTCATTAACACTGGGCTGTGGGGCACTGTGTCAAATGATTTCTGGAAATCTAGGAATATGGAATCTGCCTGTTGCCCTTCAGTCATGGGCTGCAGGATATCACATGAGAAAAGAGCAAGCTGAGTTTCACTGGAGCGATACTTTCTAAATCCTTCCTGATATGCAAACAAAAGCTTTTCTGTGACAAGGAAATTTATTATATTCAAAATGAGAGTATGTTCAAAAATTCTGCAACAATCTATGTTAACGATATTGGTCCTTAATTTTGTAGGTCCGTACTTTTACCCTTTTTATACATAGGGGTCACCTGCACTTTTTCTCAGTCGTCTGGAACTTCTTGCTGGGTGAGAGATTTGCAATAAACGCAAGCTAAGTAAGGGGCCAATGCCATAGAGTAGTCTTCGTGAAACTAAACTGGGATTCCATCCAGACTTTGCGACTAATTTGTTTTCAACTCTTTCAGTTGCTTCTCTCAGCCAGGGGTGCCTATTTCTAGGTACTGTATGCAGAAGTCTGCGCAACTGTCAATGAATTCTATGCAGAAGTCTGTGCAACTTTCAATGAATGGTATGGTATGTTTGTATGCTCCTCCTGCAGTAATTGTTTCTTAAATGCAAGACTGAAAACTACTTCTATTGTCACATCCAGATGCATCAACGAGTGAATGGACAGAAGCCTTAGTGATTTTATGTCAGGCCAGAATTTTCTCGGGTTCTTGGCAAGATCGTTAGCTAAGGCTTGGTAGTAGCAGTATGCTTTGCACATCGATCTTTTTACAGACGCATGAATTTCTACTAACTTTTTCCCACTGTCATTTACACTGTGTCAAAGAACAACATAATTATACCATCATAACATAGACTTCACCAAAACATGACTACAATCACAAACTGGTCCAATGACTTTAATGTTGAAGTATTACAAAACAAAGATGTATAGGTAAAAGTTAAAGAAGCATCCGAATCTAACTAGCGATGGACGTTCAAACAACATAATCTTCACTATGGCACAGGAAAGGTATACCCACATGCACAGTTAAAGGCTAACAGGTAAGTGTTAAAACTATGTAAAAAAAACATGTATCTTTATGTGGAACAACTTTTTGATTACAGTTATTTATTACCACTCAAGTTTCATAACCCATGTCAATGTGCAAGAGTAAATGATACGACTAACCTATAATTAAGGAATGACAGCAATGAAAATATCTGACATACAGTATGGATAAAACAACTGAAAACACAAAGATGAATGGCCACTGCAGAACTGAGGCCAGGAGTAAAGTGGACCACCCTATGGCACAGCATACAGCTATACATAAAATGCTTTATTTCGATGGCTGTTTCACAATCCAGGCCTTCTGGATCCCACCCTCCCAACACAAGCTTTTCTGAACTGTGCAGATGAAAGCTACCTTACAACACACGCTGACTGCTCCCGGAATCATTCCAGCCTCAACCTGGAGTAACCTATTGTCCCCACACCCTCCACCCAACTATTCCCACCCATCTGTCCTGTCACCTCCTCACAATTTGCCTCCCCTCATCATCACTGTATGCTGCTCTTTACCAGCACACCACAGTCCTTTCCCCTTCTTTGCTGCTCACTGCCCCCCCCCCCCCCCCAACCCCGCACCCTGCCCCACAGCCTCCCAACACTGTGCCTGGCAGCCCTGTACTGCCACATCTGGTTCCTACATGCTCCACCAGGTACCATTGATTCTTCTTCCCTCACCCATATTCTGCTATCCCTACCCAGTCCCTGCCCTGCTCCGGACTGTTGCTCCTATCCAATGTGTTTCTGTCGCATTCTGGCCGTGTGTGTGTGTGTGTGTGTGTGTGTGTGTGTGTGTGTGTGTGTGTGTGTGTGAGTGAGTGAGTGAGTGAGTGAGTGAGAGAGAGAGAGAGAGAGAGAGAGAGAGAGAGAGAGAGAGAGAGAGAGAGTGCGCATGCACATGCTTGTTTCCTTTGCTTGTGTGAATGTGTGTGCATTTTCTTTTCCTAAGAAGGTTTTGGCAAACAGCTCAATGAATAACAGTCTTTCTGTTGTGCCTGTCTAAAACTCAATGTGTCAACTTTACAGTGAGTAGTAATCTATCCGTTTCATAACACTGTTGATATTCCACTGTGGACTTTCCATTGTTGAAAAACACAATGAGCTATGCATGTGTGGAAGTAAAGTTTCCCCTCGAAGGGTGACAGATTTGTTTGAAATGTATTAACAGTAGACACATATGGAAACTAAAATCAGTTAATGTACATAATATAACCAAATGCTGACTGCTACAACAGACAAGGAATAAGGTATAAATTTTTAATGAGTACTGGGCACAACTCAAAACAACCTTAGATTACACTGAATTATTTTGCGTTCTGTGAGTCAGTCTCCTCATTTGAGACTTTAACATGGCATGTAACCATGTTTGCAAAAAAAATTTCTGCCTCTTCAAATAAATTCTTGAGAACTCCTTTAGCTTGTACTGCATTTTCATATTAGACGCCAAATGTTCTTTTGGTGATAATCAGAGATGGGAAGCAGCCCCCACGATTTAGTAACAATATTGAAAACTAACTACAAAAGCAGAAAGAGCTCCTTGGCATATTCAAACAAATAGGACACCAAGCTGGCAAAACTTGAACATAGTTCTAATCAGCAAGTGAAAATGTTCAACTAACTCAAAAGCAAGTTCTTAACCAGCCAAGTTCTCAAACAATCTCAAGCAGTTTGGTCCTATAAAAAGCAACCACTGAATGAAAGTCATATGATAAATGACTATGAAAGCATCAAACTGGAAGATAACATGAGGAAGCTATGCCAAATTCTGTCTTTGGAAATTACTTATCTGAATAAGCTCACATTGTAATTCCTACTTTTGAGCACTGAATGGATGCAGAAGTGACCAGTACTGAATCAAGAGAGAGTAAAATTAAAAACTGTCACTTAAAAGAGGAAAGGCCACTTATGTGTTAAAGTATCTATTAATATGTTCTCTCTTCAATCATTTACCAAGGTCACTACAAAAGCAGCGTGTCCGGCATAAATGGTGAAAATTACCAGGTCATTCCATTCTTTAATAAAGTTCATGTAACAGACTTGAATTCCAGTGGACGCGTTCATTTTTATAACAGGAACAAAGAAAGAATATTATGGTTTGAAATCCCATCAATTGGATGCCATCAGAGGAGCAGCTCAAACTGGAATAATACAATTATAGTGAAGGTAACTGTGTCCTTTTCACAGGAAACATACTGGCATCAACATTAACTAATTCGGGAAAATTATGAAATATCTAAATCTGACAGTCGGATGGGGATTTCAGCCCCATTCTTCCAAATGCTAGTCCAGTACTTAACCACTGCACCACTTTGCTTGATTATATACGTGAAATCTAAAAGAATGTGCACACAGTGAAGCCCTTGTTAAAGCTATATTTCTCGTAGTTCCAGCTTGTTAGTTGCAGGGAGGCTGAGTGTACAAAATATGAAGTCATCAATCCCTCATTCATAAAAAAAAGGCCCTAAAAGGGTAATTTTATTTAATAGTGGCAATGGCCAACTGGTCAAATTGCCATTGCTTGCAATAATAGTAAAATTGCTCTACATGGTGCAGAAACACTGCTCGGGGTCGGAGGAATTTCACGAGATGAGCGAATGTAGGGTTGGGTTGTATGCCGAGAAGCAAATGGGGGTTCCTAAGGGTTCAACTGCAGTATGAGGCACCCCCATGACCAACCACTCCAAGGTGTGCAAGTATGAAGATGTAAAGTGAAAACCCCCCCTCTAAACTGGTGGGAGGGAAAGTCAATAAGTGTAAAAGATTGGCAACTAAAGGTATACTAAAGAACAGAAAGAAACAATGAAAATAAAACACGGTAAAGGGTAAAAAAAGAATGAGGTCTAAAAGGTGTGGCAGATACAGCTGAATGTCTCCTGGGGCTCAACATTTGGCAGGAGGCACCCCTGCCATAACAAACCCATTCGCATCTAGTATGTAAACAATACCAGGAATAAAATCCAGTCACTTGGCAAAAGCATAAAACCTGCTTGACTCTTCTTTCTTTGGCTACCAGCATCAAGGATAAAGCTTTGTGAAAAGGAAAGAGGAACATATACCTATATTCTAATGTTTCTTTAAGTTGATATCACACTTTTCGCTCTTCAACTCTCGGTCTCTTCCCACCCATGATTCTGGGTGGACGTATTGTGCGTATGTCAGACAATGTGTAAAAGTTTTTACAATTTATCTTCCTGGAAGGGGAGGAATTTTCTTTCATTCCTAAATTGCTCATCATGAAAATGATACTACATGCACCATAGCCTGGGACCTTCAGATATAAACAAACACTGTCCGAACAAGCCTTGAAAGTCCAACGGTACCGACCGGCCACTGTGTCATCCTCAGCCCTTAGGCATCACTGGATGCAGACATGGAGGGGTATGGGGTCAGCACATTGCTCTCCCGGTTGGTGGTGGGGGTAGGGTGTTGGGTCTCACTATGCAGGATGATGTGACTCAGATTGTGAGCAACACATAGCCTGCATAAAATTGCCAGCTACCACTGATATGAATGGAAGGAGGAATGCCACACAGCAGTGGCATATACTATTTGTTAACAGGGTAGCCCCCCCCCCATTCACTGTTACTGCTGCAGTTGACCATCTGTCAAAATGTGTTTGTAGATGAGGTTAGGTATCCCAATTACCAGAGTCAGTTCCAAGATCACTGTCCGGACTAGGCAATTAGCCAACCCTGACAACTTAGGATCCAGAGGCAGACAACTGCATTACCAGTGTGCCTGAGATAATGTAAAATATCATGGACAGTGGACACTATTGGGTGGTGAGGGTAGCATTGGCTAATAGCCGAGATGTTGTATTTTCACATCGCCACATCTTGTCACATAAAACACTGATTTGAGTACTGAAAGAGGCCAAGAGCCATTTATTTGTCAATGTATAATATTTAACAAAGCATTGTAATGATGTACTTTGGTGATTTACAAGGAGAAATGAATCCAGCACCACTGACGCACCTAAGAAACTGTAGACTAATTCAACGCGCATGTAAAAACATCAATATTAAGTGCGCAACCCATCACCCACTGCCGGACGATATCACTCTCACATCACTCTCTTTTTATCTCCCGTATGATACGGACACACCATACATAGGCGTCCTTATAAGATTTGTAATTTGTTAAAACCTACAGAGATATACTGTCATTTTCTTGCATGTGGGACTAGTATGTGTCAAAAATGCAGAGTGATTAATGAATGGACATTTCTACGTGATATCTAAACTTTTCAAACCACTCAGGCTCTGTCACTGTTATTGACGCAAGTGTTAACATGTTGTATGTATGTTACATCCAAGCTCATAATTATAGTGTCAATTACTCTAAATTTGCGTTTGCTTTGGTAGTTGGACAACCTCAATCATTTACTTTCTATGTGCCAAGTTTTCTCACATAGCCAACCGTGTTCGATTTGTTGTTGTGTGGACAGAACAGTCGAGGCCGACATTAACATACTACTTATATCCCCCCCCCCCCCTTGTAATATTCTTCACACTCAGTTTTAAACTGGCCCTTGGTTACATTTTCAGTGCGAGTGACATACGGGAATTTCTTATCAAACTTTACTTCTCAAATCGCACATCGCTCGCACGAAGCCTCACAGATCCACAACGGTACACAGCACTTTCTAAACGGGAAAGGGAGCCACGCAAGAGGCTTAAACACTGCTCAATGAATCACTTCGTGTCGTAAATTGGTTGTGGTCTCTCTTTAATATAAAATGGAGCATTCTGCCAATAGCTACTAGTGTTTCATTAAAAAAGCTTCTGAACAAAGGAGCTAGAAGATTATGGGACTGAGTACTGAGAAGTGTCTTTTGACTCTTTGAAGAGTTCGCCTGCAGTCTCTGACTGTCAAAACAATTTACACAGTCTTTATGAAACAGGCAGCCGGTAATTGGGAGAGGGTGGGGGCCCTTTTTGAGAGTGGGATTGCCATGTCAGCAACATTGGTAATTGCTGTTGTTAGGTCTCTATGAAATA
The DNA here is from genome assembly GCF_023864345.2 of Schistocerca serialis cubense. Taxonomy (NCBI): domain Eukaryota; kingdom Metazoa; phylum Arthropoda; class Insecta; order Orthoptera; family Acrididae; genus Schistocerca; species Schistocerca serialis. The sequence goes on from NC_064638.1 coordinate 1,025,207,411, forward strand.
TTGCCTATACATTCAAATGGATAAACAGCAAAAGAGACATTTGAGGGACAAGTCTGTCAATCTGTGATGGGCTAGTAGGTTTGTAGGTAGGTGGAATAGCAGTAGTAGGACGACTGGGAACTAGTCAGTGTTGTAGGGAGCATTATATACAGCCAATTTTAATGTGACTTAGGTGAGCAAAATATAGATTCAATGGCTGAAAATGTGCTGTGGTGAAATGACTAGAAAACCCATCATTGAGATAACACAATTCAAAACCATAAAGCAATTGTTTGATGAGGGGACACACAACAGATTGTATGGAACTACCACAAAGGGGGTTACACACACGAAAGCTCCTAAGGATGAAGTAGTATGGGGAAGAGTTGCTGTATCGGGATAAGCAGCTCAGGGTACCATATTTCCCTGTCTGGCGGCATTTACATATTGCAAATGGTGACGAGAGTGGTCTATTGTGTTGGCACAACCAGCATCTGGCTTGCAGTAGCATCCAGCCCCTCTGGATGCCCTCTTGGGGTTGGTATGGCGCCTACAGTTAGAGTTGTAGAAATTGAGTTTAGGATGGTGATTACCAGTAAGATGAGTTTCTTGCAGGATGGTACAGATTGGAAGATAGAATGACAGTAATTTTAGTAGTTCGGGGGGGGGGGGGGGGGGGGGGGGGGGCCGGCAGCACAGCTCAGGTATTCTTGGGTTTTCCGTTCTGCACATTACCTTGCCTAACATGGTGTAGGAAACCTGTTGGCATTGAAAACACCTTCCAGTCTTCTTGGAATGGATAAATGTAGGCCCTGTGTGGTTTTCAAGGGAATCTTATACCATTCTTCACACAAAATAGTGGCCAATTTAGGTAACGATGATGGACACAGATAGCGATCATGCACCCTTCTCTCCAAAGTAGACCACAAAGACTCAATAATAATGAGATCTGGTGACTGTGGTGGCCAAGGGAGACGCAAAAATTCATCCTTGTGCTCACAAAGCCAGTCCTGGATTATGCGAGCTGTGTGAGCAGGAGACCTTTCATCTTGGAACACAGCATCACCATTGAGGAAGACACATTGTACCTTGCAATGGACATTATAAGCCAAAATGCTCACACAACCCTCGGCAGTAATGCGACCTTGCAGAGTAACCATGCAGCCCATGGAGTACCATAATTACTCCTGCTCATATCATCGTCGATGCCCAAGTCATAAACTACAATAACTATGATTACTGTTAATAAATCAGTTAAGAAGGCTAGGAGTGTGTTTCTGTTAGAAAGAGCACAGATAAGCAGTTGTTAACATTTCACTTAGAAGATGAACTGACATAGCCTAGTTCCATTATGATGGATGTAGAAGAACTATGAACAAAGTTTAAAAAGATTATACATTGTGGTCTGGAGAAGCATGTGTGTAGTAAGTGCATTAAGGACTGAAAAGACCCACTGTGATTTGACGACAAAATTCAGAAAATACTGAGGAAGCAATCTTGGTTCAAAACAGAATGCCCAAATCACTACAGTTAAAGGATAGCAGAGATTTGGGCATCTGTGAAAAAGATCTGCACATGAAGCATACGACAATAACCACAGTCATGCCATAGCAAAAGATCTGGCTGAGAACCTGAGAGAATTTTGGTCCTAAGTAAAATTGCTAAGTGCATCTAAGGTTTCCATCCAGTCAGTCCTTGACCAGTTTGGTATGGCAGGTGCAGATAGCAAAACAAAAGCCGAAGTATTAAATTTCATGTTTAAGAGATTGTTCACGCAGGAGAATCATAAAAACTTACACATTGTTTGACAATCAGACAGACTCCCAAATGGACAGCATAGTAATAAGCGTCCCTGACACGAAGAAACAACTGAAAGAGTTGGAAAAAAAAAGTTGGCTGGTCCGGATGGAATCCCGTTTCAGTTTTACAAAGATTAGCTTGAATTTATTACAAATCTCTTGCTCAGCACAAAGTACCAAGGGACTGGAAAACACTGCATGTGACTCCTGTATACAAGAAGGGTACATGAACGGAACCAATACTACTTGCATGTTCTTTGAACCTGCCAGTAACAAGTCCATCAGCTCGCCTCTGAACTGCTTTGATGTCTTAACCCTTTAACTGCTCTGGACATGTTAATGTGTGCACCTTTGTACCTGTCCATGTGTGCTCTGAATGTGTTTATGCGCATGTAGACACGTTCAGAGTACCAGGTAGGAGGACTGGTGGTGCACATAAACACATTCAGAGCACACAGGGACAGGTACAAAGGCGTACGCGATAACACGTCCAGAGCAGTTAAAGGGTTAAGACATCAAAACAGTTCAGAGGCGAGCTGCTAGACTTGTTACTTGCAGGTTCATGGAACACGCAAGTAGTACGGAGATGCTTTGGGAACTCAAATGGGAATCCCTGGAGGGAAGACACCTTCCACCCTCCTCCCTCTCACACCCAATAAGAAAATTGTTACAAAATGCAGGAAGCCACACAGAGCATCAGTACTCGGAAAAAAAACTTGGAACTTCCCTTACCATAAGTAAATGTAATGTAAGGCTTGTAAGAAGAAACAAGAACCAAAATTATTTTGACTGCAATGTTAGTGATAATTTACAGGAATCAGTCACATCTATCATGTATCTAACAGCATCTGACCCATAGCAATTTACAGTAGAATTAACACATTGGTTTCATGGAGCTCTCCATGCTATCTGCACAGCTACTGTAACTTACATCCATTTGAACCTGCTCACTGTAGTCAAGCCCTGGTCCAATCACAATTTTCACCCTCAGTTCCATTCATTACCAAAATCACTCTTCCTTGAGGCCTCCGCACGTGCCCTATCGACTTATCCTTGCGTCTCAAGTTTATTTTAGCCTCAGTTTGATTCAGCACCTCTTCAGTAACTATCCCATCTTCCAATCTGATCAGATTCGCCTGTACACCATATTTCAAAATTCTCAATTCTCTTCTTGTCTGTTCCATTAAGCACCCGCACTTCACATCCATTTAAGGCGACAATCCAGTCAAACATTTTCAGAAGAGATTAACTACTAGATTTACATTTGATGTTAACATTTTTCTTTTTTCCAGAAAAGCTTTTCTTGCTACTGCTAGTCTACATTTTATATTTTCTTCATTTTCTGACCAGAAAAAAAGACTACTTTCAGCTTTTCATGTGTAACTCTGAACACTCCATTACCCTTCTTTCAGTTTTACTGACGTTCACCTACTAACCTCTTTCCAAAATATGAACCATTATGTTCGACTGCTTATCCAAGTAATTTGCTGCATCTGGCAGAATTACAAGGTCAATAGGAAACAAAGTTGCTATACGTTCTCCTTGAACTCTTTTGCCAAATTTCTCTTTACTTTCTTTTTCTGCTCACACTGTCGACAAGTTGAGTACAACGGGGAACAGGCTGCCACATCTTACTCCTCTTTGATCAAGTCTTCTTTTCATATCCTACAAATCTTATAAATGCAGTCTGGTTTTGTGCAAGTTATAGATAGTTTCTAAACCCCCCCCCCCAAATGTATTTTATCCCTGATGACTTCCTGTCAACAGTGGCAAAACATTTTATGAAATATACAAATGCTTTAAATGTTGGATTGTCTTTCCTCAGACTACCTTCTAAGATAAGTTTTACCTGGCTTGTTACTACATTTCTTTAAAATCCAAACTAATCTTCCTCAGATCAGCTTCTATCAGTTATTCCATTTTTCTGTAGATAATTATTGCTACTAATTTCAAATATGACAGTTCAGTAACACTTTAATCTGTCTGCATCTTCCTTCTAAGGTACTGAGATTACCTTGAAAAGGGGGCTGTGCCTACTTGATATCGCCGATTGCGTCCAAATTTATCACGTATGCCGGGCTTGGCCTGAAATGATAGTGACAGAAGCAGGAGTTCCAAATGGCCATGCGTTTAGAAAAAGCAGCAAGTCGAATGAAGGACAGACAATGCACGGGCAGCGGTTGGCACAGCAAAAAGATTAGAGAATGGTTATGTGAGGGTCGTGGGGTCATGACCCTATGAAGAACCTTGTTTTCTTCTCAATATAATCATGATTTCATGAAAATAATTAAAAATGAAAGGTAAAGGAAATTTTGGGATAGCAAATAAATTTCCAAGAAAGGATTGTATGTATATGGCATTCACAAGAACTCTGCAAATAAATTTCCAGGAAAATATTGTAAGGCATACACAAGAATGTTTTTTATACAAAATTAGGTCCTTTTATTGTTTTTCAGTTGTTGATTTACACTTCCTAGGGATGTATTCATCATAAAAATAGCAGAAACAGTAATTTTCTCAGCATCCTGTACACACTCTAAGTGCCACATTTTTTATAATTACATTTTTCTGTTTCTACATAGAAACAAACTTCATTTACATTCATAAACCGTTTTCTCTCATTGACACAGCTTGTTAGCAAATCATGTTTAATGCTACTTGAAGGTCAAACTGAAACTAATGGAATACGAAGTTCTGTATGGTTTAATTACTATCTTTTCTTGGAAAGTTATTTGCAGAGTCCTCCTGGATACTGTAAGTACAATCATTTCCCAGAAATTTATATGCTATCCTAAATTTTTATTTACCTTTATGAACACATTAAGAAATACAACATACTAAGCTTTATTTTAGTTTATGTGCAGCCTAAGTAATGTAAAAATTGAAAATAAAGAAGTTTCTGCATAGGGGCATGTAATTTTTCTGCTACACTAGCCACTGCCTGGAAACTACACTAACATAAATGGCTCAGCCTCGTCATACCTGGAATTTTAACACACACCGAATGAACATCACTGTTTTGGCACAAATGGTCATTTTTATGCATGAGATCAAAAAGTAGTAGTACGAAATTTTTATACAAATTTGGAATTGTCATATCCTTCCATAATTTGTGTAATATCCCCGTTTCTTCTCCTTCCTGGTTCTAACAAGCTTGTCATCACTAATTCTGTAACTATTCCTGCCAGTGTTAAAATTTATTCTCCGGTTAACTTGACTACACCTGCCACAATCATCGTTTTAGCTATCCCGCGTTTATTCTCCGGTTACGGTACATGTTATTATGTGTTGATACAACGGGTTTTCCACGCTGCTCCCAGAATAGAACTTTAGCGACTGCTAGCCGGGGACTGTACAACTGGCCCTTACCAGTGTAGCACTCTGGCAAAAAATTTTCAGCGAAAATTTCATTTTCTTGGATACACCAAGAAGGTAATACATAATCTTTCTTACCCGTTATTCAACAAGGATGCGTTTCAATATCATATGAATAATAGATAGACCAACATGCACTGGATGCTAGGCGCTTTTTGAAACAAGGTTCCCCCACCCCAGAAATTGCCGGCAGGGGCAGATACCCAGGTTTGCTCCCAGCCCCCTATATCCAGGCCTGTACCGCATGTGTGAATCTGACAGCTTACGTGCCCCAGTAAAATTTTTCCCAGGTAGCATCTGGCTGCTTGCTGCTATTGCTGATACAGCTAACTGCCACACTTCTGTAGCCAGAAGCAGGAGAAGGTGCTACTCATACGCGACTCAACTGAGCATGCACTTGCTCGCAACTGCTCAAATGAATCTACTGAAGCAGTTGTGATGTCATGCTCATTGCAGGCTACTTGCTGCTATGAAGCATTACATAGACTTCCTAAAGCCGTTGACACATTTTGCTGTTGCCATACGCTTGTGTCAGCACCGTTTTGTTGCTGTATATGGCGCATTTCCTTGGTAACTTAGTTTTATTTTCGTGTTTTTTCTCTCATTCATGTTTTATTGCTGCAGTATTATTCTGCAGTATCGAGATACAGTAATATCCTTTGTTAGAGTATTGGTTTTTACCAGAAAATGTCACAAAAATGTAACTGAAAACTAAAACAATGAAAAATTCCCGGAATCCTAAAAAAATCCTGGGTTTTTCCCAGTTCGTATACACCCTGAGTAAAATATTTATAAATATCTTTCTTGATATCTTAAACCTTTCTATGTTTTCAGGTCTCTTCCAGAGGTGTATGCAATGATTAAATGGTGTTCTGTACAAAATTTTACCAGACAGTCCCCTTTCATTCCTCTCCCCCAGCCAATGTTCTTTCCCTTCTCTCTCTCTTCCTACTAACAAATTCCAGTCCCCCCTTAACATACTGAGTAATATCTTTTGTCTCATTATCGCTATTTCAATTTGTCATCATCTTCTGACCTAGCAGGCATGTGCACATATACTATTGTGGTGGGTTGTGGATTTGTATCTGTATAATAACCTATTCAGTACACTGTTCATAGTAGTTCACCCACATTCCTATTTTCCTATTCATTAATACAACTGCTTCTGCACCGTATTTGATAGCCCTGCACTCATCTGACCAGAAATCCTTTTGTTCCCGACACTGCTTTATATCTCACTTCAAGCAATGTTTTTCTCTTTTCAGGTTATTCACTAACCCATGAAATGTAGTGTGCAATTAAAATAAATTGTAATATGTTTGTTTGTATGGCCATCTTCCGCAGCAGCTCTTAATATCTGTTATTATAGGTTATCTGTCTTGAGCTGACTGCAATGTAATTAAAAAGAATTACACCAAATGCATTTCCCTTTTATTTATAAAGCATCTTCTGTGGTATTCTGTAAATTGGATACATATGTATGTACATTTATTTTTTGATTCTTTTAGGTTAAAAACAGTATTTTCTTTATGACTTGTAAGCTACTTATGCTGTTTCTTTACGTAGTCTGCAGCTTCCCCTCTTGCTAATAACAACAGATGGTAACAGCTGCTGCGGAGACAGCCATACAAACAAATGTATTGTGGATGCCTTCTCAGGCATTTCCAAGTGGCCTCTACATGAAGTTAAAAAAGATACATCTCAATACGCATAAAACTATCCAACATATAAAATTTAACTATACTTGTAGATCAAATAATATTATACTTAAATATCTTAATGTACAGGTTAAAAACGGTTCTGCCAGTGCACAAAAAATGAAACAAATAGCTCAAAAAATTTGGCTAAACAATGAAATCAAGTCTCTTTTAAGCCAAAAAACAAACCCTAAATTGGGAACTATATAAAGTATATATCTTAATCTTATGAGTGTTCTGAATAATACTGCCGTTTTCTCCCATCTTGTTAGCAAAGTTGAAGATCGTACATATGCAGTGACAGAAAAAAATGAAAAAACTCACAAGAGAAAGATTGCAAATTTAAAAGCTAAACAAACACCCCACAAATGACACCCAGACTAACGAAAAACACCAGTTCTATCCAAGACTGGTCAATCTCTCTAGCCCTATTTTGCATACAGAAGAAATAAAACTACTCGAAAAAGGTCTGAAACACAATGTCAGCACAGAGAGAGATGAAAAATACATAGAAAATCTCATAGTTGAATCATAAAGCATTCTCACACGGGAAAACAGAAACGAAACAAGTGAGGTAAAAACATTGGTCAGATGAGAGAGGTAGTCAGTAATGAAATCAAAAACATAACACCACAGATGAAAGAAAACAGAAGAAAACTGAACAATACAGATTCTATAACACCGAAAATACTTAGAAAGAAACTACAGGAACACAACACCACCATCATGAAGGCAAATAAAGGAAACAGTGGTTCTCCTGGATAAAGAGCAATACATCAGTAAGACGAAAGAGTTCATCACAAAAAATAAAATTATAAAATTAAAATCAGATGCAACATATTCCAAACAAAGCTGAGAAAGACTCTAAAAGACATTGAACATACAATAGAAAACAATGAAAAAGGAAAACTGATACAAACATCCCAGTGCACCTTCCCTCCGATGCCAACTAAAGCTACACAAGAAGGATCTCCCCGTCAGAGCTATTGTGAATTATAGAAATGCTCCCACTTACCAACTTGCAAGATATATGTTGAAAATCTTATCAGAAAACTACAAATTACAAGAAGGCAGGACTATTAGAAACAACACACAATTGATTCAATACATAAAAGACATACAAGTTCCAGACACAGCCACTGTTCTGTCATTTGATGTAGAGAATATGTATTCCAATATACCAATAACTGAAACAGTAAACATTATACAACAAAATCTTAAGACACACAGTACACTTCCACATGAATACATCAAAGACACAGTCAAGCTTCTAGAGCTAATAACAGAACAGAATTATTTTCAGTTCAATAATGAATTCTATTTACAAAGTGAAGGATTACCAATGGGATCTCCAGTGTTCGGAACCATAGCAAACATACTTATGAACCATGTAGAATAGATTATATTTAACAAAATAGTGCCAAATATATCCTATACTGGATTAGATATATGGATGATATCTTGTGCCTGATTGATGAACCAAACAATAAAATTGACCAGTTTCACAGAGACATAAATTTTGTTCATCATAAGATACATTTTACAATAGAGAAAGAGCAAAATAAGACAGTTAAATTTCTGGGACATCACCATAAAGATTCAAAACAACCAACACACATTTGCCATATACCGAAAACCGACAACAACAGACACAATTATACACAAGACATCACAACACCCCAATTCTCAAAAGCAGGCAACACTTAGATACATGCTCCACAGACTAAACACAGCACCATTAGATACAAACAATTACAAAAAAGAAATGAATACTATAATACAAATATAATAGAAGGAAACATTCCACGTGGGAAAAATTATATATAAAAACAAAGATGAGGTGACTTACCGAACAAAAGCGCTGACAGGTCGATAGACACACAAACAAACACAAACATACACACAAAATTCAAGCTTTCGCAACAAACTGTTGCCTCATCAGGAAAGAGGGAAGGAGAGGGGAAGACGAAAGGAAGTGGGTTTTAAGGGAGAGGGTAAGGAGTCATTCCAATCCCGGGAGCGGGAAGACTTACCTTAGGGGGAAAAAAGGACAGGTATACACTCGCACACACGCACATATCCATCCACACATACAGACACAAGCAGACATATTTAAAGACAAAGAGTTTGGGCAGAGATGTCAGTCGAGGCAGAAGTGTAGAGGCAAAGAAGTTGTTGAAAGACAGGTGAGGTATGAGTGGCGGCAACTTGAAATTAGCGGAGATCGAGGCCTGGCGGATGACGAGAAGAGAGGATATACTGAAGGGCAAGTTCCCATCTTCGGAGTTCGGATAGGTTGGTGTTGGTGGGAAGTATCCAGATAACCCGGACGGTGTAACACTGTGCCAAGATGTGCTGGCTGTGCACCAAGGCATGTTTAGCCACAGGGTGATCCTCATTACCAACAAACACTGTCTGCCTGTGTCCATTCATGCGAAGGACAGTTTGTTGCCGGTCATTCCCACATAGAATGCATCACAGTGTAGGCAGGTCAGTTGGTAAATCACGTGGGTGCTTTCACACGTGGCTCTGCCTTTGATTGTGTACACCTTCCGGGTTACAGGACTGGAGTAGGTGGTGGTGGGAGGGTGCATGGGACAGGTTTTGCATCGGGGGCGGTTACAAGGATAGGAGCCAGAGGGTAGGGAAGGTGGTTTGGGGATTTCATAGGGATGAACTAACAGGTTACGAAGGTTAGGTGGACGGCGGAAAGACACTCTTGGCGGAGTGGGGAGGATTTCATGAAGGATGGATCTCATTTCAGGACAGGATTTGAGGAAGTCGTATCCCTGCTGGAGAGCCACATTCTGAGTCTGGTCCAGTCCCGGAAACTATCCTGTCACAAGTGGGGCACTTTTGTGGTTCTTCTGTGGGGGATTCTGGCTCCTATCCTTAGCCAGCTTCATCCTGACCCACAACTTCTTCACTTTTGAAGGCCAGACATACCAACAATTAAAGGGAACAGCCATGGGTACCAGGATGGCCCCCTCGTACGCCAACCTATTCATGGGTCGCTTAGAGGAAGCCTTCTTGGTTACCAAAGTCTGCCAACCCAAAGTTTGGTACAGATTTATTGATGACATCTTCATGATCTGGACTCACAGTGAAGAAGAACTCCAGAATTTCCTCTCCAACCTCAACTCCTTTGGTTCCATCAGATTCACCTGGTCCTACTCCAAATCCCATGCCACTTTCCTTGACGTTGACCTCCACCTGTCCAATGGCCAACTTCACACGTCCGTCCACATCAAACCCACCAACAAGCAGCAGTACCTCCATTATGACAGCTGCCACCCATTCCACAGATTAGATTAGATTAGATTAGATTAATACTAGTTCCATGGATCATGAATACGATATTTCGTAATGATGTGGAACGAGTCGAATTTTCCAATACATGACATAATTAGATTAATTTAACAACATACTTAAGTTAATATAACAACTTTATTTTTTGTGTTTTTTTGTTTTTCTTTATTTTTTATTTTTATTTTTTTTATTTTTTTTTATATTTTTGTTTTTTTTCTTAATTTATATCTAAAAATTCCTCTATGGAGTAGAAGGAGTTGTCATTCAGAAATTCTTTTAATTTCTTCTTAAATACTTGTTGGTTATCTGTCAGACTTTTGATACTATTTGGTAAGTGACCAAATACTTTAGTGCCAGTATAATTCACCCCTTTCTGTGCCAAAGTTAGATTTAATCTTGAATAGTGAAGGTCGTCCTTTCTCCTAGTATTGTAGTTATGCACACTGCTATTACTTTTGAATTGGGTTTGGTTGTTAATAACAAATTTCATAAGAGAGTATATATACTGAGAAGCTACTGTGAATATCCCTAGATCCTTAAATAAATGTCTGCAGGATGATCTTGGGTGGACTCCAGCTATTATTCTGATTACACACTTTTGTGCAATAAATACTTTATTCCTCAGTGATGAATTACCCCAAAATATGATGCCATATGAAAGCAATGAGTGAAAATAGGCGTAGTAAGCTAATTTACTAAGATGTTTATCACCAAAATTTGCAATGACCCTTATTGCATAAGTAGCTGAACTCAAACGTTTCAGCAGATCATCAATGTGTTTCTTCCAATTTAATCTCTCATCAATGGACATACCTAAAAATTTGGAATATTCTACCTTAGCTATATGCTTCTGATTAAGGTACTGTATGTACTGTGTCTTATCAAAATTCAGTGAGAGTCCGTTTACAAGGAACCACTTAGTAATTTTCTGAAAGACAGTATTGACAATTTCATCAGTTAATTCTTGTTTCTCAGGTGTGATTACTATACTTGTATCATCAGCGAAGAGAACTAACTTTGCCTCTTCATGAATATAGAATGGCAAGTCATTAATATATAATAAGAACAACAAAGGACCCAAGACTGACCCTTGTGGAACCCCATTCTTGATAGTTCCCCAGTTTGAGGAATGTGCTGATCTTTGCATGTTACGAGAACTACTTATTTCAACTTTCTGCACTCTTCCAGTTAGGTACGAATTAAACCATTTGTGCACTGTCCCACTCATGCCACAATACTTGAGCTTGTCTAGCAGAATTTCATGATTTACACAATCAAAAGCCTTTGAGAGATCACAAAAAATCCCAATGGGTGGTGTTCGGTTATTCAGATCATTCAAAATTTGACTGGTGAAAGCATATATGGCATTTTCTGTTGAAAAACCCTTCTGGAAACCAAACTGACATTTTGTTAGTACTTCATTTTTACAGATATGTGAAGCTACTCTTGAATACATTACTTTCTCAAAAATTTTGGATAAAGCTGTTAGAAGGGAGATTGGACGGTAATTGTTGACATCAGATCTATCCCCCTTTTTATGCAAAGGTATAACAATAGCATTTTTCAGTCTATCAGGGAAAATGCCCTGTTCCAGAGAGCTATTACACAGGTGGCTGAGAATCTTACTTATCTGTTGAGAACAAGCTTTTAGTATTTTGCTGGAAATGCCATCAATTCCATGTGAGTTTTTGCTTTTAAGCAAGTTTATTATTTTCCTAATTTCAGAGGGAGAAGTGGGTGAGATTTCAATTGTATCAAATTGCATAGGTATGGCCTCTTCCATTAACAGCCTAGCATCTTCTAATGAACACCTGGATCCTACTATATCCACAACATTTAGAAAATGATTATTAAAAATATTTTCAACTTCTGACTTTTTGTTCGTAAAGTTTTCATTCAATTTGATGGTAATACTGTCTTCCTCTGCTCTTGGTTGACCTGTTTCTCTTTTAATAATATTCCAAATTGTTTTAATTTTATTATCAGAGTTGCTGATTTCAGACATGATACACATACTCCTGGATTTTTTAATAACTTTTCTTAATATAACACAGTAGTTTTTATAATTTTTGATAGTTTCTGGGTCACTACTCTTTCTTGCTGTCAGATACATTTCCCTTTTCCGGTTACAAGATATTTTTATACCCTTAGTAAGCCATGGTTTGTTACAAGGTTTCTTACGAGTATATTTAACTATTTTCTTGGGGAAGCAGTTTTCAAATGCATTTACAAAAATGTCATGAAATAAATTATATTTTAAATTGGCATCAGGTTCACGGTACACCTCATCCCAGTCTAACTGCTGTAGGCTTTCCCTGAAATTTGCAATTGTTAAATTGTTGACTGAACGTACTTCTTTGAAGGACTGTTTAGTATTGCTGAATGGAGCTATGTCATATATTGTAACTAGCTGTGCACCATGATCAGAAAGACCATTCTCAACAGGCTGAGCATTTATCTGGTTAAACTTATCTTGGTCTATAAAGAAGTTATCTATCAGTGAGCTGCTATCCTTTACCACCCGAGTAGGAAAATCAATAACGGGTGTCAAATTGAAAGAACCGAGTAATACTTCAAGGTCATTTTTCCTATTACCCTCTTTCAGAGAATCTACATTGAAGTCCCCACAAATAATAATTTGCTTCCCCCTGTCTGACAGATAGCACAACAAGGAGTCCAAATTTTTCAGAAATAGATGAAAATTTCCTGATGGGAACCTATATACAGTTACAATTATAAATGTGCCTTTATTTAATTTAAGCTCACAGGCACATGCTTCTATATGTTTCTCTACACAAAACTTTTTTGTTTCTATACTTTTTGCACAATGATAACTTTTGACATATATGGCAACTCCTCCTTTCTCCATATTTTCTCTCATTACATGTGCAGAGAGCTTATAACCACTTACATTTACCTTATCCATATCAGTAACAATGTGATGCTCAGACAGGCATAGTATATCTATTTCATTCTCAGCTTCTAAATCTTCCAAACAAACCAGAAGCTCATCTACTTTATTCTTTAAACTCCCAATATTTTGATGAAATATACTTACATTATTTTTAATTACACTTTTATGAGAACCTTTCCTTATTCTAACATTTGCAGTACTCTCCTGTGTGAGTTTCTCATTGTGCTTAGGCCTAGTTCCTATACCAGTGGTCACATGGTGTTCAGAGAGGAAGATTATGTCAATTGGGTTGGGTGACTTTAGTTCATCAATGCAATTACCTAGGACTGAGATACAACTTGGTGGAGATAAAATTTCTGGTGATTGGTGAAAATTTATAATTGATAGCTGTGATTGGTGATCCAATGTGCTAGAATTGTGCTGTTGAATTTCTTTCCTAAACTGAAGATTTGTTTCAATCCTGACCTCTCGTAGAACTTTACATCTTTCTGTCTTACCTATCCTAAAAAAGGTGCTGCTCCAACACCTGTAACCACTGGTATTTTACCATTCATGGCAGTGCCTCCCCCCTTAAATTTCCTGCTATTACCCCAGCCAGTTTCCCCTTCCCTTTCCTGTTGAGATGTAGGCCGTGCCTGGTATAGTCCCACCTACTGAGATAATCAACAGGAACCACACCAATATGAGCCCCCGCACCCGACACAAGCAGCCGTTCCAACTCCAAATTAACTCTCCCAACAGAAGAGTTCAAATGAGGCCGGTCATGGCGTCTCAGGACAGATACAAATTCAACATTGGTGTGTCTCGATGCCGACGCAATCTTTACCAGGTCACACTCTATACTGTACCCAGGATCTCTGTCGATGCTGTTCCCTGGCCCTCCCACAATAACCACGGTGTCTTCCCTGGTAAATCCTTTACAGAGTGAACCTAAATCCTCTGTCACCTGATCCAGACTAGCACTTGGTTTGAACCATTACACCAACAACCTGAAAACAGCTTTCGCATCCCGCAACTACCCTCCCGACCTGATACAGAAGCAAATAACCAGAGCCACTTCCTCGTCCCCTCAAACCCAGAATCCCCCACAGAAGAACCACAAAAGTGCCCCACTTGTGACAGGATAGTTTCCGGGACTGGACCAGACTCAGAATGTGGCTCTCCAGCAGGGATACGACTTCCTCAAATCCTGTCCTGAAATGAGATCCATCCTTCATGAAATCCTCCCCACTCCGCCAAGAGTGTCTTTCCGCCGTCCACCTAACCTTCGTAACCTGTTAGTTCATCCCTATGAAATCCCCAAACCACCTTCCCTACCCTCTGGCTCCTATCCTTGTAACCGCCCCCGATGCAAAACCTGTCCCATGCACCCTCCCACCACCACCTACTCCAGTCCTGTAACCCGGAAGGTGTACACAATCAAAGGCAGAGCCACGTGTGAAAGCACCCACGTGATTTACCAACTGACCTGCCTACACTGTGATGCATTCTATGTGGGAATGACCGGCAACAAACTGTCCTTCGCATGAATGGACACAGGCAGACAGTGTTTGTTGGTAATGAGGATCACCCTGTGGCTAAACATGCCTTGGTGCACAGCCAGCACATCTTGGCACAGTGTTACACCGTCCGGGTTATCTGGATACTTCCCACCAACACCAACCTATCCGAACTCCGAAGATGGGAACTTGCCCTTCAGTATATCCTCTCTTCTCATCATCCGCCAGGCCTCAATCTCCGCTAATTTCAAGTTGCCGCCACTCATACCTCACCTGTCTTTCAACAACTTCTTTGCCTCTACACTTCTGCCTCGACTGACATCTCTGCCCAAACTCTTTGTCTTTAAATATGTCTGCTTGTGTCTGTATGTGTGGATGGATATGTGCGTGTGTGCGAGTGTATACCTGTCCTTTTTTCCCCCTAAGGTAAGTCTTCCCGCTCCCGGGATTGGAATGACTCCTTACCCTCTCCCTTAAAACCCACTTCCTTTCGTCTTCCCCTCTCCTTCCCTCTTTCCTGATGAGGCAACAGTTTGTTGCGAAAGCTTGAATTTTGTGTGTATGTTTGTGTGTCTATAATACAAATAGTTACAAACAATGGATACAAAGAGAACTTAGTAACAAAGCTCAACAATAAAATCAAGAAACAGAAAAGAACAAACACAAGGACAAAATCACACACAAAGAAATACACAAAATACAAGAATAGAAACAGCACGAAGTGTGAAAGAAACAGAAAGTAAAAGATGGCACACAACCACAAATACACACACAGAATATCCAATATTGGGAAAAAAGGAGCACAGCAAACCAACAACTCAATTCATAAATACTTCCCAAACACAATAGGAAAAACTGATCTGTATCAGGAATCAGGAATATACAAACTGAAATGTAATACATGTGATAGAAGATACATATGTCAAACCAGGAGGACATTTGACACCATATACAAAGAACACGTAAGAGCATGGAAGTATAGGACAAAACATTCAACTTTTGCAGAACGCTTACACCAACAAGAACATAAAATTACAACCAGGGACACAGCCATGGAAATCATAAGGATAAACAACAACAAAAAAACACCTCCTCACCTTACAAGAAAACTATCACATCCAAAAAACCATAACTGAAAAGAAACAACTCATAAATGATCAGATCAACTTGGCAAACCATACACTCTTTAAACTGATTGACCACTTAAAATAACATTAAAAGTACAAATGTAACCACAAGCTCAATTTACCACTACCATTTTCTTCCAGATCTATCCCATAATCACGGTCCAGGCCATCCCTGTCGTTCTCCACCCCCAACCCCCAGGGGGGGACAAAAACCACCCCTCTTCTGTCTCTATCTACATACAAGACAGCTTCACTAACACTCTCTCTCTCTCTCTCTCTCTCTCTCTCTCACACACACACACACACACACACACACACACACACACACACACACACACACACACACAAAATTGTTTCATAGGTCGGCAACACTCACTCACAACGTGAACGAAAACAAACGAATAGGCATAAACACTGTACAATATATATAAATGACCTAGTAGATAGTGTCGGAAGTTCCATGTGGCTTTTCGCGGATGATGCTGTAGTATACAGAGAAGTTGCAGCATTAGAAAATTGTAGCGAAATGCAGGAAGATCTGCAGCGGATAGGCACTTGGTGCAGGGAGTGGCACCTGACCATTAACATAGACAAGTGTAATGTATTGCGAATACATAGAAAGAAGGATCCTTTATTGTATGATTATATGATAGCGGAACAAACACTGGTAGCAGTTACTTCTGTAAAATATCTGGGAGTATGCGTGCGGAACGATTTGAAGTGAAATGATCACATAAAATTAATTGTTGGTAAGGCAGCTACCAGGTTGAGATTCATTGGGAGAGTCCTTAGAAAATGTAGTCCTTCAACAAAGGAGGTGGCTTACAAAACACTCGTTCGACCTATACTTGAGTATTGCTCATCAGTGTGGGATGCGTACCAGATCGGGTTGACGGAGGAGGTAGAGAAGATCCAAAGAAGAGTGGCGTGTTTCGTCACAGGGTTATTTGGTAACCATGATAGCGTTACGGAGATGTTTAGCAAACTCAAGTGGCAGACTCTGCAGGAGAGGCGCTCTGCATCGCGGTGTAGCTTGCTCGCCAGGTTTCGAGAGGGTGCGTTTCTGGATGAGGTATCGAATATATTGCTTCCCCCTACTTATACCTCCCGAGCAGATCACGAATGTAAAATTAGGGAGATTCGAGCGCGCACGGAGGCTTTCAGACAGTCGTTCTTCCCGCGGACCATACGCGACTGGAACAGAAAAGGGACGTAATGACAATGGCACGTAAAGTGCCCTCCGCCACACACTGTTGGGTGGCTTGCAGAGTATAAATGTAGATGTAGATGTAGCAGTGATGAATTAAAAACAGTTAAGAAAGTCAATGATAAATAGTGCAGCGCAGGAAATAACGCAAAATGCCAAAAACTGCAGATGTAAAATGAAGCCTGTCGACATCAACCACTGCTAGCAAGAGAGGAAGGTGCAGACTACGTAAAGAAACACTGTAAGTAGCTTACAGACTAAACTAAAGAAAATTAAACTAAACTAAAGAAAACACTGTTTTTAACCTAAAAGAATCAAAAAATAAATGTACAAACATATGTATCCAATTTACAGAATGCCACAGAAGATGCTTTGTAAATAAAAGCGAAACACATCTGATATAATTCTTTTTAATTACATTGCAGTCAGCTCAAGACAGATAAGCTATAGTAACACAAAATAACGTGTGACTTTTTACAGTTCAGCCCAGTGGCAGTGACTTGATACCATCACACAGCTTCACTTCACGTGCCACCAACAAGTTGTTGACATAAGACTGGTAAAAAGTAGTTTGTGATATTGAGCATCAGTATTTTGTACGTCCATCAGCTCTCATTGTGAAGTTTAGTGTTTCTGAGTGTTGTGTGATGTACTTATCAGCTGGTGCAGTGAACTAGTGTTATTGTATTATCATTGTTTTCATGGCACAGTGATGTGTCTCAAAATGAGGTTATAATGTACTTGGATAGATAAAAAATCTACTCACCAAGCACTGCAGGAAAGTTAAAGAAAAGTGCATGCTCTTTAAGTCAATTGCTCCTTCTTCTGGCAGTGGGTTGAAGGGGAAGGAATAGAGGTGAAGGAAATTGAGACGTTTGAAGTCACTCAGAACCCTGTGTCAGGCAAGACTTACTGGATGGCATGAGAATGAAACCCTGGCCCATGGTTCTGAGTGACTTTTCCAAACACTCCCCATTTTCTAAGTCTCACTAGTTCTTTTTCCTCACCTCTCTCCCATCCCCTCCAACCCTTCTGCCAGAAGAAAGAGCCACAGACTCCAAAACTTGCACATTTCTTTAATCTTTGTATACATCTTCTCCTGCTGCTGTTGCTGCTGCTGCTTCATGAGTAGATTTTGTATCAATCCAATTACACTATGTTTTCAAAAATTTATTATTTTTACCAATCACTGAGGTGAGTCATGAAAGAGGTCACCTGAGAGCACACTCACTGGCTTCAATGGTATCAAAGTACAGACGAGGAATTTCAATCCTTGGACAATGCTGCGAATTTGTGTGCTCTGTGCTGTAAATGGGAGTACAACAGTGAGGATCCGATTTTAAACATTTCAAGAGTAGTGAGTAGAACAGCCATAAATCTATAGTGCTGAGAATTGGAAGGCAGGAGGAAATAAAGGAAGATGAGAATGGTGAGGCATCTCGAAGTCAGTCCCTTAGGAAACATTGGTCAAGAAAAGAAATTACAACAGAAGGGTAATCAGGATGGATGCATTCCAGTAACATGCAATACGCAGACATGTGGACAGTTATCATTAACATTCGGATAACTCTACATTAAACAAGTTTCTTTTCAGATTCAAAGAAGAGGAGTTTCTTCAAAATTGTCTTCAGCAGCTTTCTTTCCTGCACAAAAAGTTTTTCTCTCGCAAGTTTATCACCCACAGGATTGATACAGTTGCCTGTAAATGGCAGTAACAGCACGCTGCCAGGAGCATTACATTTGACAACAATGTGTAGAAAGAGATTTTCACTTTGCAGCAGAGTGTGCACTGATATGAAACTTCCTGGCAGATGAAAACTGTGTGCCGTACCGAGACTCGAACTTGGGACCTTTGCCTTTCATGGGCAAGTGCTCTACCATCTGAGTACCCAAGCACGACTCACACCCCGTCCTCACAGCTTTACTTCTGCCAGTTCCTCATCTCCTACCTTCCAAACTTTACAGAAACTCTCCTGCAAAGCTTGCAGAACCAGCACCCCTGCAGAGTGAAAATCTCATTCTGGAAACATCCCCCAGGCTGTGGCTAAGCAATGTTTCCGCAATATTCTTTCTTTCAGGAGTGCTAGTTCTACAAGGTTCGCAGGAGAGCCGTGTAACTTTAGAAGAGGTGGATTACTGTGACATACTGACAAATGGCAAGACTGACCCCACAGTAGAATGAATAAGAAAGTACCAATAAAAAGGGTAATAGAGTAACTGTGCATTCCAAGAAGCAACATAACTATCTGAGGAAACAAACATTACAGTTTCACAGAATGGTTTTCTAATTTTCTGCTATAAAATATTCCCCCTGAACTCAACGATAATCATTGACATCAGCCATATCACTCTACTGTGTTAGACAATACTCTGACAGTGCAGTGTAGGGAAGTGGATATTTTTCTCTGAGTAAAGAGACAGATTCGATTAGAGAAAACCGAACCTGATAAGAAGACAAGAATAAGACGGATTTAAATGAATTTTTCAAGCTGCAGGAAACCAAATACTCAAAGTTAATGGGTTGATGAATTGTCTGTGGCAAATGGGCCTAGTTTTATCAGGCTACCTCCATATCATGGTCATTTAAATCCAACTGACACTTCAAAAGTGTCAAGAAATTAATAAAAAGTTTATTCTCACTGAGGTGGAAATGCTAACACAAGAAACTATTGCAAAACTTACACCACAGGACTGGTCACAAGTTGTGAGTACACTGAGGAGGTAGTTGAGGAAAATTAGATTAGTGAAGGATTTCAGAATGCACAAATCAGAGATTGGTAATTTGTCAGCTCCAGCACTACATACAGTTCCGAGGAAGAGGATAGCTATAATTCTTCCCTTGGGGTCACACCACTTACATTTTATTTCTGAGTATTTATACAATATTCAATGGTATTGTGCCAGTTGTCTGTTATTCAACAAAGTTCTTATTCATGACTGATTAACCATTACTTGCTGAAAGCACACAGCTTGACTGACTTGTGCTGGAAACAATGTACCCCTCATTCGCTCCACACAGAATTATCAGAAATTGCAAGCTATTTTAATCATACTATAACATTCTGTGCTCCAACCCTTAGATTGCTAGCTCTGATTTTTCTTCTGATGGGTTTCCCCCTGGGATGTCCCGAGTCATTACACCACACACTGAGCTGCAGGTCCTCAAAGCAATCAACAGCTGTAGTTTCCCCTCAATTTCAAGTGTACCGCATTACCAACGCAGAAATGTTGTATTGACTGTTGTTACAAGGATCAGTCAATCATCCAGATTTTTGCCCTACAACTAGTAAAACGCTGCTGCCCCTCTTAAGGATGATATACAGTAATCTGGAATGAAGCCCTACTACATGGTTGTATCTACAGCTTAAGTATCTGTATCATTATATTCAGACTTCATAATCTAATCAATTTCCTTTTAAATTACATATACTGAAAGAGGAACCTTTAATATAGGATATTTTAAAATTATTTTATAGTTAATCTACACAGTTCAGTGTCAAACCCGTGACTATGGAATCAGTCAAAATTCTAGGGCGAACAGTCCATACTTGTATTGTGAGGGGGCATTATGTTGAGTCTAGTCAACCACGTCACCTGTAAACATTGGAGAACTTGTGATGTGTGTCATTATGAGAGTTATGTTGCTTCAGTATTGTTCAAACAACAACACATACGATCAAAGGCTCCTTATAGTTACTAACGGGGCAGGGAGTGAGGTAGGTGGATGTTGCAGCGAATGTCGCTGTGAGCCAAAGTGGTGTCTCTAGAATCTGGAACAGGTTTCTAGTGACAGGATTAGCTGAGGGTGATCACAGCAGTGGGTGTGGAAGAAGAAACAACAGGTCTGCATGACTGATATCGGGGGATAGCAGCAAGTAGAAACCCTCAATGCAACAGTACACACCTACAGCAGCTGTTCCAATAGCTATAGGAGTGCAAGTATCAACACAAATGGTGCAAAATAGTCTCCAAGAGCAGCAATTACATGCCAGAAGACCTCTCAAGGCTTCTCTTCTAAATTGGGCTCACAGAGGGGCTCCTGTCACATGGCAGCAACGAGGGTGGCATTTACATCCTGACTGTATCATACACCCCACCCTTACTTATCAAGGTGATTCAGTCACACTTTCAGTTGGAATTGTGTGTGACTGCAGGACACCCCTTGTGTGAATACATGGGAGAATGACTAGTGTGAAGTATTAGGATGACAACCTAGCATGCATTGATGCTCCATTTGACGAACATACTGAGCAGGATTCATGCTGATGGATGACAACAGATGCATCCACTGCCACAATCTTGTGAACACCTTTTAGTGGAGCACAGAATCAGACTGAATGGCCTCCACATTCTCCAGCTCTCACTTGCATTGAGAATGCAGGGGCCATATTAAAATGTGCAGTCTGCAATCGTCCTGTCCCACCAGAGACCTTACAGGGCATCTTGGAGGCTACTGTGGAGGAATCTGACAATATCCCACAGGCTTATTTGGACAGTTTGGTAAGGAGTATGATTAATCACATTCAAAAGTGTCTCCAGTTATGAGAAGCGCAAATTGTTTCATAAACAATGTGTTATGCATGATGACAGTGGGAAGGAACAGTAGTGTTTGCAGTTGAATCTTTTGTAAGGTTTTGATTTGTTTATCAAGTAGAAAAGTCTTTATGTTCTTTATTTTTGTTTTCTTATGACGATATCTGACAGAACAAAATCACAGAACTGATGACAAAGCAATATGCAACATTAACCACTGCAAAATGCAAGCCGCCATTTTCACAGCCATCTCTCCATTAAATAGAGGGAAAATTACAATAAAATGTATCTAATTATCTGGATTCATGGCAAGGATCGCCCCCACTCTATCTCAATGAATCTCAACATCAGCACTTGAATCCAGTTTATCTGTATCTTCTCAACTCGGGGAGCAACTTGTTGATTACCACCTCTCAGCTGACTACATCTACATCTACATCTACATTGATACTCCGCAAGCCACCCAACGGTGTGTGGCGGAGGGCACTTTACGTGCCACTGTCATTACCTCCCTTTCCTGTTCCAGTCGCGTATGGTTCGCGGGAAGAACGACTGTCTGAAAGCCTCCGTGCGCGCTCTAATCTCTCTAATTTTACATTCGTGATCTCCTCGGGAAGTATAAGTAGGGGGAAGCAATATATTCGATACCTCATCCAGAAACGCACCCTCTCGAAACCTGGCGAGCAAGCTACACCGCGATGCAGAGCGCCTCTCTTGCAGAGTCTGCCACTTGAGTTTATTAAACATCTCCGTAACGCTATCACGGTTACCAAATAACCCAGTGACGAAACGCGCCGCTCTTCTTTGGATCTTCTCTATCTCCTCCGTCAACCCGACCTGGTACGGATCCCACACTGATGAGCAATACTCAAGTATAGGTCGAACGAGTGTTTTGTAAGCCACCTCCTTTGTTGATGGACTACATTTTCTAAGCACTCTCCCAATGAATCTCAACCTGGTACCCGCCTTACCAACAATTAGTTTTATATGATCATTCCACTTCAAATCGTTCCGTACGCATACTCCCAGATATTTTACAGAAGTAACTGCTACCAGTGTTTGTTCCGCTATCATATAATCATACAATAAAGGATCCTTCTTTCTATGTATTCGCAATACATTACATTTGTCTATGTTAAGGGTCAGTTGCCACTCCCTGCACCAAGTGCCTAGCCGCTGCAGATCTTCCTGTATTTCGCTACAATTTTCTAATGCAGCAACTTCTCTGTATACTACAGCATCATCCGCGAAAAGCCGCATGGAACTTCCGACACTATCTACTAAGTCATTTATATATATTGTGAAAAGCAATGGTCCCATAACACTCCCCTGTGGCACGCCAGAGGTTACTTTAACGTCTGTAGACGTCTCTCCATTGATGACAACATGCTGTGTTCTGTTTGCTAAAATCTCTTCAATCCAGCCACACAGCTGGTCTGATATTCCGTAGGCTCTTACTTTGTTTATCAGGCGACAGTGCGGAACTGTATCGAACGCCTTCCGGAAGTCAAGAAAAATAGCATCTACCTGGGAGCCTGTATCTAATATTTTCTGGGTCTCATGAACAAATAAGGCGAGTTGGGTCTCACACGATCGCTGTTTCCGGAATCCATGTTGATTCCTACATAGTAGATTCTGGGTTTCCAGAAATGACATGATACGCGAGCAAAAAACATGTTCTAAAATTCTACAAGAGATCGACGTAAGAGATATAGGTCTATAGTTTTGCGCATCTGCTCGACGACCCTTCTTGAAGACTGGGACTATCTGTGCTCTTTTCCAATCATTTGGAACCCTCCGTTCCTCTAGAGACTTGCGGTACACGGCTGTTAGAAGGGGGGCAAGTTCTTTCGCGTACTCTGTGTAGAATCGAATTGGTATCCCGTCAGGTCCAGTGGACTTTCCTCTATTGAGTGATTCCAGTTGCTTTTCTATTCCTTGGACACTTATTTCGATGTCAGCCATTTTTTCGTTTGTGCGAGGATTTAGAGAAGGAACTGCAGTGCGGTCTTCCTCTGTGAAACAGCTTTGGAAAAAGGTGTTTAGTATTTCAGCTTTACGCGAGTCATCCTCTGTTTCAATGCCATCATCATCCCGTAGTGTCTGGATATGCTGTTTCGAGCCACTTACTGATTTAACGTAAGACCAGAACTTCCTAGGATTTTCTGTCAAGTCGGTACATAGAATTTTACTTTCGAATTCAATGAACGCTTCACGCATAGCCCTCCTTACGCTAACTTTGACATCGTTTAGCTTCTGTTTGTCTGAGAGGTTTTGGCTGCGTTTAAACTTGGAGTGGAGCTCTCTTTGCTTTCGCAGTAGTTTCCTAACTTTGTTGTTGTACCACGGTGGGTTTTTCCCGTCCCTCACAGTTTTACTCGGCACGTACCTGTCTAAAACGCATTTTACGATTGCCTTGAACTTTTTCCATAAACACTCAACATTGTCAGTGTCGGAACAGAAATTTTCGTTTTGATCTGTTAGGTAGTCTGAAATCTGCCTTCTATTACTCTTGCTAAACAGATAAACCTTCCTCCCTTTTTTTTATATTCCTATTAACTTCCATATTCAGGGATGCTGCAACGGCCTTATGATCACTGATTCCCTGCTCTGTACATACAGATTCGAAAAGTTCGGGTCTGTTTGTTATCAGTAGGTCCAATATGTTATCTCCACGAGTCGGTTCTCTGTTTAATTGCTCGAGGT
Source organism: Schistocerca serialis cubense (assembly GCF_023864345.2). Taxonomy (NCBI): domain Eukaryota; kingdom Metazoa; phylum Arthropoda; class Insecta; order Orthoptera; family Acrididae; genus Schistocerca; species Schistocerca serialis. The sequence continues at coordinate 1,025,231,556 of NC_064638.1, forward strand.
AATTTTCGGATAGTGCACTCAGTATAATGTCACTCGATGCTCTGTCCCTACCACCCGTCCTAAACATCTGAGTGTCCCAGTCTATATCTGGTAAATTGAAATCTCCACCTAAGACTATAACATGCTGAGAAAATTTATGTGAAATGTATTCCAAATTTTCTCTCAGTTGTTCTGCCACTAATGCTGCTGAGTCGGGAGGTCGGTAAAAGGAGCCAATTATTAACCTAGTTCGGTTGTTTAGTGTAACCTCCACCCATAATAATTCACAGGAACTATCCACTTCTACTTCACTACAGGATAAACTACTACTAACAGCGATGAACACTCCACCACCGGTTGCATGCAATCTATCCTTTCTAAACACCGTCTGTACCTTTGTAAAAATTTCGGCAGAATTTATCTCTGGCTTAAGCCAGCTTTCTGTACCTATAACGATTTCAGCTTCGGTGCTTTCTATCAGCGCTTGAAGTTCCGGTACTTTACCAATGCAGCTTCGACAGTTGACAATTACAATACCGATTGCTGCTTGGTCCCCGCATGTCCTGACTTTGCCCCGCACCCGTTGAGGCTGTTGCCCTTTCTGTACTTGCCCAAGGCCATCTAACCTAAAAAACCGCCCAGCCCACGCCACACAACCCCTGCTACCCGTGTAGCCGCTTGTTGCGTGTAGTGGACTCCTGACCTATCCAGCGGAACCCGAAACCCCACCACCCTATGGCGCAAGTCGAGGAATCTGCAGCCCACACGGTCGCAGAACCGTCTCAGCCTCTGATTCAGACCCTCCACTCGGCTCTGTACCAAAGGTCCGCAGTCAGTCCTGTCGACGATGCTGCAGATGGTGAGCTCTGCTTTCATCCCGCTAGCGAGACTGGCAGTCTTCACCAAATCAGATAGCCGCCGGAAGCCAGTGAGGATTTCCTCCGATCCATAGCGACACACATCATTGGTGCCGACATGAGCGACCACCTGCAGATGGGTGCACCCTGTACCCTTCATGGCATCCGGAAGGACCCTTTCCACATCTGGAATGACTCCCCCCGGTATGCACACGGAGTGCACATTGGTTTTCTTCCCCTCTCTTGCTGCCATTTCCCTAAGGGGCCCCATTACGCGCCTGACGTTGGAGCTCCCAACTACCAGTAAGCCCACCCTCTGCGACTGCCCGGATCTTGCAGACTGAGGGGCAACCTCTGGAACAGGACAAGCAGCCATGTCAGGCCGAAGATCAGTATCAGCCTGAGACAGAGCCTGAAACCGGTTCGTCAGACAAACTGGAGAGGCTTTCCGTTCAGCCCTCCGGAATGTCTTTCGCCCCCTGCCACACCTTGAAACGACCTCCCACTCTACCACAGGTGAGGGATCAGCCTCAATGCGGGCAGTATCCCGGGCAACCACAGTCGTAGTCCGATCAGGGGATGCGTGGGACGAGCTGGCCGTCCCCGACAAACCCCCATCCCGACCCCCACAGTGATGCCCATTGGCAACAGCCTCAAGCTGTGTGACCGTAGCCAACACTGCCTGAAGCTGGGAGCGAAGGGATGCCAACTCAGCCTGCATCCGAACACAGCAGTTGCAGTCCCTATCCATGCTAAAAACTGTTTTGCTAAGAACGTCTGAACTAATCTACAGAGAGTGCAAACAAATCGACAAAATTTAAACGGTTATTAAAATACAAGATTGCCTAGTAAATGCAGTAATGCTGCTACTTGTGCACTGCTGACACTGCTCGGCGGCGGAAGGAGACTAAGCGAAATTACACTATTCAGGTACTAAAACACGATGCTACACTCTCAAATACTATGATACGCCCGAAATTTATGAATTACACAATGCAAGTACCAAAAACACGCAAAGAAATTAAGAATTAAACTATGTAACAAATGAGTGAGCTAGGAGTATACGACTTGCTGCTCAGCTGCTTATCCAACGGCGGCAGGGAGCACACTGACTGCGACCAACCGACACTGGCCGTTCAAAACAAAACAGTAGACAAACGACTACGCGAATTTACACTATTCAGGTACTAAGACACGATGCTACACTCTCAAATACTATAATACGCCCGAAATTTATGAATTAAACAATGCAAGAACCAAAAACACGCAAAGAAATTAAGAATTAAACTATGTAACAAATGAGTGAGCTAGGAGTAAACGACTTGCTGCTCAGCTGCTTATCCAACGGCGGCAGTGCAGTGCAGTGCAGTGCGGTGTGCAGTCAAACTAGCAACAACCAACAGAACCTATATTTTGAAGCTTTCTCTCATTCTGTATTACCACTATCTCCTGATAGAACTGTTGCCGCCCTGAGTGCCAAGCTGGAGTAATCCAAACATGATAGTAACCTCACCAAAGCCTTTAAAGGCTGGCAAAATTCTCTAAATTAGTCCAGTAACACATTTTTTGTGCCACTTATACTACCAAATCCATTACTATTGTGAACTAGTCAGTGACCAGTGTACCTTGAAGAAACTCAATACAGTCTACAACTGTGACTTCCACCACTTTTTGCTATGCTTTGAGATGATATATATCTTTCCCAAAATCATGTCCTATCTACCAAAGCAGAATTCCATCATCCACTCAAACCTACAAAATATTGTAGGCCATCTTTAGACCAATTATGGTCTCAATTTACAACTCTACGTCCTTTTCATGTGAACAATTCTGTCCAACCGATGGGCATAGTGCTGTCGAAGTCACAGGCATTTTCTATTAGGTAGTGTTGTGTGTGCAGACAGACACATTATATACCCACTGCGCTACAATTACTATGCAGCATTCAAAGAGGGGATGAAACCTAACCAGCTATCAACATGCATAAATGCCCACCACCATGCAATGGCAAACCATAAAGGGTATACTGTAAACACACAGTCTAACACCTACGATCATGACACTCCTCCTCATTTTTATTATACTCTGTGCCAGCAGCATTCCAAGTGGCCAGTAAGTTACACTTTTGAAAATGATATCAGATGAGTGCAAATAGTATCATTTATATTGATTTGTAACATACTGTTCACAATGGGAATAATACATAGTGCCATAAAAATGGGGAGTAACTAAAACGTGACACCCATTTATCTTTCTTCAGTTTCTTTAAGACCCTAAGAGGTATGAAATGGTACATTACAGACCTGCTTGTATACAACTGTCATGTAACCTACATGTATTTATTGAAGAATGACTTTTCTGTTCAGAATAAAAATAAGGCTGGTAAATAGCAAAAAACCTGTCCTTTTGCAGAAAGATGTTTCCTACTGCTACTCAACAACTGATGTTCTGTTGAATACTCTCCCAGTTAAACCAGTGAATGTGGACATAGGAAACTTGTAAGGAATGCAATATCTACGTTATTTGACATATCAAATAAGCCGACACAACTGTACCCGAAGGGACAACCACACATAAATGTGATGATAAAATGTCCAAAATAAGAAAACTGTTTCCCAATATGAAAGAAACCAATTCCACTATTGTTGCTACATCTGAGCCACAAACAGCAAGACTTTTAGACACTTTTTTTCAATCAAAGGTAGTTACATTCACATAAACATTTGTGCACTAGAAAGTCAAGTGTAAGGACGTGCAAATCATTTGACTCCATACAAAAGTATTAACTGCCAAGGAAAGTACCTACCATAATACAAAGGACATTCAATAAGTAATGCAACACTGTTTTCCCTTGGCCAATTTCGGTTAAAAATGCACAATTTGTTGTGAGACATTGTGGAATATTCCCACTTTATCTCCTACAGCTCATGAAGTTCCAACAGGTGATGGCACTACATGTAGCCTTCAAAATGGTGTCTGTTATGGAGAGGCGGTGGAAAACCAGTGCATCGCTGATATTCATAAGCAATTGTAGAATGTCTGCAGAGGCCTGGCAATGACAAAAAAGCACAGTGACCCATTGTGTGAGGTGTCTGTCACCATCGCAACGAAGTCGAGCAAAATTGTTCGATCTCCTCTGTGCTGGCCAGCTGCACACAGTAGTGACCCCTGCGATGTTGTAATGTCCTGACACTCTCATTCGAGGTGATCAGCAGATCACAATCGGACACCTTGTTGCACAACTGGACATAAATGTTGGTAGTGCCGACAAACTCATCCACCGAATGGGGTACTCAAAGGGGGTTCCTCACTGGCTAACAGAAGACCATGAAGAGCAACGAAGGGCTATCTGTGTGGAATTGCTTGCAAGTTACTAGGCTGACTGTGACAATCTTTTGTTGAACATTGTCACAGGCAATGAAACATGGGTTGACCACCTGGAATAGGAAGCAAAATGGTAATCCAGGATGTGGTGCCACACCACCTCCCCTCCAAATAAAAAGTTTACAGTCGCATCCTCAGCAGTAAAGTCACGGTGACGGCCTTCTGGAACTCTGAAGGGGTTACTCTGTTTGATATCCTCCCTCACGGTGCAACAACAAATTGTGAAGTTTACTGTGCTGCTCTCAGGAAATTGAAGAAACGACTTCAGAGTGTTCGCTGCCACAAAAATGCAAACAAACTTCTCCCTCTTCATGACAACACGAGGCCTCACACAAGTCTGCACACCCCAAAGGAGCTCACAAATATTCACTGGATTGTTCTCTTTCATCCGCCCTACAGCCCGGATCTCTCACCTTCCAGCTTCGATGTCGATCGGTAGAGTGGTACCGTGCACGCATATAGGCCCTCCAGTAAGGTGGCATAAGGATGTTGTTTTGAAAACAGACTGTGCTGAAAAATGGGGTTTTGTAGACAATATGGTGTATTGGAATCTTAAATAAAAAGAATCTTTCAGAACAAAATATTACTTACTGAATGTGCCTTGTAAGAACAGACAACAATAGAAATGTATGCTTACATTCTAAATGTTTATAATCTCTCAATTTCAGCAGTACAAGCTGCAATTATACACATATATGAAAGAATTTCCTCACGAATAAGTTTTAGCATATGATCCAGAATCAGTGAGATTCGGCTGTTTCACATTTATTTCACAATCATTCATGTCTTTCAATAATTTACTAATGCTCAGAAGGCAAAACTACCATAACTATTTCATTAAATAAGTAGAAAAGTAATAAGAAATGAACGTTAATCCTAAGACTGTTTTCTTACCGCTAAGTACACTAGTGTTGCTCCAATGGTCAGACAGTAACAATTTTCACAGCAGTGAGTGTTAGGACTGTATTGGTTTGGCTTTGGAAAACCACAACACCAAAGATTTCAGCAGTTTTTTTCAGTAACTGAACCATTTGTATCTCACTCACTAACATATCATTTATTCTCAAAATCCCTCTAGCCAAAACTCTCCCTAGTCGACTTTCCATTCTTTATCCTTACCTTTCCCACACTATTCCCTTCATGTCCAAATCGTCTTCTCTATTTTCCAATTTCCCCACCGCACCCCCTTTGTTGTGGCAACCATCACATATTGCAGTCATTTTAAAACTCCCACCGTGAGCCAGCTGTCTTCTCTTCTCCTGCCTATGTACTCAATCCCCTTGCCAGGCAAATCTACCCCCCACCCCCCACCCGTCCAGTTGCCAGAAACACTAGTTCCCTTTCCTCTCACTCCTGTTAGCCCGAGGACCAACTCATAAGTAGTGTTCTTATGACCATAAGTGAGTGGATTGTTTTGTATCTGTGTACTCATGTGTGTGTTTAAACCAGAAAAAGAGTAGTAACTCAAAAGATGCAAAACCTGCACTGTTACATGTATCTATAATATGTTGCACATCAATTAGTAATGGGTGAGTAGTTGCCTTTCCTCATTTTTGTTTATTATTGCCATGCTGGAATATCCATGACCATAATATTGCACTACATAAGGGAACAGGCGCGGCTCGTGGTTTATATACTGGGGAAGGCTGCGGTATTTATCGATCGGAGCGCCAACATAGACCTCGGGTTACGCTACAGATTAGTCTGACATAAACAACTAAGAATTCAGGGGGAGGGGGGTGGGCAGATCACTCTCTACCCATAATTTTACATACTGTATCTTCTATAACCAGGTATTAAATATCATTAGAAGCTAACTTCGAGTTAAAATCTTTGGTTCGTGTTTTTATACGTCATCGTTACATTTTCTGACACTTTGCAGCAAATCATATGAAAAGACGCGTTTCGGAGAGATCTTTAATGCGATGAATGTTAACTTTGTGGCTGCTTAATATTTTTGGTGTTTTCAGTTCTAAACTTCAGGCGTTTATTGTGGTTTACCTCCAAAGCTCGAAGTTTACGAATTCGCATGACGATACTGTGATGTTTTGGTGATGTTACAGGTCTTGTGCTGTGATTGGGTGGCATGAGCAACCCATGCAACTGCCATATTAATTCACATGTTTGAGAAGCGAACATGTTAGTATTTATTGTGTATTATGAAAATACGCATTTATGTGAAGGAACGCATTAAAGATCTCTCCAAAATACGTCATTTTTAGTATGGTTTGTTGTGCTAAAGTACACAAAATGTGACACTGTAGCGCAACACACTGTACCGGTACCAAAAGTGATTTGTTTCGGAAAATGTCATCACGTTTATGACTGGCTAAACATGACACTACCCTTTTTTACTCATTTCACTTAATAGGCTAAGTAGGACTTAATATAAAGAAATTAACTCTTATCAATTATGAATGCACTTTTGCTTACCTCAATTCATTTGTTTACAGACGAAGTCAGCTCGTCTCCCCTTCTGCACAGCATAATGGTCTATGACCATTTCATTGAAATTTGGTCGATTCAGTAATTCTTTTTCTAGGGAACACATTGCAAGCATACAAAGTCTGTCTTCATTCATAGTGTTGCGCATGAATGTTTTCACTCTCTTTAACGTAGAGAAGCAGCTTTCTGCCTCTCCGGTCGTCATAGGGAAGGTTACTATTATTTGCAGAAGTTTTACACTTTGAGGAAAAGCTTTAGCCAGATTGTTATCGTAAAGAAAGTTCAACAAGGTCAAAGCACCTGACGCCTTCATAAAATCTTTTCGGCTGTATAACACGTTCAGTTCATGACGTAGATCTGAAGACTGTAAATTGAACAAATTAACAGCTATTTTAAGCTCTTTTTCCGAAAAAATAGTTTCATGTTTTGCAAACAACGGTGGATCAAACAGCTGTGCAATGGATAAGTGATAATTGAAACTGAATCGTTCTCTGATCTGAGTTGTGATGAGATCGCAAACGTTTCGTGCACACACTAATCTTGATTCTGTGAAACGTCCCCGTTTTGCAGTTGGTACTATCTGTTCCCAGTGATCGTCAGTTTCAAGTGAGATATTGGTGTTCTGTGCAAGTGAGGCCCTAATTTGCTGGATAGAATCTGCAAAGTGTGATAAATATTCAACAGTTTTCACTGCATCAATATAACTCTGCTGAAATTGATTAAAGAGAATGTCACAATGAGGCATGACTATTAAAAAAATTTAACCAGAAGAGGAAATCTTCGTCTTGCAGGAAACCCTTCAGTCCCGTGGCCTTGTTTATTGTCTTGTAATCACTGGCATCATCATCAATAATTCTTTCTAGGCACTTAACAATTTCCTTTTGGTATTTGTACACAGTGGTTACGCTCCGTGATTTAAAATTCCATCTGAAGGACTGAGGACAGGTAGGAATACGCTTCTTCACTACTTCGTCAAGAATGGCTGTACGGCTAGAAGACCGGAAAAAGAAGGTGGAAATTCCTTCCAAGTTGCTAAAGAAGATCCACACCTGTTTATTGCCCGTCACACAACGTTCAACAATTAAATTTAACTGATGGGCGTAACAGCGAGCAAAGTGAGCATTCCTGTACATTTCTCTAATTCTAGTTTGAACTCCACTTTTATGGCCACTCGTAACAGGAGCACCATCGTAACACTGAGCTATCAGTTTTTCAAGTGTTTCATGTACATTCATTTTCTCTAGCTGGCAGACAACAGCCGCAGTTACATCATCTGCACTGTGACTTTTTGGGCGTACAAAGGAAATAAATCTTTCATTTATTTGTCCCAGTAGCTCATAGCAAATTATTAGGACCAATTGTGACAAATTTGCACAGTCAGTAGTTTCATCAACTTCTATTGCGAGAAAGTTTGCCTTTTACAGTTCACTCCTGATGAGATTGAGGCACACCTCATAAATTGATTCCAGGAGTTCATTTTGAATTATCTTCGATAGGCCTAAGAAAACATGGTTTTCTGATTTCTCAATGTGTTGCTTCAAGACGCAGTCCAGTTCTGCTATAAGACTGACTAATCCTCGAAAAATTCCTGGGTGTTTGGAATCATCTGTTTCATCGTGGCCCCTTAAGGCAAGCTCGAATTTGCTGCAAAATTTAATACAGTCCATCAGTTTACCCAGAATATAACGATTTTTTGATACATTTTCATTATAATCTTTATATTACGGCGGTAAGCACTGTCTAATTGGCACATAATGTCCACTTTCCCTAGCATTGAAAACTCAATGAAACCATTTAAACATTTTTCGCTGGAATTATGTTTTTTCACCTTTGCGTGAAAATTCGTTAAGTCAGTGATACCAGTTTCAGTCCAGGCACTATCAGTACTATTTGTAAGAAGACAGGTGAAACAGAAAAATGCACAACCACACAACCACTCAGCTGCATCGTACATTGCTCTATTAAAACTGTGTTTGTATCCTTGCCTAGATTTGCACTGTTTCTGTTCTTGATTGATCATTAGATCGGGTCTGGGTGCACCAAGTTCTTTCACTTTCATCCTATGGCCGTGTTCCAAGTTTTTATCTATTAAATTGCACATTGAATTCATATTGCACTGGTTTCACACTCGCAGTATGTCATAGATATTCACAAGCAAGTAAAACTTACTAAAATCTTGCAAAATACACTCCGAAAAAGAAACTTGCTAATATCACACGGTATCAACAAAAGCAGTCAGCATCAGCAAGCAAGGAAAGTAAAGTAACGGGACAAATTTCGCGCACTTTGTCCTCTAATCACTTATGAAACTCTCGCTAGATGGCAGTACTGTTATGTTACTGTAGTCTAGTGCATTCTGGTGGGTTATTTGCAAACTTATTCTAAATATGGATAAAATAGCCAATGGCAGAAACAAAACAACTACGTAAAACATTATCAAAACAATAATACTAAATGTCAATTAATGACGCATTGAAGCATAGTAGAGATGTGCAGAGACAGTAATTGGATAGCAAAGTTTCGGCCACTCTACATCCCTTTATTACATAGATAGTGGAATGTGAAAAACGTGTGGTTGTTGGTATGACACCCTTAGGCTGCAAGCTCTGAGCCGTCGGGTCACCCATAAAGAGCAGTACTATGTAGAAGCCATGCCCCCAAACCGCTACTACATGCAGCTTACAGACGTTCCAAGGCGCAGCCTAAACACTACTAACTGTTTGGAAAACATCTATCAATACAAACAGTTCCAAAAATGTTGACCGTCGTTACTTTAATCTGAATGGGAAATATGCGAAATTAGTCCTGATAATTTAAATTATGTAATACGTTCTTGCAAAATTTACTTTAACATATATTTTGGGGCGACTCCACCTCAGAGCCTTTAATTACGAGCCGCGCCAGTAAGGGAATAATTCTATCATACAAAATAATACAAACACCAGAATACTCTTACGTAAAATTATATCCACAGAAATTTCAAAATTAATAATATTTGAATAATAATACAGAACACTTACCTCCTGCATAAATGGAATATTCTTCATGTCTTTTTCATTGTACTGTATTTCATGTTCACCACGCCTTGATTTCATAAAATTTCGGCATTTGTCTAACTCTGCACATGCTTTAGTGAGACTGTATTTATTTTTCATCAAATATTCTTGCAAAACTACTATACGTATTTTTCTGTAACGGGATTTTAGGTAATTTAAACTTAACTCAGACTCTTTTTCATCATTTTTTTTTTCTTCAAAGAAGTACTTAAAAGGATCAGGAAAAATTTCCAGAAACTCTTCAATTTTGAAATTCTTGAGATACTTCTCTCTAATTTCCATTACTTTCATTCGTTCCTCATACTCTGCTAATGTTGGATACTTGCCACTTTCTAAAGTGTCACTAACAAATTTTTTCATTGCGTCTTCATCATCTGCAATCTGTTCACAAGTCTCTCTTATATAAGTTGGATCAGCATTTGGAAATATAGCAAGCAGATTAGTATAATTTTCATCTATTATCATTTTCTTTTCTTCTTCTGTTCTTCCAGAAAGTTTCTGGTTTGCTGTTTGCTCCCCTTCTTGTTCACTGCTATCTGCAGCTTTTGGGTAACCATTTTCCAATAAACCTGATATAGCATTACTTAACCAGTCGGCATCTTGTGAACATTTATCGCATATGGCTCTCAGAAAATCCTTCTGAGCATCAGGGAAAATTTCAATGAGAGAATTGTAATATGCTTGTTTCTTTTCATCATCCACCCCATTAATGTCAATGCATACAACATCGCTGTCATCAAGTTGAGGAGGAGCAAGTAAATCATCATAGTTTGCAGTAGATGGTCCAGGCAGCGTCAAATCAACTGGAAGGTTCCTGTCAAGTATGTTCTTATGATTTCCATTTCCAGTATGTCTTGGAACTGTAGGATCCCAAAAAGAGGTTGATGGTTCATTACTTACTTCATCCCTCTGTCTTGCATTGACATTCTTAACTGGTTCAGAACTAGGATCCATCACATCTGGATCAGAAAGTTCAGGTTCATCTTCAGATGAGAATGCAAATCCTTCATTTTCCCACAAATATTCCTTAATTTCATTAAACTTGTCACTTTCTGAACTAACATCACTAACTGAATCACTTCTATTCACCAAATTACACTGATCTAAAACTACATCCAGCCCATCTGCTATGGTAACTTTGTCACTCTCTGCTGGACGAGAATCACTATGTGTTGACACACCAACATTCTCAGTCTTGTTGTCTTCATTCGCATCACTCTTAACATGAATTTTAGAAGGCTTTTTTGGTGGAATTCCTGATGTAGATGGTTGATTACGATCAGCATCATAGTTTCTTTTCCTAGCTCTCTTAGGTAACTCTTCAGTGGCCTCACCAGCAGTGTCTTTGTCTTCCCTTACATGGTCTAAAAATTTGAGCACAACTCTCTGTACCCTCTTTGGGTCATCAAAGAAAGTTTCAAGTGATGAATATATCTCATCAATATTTCTCTCTGGAATGATTCTTTGAATATGCATGGCTTCTTCCATCAATTTTTCCCTTGTGTGTCCTTGCTGAAGTAGAAATGCTTCTGCCATTTTGTTGATTTCTGCAACAAAGAAAACAAAACAAATTTTATCTGCACAAAACATATTTTTACTGTGTAAATACGCATCTCACCGCCTGTTTATCCTCATATCTTACGAAGTTTGTCTGTCGTAGCTAATGAACTCCTTGACACAAAACAAATGCTTTTCAAAAATGTTAATGATTAATGAAAACTACCTCAGCTGTATTTTGACACACTTATTGTACTACAACCGGTTTCATTCTTACGTCTTCAGGTTGCGGTGTTGTTTTATGATGTAAATGGTTTTGTTGTCATTGAGACAGGGTTGTAGCCTCTCCCCGATGTTATTCAATCTGTATATTGAACAAGCAGTAAAGAAAACAAAAGAAAAATTTGGAGTAGGAATTAAAATCCATGGAGAAGAAATAAAAATGTTGAGGTTCGCCGATGACATTGTAATTCAGTCAGAGACAGCAAAGGACCTGGAAGAGCAGTTGAATGGAATGGACAGTATCTTGAAAGGAGGATATAAGATGAACATCAACAAAAGCAAAACAAGGATAATGGAATGTAGTCGAATTAAAGTGGGTGATGCTGCAGGAATTAGATTAGGAAATGAGACATTTAAAGTAGTAAAGGAGTTTTGCTATTTGGGGAGCAAAATAACTGATGATGGTCGAAGTAGAGAGGATATAAAATGTAGACTGGCAATGGCAAGGAAAGTGTTTCTGAGGAAGAGAAATTTGTTAACATCGAATATAGATTTCAGTGTTAGGAAGTCGTTTCTGAAAGTAGTATTTGTATGGAGTGTACCCATGTATGGAAGTGAAACATGGACGATAAATAGTTTAGACAAGAAGAGAATAGAAGCTTTCAAAATGTGGTGCTACAGAAAAATGCTGAAGATTAGACGGGTAGATCACATAACTAATGAGGAGGTATTGAATAGAATTGGAGAGAAGGGAAATTTGTGGCACAACTTGACTGGAAGAAGGGATCTGTTGGTAGGGCATATTCTGAGGCATCAAGGGATCACCAATTTACTATTGGCAGGCAGCGTGGAGAGTAAAAATCACAGAGGGAGACCAAGAGATGAGTACACTAAACAGATTCAGAAGGATGTAGGTTGTAGTAGGTACTGGGAGACCTTGCGCAAGATAGAGTGGCATGGAGTGCTGCATCAAACCTGTCTCTGGACTGAAGACGACGACGACGACGACGACGACGACGACGACGACATGCAATGTTAAGGACAAAGTCCAAAAACAATTATCACAAACATGCACCAATTGCCTTAAGGAAGTGTGGTGAGTAGGTATGGCACACTGCATATAGTAAACTGTATGCAGTTTAACTATACATAGCATGCCATGCCTGTTCACTGTACTTCCACCAGGTGGTTGGCAAAATATTTGTGATCACTGTTGCTGGATTTGGTCTGTAATATTACATACAACAACCAGACCACCTACATCACTACTGTAACACAACTCAGCAGCCTGAATATGCTCTAAGAATGAAACTGGTTGTAGGACAATAAAAGTGTCATAATACAGCTTCATCAATCTTTAAAATTAGTATCAGCTATGGTGCTCAACACTATCAAGATCATATCCTGTTTGAAAACTTATGAAATTGCGTGTCCTACTGCAGCAGTGTGGTTTAGTTTCTCTCGTAGCTCAGATACCTCAGAAAGCATGAAAATTCATTACCTGGTCTAGGGAAACATACAACATAACTCATTCACAAAAATCCTCAAAAACAATGTACTACACATGTCCCTAACCTGGCCTCTATAGACTGTTAATCTACTATAAGCTTCTTTCTACCTTCACATCCAGATTCGCCAGTTACATGAGGAAAGTAATTTGAAAATTAATGGTATTATATTTTCATATTGAAACACAGACGCATACTTTTATAACCTACAGTTCTCTATGCAATTGTTAATCTCTCTTAATCTTTAGTTCACGTGAATTAAACATCTCTCTAACAGCTAGCAGCCATATCAAATCAACTATCTTCCAATTAAAAACTGTGAGAAGTGCAAAGGGAAGACTGCCACATGGTTGTGGTGCCCTTCATTGCCCGCAGTTTGTTTGGGAAGTCCAAGGCGAACCATTCCGAGTACCAGAAATTCAACAACTGATGGTGTCTAGTGGACCAAAGGTCCAGTCCTGCCCCCCCCCCCTTCCAAAATCAGCATCCTGGTAGCCACTCTTGCGCCAAGTGGTCAGCATATTCATTCCCTGAGATCCCAACATATCCAGGGATCCAAACAACAAAGACTGGCCGTCCAGCTCAATGGATGTTAGTAGATCCTGGATAGCCATGACTAATGAGTGACGAGGATAGCAGTGGTCTATGGCCTGAAGGCTGCTCAGAGAGTCGCTACAGATTACAAGCACCCTGCAAGCGCAAAAATGAGCATGGCTAAGGGCTCGTTTGACGGCCACCAATTCAGCAGAGACACTGCATCCATTCAGCAAGGAATGTAGTTCACTGCCCCTTGCATTTGTGTATGTTCATTAATTAATCATTGCGCCGTCAGTGTACAGCACTTCTGAACCTAGAATGCATCGAGGACAGCCAGGAGCAGATCGTGAAACACAATGGGGTCAACTGACTCTTTCGGTCCCAAGCATAAATCAAGACAGATCAAGATCAGGGTACACGCCATGGGGATGTACACGACTGGTCCCTGACAACAGGCAACAGTGGAGGACATTGGAGTTCACAGCAGAGACACTGTAGTCAAACTGCAATGGTGACTCCAGTTCCAAGTCTCTGCTGTAGGAGGTGGACCTACCTACTATGAAAAAGGTCACAGTTGTTTGCATGTTGAGGTGAGCGGCAAACATGTATAGCATAACTGAATAGCTGTTGTTGGCACCTGATCTGTAGTGAAGGGACCTCAGCATCCACGAGTAAGCTGTTCACAGGGTTAGATCAAAAGGCTCCTCTTGAAAGTTGGACTCCACAGTAATGTATCGGGTCCAGAGACCACAATGCTAAGGGTGGTGCCAAACCATACGCCAGACTGTGATAATCAAGGTGGAATAGTATCAAAGCTTTATAAAGGTGCAGAAGAGTAGTGCGGTCTGCACCCCACATGGTGTTACTGAGGCAGCAAAGAGTATTACGGTATAGCCGTACCTCTGCTTAAGTTGACAAAGCTATTGAAGTCACGTCAGCCAGGCGTCAAAGACCACTCCAAACATTGATAAGTCTCTACCACATTGAGTAATTGGCCTTCGAGGTATGGTTGTGGATAAACAGTATGATGGCAACAAAAGTGCATGTCATGTGTCTTGGAGGTGGAAAACTGAACATCATGAGTGAGAGCCCATGACTGCACTTTTCCATGGTGCCCTGCAGTCACTGTTCAGCAACACCCATACTGAAGGAGCAATAGGGAAAGCAAAAATTGTCGGCATAGAAAGAGGGTGATACTGAAGACCCACAGTTGCTGCTAGAGCATCGATGCCCACTAAGAAGACAGACACACTTAATACAGAGCCCTACAAGACCCCATTCTCTTGGATACTAGAGATACTGTGGAAAGCACTAACTCAAATGTACAAAGTATGGTGCAACAAGAAGTTCTGGAGACAAATCAGAAGTGAGTCCTGGAGATGATACTCATGTAAGGTAGTGAGGATGCAGTGTTACCAAGTGATGTCATAAGTCTTTTGTAGGTTGAAGAAGACAGTAATAAGGTGTTTGATGTTGGTCAAAACCTGTCTGGATTACAGATTCCAGGCAAATGAGATTATTGGAAGTGGAACAGCCTTGGTAAGAACCACCCTGGGACGGAGCCAAAAGGCCCCAAGACTCAAGAAACCACCACAGCCACCAGCTCACCATGCGTTTCAAGCAACTTACAGAAAACACTTGTGAGACTAACTGGGTGATAGCTGTCCATCTCTAGGGGTTGCTTATCCATTTCAGTACTGGGACAATGATGCTCTCGCACCATTAAGATGGGAGCTCACCCTTGCTCCAAATACAGCTGTGGATAGTAAGGAGATGATGCTGACAATCCACTGATTGGTGTTTGAGCATTTTGTTGAGGATGTGGTCTGGTCCTGAGACTGTACCAGGGTGGAGGGCTAAGGCACTGAAGAATTCCCACTCACTGGGTGGAGCATTATAGGGCTCCAGGTGGCGTGTAGTGAAAAGGACACAAAAGGCAGGTTGATAGTTCTCAGTGTGGAGGCTCGAGCATAAAGGAGAGAAAAATGTTTTGGCTACATCTGGGTCACTGAAAACAGCACAATTCACAAAACACCAAATACACCTGCAGAGGACCGGTATCCATCCACAGAGGCGTCTGATCTTCATCCAACCTGGTGAAGGAGGCATACGTGACCCAATGGTTGGAACATACCATTCCCAGCATTCTTGTTTCCATCGTTTTATTAAGTGGCAGCCTCGGGCACTGAAATGTTTAAAGGCAATGAGGTATTCAATTGATGAATGCCACTTATGCCATGATCTCTTTTTCAAGGTCCTCCAAGGTATTTACTGATGGGAGGATTCCAAATAAGATGGGGTCACTAAGTCGGCTGCCAATAGAATGGCTGCTGTTGCGTTTCGTTCTGGAGAGCCTCGTCAAAGCCTCTATTTAGTGTGAGGGGGGGGGGGGGGGGGGGGGCAGTACAACAGTGAAGGGCAAAGAATCCCAGTCAGCACTATGGAGAGCCTATATAGATGGGAGTCAAGGAAAACAGTGGTGAGGGAGGGACAGGAAGGTTGGTAAGTGCTCACTACCACACAGGTCGTAGAGGACCCTCCAGTGGTTGGATGAGAGAAGACCAGAGCTGCAAATAGAAAGATCAATGGCCGAGTAAGTTCCACATCCCACACTGAAGTATATGGAGGCACCAGTATTCTAGAGAGAGAGTAGAGATCTGCCAGGAAGTTTTCAATGTCTTTACCACTGACACCGGGAGGGAGATAAACATTACAAATGGTAAGATCCTGAAATACTCCTGCCCCAACGTCACAGCCTCCAAAGTTTCATCAAGTGGCCCAAGTTCACTATATATACAGTTTAGAACATATGTGCAAACTCCACCTCATAACCCGTCATAATCGGCATGATTCTTAAAATATCCCCAGCAGCCACAATGGACAGGGGTCTACATTGCTGGAAACCGTTTCCTCAAGGGCAATGCAGAAAGCAGGGGAGGACCTTAAAGGAAGTTGCAGCTCAACAAGGTGGTGGAAAAATCCACTGCAGTTCCACTATAGACTCGCGCTATTGTTAAACTGGGAGAACATCAAAGGGCCAAACAGGTAGTGTCACCTGCGGCCACAAGTTGAGATGTGGTGATGGCAACACACATGGGACCTGAGAAATGTGTGGTGCAATCTGGGGCCTCAGAGACCACCAGGACTGCTCCTGCAGCCACAGCAGCAGCATCATATGTGGCATCCTGTGGTATGAAGACCAGCTGAATTTCCTTCATCTAATTTTTTTGTCTTTCTTCTCCTTGGTGGGTTTGGACAACTTTCTTGGGTTAATTTCAGGGACAGAAGAAGACCATGAAGCCCTACAAATAGCAGCCTATGGCTCCTTCAGCCACTGGCTCTGGAAGGGAGTATCCCGAGCAACCCCTTCCTGGTGTTAGAAGCCGGATGAGAGTGATGCATCTCTGGCTGGGGTATGGAATCAGCTTCCCCTGAGGGTTGGGAGCTACTGCTCCCCCACTGGGTGTGAGGGAAGCAGCAAGACGAGAGCCCCCATCTATTGGAGGGGCAAGCATGGTCAAGCAGCTCTGATGACTTGCTGTAGGGTGCATAATAGAGGAGTATGCCACCGGCAGCAACATGGTCACAGCTGTAGCATATGACAGTCATGCATGAAGGATTAGACGCGTTCTTAATTTTTCTTGGGCTCTTGGTATATCAGTCTGTCTTGAGCCTTATACTCCAGTATTTTTTCTCCCTGAGGGGAGGGGGGGGGGGGGACAATGCAGTCTCATGAGCACAGAGAATGATGCTCTCCACAGTGATGCAATTACGAGGAAAAGCACATGAAACGTTCGTGTGCAACAGTCGTACAGTCGTCCACAGTCCTGACAGGCTGGGCTCACATTTCAATGCGTAGAAATGGGGGGAGGGGGGGGGGGCATAACATACAGTTTCATGACACACTGGTATACCATCACCTTGACCTTTTCACGCATGGATCCTCATTAACAGTTGAAATTGGAGCACTGTGTTAAACACTTTGCAGAAATCTAAGAATATGCAATGTGTCAGAGGAATTCCACACAAGGTTAACAAGGCTATCATGTGAGTGAAGTGCAAGCTAACTAATGCTTTCTGAATCTGTGTTGATTTGTGGACAGAAGCTTTTCTGCCTGAAGGAAATTAATTACATGCCAACTTCAAACAAATTGAGATTCCACCTGGACTTGCTGACTTCTTTGTTTTCAACTCCTTCAGTTGCTTATCTGCACCAATGACACCTATTGTTATGTCCTCCATTCGTAGTCTGAGGGACAGTCAAATGATCCTCAAATGTGAATGATTTTTTGAATGTGAAATTTAAAACTTCAGCTTTCCTTTCACTGTGTTCTAACGCTGCATCAGACTGGTCTATGAGAGACTGGATAGAAGCCACGACACACTTAGTGATTTTTGTGTAGAACCAGAATTTGCTCAGATTCTCGGCAAGATCTTTCATTAGGTTATGATGATGGAAGTTGTACACTTCACATAAACTGCATTATCTGACAGTCTCTTTTTAATTTATTTTCTAGTTTGTTTTTTCTAAGCCCTTTTTATATTCTCTGAAACTGTATTTTCTAATTGCTGTCCTACCTGCATCCACCACAATGAAGATTAGGTTACAATGCCACTACTTGGTGCTATCATTTGCCAAGAAAACAAAATTGAAAAAATTTTAATCACATCCTAAACGAAGCACAATTGTTACAGGCCTTGCCCTTTCCTGATTGGCTTAGATAAAACTATGGCCAATGGGCACTGTTGTTGTCCTTTTATAAACTACATCTACATCTATATTCATCACATCACCGATAAGTTCATGGCAGAGTGTACATCCCATTGTACCGGTTTTTAGGATTTCTCCCTGTTCCATTCACATATAGAGGACAGAAAGAATGTTTGAATTTCTCTGCGCATGCTGTAATCATTCTAATCTTGTCCTCATGACCCTTATGTGAGTGATAACTAGGGGGTGGTTGTACATTCCTAGAGTCATCATTAAAAGCCAATTCTTGAAACTTTGTTAGAAGACTTTCTCAGGATAGTTCTTGTCTATCTACAAGAGTCTCTCTCTTCAGTTCCTTCAGTATCTCTGTGACACTCTCCCATGGGTTAAGCACACATGTGACCATAGGTGCTGCCCATCTCTGTACAAGTTCATTAGACCTATGTGGTACAGGTCCCACACACTTTAACAATATTCTAGAACAGGTTGCAAGGGTGATTCACTCTCCCTTGTAGACTGATTGCACTTCCCCAGTATTCTACCAACAAACCAAAGTCTACCATCTGCTTTACCCACAACTGAACCTAGGTGAACATTCCATTTCATATCCCAACGAAGTGTTTCACCTGGGGATTTGTATAAGTTGGCTGATACCAACAGTGACACATTGATATTATAGTCATAGGATACTACCTTTCTTTGTATTGTTAAGTGGACAATTTTACCTTTCTGAACATTTAGAGCAAGTTGCCAATCTCTGCAACAAGTTGAAATCTTATCGAGATCTGACTGAATATTTATGCAGCTTCTTTCAGCTAGTACTTCATTATATATAACTGCATCATCTGCAAAAAGTCTGAGGTTACTTTTAATATTGTCCACAAGTTCATCAACATACAACAAGAATAACAAGGGTCCAAACACACTTTCCTGGGGCACACCCGAAGTTACTTCTACATCTGACAACGATCCATCCAAGAACATATGCTGCATCCTTCCTAACTGAAGTCCTCAACCCAGTCACAAATCTCATTTGATACCCCATATAAACATACTTTTCACAATGAGCATAGGTGTGGTACTGAGCCAAACACTTTTTGTAAATCAAGAATTACTGCATCTACCTGATGGGCTTGACCCAAAGCTTTCAGTACGTCATGTGAGAAAAGTCTAAGTTGGGTTTCGCATGATGGATGTTTTCGAAAACCATACTGGTAGGCTTGGATGGGGTCATTCTGTTCAAGATATCTCATTATGTTTGAGTTCAGAATATGTTTCAAGTTTCTACAATAAACTGATAGCAAGGTTATTGGACAGTGGTTTGTGCTTCACTTCTACTACCCTTCTTGTAGACAGGTATGACCTCTGATTTCTTCCAAAAACTAGGCAAAGTTTTTTTTTGTTCAAAGGATAGACTTTAGCCAGAAAAAGGGGCTAGCTCAGCCGCAATTTCAGTATAGACTCTGACAGGGATTCCATCAGGGCCTGGAGCTTCATTTGATTTAACAATTTCAGCTGTTTCTCAAAATGCTGTCACGAAAACTGGTTTCACTCATATTTTCAGTAGTTCAAGGATTAAACTGCGGCAATTCTCCTGGGTCTTCCTTTGTAAAGCAGCATTTGGAAATGGAGTTAAACATTTCAGCTTTTGCTTTGCTAGCCTCACTGTCAGTTCCTGTCTCAGTCGCCAGGGACTGGACACTAATTTTGGTGACACTAACAGCCTTTACACACACCCAGAATTTCTTTGAGTTTTGTAAAGCACCATTTGACAATATTCAGCTATGGTAATTACTGAAGGCTTCACATGTTGCTCTCTTGACAGTCAAACATGTTTCATTTGGCATTTCTCTATCTACAGCCCTAGGATTTTTTTTAAACCTATTATCCAGTGATCTATGTTTCTTTAGAAGTTTCTTTACAGTGACTGAATACGAAGGAAGGTCCTTCCCATTATGAACTGTTCTACTACATATACATCTATCTAGTGCACGATCAATTATTCTTTTAAATTTGAACCATAGTTCCTCTACACACTCCTGCCCTGTGCTGAAAGTTTCCCAAGATATGATACTACTGATTCTTTATCTAGTTTACTGAATACATATATCTTTCTGCTTGGTTTAGTTGTCCTTTGTAATTTGGTAATCATTGCTGTCCCAACTGTGCCTTAGTTAGCGACACCAGTTTCAATATCAACATCCTCAAAGAGATCAGGTTCGTTTGTTGCCATTAGATCCAATACAGCTGATCATTAGTGGGGTTCCAAACTATCTGCTGTAGGTAGCTCTCAGAGAAGGCATTTAGTATTGTTTCACAGGTTGTCTTATCACAGCCACCACTAACAAACACTAATTTTCCCAATTGATTGCTGGATGATTTCAGCCTCCACTGATGATTACAGTATGATTTGAAAACACACCTATAAATGAACTGAGGTTCTCGCTAAAGTTTTCAGTTACATCAGGAAATGAGTCTGGTGGATAAAAGAAGGATCCAATAGTGAAATTTAAAATTTTCCCAGCGAACTAAATATTCAAAAAGATTTCGGGCTTGCAGCTGGTCATCGTTAGCTTCCATCCACAATATTTCAACTGGACAACTGCCAGCCATCCTCAGGTGAGCCATCGAAGACTGACGAAGACGCCCTCCGTTCCGTAATATATAGCGTTTAGCGAGTATTCCATGCATGCGTCTAAACCATCACAGACAAGAATTTGGACGACGCGACGCTGTCGGTATTAAGTAAGGGTTTGAATTTTGCACCTACACCTAGAGCACCACCTTTGATAAGTACTGTGAGTGGTTTTGAAGAAGCCGTATGACGCCTTCCTATGGAAACTGCAGAAGAATTAAGGAGGGAAACTTGCGTGCTCTTCTGAAAGCTTCTCCTCAATACAGTAACATAACCTCCGCAGAAAGGGCTGCACTGCGAAATCTCCAAGAAGATCCAGACGTTGTGGTACTGAAGGCCGATAAAGGCAATTTAACTGTACTGTTACCTCGCAGTTTGTATGTGGATAAGATGTATGGTCTACTAAGTGATTCAGCCAACAGGAAGACTGATAACGATCCCACAGGACATGTGCAACAGAAGACATCTACACTCCCGAATTCTTCTTAATTGCCTCCAGAGACGATCAAGCGCTTAAGACCTCATGGCGCGTACCTCCAAGACTGTATGGCCTTCCGAAGGTACATAAAGACGGACTACCCTTACAGCTAATAGTGAGCAATATTGGGGCCCCCACTTATGATTTAGCTAAACATCTTGTATCATTGCTTAGGCCATTTGTGGGCAAATGTCCACATCACATACGAAACTCTGCCGGTTTTATCAACAGACTGGGGGCTCTCCGCCTAAGTACTTCTGATCTTTTAGTTAGTTTGACGTGGTGTCTCTTTTTACAAAGGTACCCCTCACAGACTCCTTGTCACTGATTGACAATAAGTTTCAGGTGGGAATCACTGCTTTGTTTCGCCACGCTCTCTCCTCAACATATTTTATGTCCAACCAAGAATATTTTGAACAGATTGACGGCGTCACCATGGGTAGCCCCTTGTCTCCCTTGGTGGCCAACCTTTTTATGGAGGATTTTGAGGAGAGAGCACTTTAATCAGCAGCCCTCAAACCAACTGTTTTTTGGAGGTACGTGGACGATACTTTCGTAGTGTGGCCTCAAGGAGAAGATAAATTAATGGAGTTTTTAGATCACCTCAACTCCATTCATGAGAACATTCGGTTTACCATGGAATTAGAGAATAATGGTTGCCTCCCTTTCTTGTATGTGCTAGTTAGACGGAAGAGTGATGGCTCTCTGGAGCATTCAGTTTATCGAAAGCCCACACATACTGATTTGTATTTAAATTCGTCCAGCTGCCATCACCCATCGCAAACAATGAGTGTACAAAACACTTGTACACAGAGCTCATGTAGTGTCAGATGCAGATAGTTTGCCTGAAGAGCTTGCCCACCTGCAGAGGGTTTTCAAAGAGAGAGTGGATATTCTACCCAGCAAATTAGCATGGCACTTGCAATTTAGCCAAAGAAACAGGGAGTGGAGAAAGAAGAGAGCATGCCTACTAAGTCTTTAGCTTTTCTTCCCTTTGTTGGCAACATTTTCTTCAAAATTGCAAGACTCCTCCACGGTTTCGAAGTGAAAGTGATTTTCCGTCCACCATCAAAGATTTCCGACCTGCTGGTATCAGTGAAAGATGATCTGGAATTGCGGAAGGCGGGAATTTATAAAATACCTTGTCAGTGTGGCATGTCATATATAGGACAAACATTGCGAACGGTAGAAGAACGCTGCACTGAACATCAACGCTGTACTCGCCTTTTGCAACCTAGCAAGTCTTCAATTGCTGAGCATTGCATTTCCACTGGACACTCAATGGAGTATGACAAGACAACAATTTTGACCACAGCAACATCCTTTTTGGGACTCCGTCATAAAAGAATCAGTGGACATGACAGCATGACAGACAATCTTAAGAACCATGACAATGGCTACCAGCTAGATAATGCGTGGAACCCCGTCATCTCTAAGATCTGCTCCAGACGAAGACGTCAGAGTACTCTGGTGGCCGCGGCAATTGACAATGCCGAAGACAGCCGAGTTCTGTAGTTCCACCCGTGAGGGCACTGCTGGTGGGCGGTGTGCTTCGCCTGTCAATATGATTTTGACGCATACGCAGAATACTAGCTGAACGTTATATATTGCGGAACGGAGGGCGTCTTCATCAGTCTTCGATGGCTCACCTGAGGATGGCTGGCAGTTGTCCAGTCGAAATATCATGGATGGAACCTAACGACGACCGGCTGCAAGCTGAAATCTTTTTGAATAAGGATCCAATTATCAATTTTATGCCTACCCCTGATACTGAGTCTTGCCCAAACAATCTCTCATGCAGCTTCAATTTCTATCTCAGCGAATTTGAGTTTCTTGTCTACTGCAAGAAATACACCACCTCCATTTCCCAGTAGCCTATCCTTTCGATATACACTTAAATTTTCCCCAAAAGTTTTCACTGCTATCAATTTGAGGGGTGAACCAAATTTCTGTACATAGTATTATGTGAGCTTCATTGTTTTTCAGGAGCATTTCAAACTCTAGCACTTCCACTACACTATTACACAACATTATGCACATGCACACACGTACTTATTTACTTGCAATTTTAAGAATATTTCTTCACATACCGTCTTCATTTACTCCACAACACACTGATACAGAAAACCATTATTCTTAACCAAAAATTATTTGTAATGGAAATGAATGTTCTGAAATATTTGTGATAGCATACATCTTACTTTTGTTGTTCAAAATTCTTTTATCACTATTTAAAAATAAGGTGTTTAGCTAAATATCTTCTACAAGTACACTATGCCATATTACTGTACATGAAAACTATTCTTTACCCAAGAATGAAAACTTTTTAGTTTCAGTAAATGTCTATCTTCTGGCAACCATTAATGTTATCAACTTGAGATTTGACTTGTGATCTAGTATTATTATATGAAAGTGTTCTGTAGTGGGCAAAAAGATTAAACCACAAGCTAGCGTATAATTTAGAGACTAGATACATACCTCCCAAGGACTGCCACCTTACTGCAGTGAGGTGGTTTGCATGTCTTTTTATACCCAACAAGCTATGCTGGTGTGAGCTTAAGCTCCTGGGAGGGTCACCCAAGCTAGACAGGCGTTTGAATCAGACGAAGAGCAGTTCATAATGAAGCTTCAGAAGGCCTCATGTTACGTGGCCTCTGGGAGGGCTCAGACAAGTGGTATGAAGAGCTCTCAGATGTGGTGAAGTCAACCTTCCTAGGGAAAATAAGCCCAGCGGAAAAACAAAATTAAACAGCTGCTGCCTTGCATTTAAATGAAGTAAACCTCGATCAAAAAGGACTGGCAAGTCCTGTGGCCAAAATGTGACAGCCCCACCACATGTCTACGCCAGTTACGAAGTGGAATCCTGTAACTGGGGACTTTAAATTTACTCATAACCTTAAAAGAAATCAGCCGAATGAATTAAATAGAAGATGACCCAAGCAAAAATGGGAAAAACAAATTGGAATAATGGAAAAGCTCAACATTGCAACTTGGAATGTGAGAAACCTACACTAAAAGAAACAGAGCTATGTAAAGAACTGAAACAAAGAAACATTACCATTGGCACAATTACAGAAGGAAAGAAAATTTAGATGGACACCTGATGGTCTACAGCAGTGTAGAAAGTGACAAAAGACCAAGTAGTGAAGTAGCTATGTTCGTGATACTAAAGAGGAATCTCAAATAGAAGATCATACTTACATCCATGATAGAATCATAACATCAAGATTCAGAACATGGAAGGTACTCCTTACTTGAAGATAAGAGCACATTTTACTTTATTTCCAGTTTTGCTACTTCAAATACATGAAGTGAATGTATCAGCACTGCAGCACGCACGAAGTAAGGAGAGCAGTAGGTTCCCAGACTGGCTAGCAGAGGCAGTTGGCAATTTGGTGCTTTCGGAGCCAGGTGCCGAAGCAGAAATCGCTCGTGACTTCAGCAAAGGGATACATTAGGAAATTACATTTATTCTGGCA
The DNA here is from genome assembly GCF_023864345.2 of Schistocerca serialis cubense. Lineage (NCBI taxonomy): Eukaryota > Metazoa > Arthropoda > Insecta > Orthoptera > Acrididae > Schistocerca > Schistocerca serialis. The sequence continues at coordinate 1,025,256,344 of NC_064638.1, forward strand.
TGAATCAAGTAATTGTTATAAATGAATATTTGCTAACAGAAGTTGCCTTTTGGCAAGCAGACATTAGGAGGAGTCTACGTGTCATAAATACTGTCTTTCAGTAATTTTACAACGCCAGGAAAAGTTGATATTAATAAATAAATTAATAACTTGGCATAATCAAAGATGTACGATCTTATACGAAACGTACCGACTGTACTCTCAACTTACAGACTGTGCACCACAGTCAGCAGACATTGACAGGATGCCTCTTGATCTAGCCATGCGGAAGACCATGTTCTCATACTGTAAATTATAATCAGTGTGAACAAATTCATTTTACGGCATTCCTTAAATAAATGCACCATAATGGCATTCCTCATAAAAATTATTTGCACAGAAAGCTGCTTCCCACTTCAATACACTTATTATGTTACATCTAGTCTTTCTTTAAAGGGGAGTAGCCCTATATATTGTCAGCATTTATCGTAAATTAGCTCTGTTTTTGAATTTGCTAACAACTATAGTTAACATCAAAATGTTTTAGCAAACTTTAAATTTTTACTGCAGGTTTTTGTCTTGCCTTAATAGAAAACTTGTTTTGTGTATCTGCTTGAATTCTTATAGGTAATTAGCAACTTTTTAGCTCAACAGATTAAAAGATAATCAATGAGTTTAATTTAAAGTCATTTGTTCACTATTTTGTAATGCATTGCACCAGCCAAAATGCAGCCCCACTATGAATGCTGTTCTCAAACACGGGATGAGCTGGTTGATGTTCGTAAGCAGCTGGAAATAATCTTGACTACAGTCAAATGATTGGGAACTGCTGGAAATCAGTGTGTTGAAGAGCTGCCGAGAGTAGGGTACCTGTGACACCTGTACCAAAGGTACCTCCTTAAGTACTATTCCTCTCTTGCGGATCCTGTCTCCTCTGCAGAATGTACAGGATCTGTCATGATGCATCGAGCTGACTGTGAATGGATTGTCACTGGTAGATGTAGGTTTTCTATACAGAGTGGGCAGGGACCAGGGAGGACTCAGGGTGTTGTACTGATCCCCCCAATCAACAAGTTTGAGGTGCTGACTCTCACTAAAACAAACTGAGCCAATGCAACTAGCTTCACCTGTTTCGGGGAAACCTCTTTCGTCTGGTGTCAGGTCGGGGCAAACACAAAAGGGTAGGAGTCTATTAACCGTCACCAGTTCAGACATATGGTGAATGATGACACCCCTTAGGCAGCAAGGGACAGGAAATGACACCAAGTGCATTCAGTGTGTATGCCTGGGGGCCTCTTTCAACATGTTGAAGTAACTATTCTGGCAGCAATTGAGAGAGCAGGGTGTAACCAACTGCAGATTGTGGCACATGTTGGAACAAATGATGCCTGTCATCTGGGCTCAGAGGTCATTCTTGGGTCATCCCAGTGACTGGCAGAGAAGTTTGAGAAGACCAGCCTTGCTCTTGGAGTTTCAGCGAAGCTCTCAATCTGCAGCATTTTTCGCAGAACTGATCAAGGCCCTTTGGTTCTGAGTTGAGTGGAAGGACTGAACCAGAGACTTCGAAGGTTCTGTGACAAGCTAGGCTGCAACTTCCTGGATTGGTGCCACAGGGTTGAGAACTGTAGGGTCCCCCTAAATAGATCAGGTGTGCACCACAGATCAGAGGCTGCTGCTCAGGCAGCTGATTGTGTGTGAAGTGCACACAAGGGGTTTTTAGATTAGGCGACTCTACCATCAATCCCGATAATGACAACTGTAGATAACCCAGAGGTATCAGCGTACAATTGAAAGAAGTGCCTCTCACAGATGGGAGTATTAAAATCTTAATGGTAAACTGCCAAAGCATTTGCAACAAAGTGCCAGAGTCTGAAGTGCACATGAAAAGCAGTGAAGTTCACATAACACTAGGTACAGAAAGGTGGTTGATACCCGACATTGATAGCAGTGAAATTTTAGGGGAAAATTTAAGTGTATATCAAAAGTATAGGCTAATGGGAAATGGAGGTGGTGTATTTGTCGCAGCAGACAAGAAACTCAAATCAACCGAGATAGAAATTGATGCTGCATGTGAGATTGTTTGAGCAGGACTCAGTATGAGGGGTGGGCATAAAATGATAATTAGATCCTTCTATTGCCCATCAGACTCATCTCCCGATGCAACCGAGAACTTCGGTGGAGACTTTAATCATCCAACAATTAAATGGGAAAATTACAGTTTTGTTAATGGTGGGCATGATAAGAAATGCTGTGAAACTTTGCCAAATGTCTCCTGTGAAAACTACCTAGAAGAGATAGTTAGGAAACCCACTCACGATGGAAACATGTTGGATCTAATGACAACCAACAGACCTGACATCTTTGACGGTGTCCACATCGAAACCGGTATCAGTGACCATGATGCGACTGTGGTAACAATGATTACCAAAGTACAACTGGCAACTAAAGTAAACTATATAATAAACAATAGTGTCATATCTCAATAAGGAACTTGAAACTTTCAGCACAGGTCAGGAGCATGTAGAGAAACTATGGCTCAAGTTTACAAGAATAGTTGAGCATGCACTGGATAGACATGTACCCAGTGGAACAGTTCATAATGGGAGGGGACCTCCATGGTATAAAGTCACTGTAAAGAAACTTCTACAGAAACAGAGACTACAGGATAATAGGTGTAAAACAAAGTGCAGGGCTATAGAAGTAGATGCTGAATGAAGCGTGTTTCGCTGTCAAGAGAGTAATGCTTGAAGCCATTAACGACTACTGCAGCAGAACATACTCAAATAACATTTCACAAAATCCAAATAGATTCTTGTTGTATGTAAAGGCTGTTAGTGGCAGCAAAGTTCATGTCCAGTCCCAAGTGAATGAGATTGGAACTGAAATTGAGAGTAGCAAATCAAAAGCTGAAATGCTTAACTCTGTTTTCAAATGTTCCTTTACAAAGAAAAATCTAGGAGAATTACCACAATTTAATCCTCATACCACTAAGATGAATGAAATAACTATTAGTGTCAGTATCATTGACATTAATTTGTTGTAGAATCTTAGAACACATTTTGAGCTCAAACATAATGTGGTATGTTGAACAGAATGACATCCTCAATGACAACCAGCATGGATTCCGAAAACATTGCTCATGTGAAACCCAACTTGCACTTTTCTCACACAACATACTGAAAGCTTTGGATCAAGGCAACCAGTTAGATGCAGTTTTCTAGATTTCTGAAAAGCATTTGACTCAGTACCACACCCACGCTTATTGTCAAAAATATGATCATATGGGGTATTAAGTGAAATTTTTGACTGGCTTGAGGGCTTTTTGGAAAGGAGGACACAGTGTTTTATCTTAGCTGGAGAGTCACTGTCAGATTAGAAGTAACATCGGATGTATCCGAGTGAAATGTGTTGGGACCCTTGCTGTTCAAATTGTATATTAATGACATTGCAGACAACATTAAAAGTAAAATCAGGCTCTTTGCAGATGATGCAGTTATCTATAATGAAGTACTATCTGAGAGAAGCTGCAAAAATATTGTCAGATACTGATAAGATTTCAATGCGTGCAGAGATTAGCAACTTGCTCTAAACGTTCAGAAATGTAAAATTTTGCGCTTCACAAAACAAAACAAAAAACTTAGTACCCTATAACATTAATCGGCCACTGTTGGAATCTGCCAACTCATACAAATACCTGGGTGTAACACTGTAGAGGTATGAAATGGGATGATCATATGATAAAGCAGGTGGTAGACTTCAAAAGAGATTGCTTACAAAGCACTCATGCGAGCAGTTCTAGAATGCTCAAGTGTGTGGGACCCATACCATATAGAACTGACGGGGGATTCTGAACATATATATATATATATATAGAAAAGGGCAGCACGAATGATCACAGGTTTGTTTAATTCATGTGAGAGTGTCACAGAGATACTGAAGGAGCTGAACTGGCAGACTCTTGAAGACAAACATAAACTATCCTGAGAAAGTCTGCTGACAAAATTTCAAGAAGCAGCTTTGAAAGATTACTCTAAGGATATACTACAACCCCCTAAGTATCGCTTACACCGAGATTATGAGGATAGCATTAGAATAATTACTGGAGGTGCAGAGGCATTCGAACAACCATTCTTCCCATGCTTCATATGTGAATGAAACAGGAAGAAACCCTAGTAACTGGTACAATGGGATGTATCCTCTGACATGTTCCTCACAGTGGTTTGGAGAGTATAGATGGAGATGTAAAACAGAGACAGTAGTATTGCACTTTCAGAATCCAACAGTGCTGCTATGGCTCTGCAAGGGGACATAAAACTACAGAGCATCTCCACATAACGGGTAGGAAGAATTCCTACTCGGCAGCTCACTAAGTCAGTTCAAGGACGGACTGGCTTAATTATTGCAAGACTTGGGTGGGGAAGTGTGGCCAGTTATACAGTATGCCCCTTATACCACCATCTATGGACTCACTGGCTAAATTGAGACATTTCTCAACGTTTAGTCCGAGTGGTGGGTTCTTGCAAACAGACCGCGGGCATCCAACAGTGACTGGGGTATAAGCTCTCAAAGATGGAAAACAAAAGAAAAGACTGAGGACTTTTATGAAACCTTATAAATAGAAGTAGATAAATACAACAAAATGGACCACCTATTAATCTGCAGAGATTTAAATGCCAAAATAGGAAATAATCCAGTGCTTCTAACAGTGGGAACTTTTGGTGACAACACACAAATGATAATGGACGCTGCCTTATACATTTTGCCTCAAGTAATCAACTGAAAAATACTATATACATAATTTTTTTAAGGGAGAAAGATATAAATATATACATAAATACACTTGTAGCGTGAAGGGACAGAGGTCAATAATAGATTATGTGATCGCCAACAGTAAAATGAACAAATAAGTTCAGGATATTTGTGTATTTAGAGCTACTGACATTTACTCGGATCGCTACCTAGTAGTAGCAAAACTAACTATGCTCTCTACATGAAAGAAGACAAAAAGAGTTGTGACAAGAAGGGAAGAAGATTTTAAGGTCTTACTATCACAGTGTGATAGCATAAAACATCTGTACCAAAACAGGCTGAATCTTTGCCTAAGCCAGACAGACACAAATGATAGTTTAGAAACCAAATGGGCAAATTAAAAGCACTGTACTGAACAGGCCGTGAATGAGTCAGTATGAAAAAAGAATGAGAAAAGAAGTAAGAAGGGACTAATAGTATGGAATGAAGATATTGCAAAAAATTCAAGGAATAGAAACCAGCATATCAGATACAAATGAAGAGTCATGGAATAATTTTGTGAGCAGAATTGAACATGATAAAGCATTGAAATGAAACTGAAAAAGAGACAACAAACTTACAAACTTAAATACAATACCAGGATATAAATGGATTGCACATTATAAACATCTCTAATGTAATGCAAATTAAGCCTTAGAGGAGGACCCCCTGAAATGGATGAACCACATAACACAGATCTCATAATGGTCCAAGAACAAAACAAGGCCCCAAGTAAAACAAAAAATCGGGAAGCAACAGGCTCCAGTGGCATAAGCACTGAGTTATTTAAATATGCAGAATTGATTTTAAAACTTATGACTTTTTCATTTATACAATTTGTGTAGGCAAAGACCCCAAATAGAAAAAACCATTTCAATCTTTAAAAAAGGTAAACGAGAGGAATGCAATAAATTTCGCAATATAACATTAGCAGACACAACATATAAGTTTTACGCCAAGATAATTAACCAATGCCTACAAATTATTGAAAAAATCTGTTATCTGAGGAACAAAATGATTTCAGAAAAGCAAGATGCTGTACTGATAATGTTTTCTCATTGGAAAAAGTTATAGAAAAACAAAGAGTTCAACGGGGAAATACACATCACATAGACAAAGCCTTTGACCGTGTAGGTAGGAAAATCTTATGGAGCTTATTACATAGGAATATATATCCTCAGCAAATAATAAAGGTGATAGGAAGCCTATATAAGATAAGAATGAATAGTGACCATGCTATATCAGAAGATGCATCAATAAACCAAGATGTCTGACAAGGGTGTAGCTATCACCTACACTTTTTAGTATATACATCGATGATATGACTGAAATAGGAAACAACAAATTTATCTGTGTTTGAGATTACCACACAACATATTTTTGAATATGATGCTTTTCAGAGTCAACCTTGCAATTGTACAGTATAGCAAAACTTCACTAAAAAGATTCATCTGTAGACTGAACCAAATTTCTAAAGAATGTAATATGAAAAAATCAATTCCAAAAACAATAGTCATGGCTTTTGAAGGGACAAAACCACTGAGAACTAAGATTGAAATAGGAAAAAAAAAAAACCAGTGAACAAGTTAGCCACTTTAATTCCCTTGGAAATATTATAAGCTAGGAGAGTGAACTTGACACTGACAACAAACTGCAGAAATATCAAATGATACACGGAACAATAAATAGAGCGTTGTGAAATAAAATGAGAAAAAACACAAAAATCAAGTTTTATAACATAATGTCCACCCCAACATTATTATTTGGAAGCAAAATCTGAACTGCTACTAAAAAGCAAGAAAGTACAACGCAAGCAGCCATAATGAAATTTCTAAGAGGGGTTAAGGACTGTACAAGATTATACAGACTAATAAAAGAATACATAAGGGCAGAGTGTGGGATATACGTTATAAATGAGAAGATCAAGTCTAATCAACAGAGCTTGCTAGAACATCTAAAAAGAATGCCAGATTTGAGACTGCCAAAATAAGTCTCAAATTTTACAGCTTTCGGTACAAAATCTGTAGGAAGACCAAGAAAGGGAGGGCTGGATACCTAGAGGACAGAACAGGCTTAAGGCCTAGATCATGATGGAAGAAGAAGAAGAAGAAGAAGAAGAAGAAGAGACATTACATGAGTACGCCATATGGCTATGTTTATTCTATGACTAATGAATGGAGGCAGTAGCTTTTTCTCCATAAATTCAAGTACAGCATACTACTTTGTTTCTATTGTAATACTGTCACATGCTGTGCTTCTCTTGTCACAGCATATAGGTTATTGTTAATGACTTAAGGGATACTGATCCCCAATGTTTATATGCTGCACCACATTGGGTGGTCACCTGTCAACCTTGTCTCCACTACAGATTTTTTTTTAAAAGAGAGAGAGAGAGAGAGAGAGAGAGAGAGAGAGAGAGAGAAATAAAGAAAGAAAAAAGAGAAACACGGAATGGGCAACATTCACCAGCATTGTTCCTTGGTCAAGATGGGCCCTATTGGCGGCTGGATAGTACAATTCTCGGGTGGTTGGTCAGTAAAGCTACCTTCGCATGAGTCTCCACCAATGGCACTAAGCTATTTTGGCTGCCACTATGCTCTACGTTTTGGGACGAGTAGTGGCTGTTAATGGCAACTGGTGGCCCAGAATGCCCCTGCCTGCTTAAAATGGTTATGATTGTCACCCAATAGATTTTTTTTGTGACACGGACTATATCTGAGCCAACAGCCTTGCCACAGTAGTAACACCGCTTCCTGTCAGATAGCCAAAATTAAGCACTAAGGGGTTGGGCTAGCACTAAGATGGATGGTCATCCAGCCTGCCAAGCGCTGTTGGCAAGTGGGTTGCACTCAGCCCATGTGAGGCGAACTGAGGAGCTACTTGACTGAGAAGTAGCAGTTCCAGTCTCATAAACTGACATATGGCCAGGATAGCGATGCACTGACCACATGTCCCTCCATATCCATGCATCCAGTGACGCCTGTGGGCTAAGGATAACGCGGTGGCTGGTTGGTACTGTTGGGCCTTCATGGCCTGTGCAGGTGGAGTTTAATTTACTTTAGACTATATTTGAGGAGCATCACATCCAAAAAATAAATTTTACAATCAATTTGCAAATGTATTCTTCACATTTAAGAAAAATGTGTTGACTTAATATGCTTTGATCCAATAATTTGTAAAATATACAAACAAAAAACGATTAATGAGGTAAATATCAAACTATGGAAACTAAAGGTAGGAATATCAACAATGTAACAAAAGAAAGATTGCTACCTACTGTAAAGAAGACATGTCAAGTTGCAGACAGGTACAATTCAAAAGACACATACATCTTTCAGCCACAGCCTTCATCCATAAAAGGGTGAAAAGAGGTAAATACATAATTAAGCATTTATTTTTGTTATTATTATAGAATAATAGAATACTAATAATTATAATATGGTACAATCGCACTCTCCTCCTTCCAAGCAACCCCAAGCTAACTTCTTCCTCACTGCTGGTTCCCATAGCAACTGCATTGATGATATTAGTGTAGAAAGCTAAATCTCCTACGCTCCTCAAATCATCCCCAAAGCATTTACATAGTAAATTATTCACATCAGACTCTTTAACTTCATTCACTCTACTGTGTGGTGAAATTAATGATGGTTCTGCAACATGGCATAATATTTCCTCCCCCCCCCCCTTTTTTTTTAGAACCGAGTTGATCATCTTGGATGGATCATTACAACAATAAGTTGGCTCCATTTGTATTCTAACAATGACATTTTCATCTTTGACTGACCTCCATAACACAATTAATTTCATGTCACTGATATCTTCCATCTTTTTAAAATGTTCACCGAGAGCTTTGCAGTAGCTCACACTCCAATCCTTACTTAAAACATGAACTGAACCTACAGATTTAGACATCATATGGTAATCCTTGAGTGTCAGTATCTCAGATTTCTCTTAAAGATGTTTTTCCGAAACTGCAAACATTTTGTCAGAAGGAAGAAAAGAGTTGCCTCTTACTGGAAGAAAACAGTGTTATGTTCCCACCAAGATGCTTTTTTAAGTAGAAAGAAAGTCAAAGTATGTACCACATGAGCATTCTTACTTTGCCCTCCACAGCCATCCACAAAAAGCCCCACACTATCATTTTCAATAAGGAACTCAAACTTTTCCAGAAAATTGCAGACACCTGAAGTGACGTCAACAAAACCTCTGCCAGATTGATTTTCTATCCAGACATACAGGTGTGGATTTTTACTATCCACATCTACTGCACACATAGAGTGTGATAGTTTATTTGATGTGCATAATATGCCTCATTGATTGATAGTTTTGGATCTGTATCTACTGCATATCAAACCACAGTTTTGTTAAATTATAGGGCTTCTCCCTCGTAAGCTGATGACAAGTTCTTGCCATTAATCTATGAGTACCCAAGTTAACAGAATTTGTTATTTTCATTTTAGATACTGTAGCCAATCTAAGAGACACTTTCATGCAGTGGCTACAAGTATCTAAGGCAAGTGTTCTGAAATGTAAGTTAACTTTTGAGCTGAATATTTTCCAAAAGAACCCCTTTTTTACTTGTAATTCAGTGGCTTTGTAATTAACTTTAAAAAGACCTTTTGGTGTACAAGATGCATAAGATGCATCAAGCTGGCAGCACTGCATCAGATGGCTCAAATCTTGTACTTTGCCACCATGCATAGAACATCTGCTACATCTAGAAGTAGGTCACACCCTCTGCACATTGGTCTTGCAGTGCAGCAATCCCATCTTCATCCTGTTCAAGTTCACCACAATGTGTGTGGGGTCCTACTGCCAGAGCTTGGCTCATCTTGGTTCGATGTCCGAGTTCTGTTCTCCATCTTACCACTCAGAGTTCCCGAATGGCACCCATGAGGACCTGTGTTATTTGTGTGAAGCCTTTCCTAGAACTGCAAGTGTCTCAGCAGACTGCAAATCTATGCACTGGATGATGGGAGTGCTTACACCTTTGTTGTCCCAAATATGATTTTACACCCCAGCAGACACAAGGGAGTGAAATGCCAATGAGTGGGTAAAGTTTCTGAACTGGTGTAAGTACCCTACTGCAATCTGCGCTCATTCACTCTTCTGTCTGCCTTCTCCAAACGAGCAGATCCTTTCCTCAGAACAGCATGCTCTGTAGCAGATAAAGTGTTCACACCAATCAGTTACATCACATTGCACTGAATTCTTGTCATGCTCTGCTATCATGGTGGTGGAAAGTGCAGGTATGAGTCTTGCTGGGGCTTTATCACAGGTAGCTAGCACTGCATGTGAGGTGATACAATGAAGGAGCCTCTCCGAAGACTGATGATATTAGCAAACAGGCGCATCCTGAAATGCTGGCTTATTGGTGTCCAATACTTGTTCATCTGGCAAACAAGCAAGAAAGAAGAGAAACTATATCACCACAATACAGGTTCCAGTCAGCTGGACCAGTTTTCTATTAGCAACCTTTAGCACAATGACACTTGAACCTCAGAACCTGATCTTCAGCTGGTAGCAATAGACATAACACAGAAAAAAACTGATTTCAGGGTCATTCCATATCAAATCACCAAATAAAAAATAAATTTTACACCCACCTCCTTAGATTTTCATGAAATTTGGCTCAAATGGTTCTAATACCATCCTGACAACACCTGCAATATTTTTTTTTGCTGTATCTCTTACAGTTTTTTTTATAAATTTTTGAAGTTTTTATGTTTTGCGTTTTCTGAACCTTCGGAAATGGTCAGTTTAATTTGTATTCAAAACTTTAAATTTGCTTATCTTAAAAACTCTTTTAGATAACATCATGAATTTTTGCAGCAAGTTTATTTATTAGACATATTTGAAGATAAAAATGATGCTATTAAAATATATTAATATTTTCTATGAAAAAAAATATATATGTATGTATTTTTTTTTCTTTTTTTTTTAACAGATGTTTTGTTTTATAAGAATTGCAATATCTCGAGTCTCAGACCTGATAGAATGCTCAAATTTGTTTTAATTTACTCTTAAACATATAGGCTACTTGATAAAACAAAAATAATGATGGCTTTTTAACATGTTTATTACTTATAGTAGATTATGTACAAAGATAGTTTACTTACGGCACTTATGTATAACCCAACTGATTGCTTGAAACATTGAATTTTTTGAGTAATTTTGTCTTTTTAATAAACATTAATGCTGATTCAAACTGTTTTTCCACTTCATCCAAGAGCTTTCAGTTCTTTTGATACAGTCCTTTTTGAAGTAATACATTCTCCCAGTGCCGCTTGATTGAGGTGCGTCTACTACACAGACTATGTGCTCCAAAGGCACTATGCAGGAATCTTCTCTTTCAGGCCAATAAAATGATGCAGCGGGTCCTGAAGGATGTAGAAATAGAATTTCTGCATCTTCTTCATCATTGAATATTGTTTTTACCAGTCCAAAGTAGCAGTTACCATCATAATTTGCAGCCACATAGCAATTTATGGATGGTTCAACACGAACCCAATCAGAAGAAGAATGGAAAGAAAAGACTAAGGAGGGTTTTACACTATCTGTAGTCCTTCTAATTTCAAGGTTGTTTGTTGGAAGTGGTTTGAAGTTATGAAAACTTCTAGTTCCAGGGATGGTTCCGGTTGCTGAAAAACGTTTTTCTAGTTTTAACCATAGCAAATCAGCTTCTTTTTTGTCAATAAAGTGAAAATGAATGTTTTCAATATTTTTTTCACAAAACTTATACACATCGATTGCTGTCATTATTTGTTCTTTGTCTGAAAGCTGTAGACTGGCTTTCCTTAAAATTCTTTTAATAGTTCCTCCTAGGCCATCACAAATTTACTTCCCATGACTTGTTGCAAAAAAAGAGTGTTGGGCCTTCAAATTAAAGTCTCTCAAGTGTTCAGTCAAATTTTTAAAACCGTTTCTATTTTTGTACTGCCCAACACAACCATCTGTAAAGTAGTGAACTGAGTCAATGTCAGTATGATGTAATGACAGCCACTTTGTAATTTCTTTTTGTACAAAGTTAACAAAACCAGTGTCATGTTCTTGGTCATCACTAATAAAACAGTGGTTGGAAACAAAAACATTGTTTTCCTCATTTCTTAGAAAAACTCCAACTGGGTGTAGAGTACAACCACCTCTATTCCAGTGGTAACTCTGGATCTCATTTTGTATAACAAAGGAATAATTTTCACTGAAATCCATCACAATAATTGCTGTTTTGAGTGGTGGGTCTTCTTTCAATCTTTTAAAGGCTGCTGATTGGGATTTTGCTGTAAACGAGTGTGGGGTGAGCTTTTCCAATGACCTAACCAATAAAGAAATGTAGTCTTCAACACTGATAGACTGTTTGATCATTTCTGCCCTGTCTGTGTTAACCCACTGACTGATTACAATTTCTTCTTCTAAATCATAATCTTCACTTAGTTTTTCAGTTAAGCACTCTGTTAGTGCAGTATTTGCAGGACAGCTGTTGCAATGATGTAGCATGCAGTTTTGGTTTTCTGTGTTGCACACAAGCATCTTAATTAGGTCTTTATAAGATTCTTCAATTTTCACAGCATCCAGTAATAGTTTAACATTCTGGTGGATACTGCACACACATACAGTGTGTGTGCCTGCAGCACCAGCAAGGATACACCATTTAGGTCTCAACAAAATTTTGAAAATCCTACTTCTACCTCGGGATTCTCCCATTTGAAAGAATAATAGAGTTCTCTCAAGTTACACAAAATGAGTCTTTTTTGCATGTACACATTTTTTTGAACACTTACTTTGTCTTTTGTTCCAGGTAGCACTCTGGAACTTTCATCCTTTTCATAAAAATCTGTTACAAGTCTTACTGTATTTTCAGAAAGAGTTTTACCTTTTTTTGGACCAGGAGTTTCCAAAATACCCTTTTCAGATTTTAGCTTTCTAGCTTGTCACACCATGTACTCACTTACATTAAATTCTTTCATCACTTTATTTCGAGTCCAAGAATCTGGAGCCAAGGTCAGAATCTGGATTTTTCTAGACCTCCCAACAGATGAAATCTTCTCTTTCGTAAGAGAAATCATTACACCAAAATCCTTTGCTTTCTCAACCACACTTTTATCTTCTTCGTCATCATCAGAACTTGGTGCATCATATTTTAATGCTTTTGAAACCGCCTTTTTTGCAGTCTTTTCAATACTGCTAACCTTCCTTTTAAAATAAGACCCTTTACTTTGTTCTGACAAGCCATGAAGCTTTATCGGTGTTAAACCTAAATAATCAAGAGCAATGTTTGTTTGTACGAGGGATTCATTTCTGGATTCCAATGATTCTAATTCGATCATGACTTCTTCATCTGTTTCACTTTCATTGACTTCAACTCTTAATTTTTCCTCACAAAAGTTACGGCATGTTGAGCAAAGCTTTTGTCCACGTTTTATGCTAATATTTTTTGTCAGTAATTGTTTAGAAAGATCCAAGCCTACACTTCTCACCGATTTTTTGATGGGCTTTTTGTGTTTTTTTAGTGGGTCTACACATGTTGTTTGATACTTTTCAAAAACATTTAAAAAGTAGTAGCTGTGGTGTGAACATATATTCTTAAATTCACACAGATTAATTCCAGATCGTAAGTGGATCAATCTTTTTCTTCCTCACTCAATTCTGATACCGGTTGTAACTTTTTTGAAGGTGTGTAGGGTGTTTGGAAACAGTCAGATTTTTTAAATAACCCTACACTACAGGTTTGAATATCTGGCATACTGATTTCACTTTTGGTCTGATTACTGTTCTGGTTACTTTTGTAGGATATTGGAAAAGAATCTCTGTAAACTAAGCAACAGTACTTACTGAGAGTTCGAATAAACTTAATAAAATACTATCCAAGCACTATTTAACACTGTAATAATTTTTTACTTCAAAACACAGGAGTAACAATACAAAATCCAAGTGTACATTGTTACTCCAAGAATACAAAAACTTATTTTCGGTGTCTAAGTCACTTGGCATTTTTTATTTTTAAAATATAATTAATATTATTTTAAAAATTAGATAACTATTAAACAGGTTAAAAAGCCAACATAATTTTTCTTTTATCTAATAGCCTATACAATTAAGAGTATTTTAAAACAAATTTGAGCTTTCTATCAGGTCTGAGACTCTAGATATTGCAGTTTTTGTAAAACTAAACATCCGTTAGCTAAAAAAAAAAAAAAAAAAAAAAAAAAAAAAAAAAAAAAAAAAAAACTTATAAATTTTTTTTCATTTGGAAGAATTTAATATATCTTTATGGTAATTTTTTTTAACATTTAGATATAATACACAAACTTATTCCAAAATTTCATACTGATATCTTGAGTATTCTTTAATATACAAATTTTTTTAGTTGTGAGGACACGTTTAAGTTACAATTTCCGACTGCTGAAACAAAGACAAATTTAAAAATTTAAAAATTTATAAAAAAAACTATAAGAGATAGAGAAAAGAAATTTTACAAGTGCTTTCAGGATGATAAAAGAAGTAATTGTACCAAGTTTCATCAAAATCTGACATGGTTGGTGTCAAGGCCTGGGTGACTTGACATGGAATGACCCTTCATCCATAATGGAAATGAGATCATTGTTGTTACAGTCAATGGCAAAATGTTGCCTCAACCACCAATTTACAGTGTAAAGAATAATAAAATTCATGTGTATCAAATGTCAAGCGTTCATAATCAGAATTGTTATATGAGAATTTCATTTTAGTCTATTTTATCAGTTGACAGTGATGTAGACGCACATCTTAAAAGGACACAGTTTCCAGGAAAGTGATCAAATAACTTTACTGTATTTCTTTATATTTGATCTTTACCGCTTTTAGGCTTCTTGTATAACAATTCTGATGAGGATGGCTTGACCTTTTGAAACACCAGGATAATCCAATGCATGGACAGGTTGATCATTGATGTTTTCGTGATTCTTGGCAACTGTCATCGATTTATGACACTCTGTGGTGGCCTCACCTCAACAGATGGTTGACTCGTTCAGTTTTCCTGATTTCATGTACTGAAAAACAGCCACATATGCCACGTAATTTGTTTTGACTAGTTTCGCTCATCAGATGTGAGCTTGCACTGATATCTATTACCCTGGTGGCAACACATCTGAAACATTACTTGGTACCATCATCAAAACAAAGTAGTGAGTGTTGGAACTGCAATGTTTTCCTTATTTTAAAATTCTGTATGCCATTAGAAAATTGCTGTGAAACATCCGAGGGCATTGTCAGCGGGGGTAAGCCAATGGGCTTTGTCCTGCAGGTTGCCTGTAGTTATTTGCAGTTGCCTGGCCTGCACAGAACTGCCCTATTGTTTGCTATCTTACAGCACAACAGTTGTCGAACACACTTCTTACTATAAATTACAGTACTACACACCTAAGGCATCCACATTGGAAATATGTCCCTCATTCTGCAAATATACATTTTTCTGCATGAATGTTGAATGGGTGAAGGATCTGGTTGTATCTGTGTTGTCTATAACCTTTGATATTGTCCGATGGTTGTGAACTACATCTAAGGTTCCCAACTCCATTCCCTATGTTGGTCTGGTGTGAATGATCAATGAATCTCTTCCTGAATCAGCAACTCTATCTCCTCCTGACTGTGTCTGACATTAAAAAGATGTTATAAACTCTCATACCTCTTCTCTTACTGCTTATCATATAAGCAACACAATGTTCTGATGGTCTTCTTCTATGACTGTGATGAATACAGCTTTCACAGGTCTGTCTAATTTCTTTTCTAGCGCTTTACCTTCATTCAAACGTAGTACTTGATTGAGTCCTCAGCTGTGCTGCTATACTTTAAAAGAAGTGCTTCATAGGCATTCTCTGTCATGCAAAAAGTTGGAAACTTAGCTTCTGTCATATTCAGGTTCACTGTGTGATAGAGTTGCAAAACATTGTTTATATACTACTACGTCATCTCCCAATGGTATTGTGTTCAGTTTGTCCAGTAGTTCAATGGCTAAGTGAACCTGCTGCTGATTGTTGCCTAATAAATACTTTCTAAATTTCCAGTTGAAATTTATTCAGCTCTTTGGATTTTTGTCATAGTTCTCAAACCTTTGCTGTGTTGTACGGTCAAAGTAAGAGAAGACGTCGGCAAGACACACTGTATCATCTCATCTGTTGCATTTAGTGAATACGAGGCGCGTTTTTTAAGTAAGTACTGTTTAAAAAAAAAAAAAAAAAAAAAAAAAGAGAGAGAGAGAGAGAGAGAGAGAGAGAGAGAGAGAGAGAGAGAGAGAGAGAGAAGACGTGTTAAGATAACTCAATAATTTTATTTTTACATGAAAGCCTGTACCTTAATCTACACAATGACGCCATTACAGTCTGGTTCTTCCTTGTTTATGTTGTGTACTGAGTGCTTAAGATGCCTATGATACTCGTGAGTCCCACTGACTGTGAAGTACGGGCTGTTATAAGATTTCTTAGTGCTAAAGGCCTAAAAGCGATTAATGTTCATCGTGAGATCTGTGCAGTTTAAAGAGAAAACATTATGAGTGATGGAATGGAAGAACATGGGTGAGAGCATTTAAAGATGGCCACACAAATGTGCATGATGAACAACGGAGTGGGCATCCTTCGGTCGTTAATGAAAGTTTGGTGCAGGAAGTGGCAATAAGGTGAGAGAAAACGCTTTACGATTTCCTCCTTGTGGGATGATTTTCCTAATGTTTCTCGTTGTGTTTTGTATGGCATTGTGACCGAGTACTTGAATTACCGAAAATTGTGCGCATGTTGGGTACCGAAAATGTTGACGGATGTGCACAAAACCAAACATTCAGACAGAGCATTGACTTTCCTTGAGCGGTACAACAACAATGGTGATGATTTCTTAAGCCAAATTGTTATGGGTGATGAAATATGGGTGGCCTACATCAAACCACAATCAAAGCAACAATCGATGGAAGTTGAGCAAGGGCATCGTTTTGCTGCAAGACGATGCCCGTCCGCATGTGGCAAATCAGACCAAAGATCTCATCACATCTTTTCGATGGGAAACTCGAAATCATCCCCCATACAGCCCCGATCTTGCACCGAGTGACTACCATCTGTTCCTGCACTTGAAAAACACCTGGGCAGTCAGCGTCTTCAAGATGATGACGAAGTCAAAACAGTGGTGATGCAGTGGTTAACAAGTCAGGCGACAGGCTCCTATGAGGAGGGTATTCAAAAACTGGTACAACATTATGACAAGTGCCTCAATATTGACGGAAATTATGTAGAAAAGTAGATTAAGGTACAGGATTTCATGTAAAAATAAAATTATTGAGATATCTTAGCACATCTTTTTTAAATTTCAAACAGTACTTACTTAAAAACATGCCTCGTACTTTTAGCCATTTCATTGGACCCTGGCCAGTGTCTCTGAAAACACTGCTGGATGCATGATATAAATCTGACTCACTGATGTACTTATATCTGTATCAGGAAAGTAATGTGTGTATTTGGGTTCCTGTGAATGAAAGTGATGGCTTTTGTGTAGCCTTGCTGGGTGCATGGCGATGTCGATGTCTGTGATATTCAGTATCAGTTCACACTGACAATACATTTACTGAACACATTGAAAGTATAACACGAGATGACTGCCTGCATCAACACAGAGCACTCCAATTTATACATCCATGGTATGATGTAGCAAATTATAATCCCCCATCAATTCACAGAATCTAAATGAATGATGACTGAAAATGTACAGGGCAAGAAATTCTTAAATTAATAAAAAGACACGTAAGAGACCTGGTGAAAATGGAATCAATGGCAAAATATTCCTTTAAATGTACAGTCTTTTTCAACATGAAGCGATAGCAATGTACATCATTTGCTTCAGAAATTATTGTTGTCTGAATAAATTGAATAAAGTCAAAATAATATCAATAGGAGAACCTGCAAGGAGAAGAGTATAGAAGCTATTAGTAGTGCCCAGTCGGGTTTCTTTATACAGAGGCCAAAGTGCTGGAAAAGTTGCTAATGAACAGTATCATGCCCTTTACTTCCTCAAAGGGCTTATTAAACAACAACCAATATGGGTTTACTATGCAGAAAAGCACTTCAACAAATTTCTTAAGCATCTGAAGACAGTTTGGTGTATGGCCAATACATGTTACACACCTTGGATGAGCAAGTAGCCTTAGATGGCATTTGGTGCTCTAGTATTCTCATTACTCAACAATAACTTCAGTGTACTAAAAACTTGTATATTTAGTTAGGAATGGCGGTTTTCTGAAACCATGTCAAGACTGAGAGGCAAATAACCAAAGGATGCCGTAAGGTTTTTATTGTTGCCCAGATTTCTGGAACATACAACACGACTCATTGCTCAACTTAAATTACACAATACAATACTTGCCTTTTCTATTTCACAATACTGATGAAAGAAAGCAACACCTATGCAGCTAAGAGTGTTTTTAATATCAAAATACAAAAAATTTAAGAATGGGCTCCAAATAAAAAGAAGTTTCAATTAGGAGAAATTGCAAAAAAAAAAAAAGGGGACAGAACAAGAATCAATCTTCTTGAACAATAAACAGCTGCAGGAAGTTGACCAATTAAAATAACTTTGAATAATTATTGATGAAATGTTCAGATTCAGAGACTATATACAGCACGTCACTGGCAAATCTACAGAATTACACACACACACACACACACACACACACACACACCATCGAAATCAGCTAGACCTAACAAGAGACTCGGTTCTAAGTATCATCTATAGAGGAACAATACTACCTTTGTTATCATATGCGTCTCCAGTGTGGGTTAAAGCTCTGAAAAGGCAGTAGAACTACAATAAGTGCAAATGAGTACAAATATTAACTAACCTCAAAACTGCCCAAGAATATGGACAGCAGCTAACACAGCACTGTGTATTGAGTCAAGCCTAGCACCAGTATTACTAAAACTGGAGATACTAAAAAAACATTAAAACACTGTTGTTGTTCCTCATCTGACTGATACTGTGCTTCTTGATGAAAGAAATAATGAGATGCAGTACTTGGTACAATTTTTCACTGATATGGATAAAACTGGAGGAGGAGTAGGATCATGCCCAGCAATTTTCATCAACAAAAAAGCCAACATACCTGGGGAAATATACAATGGGAAATGAGTGCACCAAGTAAAGCACTTTGCCATTTTAAAATACTCTTCAAAAACTAAAGACATGAGATGGCTTATAAAGAAGACAGTAATACAGATAGCAAAACAACATTACATTCTTTGAGGAATTCCAACTACCACAACAGCCAAATTGAAGAAACAAGAAAGATAAAAATGAACTTACAGACCAGATGTCAAAAGAGGCATTGTGACCAAACGAGGGAGTTACTTGTGCCAAATGTCCTGAAACTAGTGTGAAACAACCATTGTGAAAGGTTACTCTAGAAGACTGGAAAAAAGAATGGCAACAGACAACAAAAGAAATCGACAGTGGTGCAGCAAAGACTGGCAATAAGGTCTCTCCTAACTTCACAGAGATTTTAAAGGGCCTCAGGAAACTGAATGCTTACTATCCTCAATTTCAAAATAAGCAACGATGCCCTGTGTCCAAGCATTTGAGGTAACTACACCAAGGGCCGCATGTTACTGGAATGTAGCAACTTGGACAGACAAAGAAACATACTACTGAAAACTGTAATAATGAACAGCAGAAATTGGTCAACTAGCAAGAATGAACTAATACAATTCTTAAAAGGGACTTGTATAAATTCTGCACTTCAGTCAAATTTCTAAATGTATGAATTTCAGTCACCAACTGCAAAACAAAATCTGTGTTAATTTTAAAGCAGTAACCACTGTAAGAGAAATTATGTAATACAGGGCGTCTCATGTACCAATTAATCATCTCTAGTCGAATTGCTCGTGAAGTGGCAACACTGTCCTGAGAGATGGCTACCCTGCATTTTATTGGAAAGTTGAGTGCACCAGTGTGCTCTTGTGTCAGCTGTTGCGAGCTCATGATAGCGAGTTGTTACAGAAACACAGCAACAAAGAATTGATATTGTGCAGTGTAGCATAAGAATAGGCTGAATCAAGGAATGTACAGAAATGTTTCATGCGAAGTATCCTGGTAGGAAACTCCCCATGGCCAGCATTATTCAAGATCTGTTCAGAATGTGAAGAGGACCAGATGACTGATAGTGAGCACCCCTGAAACTATAGACAGAATTCACATGGACAATATAAGAAATTCCTGCAAGTCAGTAAGGAGGTTGCATGATGACATTTCTCACACAATTGGCAATCTTAAATGGAGCATTACTAGAGAAATTAATAACATTACACCTGCTAAATTACAGTGTGTTGCTGGTAATGGCATCACACAAACAGTACACCTCAAACCCAAGCTTCAAGTAACAATGAACTATCTAAAAAAAACACAGATAATGGTAATCTTAAAAAAACATGTAGTCACTTGTTTATAAGAGATGCTGTAAGTGGATGCCCATGGTCAGCACTTCCAGCATCTCATAAATTGATAAATACATGTTTTTCAACCACTATCTGTGTTTTTAAGATAGTTCATTATTACCTGAAGCTCGGATGTGAGGTGTACTCATTTTATGTGGGACACCCTGTATTTAAAATATCTTTGTCCTAATTAGGGCCAATTCATGTAATATTACTTACTCTATTTAATGGAGCTTGTGAATGATGATGATGATAAAAACAACAACAACAACTACTTTCAGAAATCACCATTACTGAACAATCGAACAGTACATAGTGGTACTACCAGTTCATACTGTTCAGCAGGCACAATATCTCAGCAACCAGACAGAATGCTATTGTCAAGGGCACACTTCACCAGGGAGACGTGTCTGATCCCCAAAACAATATGCCCACTGGAATAATGATCCAGCAGTATAACCACGAACTGTTCAATCAACTAGCAAACCAGGAGAAATTGAAGAATCACCAATGTTGAATGATAAATTGCTGTGACTACAACCACTACATCACAGTGCACAGAGTAAAATGAAATTATATGAAGTTCACTATGTGAATTAGGCCTACTGCAACTTAGACCAAAACACACACACACACACACACACACACACACACACACACACACACACACACACACACACAGACAGAACTTCTGATGAAATGCATTTAAAAAATAATAACTATAATTAACAGATATTTCACTGTGTTTTCTTGGTTGCATTTGTCCAATATTTGCTGGGTCTTTAACTACTGCAGGTGAGCTTGTTTCAATGTTCAATTAAGTGACATTATTATCTGGTTCTACATTTTCTTATTTTGGTTTATATTTCTCATATTCAATTTTGTTGTTCAAGTTACATAATGCTGTGCTTATAAAGAAATGAGCACAAACAGAGCCGTCAGCTGCCCTTTCCCATTTGTGAACGGAAATATGTGCCACAAACTGTAATAGGGTTAAAAATACAAGAAAGCAAGATAGATAAAAAAATAACAGAGTATCAGGCAACATGTTCATATTTCGTACCCAGCTTCCTTCTTCAGTTGATGTTTCAATCTTCAGAAAAATGTGAAGACCATGTTCATAATCAAATCAAGCAGTAAAGTTCACTGCAGATTACAATGAAAGCATCAATGCCATACTAAAAACACGATATGTTTTAGCAGGTGTCTTTACTGTGGTGCTGTGTTAATTCACATGGTCAATTTTAAATGTAAATGTTGGTTTTTGAATTCTCTTTCACAATATTAATTCATTTTTGGAAAATATGGTAGTTAAACCCGGAGAACAATGAATCTCATCCACCACCATTGGTATTCTGACAGATTTGATGCAACTTGCCACAATTATACATTTTGTACCCACTTCTTCATCTCACAGTAGCTAGCACTTACACCTAACTTAATCAATTGTTTAACAATATTATGAAAAGGATAGATTGCTCCTCAACATAAAGATAACACATTTGAGTTGTCTGCAGGCACAATGAAAAAGACTATTACATATAAGCTTTCAGCCAATATGTGTGTGTGTGTGTGTGTGTGTGTGTGTGTGTGTGTGCAATGTCTATCCTTACAGTTTTTGCCCTCAGAACATAAACAGTCTTGACCACAAGAAACCATTATTTTTGTGGTTGCTGATCATTAGCACAGCTCATACTGAAATATGAACACAGAATGGATGAAGAGGGATGTGTACAAATAATAGTAACATACAAAATACATCTTATATAACAGATCACAAAAGCAGAAATTATACCCATGTTGGTAGACAGTGAGCAGAGCAGGCATTAAGAACTGCATGAAGTCAGCAGCTAAGGAGAGCAATGCAGCTTTTGCTTAAATACACAAAATTCTGCCCACCACACACCACATTACAAGAGCAACAGGCAATCAGGCATACAGGACAGTTGCTACAATAAGATATCTACTGAATGATTACACAAAAGCTAATAACAAATGAAGAAATAGCTGCCTTATATTATGTACAGTAATTGCTATGAACAGCATTTCGTCAACCTGTGATAAATATGTATATATAAACAGATAGAACCAATGGTCAGTTGTGAGAACATCAATCACCATTTGTGAGGATTTATTGGAAACTTATACATTGTGTGGCAGAAATAAAGGAGGAATAAATGCAAACAGAAGTAAAATAGCATTATTTAGCTAGCCTAAGGCAAAATGATCATACTGCATGAAGAGAAGCACTGTACACAAACTGGTTCTATTAAGACAGTCATGAACAAAAAATAAGAATGTCGGCATCCAAGAGCTTAAAATAAAGTGCGCAAGTTGTTGTTGTTGTGCCTCTTTTTCTTTTTTTTTACAAACATGAAACCATACCATAAAAGAGAGAATAAAAAGAGGAATGGAACACCGGGAATATTCTATATTAAGTCTTCAAAAGATCTCAGAAATATAGTTCTCTGAACTCATTTTTGCACAGAGCATAAATTTTCTCTCTCTTCTAAGGTGTTAAGTAACAATCCTTTAGGTGCATTGTAAAGAACTTAATAAGTTACTCCTCATACATCCCTCTAAGCGATTGTGATGTGTTGGTGTTGACCCAATACTGATTTATTACGAGAGTTATAAGGTGTGTTCCTTAAAACAAGTAGTGAATTGTCTACCTCACTACAAAAATAAAATCTTATCCATACTCTATGAGTAATTAGACTTCAGACACACATATTTCTGTGATCTTTTTGAAGACTTACCATAGAATGTTCCTGCTGTTCCATTTCTCCTTTATTATTCTTTTATTTTTGTGGCATGGTTTAATGTTTGTAACAAACTTTTGCGCACTTTATTTTAAACTTTTAACTGCTTATCTTCTTATTTTTTATTTGTGACTGTCTGCATAGGCTCAGTTTGTTTCCAGCACCTCCTTTCATGCATTATGATGATTTTGATCTATGCTAACTAAAGAATGCTATTTTACTTCTGTTAGCATTTACTCCTCTTATTTCTCTAAATAGTAATTGTAATATGATGCTCACTGCAATTTTACAGACTTTTTGTGATTACAGACAACTACAGTCTTAACTTTTGAATACTTATGCATTGTTTTACACTTATTATTGCTTAGATGGATCCTTGGTGTATTATAACTAGACATCAGATATTGTGTACATCTATTTCATGGAATAACTGTAAACAACTATGTTCACAGTTCTTTTAAACTTCAGTTTTCTTATGTTTGCTGTTTTGCTGTTTTACGTCTTTGACTACCTCGATGGATCAATGAGATTTTGTGCCATAGTTCTTTTGATACAACTGCTATTTTTTTATTCTTTAGGTATCATGAACCCTAATTTACTTTTTATCTTTTTGGTTACTTGGTCAATGTCATCTAGGGATCTGACACATAACACGACAGTCATCTTACTTGCACACCAGTATTTTGTAACAAATTTGAAATCTTCAACTGTGAAACGTGCACACTGACACCCCCATGCTACTTCAATGGTAAACAACAACATTGCTCAAGCAATATTTCCACTGCCGCTACAATCTAGGAGCTATACTCAACACCTGGCATCGATTTATTTCTACATGTCGATTTGTATGCCAGTATGTATTTGATATTGAGTCACAGTTGCAATTCTGAAACCCTCTTCTACTGGATGTCACATACTAATACAACCAAGCCGTCTCCTTGGGAACTATTAGCACCGCTTAACCACATCTTTGCTGCCATACAACCTACGATTTTATGATAAATCCCCACAGATGGCTATCGGTGTTCTCACAACAGGTTATGATTGGTTATCACTGTTCTTATACATATTTTTTATCACAGATTGACAAAATGCTGTTTATAGCAGTTATTTTATGCAAGGCACCTATTTCTTCATTTGTTATTAGTTTTCATGTAATCATTCTGTACACACATTACTGTAACAATTGTTTTACATCCAGCATACCTGACTGGCTCCACATACTTAAGAAACAGCTGCACTGCCATCCTTAGCAGTTAACGTTCATGGAGTTTGTAATGCCTGCTCCATTCACCGCCAATGCCTACCAACATGGGTATAATTTTTTCTTTTATTATTTGTTATACAAGATGTATTGCATAGGTTACTACAATTTGCACACATCCCTCTTAATCCATTCTATGTTCATATTTGTATGAGGTCTGAAGATGGTCAGTAATTGACCAAAATCGGTAATCACAAAAATAAAATTTTCTTGTGGCCGAGACTTTTTATGTTCATTTTAAAGTACTAACAAGGGAACCTCCCCTTCGCACCCCCCCCCCCCCCCTCAGATTTAGTTATAAGTTGGCACAGTGGATAGGCCTTGAAAAACTGAACACAGATCAATCAAGAAAACAGGAAGAAGTTGAGTGGAACTATGAAAAAAATAAGCAAAATATACAAACTGAGTAGTCCGTGCGCAAGACAGGGAACATTAAGGATAGTATGAGCACAGGAGCGCCGTGGTCCCGTGGTTAGCGTGAGGAGCTGTGGAACGAGAGGCCATTGGTTCAAATCTTCCCTTGAGTCAAAAGTTTAATTTTTTATTTTCAGACAATTATCAAAGTTCAGGAACTCACACATAATCAACTTCACTCTCCAAAATTCCAGGACATGTTCAGATTTGCTTGGACATATGCAGGATTTGACGGTCTACACATGGAAAAATTTGAAAACTTTAAAATCATACGTTCTGACAGAGCACAGGGAAAACTGTGAAACTGTTGCATTCATTTGTTGCAGTTTATGTGACAAACTCTTATGTTTTCATCACTTTTTTGGGAATGATTATCACATCCACAAGAAAACCTAAATCGGGCGAGATAGAAGAATCTTTTTACCCATTCGCCAAGTGTACAAGTTAGGTGGGTTGACAACATATTCCTGTCATGTGACGCACAGGCCCTCACCAGTGTCATAAAGAAAATATCAGACGTGTTTTCCTGTGAAGAAATCGGTTGACCTATGACCTTGCGATCAAATGTTTTCGGTTTCCATTGGAGAGGCACGTCCTTTCGTCTACTAATCGCACGGTTTTGCAGTGCGGTCACAAAACACAGACACTAAACTTATTACAGTGAACAGAGACGTCAATGAACGAACGGACAGATCATAACTTTGCGAAAATAAAGAAAGTAAACTTTTCCCTCGAGGGAAGACCTGAACCAAGGACCTCTCATTCCGCAGCTGCTCATGCTAACCACGGGACCACAGCGCTCCTGAGCTCACACTATCCTTGGTGTTGCCTATCTTGCACATGGACTACTCAGTTTGTATATTTTGCTTATTTTTTTCATAGTTCCACAGAACTTCTTCCTGTTTTCTCGATTGATCTGTGTTCAGTTTTTCAAGGCCTATCCACTGTGCCAACTTATAACTAAATCTGAGAGGGGTGCGATGGGGTGGTTCCCTTATAAGAAAAACTGCTGTTCTCCGCAAGAAATGTTCTCAAAAATTACTTATTACCTGATGTCTTAAGACAGTCAGAAGCAGAAAACATTTTTAATAATCAGTTTTCAAGTGTTGTAGAGAAAATAGGACCCAACTATTCATTAGAAAATGCAAGCCAGTGTATGGAAGAGGCAATACCTATGCAATTTGATAAAACTGAAATTCAACCGACATCTTCAACAGAAATTAGAAAAATAATAAATTCACTCAAACGTAAAAGCTCACACAGAATTGATGGCATTTCCAACAGAGTACTAACAGCTTGTTCCCAACAAATAAGTAGGATTCTCAGCCACATATGTAGTAGCTCATTGAAACAGGGTATTTTTCCAGATAGACTGAAGTACAGTATTGTTAAACCGTTGCATAAAAAAGGGGGTAGGTCTGATGCTAAATACACCACCCAATCTCACTTCTGACAGCTTTACCCAAAATTCGTGAAAAAGTAATGCATTCAAGAGAAGTATCACATATTTGTAAAAATGAAGTACTAAGAAAATGTCAATTTGGTTTTCAGAGAGGCTTTTCAACAGAAAATGCTATATATGCTTTCACTGACCAAATATTAAAAGCAATGAATAACCGAACATCACCCATTGGTATAGTTTGTGATCTCTCAAAGGCTATAGATTGTGTGAATCATGAAATTCTTCTAGATAAGTATTGTGGTGACTGGGACAGTGCACAAACGGTTTAATTTATATTTAACTGGAAGAATGCAGAAGGTTGAAATTAACAGTACAGGTAGTCTGCAAAAATCGGCAGATTCCTCTAACTAGGAAGGTATCAAGAATGGTGTCCCACAGGGTTCAATCTTGGATCCCTTATTGTTCTTAATGTATATTAATAACTTGCCACTCTATATTCTTGAAGATGCAAAGCTAGTTCTTTTTGCTGATGATACAAGTATAGTAATCACACCCCAACAAACAAGAATCAGCAGAGGAAGTTTTAAATAATGCCTTTCAGGAAATTATTAAGTGGTTCTCTGCAAGTCGACTTTCACTAAATTTTGAGAAAACACAGTTTATGCAATTCTGTACAGTAAATGGCATAACATTATAGATAAATATAGGCAATGAACACAAGTCTGTCGCTAAGGCAGAATATTCAAAATTTCTGGGTGTGTGCATTGATGAGAAATTTAATTGGAAGAAACACATCCATGATCTGCTGAAATGATTAGGTTCAGCTACTTATGCTATTAGGGTTATTGCAAATTTTGGTGATAAACATGTCAGTAAATTAGCCTACTATGCCTAGTTTCATTCACTGCTTTCATATGGCATGATATTTTGGGGCAACTCGTCATTCAGAGAGAAAGTATTCATTGCACAAAAGTGTGTATTCAGAATAAGAGCTGGAGCCCACCCAAGATCACATTGCAGACATTTCTACATCTACATACATACTCCACAATCCACCATACGGTGTGTGGCTGAGGGTACCTCGTACCACAACTAGAATTTCTCTCCCTGTTCCACTCCCAAACAGAACGAGGGAAGAATGACTGCCTATATGCCATTTATTTAAGGAACTTGGGATATTCACAGTACCTTCGCAATACATATATCCACTTATGAAACTTGTTATTAACAACCCATCCCCATTCAAAAATAACAGCAAAGTGCATAGCTACAACACTAAATGAAAGGATGATCTTCACTATTCTGGATTAAATATGACTTTGCCACAGAAAGGAGTGAATGATGCTGCCACAAAGATCTTTGGTCTTTTGCCAAATAGCATTAAAAGTCTGACAGATAGCCAAGCAACATTTAAAAGCAAATTAAAAGAATTTCTGAATGACAACTCCTCCTACTCATTAGATGCATTTTCAGATATGAAGTAGTAGCTGTAAAAAAGATTTTAATTAGTTTTTTTGTATAAAGAAAACTTATGTTAAAGTGACATATTCCAGATCACTACGAAATGTCATATTCATGATCTATGGAACAAGTATTTATGTATGTTATGTCCTTACATTAGTGTGTGGATTCCATAAGACTGGAGACATACCACCATCAGCCTTTCAGAAAAATGTCAGCCACACAATCCTGAATATACAAAGGTAGATACCTGTGATAATTATCACACAATCAGGTTAGCAGATCGCGAATTCTAATTGCTGTCAAGAATGAGACACAAAAGAAAGGAAAAGAGAACTGAGAATCTACTGGATGTTTATCAGTCTGGCTTTAGGAATGGGAAAGGCACCAGAGAGGCAGTTCTGACACTGCACTTCACAATGGAGGCAAGAGTGAAGGGAAGTCAAGGCACCTTTATACGATTTGTCAACTCGGAAAAATGTTCAGCACTCTAAAATGGTGCAAATTGCTCAGAACTCTCAGAAAAACATGTCTAAGCAACTGGGAAAGAAGTGCAATACAGAATATTTTCAAGATCCAAAATGGAACAATAAAAAATTGAAGGTGCTTGGATTAAAATGGGCATAAGGCATGGAAGCAATCTTTTTCCTCAACTGTTCAACCTATACAACAGAAAAGCAATGATGGAACTTAACAATAAAATAAGATAAAAAAGAAAAAAAGGAATGGTTAAGGAGTGGGATTAATATTCATGGTGAAAGGATATCAACTGTAAGATTTGCTCATTACACTGCTATACTCATAGAAATTAAGGAATAATTTTGGGGCCTGTTGAATGGGATGTGGACTGAGAGTAAACCAAAGGAAGATGAACGTAATAAGCACCAGCAGAAACAAGACTACCAATAAATTGAGGACCATATCAGAGACAAAGTGAACAATTCTCCTATCTTGGAATCAACATAATCCTTGATGGATAAAACGATGAAGAAGAAGACTGGCACAGGCAAAGAGAGTATTCATTTTGCCCTCTTAACATTGATGCCTTTGCTTTTAGTTTCATCAATGTTATTTAAATTCTCTACATGCTACAACTGTTTTTGTGGTTTCCTTGTTTATTTTTTCTCCTTCTTCCTGTATCCATTTCACATCAGCTCAAATGCACTTCCACCTGATTTTATCCTTAAATTATGCAAGTTGCTCTATTGTTTCCTCTTCGTGAACATTCTGTATTTTCCTGCTTTTGTCAAGCAATTTGAGTATTTCTTCTTTACCTGAGGTTTCTCTCGGTTCTCTTCCTGGAACTAATATTTTTCTATACATGAAATGTATTTGCAGTTGCAAATATGGATGACCTTCAGCTGTATAAAGGAATTACAACAATGAAAATTTGTGCCGGACCAGGAATCGAACACAGATTTCCCAACGCACACAGTCGCCTTAAAATTTGGCATCCAAGCATGACTCAAACACTTCCGTACATCGTCAATCATTTGTCTGTAACTTGTACTCTTACATCCATTATGTACACTCCTGGAAATGGAAAAAAGAACACATTGACACCGGTGTGTCAGACCCACCATACTTGCTCCGGACACTGCAAGAGGGCTGTACAAGCAATGATCACACGCACGGCACAGCGGACACACCAGGAACCGCAGTGTTGGCCGTCGAATGGCGCTAGCTGCGCAGCATTTGTGCACCGCCGCCGTCAGTGTCAGCCAGTTTGCCGTGGCATACGGAGCTCCATCGCAGTCTTTAACACTGGTAGCATGCCGCGACAGCGTGGACGTGAACCATATGTGCAGTTGACGGACTTTGAGCGAGGGCGTATAGTGGGCATGCGGGAGGCCGGGTGGACGTACCGCCGAATTGCTCAACACGTGGGGCGTGAGGTCTCCACAGTACATCGATGTTGTCACCAGTGGTCGGCGGAAGGTGCACGTGCCCGTCGACCTGGGACCGGACCGCAGCGACGCACGGATGCACGCCAAGACCGTAGGATCCTACGCAGTGCCGTAGGGGACCGCACCGCCACTTCCCAGCAAATTAGGGACACTGTTGCTCCTGGGGTATTGGCGAAGACCATTCGCAACCGTCTCCATGAAGCTGGACTACGGTCCCGCACATCGTTGGGCCGTCTTCCGCTCACGCCCCAACATCGTGCAGCCCGCCTCCAGTGGTGTCACGACAGGCGTGAATGGAGGGACGAATGGAGACGGGTCGTCTTCAGCGATGAGAGTCGCTTCTGCCTTGGTGCCAATGATGGTCGTATGCGTGTTTGGCGCCGTGCAGGTGAGCGCCACAATCAGGACTGCATACGACCGAGGCACACAGGGCCAACACCCGGCATCATGGTGTGGGGAGCGATCTCCTACACTGGCCGTACACCACTGGTGATCGTCGAGGGGACACTGAATAGTGCACGGTACATTCAAACCGTCATCGAACCCATCGTTCTACCATTCCTAGACCGGCAAGGGAACTTGCTGTTCCAACAGGACAATGCACGTCCGCATGTATCCCGTGCCGCCCAACGTGCTCTAGAAGGTGTAAGTCAACTACCCTGGCCAGCAAGATCTACGGATCTGTCCCCCATTGAGCATGTTTGGGACTGGATGAAGCGTCGTCTCACGTGGTCTGCACGTCCAGCACGAACGCTGGTCCAACTGAGGCGCCAGGTGGAAACGGCATGGCAAGCTGTTCCACAGGACTACATCCAGCATCTCTACGATCGTCTCCATGGGAGAATAGCAGCCTGCATTGCTGCGAAAGGTGGATATACACTGTACTAGTGCCGACATTGTGCATGCTCTGTTGCCTGTGTCTATGTGCCTGTGGTTATGTCAGTGTGATCATGTGATGTATCTGACCCCAGGAATGTGTCAATAAAGTTTCCCCTTCCTGGGACAATGAATTCACGGTGTTCTTATTTCAATTTCCAGGAGTGTATATTCCCATACAGGGGAGACATTTTACTTGAAAGTTGCTCGCCCAGTGTCGGCGGACATATACGATATTGCAATGCATGTGTTATTCCGAATGAAGATGCAGTGTTCCTTTGGACATGCATGCACATAGAAAGGAACACTGCTTCATAGTTTGGAATAATTACACAAGCACTGCAATACTGTATTGTTTATTTTTCTGTCCAACATCAGTGATTGCCGTCCAATATCAGTGATTCTCCTTTTAGGGATGTCCATTCCTCTTCAACTGGATTGCCTACAGTGGTATTCATTATCAGAATACTTACAGCTTAAGAAAACTTCGAATGCACATAATCATGGCTCACTACTTCAGTATCCTATTCCTCTACACAATGATTTTTCCTGACAATTCTCTTAAAACTTCAGTCTAAGCCTCACAAATACACTCCTGGAAATTGAAATAAGAACACCGTGAATTCATTGTCCCAGGAAGGGGAAACTTTATTGACACATTTCTGGGGTCAGATACATGACATGATCACACTGACAGAACCACAGGCACATAGACACAGGCAACAGAGCATGCACAATGTCGGCACTAGTACAGTGTATATCCACCTTTCGCAGCAATGCAGGCTGCTATTCTCCCATGGAGACGATCGTAGAGATGCTGGATGTAGTCCTGTGGAACGGCTTGCCATGCCATTTCCACCTGGCGCCTCAGTTGGACCAGCGTTCGTGCTGGACGTGCAGACCGCGTGAGACGACGCTTCATCCAGTCCCAAACATGCTCAATGGGGGACAGATCCGGAGATCTTGCTGGCCAGGGTAGTTGACTTACACCTTCTAGAGCACGTTGGGTGGCACGGGATACATGCGGACGTGCATTGTCCTGTTGGAACAGCAAGTTCCCTTGCCGGTCTAGGAATGGTAGAACGATGGGTTCGATGACGGTTTGGATGTACCGTGCACTATTCAGTGTCCCCTCGACGATCACCAGTGGTGTACGGCCAGTGTAGGAGATCGCTCCCCACACCATGATGCCGGGTGTTGGCCCTGTGTGCCTCGGTCGTATGCAGTCCTGATTGTGGCGCTCACCTGCACGGCGCCAAACACGCATACGACCATCATTGGCACCAAGGCAGAAGCGACTCTCATCGCTGAAGACGACACGTCTCCATTCGTCCCTCCATTCACGCCTGTCGCGACACCACTGGAGGCGGGCTGCACGATGTTGGGGCGTGAGCGGAAGACGGCCTAACGGTGTGCGGGACCGTAGCCCAGCTTCATGGAGACGGTTGCGAATGGTCCTCACCGATACCCCAGGAGCAACAGTGTCCCTAATTTGCTGGGAATTGGCGGTGCGGTCCCCTACGGCACTGCGTAGGATCCTACGGTCTTGGCGTGCATCCGTGCGTCGCTGCGGTCCGGTCCCAGGTCGACGGGCACGTGCACCTTCCGCCGACCACTGGCGACAACATCCATGCACTGTGGAGACCTCACGCCCCACGTGTTGAGCAATTCGGCGGTACGTCCACCCGGCCTCCCGCATGCCCACTATACGCCCTCGCTCAAAGTCCGTCAACTGCACATACGGTTCACGTCCACGCTGTCGCGGCATGCTACCAGTGTTAAAGACTGCGATGGAGCTCCGTATGCCACGGCAAACTGGCTGACACTGACGGCGGCGGTGCACAAATGCTGCGCAGCTAGCGCCATTCGACGGCCAACACCGCGGTTCCTGGTGTGTCCGCTGTGCCGTG
Organism: Schistocerca serialis cubense; assembly: GCF_023864345.2. NCBI lineage: Eukaryota > Metazoa > Arthropoda > Insecta > Orthoptera > Acrididae > Schistocerca > Schistocerca serialis. Next base: position 1,025,288,544 of record NC_064638.1, read on the forward strand.
CGTGTGATCATTGCTTGTACAGCCCTCTCGCAGTGTCCGGAGCAAGTATGGTGGGTCTGACACACCGGTGTCAATGTGTTCTTTTTTCCATTTCCAGGAGTGTATTAAATTGTGATCTGATTCGACATCAACTCTCAATTACATCTAACAATCCAATACCTGCTTTCGCAATTTCAGCCTCACTATGATGTAATACAGCTGGTACTTTCCGTGTTTAAGCATGTTTCAAGGATACCACCTCCTCTTTTGATTCTTGCTAATTATTGTTCACAACAACCCACTCTTTGCTAAACCTTCCTACACACAACAAATCCTACTTCCATTATTTCATTTTCTGGTGCTGTTGATATTACCCTATATTTGTCTGACCACAAATCCTAATCTTCTTTCCATTTCGCTTCAGTGACTCCTAGTATATCTAGATTAATCATTTGCATTTCCCTTTTCAGATTTTCTAGCTCCCCTACTACATTCAAACTTCTGCCATTCCTGACTCATACACTGCTACCCTTTCACTGATTTTAATTACCTTTTTTCCATCATCACCTCCCTTTGGTTAGCCTCTCCCTGCAATCTATGTATGGGATCAGTCCAAAATCTTTTACAGAGAGAGGTAGAGGGGGAAGGAGAGGGGAGAGATGGGGAGGGGGGGGGGGGGGGGAGATGACACTTTTCCAATTACAGGCTACATTTCCTGTGGATATATATTAGGCTTTACTGCAGTGATTACCACTGCCTTCTGCATCCTCATGCCATTGATCACTGCCAATTCTTCTACCTCTGGTAATACTTTCCCATCCCGAGAGTAAGAGAGTGCCCTGAATTTCTATCCGGCTCTCCACTCTCTTCGACAAAGCTATTGGCAGCAGGAGGGTGACTCCTTATACCAAATGTCTTTGGGCTTGTTAGGTAATGTTTTAATAAAAAATCCAAGGAGTTTTAATTTCTAGTCAATGGTATCAACCTTAGACAAGAGGTGTAAACGTCAATTTAAAAAAGTGTTCTGAACACCACAATGATCTAACAGGCATGGTCCTGTTGGAGGTTGTATGCTGTTGCCTTCGTATAAATTGACTTAACCAATCAGTTTTATGAGGACCTCCAGTTTAAGGTGGATTCTGAACCATGGTGCAACTCTGCCTTTTTTCATATCAACTAACAACGCACAGTGGCCAGTAGTGATACGCAAGGAAATAAAAACACTTTCCACCTGACAGTGGAATATCATTAAAATATTCATACAGGGTACTTTTTGGATCACAAAGGTCCAAATATGCTGTTTATCAATTTTAAGTTTTATTAGTTTAGATAAAATCTGCCAGCTACAGTTAATCTCACTGCACAAAATTTCCCTCCACATTGCATTTTTAGTACTTATCTCTGCATTTCCTTTCAGTTTTTTTTTTTTTTTTTAAATAGTGGTGTTACACTGTTTATAAGTTCATATGTTTTTGATACGAAGTGGTCGTTATACCTTGAGTTGTCTAGCTTTCGTTCCAGTCTGATGTTCCTATTAACACTGTCTCTTTCTGGTTCTCTCTGGTAATCATTCTTCTCTAGAAGAAACTGTTGTAAACTATGTAACATGAATCCACATGCAGGTTGTTCTTAGAAATGCTATGGTTCAGCATCTCATTCATTCACTCACACATACATTATGTTACAAATCTTCATCAATATGGGGAATCTTAGGAAACTTGAAACAAGTCAAGGCACGCATTAATAAATAGAAGCAACTATTACACTGTTTCTAAAAGCTATTTTATGAATCACAATAATTCTAACCATTTACACTCCATTTGTGCTTAGAAAATCTAACTGAATACCCCAAATTATCAGTAGAAAACACACATCCCAGAGAAGAAACTTTTGCATAAGTACTTCATGAACTATAGCAATATCAATGCATTTTCCATAACGTGCATTACAGGCTAAAGGAGGAAAAGCTTTATGCCCACTCTATATTAAAAAAAAATAAAATAAATAATAAAATAATAAAAAAAAATCTGTAATTGTTGTCGACATATTAATTTTTTAAAGGTGTACTGGTTTGTATGTAAGGTCCAGAACCTGAAAATATCTTTTAGCACACTTTTTGCAATATGAATGCTTTTTCAATAATGTATTACCAAGCTGGGGTGGCTTTATGGCCACCACAAAAAATTTAAAAATGCAAATTTCGTAAATCTAACAACAAAATTTTTAAAAAGATACTGATGTGTAAGTGAGGCCCTGAACTTGAAAACCCAGAATATGATATTCACTGTGGAAAGTGACAGCTACTGCCAAGCCTTAAATTTTTGGGTGAAGTTTAACTGAAAAATTTAAAACACAGTATTTTCAAAACCAGTAGAAAAAGGTTACAAAAAGCCATAATTCTTCCTAAAAATTATATTATTTAAGCAACCAGTTTTGATGCTACTGACATGCCATAAATGGTTGCTTAAATAATAATAAAAACAGGAAGAATTATGGCTGCTGATATCCTTTTTCTGAGTTACTGACCAGCTGCAGTCATGCACCCACATCTATATGATGGATCAAATATTTTCAAAAGGTGGGCATAAACTACTCTCTCCTCCCCCACACCGGTATTGCAAGGGTTAACTGGGGAAGGCCGCTCTGAAATTACAACCTACTATGGATTAAGTGGATCAAACCAGGCACCTTACAATGAACAATCCAAATGTAAGTGGCACGCAGTCGTTTGTACCAATAAAATAACCATCTTGATAGATGGCTTTGTGAGGGGAAAAACAACCCGCCCCCCACATTCAAATATATGTTTCACGTGCAGCAAAACCTTATCAATGATGGCAGTGTCATCAACAATCCTCTGCCTGAGATCAGTGATGCCTCATACAATTGTCTGATACGTAACATCTTTAACAAAACCCTACAGAAATAAGTTGCAGTGACATCTGGTGAAGAAGATGATCAGGGAATTTGATCCACCTTTTCTGGAAATATTTCATTTAGAAACTCACAAACATTTGGTCCCAAATGTGGTGGTGCACTATTGAGCTGGAAAATGATGGTTGGTTGAAGGTCATGTTGTGGTGCCACATATTCCATCAAAAGGTCCATGTTTTAATCTCCCCTTCCTTCCTAATTCCAGATATTGTCCACAATAAGTAAAGTCTTTCACGAGAAATTTCAGAGGAACCAAGCTTACAATAAACTTCCTAGTTTACTTAGTTTTTCATGTAGAGTTGGCTCCAGTTGTTCTTGTCTAGTGGTCCGATTCTTGAAGCTGAAATTCTCACATTTTAGGTTCTCATGTTTGAAGTGATGTAACCAAGTTTGAATATGGTTGTTGCAGAATTTTTGTTGTCGCATTAATATATTTTGTCACATTTTAGTATATCATACAATCTTTTGAACTTTCACATAAACAAAGTCGAAATTACATTGTTGACCCAAAATACAAAAATACGTCCGATCACATCAGAGGCATGCTTACTACTACTTCACTCTGTGGTAATAATCATATTCCAAAGGGTTTACAATTCTTCTTGACAAATGAATTTCTATTAACTTCAATTATTATTTCGTAAATGAATACAGTAATAAACACAGTAAACAGTACTAGATTGGGTAATTAATAATAGAAATTTTAAGTATGCCACATAACTCGTCATTTCAAATGTTTTTAATCATAAATTTTAGCTTGAAATATAACATACTTTGTATAAAATTATATGAAAGTTTTCAAAAAAAGCAGCTGAGATAATACTGACCTATCCAAAATTTGAAAAATAATACTCGTATCGATAACTACTGTTGGGGAAAAGTAATGCTAGAGGAAGATGCCCCGTTATAAGGCACACATTTGTACTTACTGATGTCTCACTGAGGAGAAAAGGACCAATAATGTTATTAAATGTGATACAACACCACACTTCCAGCTTTGGTCCATTTAATTGAAGTTCTCACGTCCCACAGGATTCCCTTATCCCACATTGTGAGAGTTCAGTTTCCTTGAAAAATGAAAAGTTGCTTCATCATTGAAACAAACTAGGGTGAGGAATGCTTCATCTGATATATTCAATCCAGAATGTGAGCTGCTTTGCTTAACATTTGAACCTATGCCTGTAACAATTGTAATTTGTGGTGTACGACGTTGTGCACTATTGAATGTGGTAATTGTAAACGCCTGTAAGCAGTACAGATAGACTTTCTGGGAGAAAGATCTAAGGCTTTTCTTACAGAATCAATGTTTTCCTCAGAAGTTCTTAGTCATCCACTCCTCGCTTTACTGAACACTGTCCCCATCTCCATAAATTTCTTGTGCTATGCGAGAATGGATGGATGTGGTGATGAATCTCTTCCCTACTTATTTCTGAAATTTCAATAAGTCTGCACATGCAATTTTGTTTCAATAAGCCATGATACTGCGATTTCTCTCAAGGAGAAGCCACTTTCTATTGGGTTAATCTCACAATATTCTGTGCATCAACAGGATACATATAGCACTCAAATGCAATGACATTTTAAATTTTGATAACCACCCAGACCACAACACTAATCTTACTAAGATATTTTGTCATTTGCCTTTATAATAGATTTTTGACACTGTAAAGAGATGTTGTAGACACCATGGAGTGGATGAGGCTACATATCTGAAAGCAGGTGGAGAACCCCAAGGCTGTAAGATGATAGGCAGACCTTTCACGTCTCCAACATGTACCCCTACATCTCAATCATGGGAAACATGGATAAGACAGTCAAATCAATTACATGAAGTAAAGAAAGAAGTACAAAACACCCACATATTAAAATAATGAGAAATGCAAAGGCTTAAAAATACTGCACAGGTCAGCAGTCACACTGGTTCATCAGTCTGCAACCCACTTGGTACGATAATGTGACAGGAGACACCCAACTGCCCTATCCAATAGCCAAGCCGACCACACAAGAAATAACTCAAAAGTTTACAAATCATACTTAAGCAACTGAATAAATCCCAAGATCTTTCTCAACACTTGGCTGTTGCTAGCTAGTTTCATGGTTACCAAACAGCAGCAAAATTAAGCCCCTAGTTCCCTGGAGTCAATAATACAGAATCATCCACAAGTAGAGTCTGATATTTTCAAAGTGTCCTTGGTAGTTTTCTCAGTTTAGTGTTCTGCAACTTAATTCCCCTCAATACCAATGAGACCTAAGTTCAGGACGAGTATGATTGACTTTCTAAGAGATAAGAGCGATAGGCCTAGTCAGCACCAATGGGTACTGAGGATAGCAGTGAGTTTAGCCTACAACTATTAAGAAAGACTCATCTAATATGGAACAGATGTGACAATGGCAGGGCATTCCATGCCAAGTTGTCTAATTTTGGAAAAAGTTCCCGCATGATCATCATGAAGTTTGCTGGATTTTAGTGTACACATTCGTACATGTTCCCAATGGACACTGGTAAATGTTTTTCTTTCGTCAATACAATACTTCCACAGAAATAGTCATTTGTGTGACCCCATAATACAACTATCGAAAATGCACCCGAGTTTTCGGGAAATTTGTGTCATGATATCTCGCCAATATTTTCTTCAAAGAAGAAAAACTACTACATCTTGTACAACTTTTCGTGTTCTATTAAGTGAAATAATAAAGATCTCTTCACCAATCTTCATATGGATAATCTGAAGCAAAGTCAGCCAAAACAATAAATACTTGAGAGAACTGTGAAGTTTAACTTTTTGTACCTCTGGACATAACTGCAGCATAGACCTGAAACTTTGCACGTCGTAACGCTTTCCAGTAGTGTACAAACTTAACGCAATGTTGAGGATTTTTGTAAAAATGCCAAAAATGGTTATTATTAATACACTTTTGCAGAAAATTAATCTTCTAAAAACCCTTTTAAACCATTTTCATTGAAAAGACTGTTCTTAACCACCTAAAAGCTAGATTTGGCTTTGCAATGCGAGCATATAAGGCCCTAAAGACCAATGACCAAGACAGAGTGGCATTTAAAATATGCCCATATTCTGCTGGTCCTCAAATTAAATCTTACATCTTTTATTATGCTCTCTCTGGAGTAGGTAGGCTAATATCAAAAGACCTGATAATTAGGAAGTGAGAGCAATTCAGAACACATTATCCATTGGCTGCTTACACCATCAATTGCATAAAACCTCAATTTACCTAGGAGAATATTGTGTTTCAAGCAGCCAAATGCCGTAAGACACGCCACAGAAAATACCGACCAGTGCTATTTTGTTATTTAATGCTTGTAAAATTTGAATGAATGTGTAAATGGCATTTTCAGTTTAGAAACTTTCCCTAAACTCAGACTACAATTTACTAAAGATATTATTGTGACTCTGATGAGATACTGTTGTAGAACCCATTACATGACTGACCATTTATAGACCTTCCATTTAATGCAATGGTGATGTTATCCTTTTCTGTGGCCTGTTGTCCTGTGTCTTGTTTCACTACATTCCCTGTAGCTGTAGGTCTTGTCCGAATTACTGACAATGCGGATGTTCCTCAATGTTTTAAAAAAAAATTTCTTAATAAGTTTCCAGATCATTTTCCCTATGAGAATCCTTCTTAAAACCTACAATGAAATGACCACAGGGTTAGGTAATATCGAAAGTCCTGACTGCTTGCTGCTGTCTACCACCATAGTAAGGACTACATATTTCTCATAAACAGTTTAAAATTTCCCAGTGGGGATCTATAGACACAATTGAAACTAAACTATTCTTCAATATCAATTCACCAGCACACACTTCTATGTGCTGACCACTATAAAATTTATTTGCCTCAGTGTTTTTGAACTTGTGTTCTGTCTTAATAAAGTCACAACTCCTCTTTTTACCACATTAGCTGTATGCGAGTATGTTGCTGGAGTGTAATCTTTTATATGAACTTCTCTAACCCGGTGATTATGTGGTACTCAGATAGGCACATGGTGTCTATCTTTCCAGAGCTCTCTAAATTTTGCAAACAGACAAGAAGCTTTTCTGTGTAACTACACAGTCCACAAACTATTTGATGAAATAAGCTAATCTTACTTTCCTGCACATTTTTAAACATTTTGTGATGTTCTTCTAATACTGTAACTTCTTTCCAAACAGGATGCCTGAATATAAAACACATATCCCACTGACAGTACTGATCACAGATATCTTGCTTTGTGTGACAGTGACTCCAACATCTGGTCACCTGGGATCTGTGAAACTTCTAGCCAGAATCAGATGCATGTATCACTGGCCAGACTTCTACCAATCTGTTTGACCTTATTTGAGCCACTATAAGGAGTGCCAGTGACAGAAGCATTTGCTGTAATTACATCCAGGCCACCTGATACCAATCCCATATGTAAAAGTCTTACTCCACTGACTTCGAATTGATCTCTTGGGAAGATTCGCGAAGATAACAGATGGGAATCAATGGACAATAGTCTACACTACTGCCTCACCTGCTATGCTTTCACAAAACTCTGCTGACTGTCAGAGCTATGGAAATTTCAAAGTTCCATATACAGGGTGAGAAGCGTTTAAACCGACAAACTCTGGTAGGTTGTAGGGGACATCAAAACAAATATTTTTCCCTAATGTCATTCTCTGCAAGAAGCTCGGCCAACCTCTCTTTCTATCCCCTATTTAGGTGCACAGCATATCTCATATCCTCATCTTCCAATTGTACCGACAGGTACTGCACTCATACGAGATTTCTGTTTAGCCAGCAGCAGCCTGCTTAAATCATTGTTTACATGGCTCACAGCAGGGCCAGTCACAGCTCTGCAGGACCTCCACAAAATTGACACTTTTGTATGTATCCGTTAGTCCTATTTCAACCACATCATCCCTAACACAGTAATTTTTCTTTATCCAGGATGTTCCCTGCTCCACCTACTATGGTAAACTGATACTCTGTCAAAATCTTTAAACAAATTCCCTTTCCCTTGTGTCATTTGGCTTCACAATATTTGTGATCTAGAACGCTGTCGCTAGTTTTTCCTGTACCATCTGATCTACATTCCTGCCATCGCTACTAGCACGCAGCAAGACTCTTTTCTTCGTACTCTCTTTCAGTCAACAGAAGCGTCCGATTCCACCTGTCCGCTTTATCTCGTGATGTAATGATGTAGTGTGTGACATAACTACAGTACAGTGTTTTTTAGTTAGTTGTGTTTGTAGATGTTGTGTTGTATTTGATGGTGCCCACTTGTGATTGATGTGGACATGCTGAGTTTAACATGTGACATTGGATTCATTTGAGTTTTAGTTATCATTGTGGTAACACGGTTTCGAGTTTAGGTAGCAAGTGCGGTAACATGGGTTGTGGAAGTGTTTGTTTTCAGTGAGTTACTGGTGGTTTTTAACGGAAAGTTGCAATTTAAATTTCTTTTTTGGATATTAATTGTTTCAGGATGGTGCGGTGTTTCTTTATTATTGTATATTTACCTTTTCCCCACCCTAAACCTCCAATTTCCTGCAGCTGTTCCATTAGCCTCATTTTCTTGTTGGAGTGAGATGTTATTGTGTCACTTTTATGTTAGGCGTTGTTGGTGTATGTGTGTAGTGAGGACACTGTTGCCATATTGTATACGCTGGAACTAGCTGTTTCTGCCATACTGACGATGCCATGGGTTGAAGCAGACGGGTGGAATCAGACATTTCTGTAATGCCTTCGCTTTTGTATGCATTAATATCGTGACCTGGTGCTGCCTAGGCACAGAAATAGTACGTAGGAAAACTCCCACATACTGAAGGAGGTATGGGCAGGCACTGTATATCATAGGGTAAATTGACACTCTCTGCACACTTACGGTAGCTAGAAGGTGGGAGGGTTTCTGGCACATGCCAAATCTTGGGCAAAATACAGTATTAGTTTCTTTATTGTGGGACCTGCAGCATGTCTAGTATTAGTTGTTCAGCAATAATGGTGGTGTCAGACTGGCTTACATGTCTTATTGGACTACACCATCCAGGCAGATAAAGAGGACATCAGTCACCAACTGGAGGCCACCAAGGCCTATACGTTTGAAGAAGAAGCATGAGCCCTCTGTGATAGTTCTGTACCCTTCCCTTCTTGCATAATTTAATGAAGTAACGGACCCAAGCTAACACGCCTTTGGGAGGTGTGTGTGTGTGTGTGTGTGTGTGTGTGTGTGTGTGTGTGTGTGTGTGTGTGTGTGTGTGTTTTGGACAGGTCAATCTTATGTAACTGAAATGACTGCGTACTGTGCGTTTCGTGATTTCTTGGTCCCACCAGAGGACCAGTTTCAATGAAATAGTCCCATGGAAAGAAGAACTGCTGATTCTGCCACATCTAATACTGAAATGCTGTGTCCTGGAGGGCACTGTAAATTGTTGCATGAAGAGGAATGTCAAATACCGCAAAAGTGCAAAAGGTGTGTCAATCAGCATTCTTGCAAATCCAGTTGGAAAATGTCCAGTCATATATCGGCATAGTAAGGACAACACAACTGGAAAATTAATACTAACATGTAAGATGTCACATACGTTCCAGTCCAGGATGACGACTGGAGAGAACTGACTGTTAGTAGCCTATGAAGTGCCTCATGAATGCTTTCAAGACAGAAATGTTAGGTTGGTGGGAAATCATATCATAGTCTCAGCTGTTCATCTGCAGAAACCAGCACGGTTTTAAGAAACAGTGGTCATGCGAGACACAGTTGGCCCTCTTTGTGCATGATATACAACAGGCTCTAGATACTGGCTCCCAGGTTGATGCCATATTTCTCGACTTTCGAAAGACCTTCGACTCAGTTCCGCACTGTCGCTTGCTACAAAAAGTGCGAGTTTACGGTCTATCCAATGACATATGTGGTTGGATAGAAAGTTTTCTAACAGACAGGGAGCAGTATGTCATGCTGAATGGGGTAGTTACAGAAACAAGAGTGACATCAGGTGTGCCCCAGGGCAGCGTAATAGGTCCTCTGCTTTTGACGATTTACATAAACGATCTGGTTGATTGTACTGACAGCGGCCTTAGACTGTTTGCCGATGATGCTGCAGTCTACAGGAAAGTAGTATCACATGAAAGTTGTGAACAAATCAACGTGGATTTGCAGAAAATAAATGTGTGGTGTAATGACTGGCAGTTATCTCTCAATATTAGTAAGTGTAACCTACTGTGTATAACAAGGCGAAAATCCCCATTATTGTAAGAGTACAAAATAAATGTTCAGTCTTTGGAAGTGGTAACCTCAGTCAAGTATCTGGGTGTGACTATTCGAAATGATCTCAAATGGAATGATCAGGTTACACAAGTAATGGGTAAGGCGAACCCTAGATTGCAGTTTATTGGTAGAATCCTGAAGCGATGCAGTCCTTCAACAAAGGAAATAACTTACAATGCGTTATTTCGTCCAGTCTTAGAGTATTGTTCCTCTGTATGGGACCCTTACCAGTTGGGTCTGATTCAAGAGATTGAGAAAGTCCAAAGAAGAGCGGCAAGATTCGTGACTGGTACATTTAGCCATCGCAAGAGTGTTACAAATCTCATAGAAAGTTTAAAGTGGGACACACTTGCAGAGAGACGACGCGCCAAACAGTAGGGGCTGCTCACTAAATTCCGAAATCCAATCTTCACCAAGGATGTAGAGCATATATTATTACCACCAACTTTCAAATTGTGTAATGATCACCATTCAAAGAGAAGGGAAATAAGAGCTTGTACTGAGGTGTTCAGACAGTCGTTTTTCCCTCACGCAATTCGTGAGTGGAACAGAGGGGGTGGGGGAGGGGGATATGACTGACGCGAATTGTGCCCTCCGTCACACACCGCTTGGTGGCTAGCAGAGATTATATGTAGATGCAGAACAATGTCAGCTACCCCTCATAAGTAAAACAGAAATTTCAAAGAGTGACTTCTGTGCCCACGCATTTGGGCTCTACTTCCAGCACTGTAGTAAGCAGCACCTGTTCCCTAAAAATTGGTCTCAAGAACCAAAATACAAACCCTGTCCAATGCTATTGCAGAACCAACTTGGATTTGTCAAAAAACACATGAACGCTTGCTCACCAAACGTCTACAGTATCTGAAAGTGGATGTCGTGTGCCAAAATCTGTTACAAGTGTGTCAAACAAAAATCAAAATTCATAAGGAAATACTGGTTGCAATTTATTTTGCCCTCGTGTGCATATCTCTGGCAGTGATCACAGCAAGTGGCTCTACCTTCACCTATTGTATTTTCTTGCCCTGTGTTTTGCTTTTCTCCTTGTGCAGTTTGAACTCAAGTTGAGAAATATCGGAGTAGGAATCTGCTACCATCATTCTGCAACCCATGAACAGGTCTACTGGCACTTGGATGGTAGACAGGGCTTAGTGTTGAGAGGGAAGAGACAATGGGAGAAATGATCCTTGCAATTTATGCAAATTGGTGAATGCTTGTTTGGGGTATTTTCATGTAATGGCCACCTGCAGTCTCCACAAATTGGATCATTTGTGGATGCATGACATACAGCCAAAACATATGCACCTGAATCATCTCACAAGAGCGGTATTTAAGTGTTCACTTTACATTCATATAGCATTATTTTTCACTTTTTCTTGCAACAAGTCACCTTTAAAGGTCAAAATAAATGATCCGGATAACTTTTGGTAGATACGGGATACAGCTGACAAAATGGACAACTCGTCTTTCTACATCTGCATGTAAATCAACACAAGTCTGAAGCATGTAACTGCAGGAAATAAAGTTCTTGAACAATATTAAGGCCCCAATGAGGTATGGTGATTAAAAGAAGAATGTCACCCAGTTTAATGCAGGAGCATAGCAGCTATGACTGAGTGGAGTATGCTGCTTTGGTGAATATAGATCTACTTCGTGTTTTATCTATCAAAGCAACTACTCTAAATTCGCCTTCATCTATTCTACAAAGAATAAAGATTTAGTAACCATGAAAGGTGCACTGCCTGTCCTGGTACACATGCAAGAACTATGCTGATTATCCGACTCCCTTGTCTGGTGAACCACTTTTTCTCCTGGAGCATAAGGAGGGGATGGAGACATCCAATATGTCATTCAGTTCTTTCAGATGAGACTGCCATTATCACCAGTGTCAAACAATATGAGTTTCTTCACTGGCACTAATTGGATTGGACTAACGATTCTAAGGGACCAAACTATTAGATCATCAATTTCTCCATCCTGGGAGCATCAAATCAATAACAAATCTAAAAAGAGTGAGATAGAGAGCCAAGGCACCATTATTATGTTTGTCTGGAATGAAAAAGGTAGAAGGGAAGGATGAAACCAGCTTTCAAGTGATGGTAAGTACCATTACGAGGGGGAAGTAAGTGGGTGAAAACTGCAGAAGGCCCTCCAGAGACAGTCAAGTGGAGGAAGGCATAGAGGTCTAAATCGTTCATTAAAGTGGCAGGCCGTTGATCATTATAAAAGCCTAATGAGATGGTCAGCTTAATAAAATGATTGGAGTAAATGAGGTAACATTTTTAGATTATAATAATGAGGGACGTTAAAAAAAAAAAAAAAAAAGGGAAAGTGGATCAGCCCAACCCACCAGCCAGAGATCCCGACCATGGGAGGGTAACATCACACCATCTCGCCTACAAGTAACAACATTCTGATTCCACATCTGACTAAAAAGTGCAACAATATAAAGTTTATATTGTTTATATTTCAAGGGTAAACTATTCAGTATCAGGCGATGTGATAAAGACCTGGGACTGTATCGTGGCACTGTACTAACGGACTGAGGCGTTATGAAGTTGGTGTACTGTCTGTCCATAGTTCGGCTGTGGTTACAAAATATTTTGATTCCATACATAAATAAATGATTATGTACACTTTTGTTCAGAATGTTAACATTCAATCACCACGGTCACCAAAAATGAATGACAATTATTAGTGAGCACAAGAGTCACTGAACTGCTCATCAATTCCAGTAGGCAGCCTCCTACACTGTTGCTGAATGGAATTTGAAAAGGGGGAAGTGACAGTAATACATTAAATACCATCTGCCACACATCACAAGGTGGCTCATGGAGGAAAGCTGTAAATGTATTACTATACAGAATATTATGAAAGTTTTGTTGTTTGGTGTTCCAGTGGCGGAAGTTCAAACCTTTCAACACATACGAATTGCACCAATCAGTTCAAGCTGATCCCAATTTTGAACTCTGAGAAGAAACAGTGTGACAACTATGTCCTTCAAAATTCATTTCAAACAATACAATTAAAAGAAATTAAATGAATATCTTTTCAGGTACCGTGTACAAAATGCTAATAAGTTGCTGATACATAGCATACCCCAACAGCTTATCACAGAGAATGATTCTTTGCTCAAATGTTTGTCACAATTTGAAATACTTCATGTTATATAGTCTACTGTGGGTAGGTGTACTAGGTTATGCAGTCACTATGTCTAAGGACACACTTCTAGGTATAAAAGTATCATTTATACATAGGTAAAAACTCTGAGCACAGCACACACCAACAAGAGGCACAATTATATCACCTTTTAATGTAAGTTATCCCCTTCCTTATTATTCTTTATACACTTTCTGTGACACAAGTACAGGCTAACTAATGATGCACACACTGTTTTAGCAACTATAAACAAGTCATTTTGCATGCAGATTAATGATATAAATATTTTCTACCTGAAACAAAATAAGCTATCCCATCATATTGAAAAACAAACAAGTAAATTACACAAAATGGTGTTCCAAACTGAAATGGGCATGGTGTTCCAACTCTCACGAAACCTAACTTGACCACTATGGAGCTCATTGCAGTTCTCAACTGTCAACCACAATTGAATGAAGCGAAGTACAAATTGACCCACACATACATTTTTACGACTGCTGAATTGACCTGCTGAATTGACATGTAGGATGAATAGAAAAATAATATTGACGTGGATGTGTAAATTACTTTGACAACAAATTTAGAAAAAATATCTTAAACTGACAAAAGCAAAGACAACAAAAGCCATTCAGACTGAGATAACCTTCCAAACAGATATTGCAAAAAGAAACATATGCAGGTGTATGTTTTGTTTTCACGGCATAAAAAGGTAATTACTTAAGCTTAAATGACTTCCAAAATTCGTCAACAGCTATAAAATGATAAGTGTGCGGCAATCATCTTTATCTTTACTGTTTCCACGCGGATGCAGTTACCGCAAATTTACATCACAGCATGAACAGCAGTACCAAACAGATGACTGAAGCCATAAGACTGAAAGCCGGATTCTGGCTCGTACACGGGACACTCTGTTACAATATATAAAGCTTTCGCAATTTGTTCACAATTAGATCTGCCAAGTTGTTCCGTTTTCTTCGCCCTGAACGACCCCGCAGAAAGTAATACGTTTGAATCCTGCAGCTTACGCTATCAATTCAGCCTTCACTACAATATGTACCACGGGAATTTATGGTCAGTAAATAAGCCATCGTTTGTCTCCTTGCATTTCCATCATCAAAAATCACAAGATACATAGCCTGCTAAAGTGTATTTATAGTGTACAGCTACACACAGCGACAACTGCAGAGTTACTTTATATTAAACAAGACTACTAGGTATAAAGACAATGAACAAAACACGCAATTACATGAATGCTGTACTTACTATTTACGATAAACATTCCACAAAATTTACGAATTTCCGTACATGATTACCTTTGCAGATTATCCGGATGCCTGTTGACAATATAACAAGCGAAACACGCTGAGGTCCAGATATTTAACACCTCTACATCAGATTTTGTACTCATAAGCCAGTAGTAGGAACTCACAGCACAACATTGTTCACACGCATTCAAACACCACCACAATGAAAATGATTGGTGCTTCCAACACCTCCTCCGACTTTCAAACCAAACCAAAGATGCATGTTGTCTAACTTATGTCTCGGGACAGCCGGTTGCGCTCGGCTGACTTCGGGTCAGTTCGTAGCGCTTCATGGTGGGAGACTATCGGGTCAGTTCGTAGCGCTTCGTGGTGGGAGACTTTCGTGGTGGGGCATCACGTGACCATGTGCAGACTGCGGCATGTTGTTGAGAGGACATACAGAGTTGTACTTACATATCCCACCCAGATGAAGGATGCAAATAAGAAAGCAGTTCTTCGCATAATATCATTTCAAAATTAGACTCCACAGGTCAAAGTACCATAAGATTTTGCTATGGGGTGACTTTGACAGACCTTTTTTTTTTTGTAATTCGTGCTCAAAAATATTGTTATCTAGCATTTCCAATCAGGTTTCCATCTACACAGCACTGCAAAAAAAATGGTAGGATGGAACACAAATTTCTTGCAAAAAGAAAAAAAAGAAGCAGTTTCTTGTGTAGCTTACAACACAATAAAGGACAATAAATTTCATGACTATTTCAAAATGTGCAAAAATTAACAAGGTTGTCTGTGAGGCAAAGAAACTGTACAAATGACAGTTTATATTCTACTCTAGGAATAAATATAAAGCCATGTGGGGAGTTAAAACGATAAAACACGGTATGCTGTCAGTCTACAATTAAGCATAGAATGGCATTCTATAAATTTAAGATGTAATCACAAATTAAGAAATAACTTCTGGCCTAGAGGAAGTACTAGACAAGTGCCTTGTGATCGAATAACACTGTTTCACAGAAGGCAGATTTGTAAAATTTTGCTGCACCTGTCAATATATTTGAAACAAAATATTTGGTTCAAAACTACTAACCAAATTTTCTTACTTGGTCAGCTTCAAGTCAATGTTTACGTATGTTCGTACGTATATAGCATTAAGAGATCTTACAGTGTCATAAAAGAAACAGGACATCAGAGACTACTCCAGCAGCATCGGAATTTCATAAACCATACTAAAATGTTTCATTCCGCTCTGATTGCACATTTCTATGTCCAGGCGCACTCTGAAGTACATGATATTCAGCTTTTCTATGTGGTTTTCGTGATACCAGTTTTCTTGGAGGTCCAGTACTGTATTCTCATGGTTCAAATGGCTCTGAGCACTATGGGACTCAACTGCTGAGGTCATTGGTCCCCTAGAACTTAGAACTAGTTAAACCTAACTAACCTAAGGACATCACAAACATCCATGCCCGAGGCAGGATTCGAACCTGCGACCGTAGCGGTCTTGCGGTTCCAGACTGCAGCGCCTTTAACCGCACGGCCACTTCGGCCGGCGTATTCTCATGTCTGGTTCTTTATTATGGTATAATGTCATTCGTCCCAGAAAATGAAAATTTGCGCTTGAAATTAAACGAAGTTGAATGTAGCCAATAGGTGCGGAATGAAACACTTCGTTTCAAATAAACTACCTGCCTCAGCGGAAAAAATTAATAAAAGCAAATTTCTCTACAAAACAGCCAGAAATAGCTTCATTAAGACAATGGTTGATTGCTATTAACGTGGAAATAATATAAAATAAGAAAATTGAAACCACTAACTTATTTTGGTCTTTCATGATTATGAGAATGTATATTAATTTACTTGATGGCTCCCGGCCACAGAAATCTGTTTTGTTTTCATTTGACGTGGGAGATGTAAACGAAGAGAGCAGCAATATCACGAATGACGCAACATATACGAGGGTTGCCCAGTAAATAATGCCCCATGGGGCATTATTTACTGGGCAACCCTCGTACAAGGGTCACGTGGAGGAGGACCCCCCTCCCCCCTATAATTCAGCTTGCTCTGCGTATGCGCGAATCTGGCAGCTTGGGCGCGCCAGAAAAATTTTTCCGGGTGGTATCTGGCTACTTGCTGCTACTGCTGATACAGCAAACAGCCACGCTTCAAGTTGCCAGAAGCGGGAGGAAGGCACTGCTCATACGCGAATTCAGCTCTGCGCATGCGCACGAGCCCGCTGTCAACCGCTCATACGAAACTTCTGTAAACTCGAGAGCGAGCAGCGCGTTTGGTGGGGGAAGTGGCCTTTCCCGGAAGAACGCTGCCACCGGCCTACAGGGGCACCCAAAATCTGTTGCCCGTTATCTGTCTAGCGGTGTAGATCGGCGTGCAGTGATATACGTCGTTTCTGTTCGTGGGATCTTAGTTGCCAGAGTCATTAAACCTTTGTATATTTACTGATGTACTTCGATATCCGGAAGTGATGGATAATCGTCTAGCATTGCAAGAAAATGTGCAGAATACGAGGAAGAGGAGGTATTTGAGGAATAAGGAGCGTTTGATCGTCTCTAATGTTATTACAGCGTGTATTAAAGAGGGGACCCAAAAATAACTGTTGGCTAGTATTACCAGTCTCAATGAAAGGGCTGCAATTTACACAAACGTCAGCCTCACCTAATAGGACGCATAAGTAAGGAAAAATAAGTCGCATTGGTTACTGGAATCGCCACAAAGAAAAACTAATAATTTTGGGAGGAAACCTATCGTTACAGAGAGTTTCAAAATCACGTAAAATCTTGGATGCTTATGGAAATCTAAATCTCTACCTCGGCCACTGTTCACCTGATTCTAAGACATATTGCTTAAAACATGTGCGCCATAGCTGTTCTAAACACTGCTGAAATTTCCTTCGAAACATTTACACCGATTCTGGACTTCTAAGCAGAAAGCTTGATATAAGAGGTGCGTTCACAAATAAATATTTAATTTTTGGCAAGAACTTTATTTGTTAATCTACAGCAATGTTACCCTCTTCAAAATATTCCCCATTACATACTATACACTTGTGCCAGTGCTTTTTCCAATACCCGAAACACTTTAGGAACTGTTTCTTCGGGATAGTTTATAGGTTTCTTTAACTGTGCATTTTTAATCTCATCCATGCTTGTAAAACCGTTATCCTTTAAGGCCCGCTTTGAAATGTTTATACCACTTGTCTGCCCTTGGTTTACTCATAACAGGCTCACCAAAAGCAATATTTACCATTTCTAAAAATTTCATACACTTTATTTCATTCTTATAACAAAATTTAATACAGATCCTCTAATTTATTTTTATACAAAACAAATAATGATAGATGCTACCAAAATACACTCCTGGAAATTGAAATAAGAACACCGTGAATTCATTGTCCCAGGAAGGGGAAACTTTATTGACACATTCCTGGGGTCAGATACATCACATGATCACACTGACAGAACCACAGGCACATAGACACAGGCAACAGAGCATGCACAATGTCGGCACTAGTACAGTGTATATCCACCTTTCGCAGCAATGCAGGCTGCTATTCTCCCATGGAGACGATTGTAGAGATGCTGGATGTAGTCCTGTGGAACGGCTTGCCATGCCGTTTTCACCTGGCGCCTCAGTTGGACCAGCATTCGTGCTGGACGTGCAGACCGCGTGAGACGACGCTTCATCTAGTCCCAAACATGCTCAATGGGGGACAGATCCGGAGATCTTGCTGGCCAGGGTAGTTGACTTACACCTTCTAGAGCACGTTGGGCGGCACGGGATACATGCGGACGTGCATTGTCCTGTTGGAACAGCAAGTTCCCTTGCCGGTCTAGGAATGGTAGAACGATGGGTTCGATGACGGTTTGGACGTACTGTGCACTATTCAGTGTCCCCTCGACGATCATCAGTGGTGTACGGCCAGTGTAGGAGATCGCTCCCCACACCATGATGCCGGGTGTTGGCCCTGTGTGCCTCGGTCGTATGCAGTCCTGATTGTGGCGCTCACCTGCACGGCGCCAAACACGCATACGACCATCATTGGCACCAAGGCAGAAGCGACTCTCATCGCTGAAGACGACACGTCTCCATTCGTCCCTCCATTCACGCCTGTCGCGACACCACTGGAGGCGGGCTGCACGATGTTGGGGCGTGAGCGGAAGACGGCCTAACGGTGTGCGGGACCGTAGCCCAGCTTCATGGAGACGGTTGCGAATGGTCCTCACCGATACCCCAGGAGCAACAGTGTCCCTAATTTGCTGGGAAGTGGCGGTGCGGTCCCCTACGGCACTGCGTAGGATCCTACGGCCTTGGCGTGCATCCGTGCATCGCTGCGGTCCGGTCCCAGGTCGACGGGCACGTGCACCTTCCGCCGACCACTGGCGAGAACATCGATGTATTGTGGAGACCTCACGCCCCACGTGTTGAGCAATTCGGCGGTACGTCCACCCGGCCTCCCGCATGCCCACTATACGCCCTCGCTCAAAGCCCGTCAACTGCACATATGGTTCACGTCCACGCTGTCGCGGCATGCTACCAGTGTTAAAGACTGCGATGGAGCTCCGTATGCCATGGCAAACTGGCTGACACTGACGGCGGCGGTGCACAAATGCTGCGCAGCTAGCGCCATTCGACGGCCAACACCGCGGTTCCTGGTGTGTCCGCTGTGCCGTGCGTGTGATCATTGCTTGTACAGCCCTCTCGCAGTGTCCGGAGCAAGTATGGTGGGTCTGACACACCGGTGTCAATGTGTTCTTTTTTCCATTTCCAGGAGTGTACATGTAACCTTTCTGACAGCTGACAACAGAGTAAGTATCCAATATGCATAACATTGAACACATACTTTTGAGGCATGTTTACGGAGACAGTGACAAAAAAGTAGTGCAAATTGGACTAATACAACACAAAAAACTATACATTTCTGCTTAGTTTTTGAACACTCTTTGTGTTGCAAGAACTGTTAAGTTTCAATGCAGTTTACCTTTTAGTAGAAACACAAAATAAGAACAAGCGCCGGCCGCGGTGGTCTAGCGGTTCTAGGCGCTCAGTCCGGAGCCGCGCGGCCGCTACGGTTGCAGGTTCGAATCCTGCCTCGGGCATGGATGTGTGTGATGTCCTTAGGTTAGTTAGGTTTCAGTAGTTCTAAGTTCTAGGGGACTGATGACCACAGATGTTAAGTCCCATAGTGCTCAGAGCCAAGAACAAACCGTAAATGGATGTGTGTGATGTCCTTAGGTTAGTTAGGTTTCAGTAGTTCTAAGTTCTAGGGGACTGATGACCACAGATGTTAAGTCCCATAGTGCTCAGAGCCAAGAACAAACCGTAAATTCTACAGACTGATTGCATTATATGGGGTTCGTTTTACGAATATCAATAGAGGAACATACATTCACATGAACAGACATTTGGTTGTATGTTTGAAGTAGAATCCTGACTTCCGTTCTTACGTTAATATTATTTACCCTATAATGTTGTGTTTCGGAAGAAGCTATCGTTTTTTTGTGTTCATTATGGTCTTAATGCATTTGTCTAAAAATAAACGAAGCCGAGAGGTATCTGCACACGGCTTCGCCACAGATTTGAAGCGCGCGCTGCGGCATGGCCGGTACTATGTTGTGAAACAGCCTGTAGAAGTGCCTTTGACGTAGATGGGTTGGCAGAGTGGGGAGTCGCTCGCTTGCTTTTCAGTTTACGACAGACTACAGCATCGCTGCTACTGTTCGTACGGCAAACAGCCACGCTTCAGGTAGCCAGAAGCGAGTGGAAGGCACTGCGCATACGCGAATTCAGCTGTGCGCATGCGCACGAGCCTGCTGGCAACTGCTCAAACGAATAGCTTACATTCGCCTTTAGGACAAGGAGCGAAATTCGAAATTGTATGTTAGTTACTGAAGTTTTTAATCTCATGTACGTTATCACAGTCTTCACACCACAATGTGTCGAAGTGCCTAGGTTACTTACGCAGTTAAATTCTTCATTTGTATGGCCATATTTTCAGTGATTGCTTTACAATTCTTGAGGGTATATTTGGTGAAAAAAATCGTGCATTTTTGTAGATGCAATGACAGAACAAAAATACCCTCAAGAATATTTACGCAGTGTTTAGGACATATGGTTTACGGTAATGAAGGACTTCACAAAAAAAGTCTCGAAAATATACCCCACAAATAAAAATATAATCTGAGTAATTTTTCACGGGAAAAGTTTTCAGTTCCTATTATCTTAACTGACTAACACTATACTTCCAGGCTACAGATGTCAACACAGATAGGTTGGTTCGAATCCCTCTGTTTATAGCCGATGGTTACACGAAGGTCATGGACAAGTGTTTATTTAGTTAACCTGTAGCTGAATTTGACCTTTAATTAACTTTTTGCGAGAAGTTCGTATCCAGCTACAGCAGTTTATGAGCAGCTTTGTATTTTTATGTAACATTACTTTCAGCGAATTGAATTTACCAATAACACAAAGACTTGTAATTATATTTCACAAATCTGGAGGTGTAAAGGTATTTATTGCTATATTGCACTGGACTGGAGAATCAAACAGCTGACAGGCTTTACTAGAGGATGATCTATGCGATACCAGTGTTTTATGTAGTATTTGTCAGAGTATGAAACATTTTGAAAATTGGTCGAACTGTCTCCGTAGTGTCCTCAGTCAGGACCGTTTTAACGTTAGGCAAGACTAGGCAGCTGCCAAGGACGGCAAAATTTTAGGCGAGGCAAAGGACAGAAAGAAATAATTTTAAACCAGGCAGCGAAAAAAACTGAGCAAATGAGGAGAAAACAGGAAAAAAGGAAAAATTAAAACACTGTCCAAATTATTTACTTAAGTACGAACTTGCAGCATGCTGCAAATGAAAAATCTCCCCTCTCTGTCCTGTATGGTCTGTCTATTGTTGTTGAGTCGGCCGTAGTGCCAAAATAGCTCTGAGCACTATGGGACTTAACATCTGAGGTCATCAGTCCCCTAGAACTTAGAACTACTTAAACCTAACCAACCTAAGGACAGCACACCGATCCATGCCCGAGGCAGGATTCGAACCTGCGATCGTAGCAATCGCGCGGTTGCGGACTGAAGCGCCTAGAACCACTCGGCCACCGCGGCCGGCGCCGTAGTTCCACTTTGATCGTCAGTGCAGGGGCATTTTATTACATAGGCCTGTATTGTAACACTTACGATATGAGTGGTTTGAAAATGGACACAGGTGTCCGAAACTAGTTAACATCAGGAAATAAAATGACGAAGTAACTGCAACGATTTATTTCAGTTACTTAAGTCTTTACTTACTTTGATGAAATTAAATACGTTGCTTCTACCTAATTCAAAACTAAAGCAGCCACTACTGAGTATGAAACAGAAATTGCTTAGGCAATTGCGCCACCAGTGCGGCTAATAATATAAAGGGCGTTCAAAAAGAAACGAATTGGACGCATAATTACATAAACCAATACCTCTATGTTAGAAGTATTGACCCTGGCTGTCGTGACACTTGTTCCACTATGACACAAGGTGGTGAATGGCTGTCTTATAAAATTACCGGGGCTGCAATGTTAACCAGTTCCGCACGTACAGCTGGACGTCGTTGTCCGAGGTGAATCGTTTGCCCCTCAGAGCCTCTTTAAGGTGACCAAAAATCGCGTAATCATAGGGAGTGAGGTCCGGACTGTATGGAGGGTGGCCGAGGACGTCCCATTTGAATTTCTGCAGGAATGCCGTGACTGTGTTGGCCGTATGCAGAATGACCCCATGAGTAAGACTGCCGGTCGTTTTGATTTGATCGCTTGGCAAAGGGTCGTTAAGGCTTGTGAGTAGCGCTGGGCATTCACTGTTGTCCCATGCTGCAGGAAGTGAATCAGAAGGGTGCCATCTTGGTCAAAGAAGAACTCGTGTGGATGGCCTTGGCTATTTTTGACGGTGGTGACACTGGAGGCTTCCACTGGAGACTTTGTCGTTTTGATTCTGGTTCGAAGTGATGACACCTTGACTCATCTCCAACCACCACTTGTGCCAGGAACGCATTCCCTTCCTGAGCATAGTGCTGCAGATGAGCAAGAGAGTGGGCCATTTGACTGGCAGCGTTGACGATTAATGCACGCTGCTGCTAGCTCTGTATAGTCACATGACGTGCACGCGTGTCCTCTAGTGATGGTCTGTGAACTTCCAGGACCTAGTTGGAACCACACCTCGTTCCACATGCCACGATATTACCCTCCTGTCACCGGTTTGCGCATTCCAGAATCTGGCTCGTTTCTTTTTGAAAGCCTCTTATAGTTGTAGAACACTTAGTAGTAAATGCAAACAAGTTGTCATGTTTTTATTTAATCGTAAGAAAGTAGATGCTGAAAAAGCTGAGATTTATACCTCATTCTAAAAATATTTCAAGTAAAACAGAAACGAAATAACATCACTATTATCCAGATGACCTAGTTTGATGCTTCAGCATGTCTCCCATCAGTATAGCATAATTCCTAAATCCAAGGAAAAAGTCATTTGCACCTGAAAATAGTTATCTTTCCATTTTCATCAAACAAAATAAAATTAGTAATTGATGCCAATTTGGTTGCACTGACATATTTAGTTGAATGCTAGTTTAAAATGTTCAGTACATTATTCCTATTTCAGTTATTTTGAGCAATATCAAAAATTGAGGACAAGAAATAAGAAATCGTGGACTTCAGTTTTAAGGGAATTGAGGACAAAGCATGAAAATTGAGGGCTGTCCCCAGAAAATGAGGATGTCTTGCCGCCTTAATTTAATGATTAGAAATATAACAGGATATTTGCATTTTTGTGCCACTGGATGTTGCTGGTATGGAAGAGAGATGTGGGAAATTGAGAAGACCAATGGTAGTAAAAAAGAAGGGGTCTCATTTTTCAGTTTTTGCTTGAGATGGCAAAATACCTAGCAATGGCGTTTCCCACAGTGGTACTGACCTCGGAAATTTTCTCTCTAAAGATGTTTTGGATGAAGACGTTGCTAATAGGTGCAAATTGTGCTGCAGATATTCATGATTATTGATTATGAAGACTACTTTAGTACTGCACAATAGTGTGAGTTTTGAATAAAAACTGCCTGTTGTGTCTGATTGCGATTAGTGTTTCTGCTGATAAAAAGCAAATAAAATTGTCTCTGCTAATGACAATTAGATAAAAAGGTAAAGCAAACTGTAAAAGCAAATCTTTTATGGTGAGAACCAGGACAAAGTACATGACAACATGTTTCTTTGATACAATTTGTAAACTTACAAATGTCTCAGAAATTAGATTTAAACTGCACATGTGGCAAATGAGACTTCTATATCAGATTTCTGAAATAAATGTACAGTATTTTTATTTCATATTTCGATTTTGATGAAATTTGGTATAAATTACATATACGAGAAGTGTAATATTTGGGATGACAGTAGAAGGGCGTCGTCGCAACATCGTACTTTCCATAATTTTATTGTTAGCAAGATGTCCGCCCCGATAGCTGAGTGGTCAGTGTGACGGATTGCCATCTATGGGCCCACGTTCGATTCCCAGCTGGGTAGGGGATTTTCTCCGCTCAGGGACTGGGTGTTATGCTATCTTCATCATCATTTCATCCCCATCCGTCGCGCAGGTCGCCCAATGTGGCGTCGAATGGAGTAAGACCTGCACCAAGGCGGCCGGACCTGCCCCGCAAGGGGCCTGCCGCCCAATGACGCCAAACACTCATTTCCATTTATGTTAGCAAGATTAAAATTCATTACGAAAATTTTGATTATCATCCCTTTATCTTGGGCAGTTTGTTGATATAAGCTTTTATTAATGCCACATATTGTGGGGCACAGACTGAAACTATATTTTCCCATATTTCAAATGCAAGCTATCTTAACACAGAAAAACGTACAATAATCAAATCACGCCAACAGAACACAGAAGACTACTGTATGTAAGCTTTCGCAGTCTGCCAACATAAAGCGCTACAAGCTGCAGACCTGAAGCCAGCCGATGCTACCGACTGGCTCACCTGATGGCACCAAGATCTTCTGTCCCTAGATCCAGGTTGCTGTCAAAGGCTTACAAAAACTTTGACAGCTTGACTTATACATCGACACATACCGGAAAGTGTGTCAACCGAAAGAAATTACGATTTGACAATCTGGTGTTTCAACAACAGTGTTTCTCTGTGTACATTAGTGTGCCATTGATATATTTCAACTACTATTGTAAATGATCACATCTGTACCTACTAGGCCAACTTTTAAGACTGAAGGGAGATACTTGTATAAAACCAAAGAAAATATTTGAATGCAAAAGAACTCTCTGTGTTATCAACACTGCTAAGCTGGGAGATAGCATTAGTCATGAATCTTAATATTTAGTATTACAAGCCCAAGGAGTAAATAATAAAAGGATGCCTTCCTAGATTCATCATCTTTCAATCTAAATCAGACTATTCCTATCAGGAAGATAAATATAAATAAAAATAAGGCACTACAGTTAAGACCTGTAGAATTTGATAATTTAACAAGACAATTGAATGAGAAAATGGAAGAAATGCATATGATATAAAGAGAGACGAAAACGAAGAGGACAGGATAAATACTAGCAACGTAAGAATCCGTTATGCAACAGGGCTGAAAAGATAACTTGAAAGTACAACACTCAGACTGTATCTCAAAGACAGGCTGGTCCATAGTAAGAGACAATAAAACAAAACTAAAAAATAACATCAACATACAGAAATCTAATAACAATAGTGTCACCAATCCTCAGGAGATATGCAACGTTCTTAGTGACTCTGTCATCGATTTTTAAAAGTCTGACTTTTGTGCTACAGATAAAGTACATGTTCTAAATCATGCTGAGGTCAACTCTGATCCTGATCAACTTTTAGAAGTTGAACTCAATGATATTTTGCAGCTCACCAGAGAATGTAAAAACAAAAACTCTCCTAACTGGGATGAAATTTCTTGATTTCTAGTTAAACAATGGCAACATAATCTAGCATATCATTTGATGCATCTGATAAATAGTGTCTTAAAAGACGGAGTGGTCCCTGATATACTAAAATTACCCATTGTTAAACCTCTGTAAAAAAAGTGGTGACAAATAACTAGCAGAAAATTACAGACCAATCGCTTTAACTTCCGTTTTTAGTAAGTTAATTGAAAAAAATAATTCTGAAATATGTGTTAGAACATTATAACATGCAGTGACTCTTGGAAGATTGTTTAGCATGGTTTTAGGAGTGGTCGCAGCACCATGACGGCAACACTACAATTTATGCTGGAAGTTCTTGACAAGATTGATGAAGGCATGCAGGTAGCTAGAGTTTTTCTAGATCTATCACAGGCTTTTTTAGGGTTGATCATGAGGTATGCCTATCAAAACTGGTCAGAGATAGCATCAGTGGAAAACTTTTACACAACGTCCTCTTTACAAAAAAAAGACAGTGTAACACAATCACACACAATAATGGAGAAACCTTAAAGAGTTAGACATCAATTGTCAGGAATATTAAATTCAGTGTGCCTCAAGTATCGATAATTGGTCCCTTCCTGTTTATATGCTATGTCAATGACTTCCCAAATGCATTTAAAAATGATACCTTCATTACAATGTATTCAGAAGATACATCAGGCATTTGTTGAGGAAATTACATGTTTAATCTAGGCACAGAGGTAGAAAATTGTAAATATAACAAAGTGAAAGTTTGAAAATGATAGTCTAAAGGTCAATTTACAAAAATCAAACATAATTTCCATCAATGTTGATGATTTGCAACATTGTATTGATTCTCAAGATAGTAACACATTAGGAAAAATCTGCAAAAAATGGCTTTGAGCACTATGGGACTTAACTTCTGAGATCATCAGTCCCCTAGAACTTAGATCTACTTAAACCTAACTAACCTAAGGACATCACACACATCCATGCCCAAGGCAGGATTCGAACCTGCAACCATAGCAGTGGCGCAGTTCCAGACTGTAGCGCCTAGGACCGCTCGGCCACCCCAGCCGGCGAAAAATCTGTAGTGAGTGTAAGTTCTTAGGTATACGCATAAGTAGCAAACTATTATGGGCACAACAAATTGGCAACATCTAACTTACATGTTTCAGGAAGAATATCTCCATATGTCAACACCCAAGCAGTGAGGAAGATATAATTCGGTATACTGCATACCTTTCTTGCATTTGGTCCTGTATTATGGGGTGTGGCTTCCAAAACTCAAGTAATCAAGCATTTAAACTGCAGAAAAGAGCTTTGAGAATATTAGGCTGAAAAGATACTATCTATTCTACATGCATGTTTGAAACAATAGTACTAGCTGCAGAAGCTAAGAAATATACACGTCATAATACAGAAAATCATGAACATAGCACTAGACAAGTACAGAATGATCGTATGGTGAACAGCAGACTGAAAAACTGCAAACACTCCAGACATTAAATAAGAAAAATATGTTAAAGCGTTATGTAAGGAATGGTACTGATCAGTTTTGTATGAAAAATTGCAAAGAAGTGAAACTACATTTCAAAATATCAACATTTATTTTCCAGCATATATGTGCACTTACAAACACATTAAACTATGTTAAACTTACCTGTTTTTCCCTACATAGCGAATAACGTCATAAACAACTTCATTTGTCACCTTCAATAAAGCTGACTTTTTCGCTTAATAGAAGGTTTCTAATAAAAATTGTTTCATCAGTTATGTTCTCATTTATACACAGTGAAAAGGACCATCTACACGCAATGAGCTGTCTGTGCAAATGTCTGTGTACATGAAATCAGCGTAGACCGATCGTTGCATATGAACAGAAGATTTGCGCAGGTATGAGATGTGTACAAACCTTGAAGCTGGAGTTAGAGGCTTGAGCAAAATAGCTCAAATCTGTGAATTAAAATCATACCTGTGCAGACAAGTTGGAGTATGTGGACAGGAGATTGCTACAAATTTGGCGCTAAGACATGTTTGAGTCAGCTCAGGGGGTTTTCGTCTGTGTGTACATAGTGAATTTTAATATGACAGATACCTAGCAGTGTTACAGAGAGTTCATTGGCGAATTTATCGAAATGTGTAGGAGTCATACATGTTCATGGAAAATTGAAAGCTTGGAATACAGCTATAGGGACAGAAGGCAGCTGCTTATAATTCTTATACAGAGACCCTCTGGCAAACAGGGAAATGGTATGTAATAAAAATAATTCGTTGTGGAATGTTTACCGCAAAGAGTTAAGCAAAGTTACGATATCTGTTCGACCTGGTGCCACCGGGTCGCTAGCATACTCTCATTGAGTACTGTCCTATGCCATAATCTTATGTGACAGCGTAGCAAAGTGAAAAGTAGGTCCTATTCGTTCTAAAGAAGGGTGCTAAGCTGATAGTGGAAGATCTTGGATCAGTACATTCAGGGACATAGTTATTATTACAATTCATTTACTTCCTAACGTATTAGGTGTTTCATGACAAGAGTGATTTAGAGGTGAACTGTGAGATTCACTACCACAATACAAGAAGTAAAACATACCTGTTATACAGGGTGGGGCAAAAAAAGTGCCACAGACAAGTGGATATAATTGGACGTGAATGTACACGTATGCATATAACGGCTAAAGTGAATAAATCAGAAGTGTGTGTTTCCTGACCTCTCCCACGGTGGTGCTTGTTGTGTCTTGTGAAATTCTTTGCTCCTAGGAGTTTCTTTTTCATGCTTCAACTCTATAAAGTTTAGTCGCTGTATATCATCTGTTTAGGTAATAAAGGGAAAAGACAACTATTCCCAAAAGCGTTGCGTTCTTGCTATAAATATATATCTCAAGTTCACCACAGCAGATTGTGTCTCCAGGTTTCAACGCTAAAGATCGTGAGGATTATGATATTTGTTCGCCAATGGGCAGCACATATCATTGGAATGGCACTTGAAGAGGAACCTGCTTTTCATGTAGGAAAGAAGGCTGATGAAAAATTTGGGATACCCTACGTCAGTAGGCTTTATACATTGTTAGATTTTTTAAAACATAAAAAGATGACATCAGATCTATGACAAAACACACATCGCTACTTGCGGATGAATTATGCACTGAACTGATTAAAATTAATCCAAATGCAACTTTCCCCCTTTCACTGATTCACCATCGTATTTTCAAAATATTATGACCTGAACACCAGTTTTACATGTCGACCCGGTATCATGTTCCTGAATCTGAGCAGACAACAAAGCTTCTTATTGAGAATTTGTGTCCGATTGAGAACTCACTGACTACACAGACAGCTGGTGCTTTCCACACAAAATTAAAATCGGTTGAGCAACATCAAAAACAGAAGAAATTTATAACAGAGCGGAATACAAGTCGAATAAAAAAGAAAGTCATAAACGTTTGTATTGCAAGAAAGCTGAACATACCACAAACTGTCGAAGCACATGGCAGCAGAAGAAGTAAAAACGACAGCTAACAACAACAATAAAGCGAGTTCCAGTATAAAAGTGAGCAGGAAACCAAATACATATCTAGCCATTAGCTTATTGTTTCATGTTAATTTTGATAGTGCAGATTCTTGGATTTTGGGTTGTGGCACAACACATCATATTTCACCAAAAACAAAAGAACGGCATATCATTACCTTCGAAAAGTTTCAGGTAGCT
This sequence comes from Schistocerca serialis cubense, assembly GCF_023864345.2. Lineage (NCBI taxonomy): Eukaryota > Metazoa > Arthropoda > Insecta > Orthoptera > Acrididae > Schistocerca > Schistocerca serialis. Next base: position 1,025,317,762 of record NC_064638.1, read on the forward strand.
GGCAACGAAGTTATTTTTATACCTTGGACTGTCAGTATTCATACTGAAATATTCATAAACGAAAGGTGGACACCTGTTTTGCTTGAAAATGGCTGGTATGTACCTGACGTCAGACGTCAACTTTTCTCTCTCCACCAAGCTACACAATGTGGATATGTTGTGACTTATGATAACAAAGGTGTTATCGTTTGGCGACATAGTGAAATAGTCACAACAGGAAGACTAATTGGTTCAGTATGTTATGAACATGCGAAATTGTCCTCCAGATTCACAAGCAATGCTGAAGTTAGCAACTTTAGAAGAACAACTACAATCTTGGCATGAGAGACTCAGTCATCAAGATAAATGTCCTGCATGAGATGTGCTCCCTCACTTTGGTATATCAAGCAAGTACCTTATACCACATCTATTTGTGATGGATGTGGTACTGACAGATCCCACTGTAAACCATTTAGGTGTCGCAGAGATTGTCCACAAACTGTCAGTAAGTTGATCAATACAGATGTTAATGGACCAGTGTCTGTGGACTCTATAAATGGTTTTCATTACTATGCGATTTTCGAAGCTGATTATTCTTGTTTCGTTTGGACATATTTCATGCGCAATAAATCTGAAGTGGCTGACAATTTGAAAAAAAAATTGAAGGAGCGTGATGCTGTTGGTCATAGGTTAAAAGTGTTTCGGCCTGACAGTGGAGTAGAGTTTAACTGTTACATGGTAGCTGTTATGAAACTGTGGTACTGAGTTTCGTCTTACATGTCCAGACATTTCTGAGCAAAATGATGTTGCTTAATAAGCAAATCGAGATATAGTTGAATTAACTCTCTCAGTATTAATATCTAGCCAGTTACCTAAATTATTTTCAGCTCATGCATGTGACACAGCCGTTTTTGTACACAATCGTACTGGGAAGTCAAGTGTTGAAGGTATAAAACCTTTCGTATTGTGGACTGGCAGGGTATTCGGACAGTTTCAGGTATCTATGCATCTTTTAACCAAAATCTGTGTTTATTTGCTAATGAATTCCATTCTAAGTTCGATGATAAAGACATATCTGGCCATTTATTGCGTACGTCAATGACAAAGATGGTTAGAAAGTGTGGATTATATCAAAACATCGCTTGATGAAATCACGCAATGTCGATTTTCAACCAGAAAAGCTATGTACAACTGGAAACTCTACTGAGTTGGAATTTAATTCCATACCTGAAAAAGTAGGACAGAAAAGTGAATCTACTGCTGATCAAATTGAGACTAGTGATCAAGAACATTCGTCTGAGTTACCAAATCGACGTCCACTTCGTGAAATGCGTCTTGCAGTGAAATTTAGTGATACAAATTAGAACACCAGTCTCAAGAAGCAAATTCACTAGTTTGCCTGACAAAAGCAATCCATGAAGAGCTTGCACCAACAAGCTTCAGCGAAGCTGTGGAAAGTAGTAACACCAATAAATGGTTTAATGGGATGTAAGAAGAAATAAAGGTGTTTGAAGAGAATGATAGCTGGGACTTGGTATAACTGCCTAAAGGTAAACATGTAATCAATAATAGACAGGTACTTCGTATTAAATACAGATCTGATGAATCGATTGATCGATACTGAGCTCACTTGATTGTGAGCGGTATGTTTCAACATGCCGGGCTTCATTATGATGTAACAGGGATTGTAGCAGAATAAATTTTAACAGTTGGTCAATTCGACGTTAGATCTGCATTTTTGTACGGTGACTTGGATACAGAAACATACAAAACTCAACCAGAGGGTTTCAAAAACGGGTCAGATTATGTTTGTCGCCCCCAAGAAATCATTCTATGAACTTATGCTATCACCTCGTTGCCGGAATAACAAGTTTCACTCATTCATGACATAATGGCTTTATTAGTTCTACAGCAGATCCCTGCGTCTACATTCGACGAAGCGAAGCACAAAAATAGCTGAATGCGTTTTACGTCGATGATGGGCTTGTCGCAGGAACAACTCAAAGCGCTCTAAATTCATTTCTAGACACGTTAAAGGCAGAATTCAAAGTAACAGTGGGATCTTTAAACTCGTCTTTAGGCATGCAAATAGAGCAGCTAGTGTCTGCCTTGTTTATTTCACAGCAATCATATACAGAGAAGATTCTACATAATTTTAACATGACTGATTCGAAACCACTGAAAACTCCCTATGATAATGAATATAGCAATACTGTGGTCAGCAATATTCCTTATTTTTCGACTGTGGGATCATTAATGTAACTGGCATATTCTGCTCGTCCAGATCTCGCTTATGCTGTTTCAAAAGTTGCTCGATCTATGCTAAACCCACTTGTTCTGATTGGAACTCTGTAAAACGCATTTTCAGATATTTTCGTGCTACTTCAGAGTTGGATCTCTTCTGTACTTAATCTGGCGGTTAACTTTGTGCCTATGCTGATGCTGACTTAACTGGCAACATTAAAACAGAACAATCAACAAATGATTTTGTTTCAATGATCGGCGACATTGCTGTATCGTGGACATCTCAGCTGCAGAAATTAGTTGCACTATTTAACCACTAAAGTGGAGTTCGCCGCTGCAAGTGAAGAAGCCAAGGAATTAGTATGGCTTAACAGACTGCTGTTGGTGATGAGTGGAAAAAGAAATACGCCTATACTCTTCATCAACAAAGCGAGTGCCATTAAATTAGTCAAAAATGCAGAGTTCCACAAACGCTCTAAGCACATTTAATTATGATATTATTTTGTGCGGGACCTCTATCAAAATGAGGACATCAATTTAAAAATGTACGTTTTCAAAATCAGATTGGTCATACGTTTATAGAGCTTTTAAAACCAAACAGATGTATCAAGATAGGACATCATAACTAATGTGTTTTGAGCCCTTATTTTTAATTTAAAAGTTGTTCTGCTCACCACAGTTTGAATTAGGGAGAAGTGTTAAAATAAATCAATAAGAACTGTGTGTTTCCAGTCCTCTCCTATAGCGGTGATTGGTTTTATGTCGTGTGAAATTCTTTTCTTCTAAGAGTTTCGTTTTCATGTCTTTACGCTATGAAGTTTTGTTGCTACTTATCATCTTTCTAGATATTAAAGTGAGAAGATCACTATTTCTAGAGTGAGATGTTCACTCTGCAGCGGAGTGTGCGCTGATATGAAACTTCCTGGCAGATTAAAACTGTGTGCTGGACCGAGACTCGAACTCGGGACCTTTGCCTTTCGCGGACAAGCGCTCTACCGACTGAGCTACCCAAACACGACTCACACCCCGTCCTCACAGCTTTAATTCCGACAGTACCTCGTCTCCCACCTTCCAAACTTCACAGAAGCTCTCCTGCGAACCATACAGAACTAGCACTGGGAGAAAGGAGTTTCATATCAGTGCACACTCCGCTGCAGAGTGAAAATTTCATTCTGGAAACATCCTCCAGGCTGTGACTAAGCCATATCTCCGCAATATCCTTTTTTCTAGGATTGCTAATTCTGCATGGTTCGCAAGAGAGCTACTGTGAAGTTTGGAAGGTGGGAGACGAGGTACTGGCGGAATTAAAGATTGGAGGATGGGGCGTGAGTCGTGCTTGGGTAGCTCAGTAGGTAGAGCGCTTGCCCGCGAAAGGCAAAGGTCCCGAGTTCGAGTCTCGCTCCGGCACACAGTGTTAATCTGCCAGGAAGTTTCATGATCACTGTTCCTAAAAGTGTTGTGTTCTTGCTATAAAAATATATCCTAAGTTCACCACAACAATAACCACACCCCATGATGTGCACACCACATGTACACCTGCCATATGATCTACACTGATGCAGAGCGTTGTGAGGGCTGTGTGAGTGTGAGTTGAGCAATGCAAAGGGGACAATAGTATTCACAATGGAGCAGCACATGTTTGTTGAGGAAGTTACGTGACAACAGAGTCGTGAAAACGGCGTGGCCAGTTGTTTGCTGAGAAGTTTAATGGTGTCAATGTGCCAACAAAGAGTGCCATGCAACACTTACTCCAAAAATGACGTCAGACAGGATCTGTTTTTAAGGAGGCAAGAAATATTCCAACATTCCAAAGAGTGCCCGCACACCATAAAATGTGTCTGTAGTTCACCAGAATTGCTTCAGAGTTCTACCATATCAACAAGACGCCTGTTGCAAGAGACCAGTATATCACATCGATCATGCGGATGAATATTCCACCTGGACCTGTTCTCTGGGCCACTTTTATTTGCCCCACCCTATGCAATGAATCCCTGCCAAGATTTAAGAATGGAATTTTATAAGCTCGTGTAAAAGTTGCTGGTAAACTTCAGGCAGGGAATTGAAAATTTCGACTTAGTCAGAAATTGAACTAAGTTCATTGGCCAAGTATTTAACTTGTAAGAACATACTGTGTCTCAGACACAGCTAAAACTGTAAAAATATTATCTGTAGCTTGTCAGGATTGAGGTACAGTAATTTACTTGTCTACACAAAATCGTCCTTCAGGACAGTGTAAATAGCTTCACGTTTGTTAGGTATGATTTCACCCAGTGCCTGCTCCGAAATTGCAGTAGCAAAATTCCAGATCCTTGTAGCTCCTACTGCTAACATCACCGTCAGCCACTGTGTAGGTACATGGTGAAAGACAACCCCCCCCCCCCCCCCCCGGATATGGTAAAGTTAAAATTAATTTTAAAAATGACAGAATCATAGACCGGCGATGAGCGTCAGCAAAGACATTAATTATGAACGTGCAGTAAGGCACAGAGTCAGGCAAATGAACAAAAAACATCATTCAATTTTTTCTACATGATTTTGTTTCACTTTCACGTAAGTAGAAGGATGGATAAGATGTATTGCTTGGAGTATGACATGCTACAAGTGTGCTGTATTATATGTGATTCTGGATAAGAGAAGACTTAAAACAGTATTAAGTATTTTTATTGAAGTGAAGTGGAGCCAAGTTGGGAGGAATTTCCTTCATGTTCTATATCATCTTGAGAGGCACTGGTGTTCCCTGGAGTCAGCTGCCTGCATCTAGAATTGAAACGTAGGAAAGAAAGTCCACAGTCTTATTTTCGCAAGATTAACAAGAACTAGAAGCTTTTAGAAGACGACAATTATAATATATATATATATATATATATATATATATATATATATATATATATATAGTGATTGACACAGAAAAAGGAGAAACGGTGCAGGGTAAAGAGAATGAACAATAGCACAATTTCGTACATACAGAACATTTAATAATAATGCAATTGTACTATCCTTTAATTTTTCCATTTTAATAATTATATTTTTTTATCGTTATAATACAACTGGTGACCGTGACAGGACTTCAGGACACCGGTTGTAAGTACGGTTTGTTAACTATTGTGATAGTAAGAAATTTCTATGACATCATTACTAGTCATAAAAACTAATTGTCTGTATTTTCTGTTCACATGAATCACAATGATGAGCAAGTAAAGCAAAAAGGCAAAAATTTTGGAAAGAAATCAGAGTTGGTCCCAAGTTACATAAAATTTTCCATGGTAAACTGCTTTGTTCAGCGCAGCAAAGGTAGAATGGCTACGTGAGTTGCTTGCATGGCTACTCTTGGTAACATATCTTTTGATGTAGATAGAAACCTTTTCCTTATCATACCTTCCCTGAATTTTGTAAAAAAAATTCAGGAATTTTTCTATGTGATACACATTGTCAGTAAAACATCAAGTCTTGCAACAGAATAGTTTGCGTATCATAATAGACATAAAAAAGACTTCGACATCGTGTAAATTACAATTATCAAGTGTAATAAGTGACATACGAAATTTTTCCATTTTTTGTGAAATTATTATTTTACATATGCATACAGCATGGCACAGAAATGTATGTCCATTGTTGATAGTAACAGGGAAAGCACAATCAGCCAAGATGGCGTAGAACTGCGCAATCGAACAATTGAAATCAGGCGCCATGCATGCCTCCCGCAGAAAGTTTAAGTAGGTCAGAGATGAGTGTTGCAGGTGTGACAAATTATAGCGACACTCCACAGCAGAATAACTTTGATGATTCAATGTTTACAATTGACAAGACAATGTCACGCGTCTCCCAGAGAGATACATCACTCATGAATGAAGCATTGGAGAGCGATACAAATATGAATCTAGACAACAAATCACAAACACCACTTGTTCACAACACAAACATTAACTTGGAAAGTAGGCTAATGCTGACAGCAACCACAGTAATACAACCGAAGCACTGCTGTGGCAGTTATTACCTAACTTAAAGACGAAATTTGATAATATGAACACCAATCTCAGTGATATGAAACACAATATGAACACCAATTTCAGTGATGTGAAACATGATATGAATACCAAAATTGATAATTTGACACAGAATCTGAACACCGTTAGACAAGATCTATATACAATGAAACAAGACAAAAACAAGTAGTCCGGGATTTGCAAGACACGGTCTCACAGAAGTTCAATGACTTAGCCAAAAATTTTCGCACTGAAATCGATGAAAAATTGAAAGATATGAAAAAACAAGTAAAGGATGAAATGCTTCTTTTAACGACCATCTTGATCTAGTAGAGCAACAGATAACGTAAATCACAGATGCGAAAACAAACATTGAAAGCCATACAGAACCAATTGTGTTCGACGGTAAAAAAGGTAATCACTATCGTTAACAAACTAAACAAAGACTATGAAGGTGTACTAGCTGTAGAAGTGTTTACCTTAAGGGTAGCAACACTAGAAGTTGACTCAGCTTGTGCTAAGAAGGAGAGAGTGAAGATCAATGAAAATCTAAGTGATATCATAAGTCAAGCTGAAGCAGGTACGTTAGACAAGGGTAATACAATTGCAGAGAAGTTAGTAATCGATTGTACGTTATACACAGATGTAGTACAAAAAGCTATTCAGAAAAAAATGAAGCAGTGAACAAGGTAAACATTAACCCACAAGTCGCGGCATATAGGTTCCGCAATCTTTTAGAAGAAAATATTACCAGATCTCGAAATATGCACGTAAACAATACGCACGCTGCAGTGAACAAACCACAACTTGTCGGTATTTATTCCCAAATCGTCACGAGTCCCACAGCAGGTACCAGTGACAGTTGTAGAGTGCAAAATGTAAACATACCCACGACTCCAACACCGTAGCAATTACCAACCGGAGTTGCAGGTAACTACAATAACAATATAAATACGACACATGTCGGTCAACTATTTTTGTAGACGAAGGTTTGCTGACACATCGACAGTTTCCTACATTCACTACCGAAGATAAAAGAATAAACCCAGTAATATTTATCGACGATTTTCGTCATGTATTTCCGCGCAACTGGACGGAAGCACAGAAAATAAGATTTGTCGTGGAATATACGCAAGGTGACGTTCTTTTATGGGCAAGTGAAGTGGCCGAACGTTGCAGCACTTATATACAATCTTAAAGAGCTTTCCTGAACAAGTATTGGTATGAGTAGTACAAGAAAGACCCAGACGCGAGGTTTTCAACACTGCACCATTCAATGGCAAATATGGTAGTCTACAGAGATACTTTGAGAAATACCTGAACAAGACACGCTACTAGACGAACCCAATATCACAGGTAGACGTATTAAGAATGTTGAAAAGTCGTTTACCATCGCACATAAGAGAAAAAAATGGTTCAAATGGCTCTGAGCACTATGCGACTTAACTTCTGAGGTCATCAGTCGCCTAGAACTTAGAACTAATTAAACCTAACTAACCTAAGGACATCACACACATCCATGCCCGAGGCAGGATTCGAACCTGTGACCGTAGCGGTCGCTCGGCTCCAGACTGTAGCGCCCAGAACCGCACGGCCACTCCGGCCGGCTGCACATAAGAGAAAAATTAGTCACAACGTCAGAGCACGACACCGAATACTTTCTCTCAGTGCTTGATTCTACCGATTTAATCTATGAGGAAAGACCTGTGCCGAAGAGAACAACAGAAAATCAGGCACAAAAACAGCATAGTTATGTAAATCAGTCAGTAAAACGTGATTTAAACACATAGCAAGGATGGTACACACAACAAAAAAATTACATACCCAGAGGTAACGAGTACGGTACTGGGAACGGAAAAAAGCAAATGATTTAACATAAATTTTTAAAACAACAGAAGAAATTTCAATGAACAAGTCTATTACAATCCACCATCACAAGGCCATATGCCGAACATGAACAGATACAGTCAGCCACAGCAGTGGCCGACGCGCGGCAACAATGCCATGCCTTACACTGTACCGCCGCCAACCTTTGGGCAGCAAAATAACGGCACGGCAGCTTTTATTGATAACAACACGATCAATCGCGAAGGAATGTCGCGAGCAGCCAACGACACAAATTGGCCAAGCACCCACACCGTGCAGCTAACTGAAATTAGTGTTATTATTATTATTATTATTATACAAATTTGGCCGTTAAAGACCGTGAAAACAGTTATTTCTTGCGCTTCTGGGAAGTCTTCTTTCTCTCAGTCCACACTTCTTTCATTCTTGCGCCGAAGGCGGCTTTTCTCTCTTCAGACCATTTAGTTCGACAAGTCTTCTTAATTTTCACACCGAAACCCGTGAATGAATTCAGTTTTTTTCTAAAAAGGTTTCTGTTAAATATTGTTTCCTGATCTATGTCCATTTCTTTTAGATCTCTTTCTGTGTTGATAAACCATAAATTTTTATTTTTTAGATTTGCGATGTACGAAAATATTTGTTTTGTAAGCCTATTCGGGTTCATCCTCATGATGTGAGCATAAAAGGAGCATCTTCTTTTTCTAATTTCGTCTGTAATTTTGCTGCACTTCGTATACACTTCTTTGTTGCTTTTTAGTCTGTATACGGGCTTGCCTTGATCATCTGTTATTTTCCTGTGTCCAAGAATTGTCCTCACAATTCTTCTTTCACGATTTTCTATCTGTTCTGCGTATGTAAAATTTCCCAGTGTTTCTGATGCATATAGTATCTGCGGTCTAATGACAGTCTGGTAGTGTCTGAGTTTAATGTTTTTGGATATACATTTTTTTGAATACATTTGTCTGCAGTAGTGAGTTGCTGTCTCTAGTTTTTGTATTCTAGCCCTGCAGGCTGGATGACCTTTTGCCACAGGCTGAATTAGTTCACCAAGATATTTAAAATGTTTAGATACCTGTATTTTCCCGTATTTCGTAGTTATTTTCTTTGGTGGATTTTTGATATTTGTAATGATTTCTGTCTTTTCAAATGAAATTTGCAAGCCTGCTTTTTCAGTAGTTTCTTTACGTAATTCTATTTCTTTTATTGTGTCTTTTTGTGTGTAAGCTAAACAGGCGAGATCGTCAGCGAAGGCAAAACAGTTGGTTTCAATGGCTTTGTAGCACTTCCCTCCAATTTGGACTTTCTCAACTCCATGTTTTTGCGTGAGTTTCCTCCATTCTGCTATGACTTTATCCAGAACACAGTTGAAGAGTACCGGGGACAGCGCATCTCCTTGTCTGACGCCGGTTTTGACCTCGAAATGCCGTGAAATTTCTCCTTGGAATTTTTCTTTTGATGTTGTATTTGTTAATGTTTCTTTGATTATGGTGATTGTTGTTTCATCTATTTCATATTCTCGAAGTGTTTTGATGAATGTGTCCCTATCGATTGAGTCATAAGCTTTTTTGAAATCAATGAATGTTATGAAATATTTCTTGCTCCTTGTAGATAAATAGTTCATTGTTGTTTTGAGGTTAAAAATTTGTTCGGCGCAGGATCTTCCTGGTCTGAAGCCAGCTTGATATTCTCCAAGTTTTCCCTCTATAATTGGTGATACAAGATTGAGCAGGGCTTTTGATAGAATTTTGTATGGGGCTGGGAGAAGCGATATTCCACGATAGTTGTTAACATCCCTTTTGTCACCTTTTTTAAACAAAGGGTGAATTAGGGCAGTTTTCCAGTGACTTGGGATTTTCTTGGTTTCCCATACTTGTTCAAGGTCTTTGTGTAGTGCTTCTACTGATGTTTCTCCCCCAAGCTTGTCTTCTCCACATGCTTTCCTGTTTTTGAGATTTTTGATTATGTTTGTGATTTCCTCTCGTGTCGGAGGTGTTGAATGTGTTGGTAATGTTTCTGGTTGCGTAAAACTAAGAGTCTGGATGGGTGTTTGGCAGTTTAGGAGTGTCTCAAAATATTCAGCCAGGATTTCACAGTTTTCAGTATTGTTGGTGGCGAGAGTCTTATTATTTCTCATAAGGTTTAGCCAAGGGGACTGGTATCCTCGGAGTTTCTGGTTGAATGTTTCGTACCAAGCTGCCGTGTTGCATTTCTTGAAATTCTCTTCGATTGAGTCCAGTTGTTTTTCATATTGTCTCTTGGTGTTGCGAATAGTTTTCGAGGCATTCTTTCTGGCTTGCTTAAATTCATCAAAGTTGTTTTCAGTTTTATGTGAGTTCCACTTTTTCCAGGCTTTAAGTCTTTCATGCAGAACTTCATTACAGTTGCTGTCCCACCACGGGTGTCTCGGTTTGCTCTTTTTTGGAAAGGTTGTTTCTGTTGCCTCAATCAAGTTGTTCTGAAATTCTTGGAGGTTTTGTGAAGGGGAGAATGTCTTTAGTTTTTTCTGAAAAGCCTTGAGGTTAGAGTTGGACTTAAGGTTGTAATTTCTCAGGGTTGTAAGATCAAAATTTATTTTATTTCTGTTTTTATATTCACCGTTTCTGCTTTTCTGTTTGTTTTTTTGGGATCAGTTTAGTTTTTATTTTCGTGAGATAGTGATCGGAGTCGAGGTTTAGAGATTTTCGGACACGTGTGTTCAATATTTCTTTTTCACATTTGGAGGAGATGGCAACGTGATCTATTTGAAATTCTCCGATACTCTTTATCGGAGATACCCAGGTTTTTTGTTTTCTGGGAAGATGTTTAAAACATGTTGATATTAGCTTGAGTTTATACTGCTTACAGAGCATAATTAACCTTTCTCCATTTTTGTTGGTTCGTTTGTGTGCGGGAAAGTTGCCGACAATATCGCGGAATTTCTTTTCTTTTCCAATCTGAGCGTTAAAATCTCCTAGAAGTATTTTTGCATTGTTTTCTGGGATTTCTTATATATGATCCTTAAGGTTTTCCCAGAATTCATCTGTTTCTTCCCTATTTTTAGCATTATTTTTGTCATTTGTGGGAGCGTGAACATTGATTAATGTGTATTTTTTATTTGCACATCGAAAAGTGAGGAAAGATGTTCTCGATGATGTTGACCAAAAATGTTCGACAGAGTTCAGAATTTTTGTGTTTACAGCAAAAGCTGTGCCAAGCTGAGAGCATTTCTTCATTACAATTTTTACAGGTTTTCCTTTAAATATTCTGAATTTGTTTGATTCAAATGTGTTTTCATCAGTGAAGCGAGTTTCTTGTAGCGCCACAATTTGTATGTCTTCCGTGTGTAACTGGTCTGTAAGGTGCTTAAGTTTTCCCACTTTGAGAAGGGAGTTTATGTTGAGAGTTGCTATGTTGAAGATTTTTCTGGGTTTAATCTTGTTGGATTTGCATGGTGCTGCAGACTCCCCAGAATCCATGAGTCTGCTTGCGTCGTTGCCGACGGTGGATTGGCCACCTGGGGTAGTTTCGTTATTGAAAGACATTTCCATCATTGCCGGTCCCAAGCCCGGATCCTCATCTTACAAGTGATGAGGGAGGAGGAGGGGGAGGAGTAACAACCTCGTAAAAGAACCTGGGTCCATCTGGCTCCGGATGGTAGCACCCTGTGAGGGCCCCTGCCTAGGGTTACGGGTGAAAACCGGTCAACGGTCTCATAGGCGGATGAGGAATTTTTAACTCCCAACGGCTGAGAGAGCGGAGGAACCAAAAATCTGTAACTGCAAGCGTCTGTACCCAGATTGGGCGGCTTGTGGGCAGCGTCTGTTCCTCATGTTAGAGGCGGCTGTTTCAAGAAAACCTTCTAACGCTAACAACGTTAGTCGTATTCCTGGTAGGTTACGCAAGTAATCTCCCCAACTTTGAAGAATTTCAACAGTTACAATCTTAACGCATGATGGAAATGTCTTTCAATAACGAAATCAGTGTTATAATGTAATGAATGTAATGAATTAAGTCATACTACGCCGTCGGAAACCCCAACCGGTCATAGTTAATCCACAGGCTATTGATCTCTCAAGGAGTGGAGGCAGAGCAAACCTACAAACATGTTTCATAAGATTTGATAAACAAGGTGACATCAAGGATGATCTCTATCAGCATGAGTTAGATACAACGAGTAATATCCAGGAAGAAGAAGTACAAGCAATCATTATTGTGAAAATATTTAGCATTGACACACAGTTTATTTTGGATACAGGTTCAACTACAAACCTAATGTCAAATGCATTTTTCTGTGAATTGAAGAAGAGAGGCAAATTTCCAATATTTCCTGTCCGAAATTGCAAGGTGCAAACTGCTACAGGCAGTAATACTAAATTGGTAAAACATCAGGCACTTATTCCATTACAAATTGAATATTTTAGAGTGAAGCACAATTTTCTTGTAATTGACAAACTTACAGTTAATTGTCTTATTGGCATGGACACATTTAGAACGTACAAAACACAGACTAACATAGGTAATGGTAAATGCAACTTTTATGTAAAGGATCAGATTTTTTCTATTCATTTAGTCAAAACCCCGGATAAAAGTAACAAAACTAACTAGAATCAAATGTAATAGTACAATATTCCTTTCCAACCGTATATTTCACAAACAAATTTGATACTGAACAAGAAGCAAACATTGATGTTAGTTACGAAATGGTAGAGCAGAAACTAAGTGAATCACAGATACTAAATAATATGCAACGACAAGAACTTTCTAACTTATTATTTAAGTATGTAAATGTTTTCACTAAGGAGCCAGGAGTAATCAAAGACAAATATTTTTTATTCCAGTCTTTGATCACAGTATCAATTCTTTTGACGATGACCGGTTTCAGTCCGTAATGACCACACTCAGATCTTTTCTACACCATGTCCTAAAGTGATAAGGCCGTAATGGCATCGTCAAAACATATAATCAGCACGGCATCGTCACATAGATCTAAAATAAGGTGTAGAATAGGCCATATCGACCAAACAGTCGTTACTGCAACTGGCAAACAAGAGGCAGTAAGGGAAGAGATCAATCATATGATTAAATGGGGAATTATACAACCTTCATTTTCACCCTATTGTAGTCCTGTGTTACCAGTAAGTAAACCAGACTGATCTGTAACATTAGTTCTCGATTGTAGAGGTATCAATAAGATTTTAGTACCAGTATGTATAAGACTAGACAACTTGGACGAACAGCTTTTAAAGTTTTACAATACAATACAAAATACCTACTGGCAAATAAAGCTCCATGAAGAAAGTCGAAAATATACAGCATTTGTTTGTGGTGGCAGAAGTTATGAATTCCGTGTTCTACCTTTTGGACTGAACATCAGCGCAGGCGCTAATGCACTGGACAACGTCTTAGAACCAGAATTGCTTAGCAAAGTCACTGTTTGTGTAGATGACATGCTAATAGCCACACACACTTGGTTAGAGCATAGCAGGCTGATTGAAAAGGTACTTCAATGATTTGCAGAATACGAAGTAATAGCAAATTAGAAAAAGTCTAGTTTTGGTAACGAATAAGTCAAATTTTTAGGATATGTTGTGTCAGAACAAGGTATATTACCTGATCTGATTAAAACTTGATGCTATACACAATTGTCCAGCTCCAAGGAATAAAAAACAACTAAAAGCTTATTTAGGACTAGCATCCTTTTATCGTAAATTCGTACCACAGCAACTGATCAACAGTGTTGCATTACTCAACTTGCTACGAAAAAATAGGCCTTGGTTATGGAATGATAAGTGTCAGGAGGGCTTTAATAACCTTAAGTAGGTATTAGTAAGTGCAAACATTCTTAGTCACCCTGACATGTCCAAGAATTTTTGTCTATGCACAGCTGCCTCATCTAAGGGGCTGGGGGCATGCTTGTTGCAGATGCGAGAAGAAGAAGGTAAAGAAGTACCCAAGGTCATCAGTCTTGGTAGTTGAACATTATCAGAAGGAGAAAGATCTTACTCTGTGTCAGAATTGGAAATTTTAGCTGTAGTATTGGCGTTTAAAAATTTGAATATTTTTTGTGGGCAAGAATACCAAACTATACTGTGAGCATCAGTCACTGTCATTTCTTTAACATGTAAACTATTGCACTGTAGATTAGCTAGGTGGTTTCTATATATACAAGAACTGAATTTTCAGATCATTTATATTAAAGGAAGTCAAAATGTTATTGCCGATACCTTGTCGAGGTTACCACAAATTTTAGAGAAATTTAGAGAATTAACAGACCAAGATGCAGAAATCAAAACGTTATTAATGCAAGGTACAACACAACAGTCTGATTAAGCAAATGAAAATTATACAACAGCAAGATCGCAGATGGAGTAAAGTCATGCAAAACCTTAAGCAAGATGAAGGTGGAAAGGTAAATAAATGGTATCAGGAGTATAAGGGCGTTTTGTTTCATAGGAAACATGAAAAATCTGATAGTGGTGTGTGTGTGTATTCCTGAAGACTATCTCGACGAATTTAGCAGACACGCACATGAAGTATGGGACATTATGGAGTAGTTGTTTGTTGTTGTTGTTGTTTTGGGTGGGAGACTAGACAGCAAGGTCATCGGTCTTATAGGATTAAGGAAGGACGGGGAAGGGTGTCGGCCATGTCCTTTCAAAGGATCCATCCCAGCATTTGCCTTGAGGGATTTAGGGAAATCACGGAAAACCTAAATTAGGATGGCCGGACGCGGGATTGAACCGTCCTCCTCCCGAATGCGAGTCCAGTGTGCTAACCACTGAGCTACCTCGCTCGGTATGGAGTAGGCAAGTGTATTGAAAAAACTGCAACACTTCGTTATTTTCCAAATTTGAGAAGGCGAGTCCTACAGATATTAAGAAAGTGTGCAATATGTCAAAAATCAAAACAGTCCAGTGTGTCAAAATATACAGAGCCACACTCAATACTCACAAAAAAACCTCTAAATATAGTATCCCTGGTCCATATTCAAGAAGTAAAGGAGGAATAAGATACGTAGTAGCACTATACGATTTTTCTCGAAACATACGAAAATGTATGCCATTAAAAGTGCAACAGCCACAAATATCAGAAAAAGAATTGAGGAAGACTATTTGAGAAGAATAGGTAAACCGAAGATACTACTAACTCATAATGCTTCATATTTCGTTGGGCAAAAGTGGAAACAATTTATGACCTCACAAGGCATAAAACATGTATTAGTAAGCTTTTTTCACCCAGAAGCAAGCCCAGTAGAACAAGTCTTTATAGAATTTAACCGGTTTATTAGGACATACACCCCTCAAAAACACTGCCGATGGGTAGAATACCACACTCCTTTCATGCAGGTTGTCAATAATCTTCCAAATTCTTCAACAGGTTTCACATCTAACGAATTGATGTTCCGGACAAAACAAACGAATGAGTGGGAGTCGCCCATACCAAAAGTACCCATGACAGAAATGACACTACAAGCCAAACCAAACAAGCCATGATTACACTCGAAAACAGGGCCGAGAATAGAAAGAAAATTTATAATAAGAAACTGAAACGTGTTAGACAATTTTTTGAAGGGCAACGAGTCCTCTTACGGACGCACCCTAAAGCGACAAAAATTGGCAAACTGAATAAGAAGTGGCAATTACTCTATTCAGGACCATATATAATTTATAAAATACCTTAGCCTGGAACGTACAGATTGGTCTGTGAGGTCACAGAGGGAGACAAGGGTCTCCACCTTCACAAAGATGTAAAAGGTTTTATAGAATGGTGAAGCAAGGTAACATTTTTTTCTGTCACAAGACAATTGTACATAATGTACATAACTCTAAGTGTAATTTTTTTTCTGGAGAGTATTTTAGGATAAAGTAATGTGTATAGGTATAAGTAATTCTTTTGATTTGTACATGTAAGCATAAAATCAACAGGAATGAGAAGTAATACACCACTTCTACATCTACATTCATACTCCGCAAGCCACCTGACGGTGTGCGGCGGAGGGTACCTTGAGTACCTCTATCGGTTCTCCCTTCTATTCCAGTCTCGTATTGTTCGTGGAAAGAAGAATTGTCGGTATGCCTCTGTGTGGGCTCTAATCTCTCTGATTTTATCCTCATGGTCTCTTCGCGAGATATACGTAGGAGGGAGCAATATACTGCACGACTCCTCGGTGAAGGTATGTTCTCGAAATTTCAACAAAAGTCCGTACCGAGCTACTGAGCGTCTCTCCTGCAGACTCTTCCACTGGAGTTTATCTATCATCTCCGTAAAGCTTTCGCGGTGACTAAATAATCCTGTAACGAAGCGCGCAGCTCTCCGTTGGATCTTCTCTATCTCTTCTATCAACCCTATCTGGTACGGATCCCACACTGCTGAACAGTATTCAACCTGTGGGCGAATAAGCGTACTGTAACCTACTTCCTTTGTTTTCGGATTGCATTTCCTTAGGATTCTTGCAATGAATCTCAGTCTGGCATCTGCTTTACCGACGATCAACTTTATATGATCATTCCATTTTAAACACTCCTAATGCGTACTCCAGATAATTTATGGAATTAACTGCTTCCAGTTGCTGATCTGCTAGCAGCACATTACACTTGTCTACATTGTGATTTAGTTTCCATTCCCTGCACCATGCGTCAATTCGCTGCAGATCCTTCTGCATTTCAGTACAATTTTCCATTGTTACAACCTTTCGATATACCACAGCATCATCCGCAAAAAAGCCTCAGTGAACTTCCGATGTTATCCACAAGGTCATTTATGTATATTGTGAATAGCAACGGTCCTATGACACTCCCCTGCGGCACACCTGAAATCACTCTTACTTCGGAAGACTTCTCTCCATTGAGAATGACATGCTGCGTTCTGTTATATAGGAACTCTTCAATCCAATCACACAATTGGTCTGATAGTCCATATGCTCTTACTTTGTTCATTAAACGACTGTGGGGAACTGTATCGAACGCCTTGCAGAAGTCAAGAAACACGGCATCTACCTGGGAATCCGTGTCTATGGCCCTCTGAGTCTTGTGGACGAATAGCGCGAGCTGGGTTTCACACGACCGTCTTTTTCGAAACCCATGCTGATTCCTACAGAGTAGATTTCTAGTCTCCAGAAAACTCATTACACTCGAACATAATACGTGTTCCTAAATTCTACAACTGATCGACGTTAGAGATATAGGTCTATAGTTCTGCACATCTGTTCGACGTCCCTTCTTGAAAACGGGGATGACCTGTGCCCTTTTCCAATCCTTTGGAACGCTACGCTCTTCTAGAGACCTACGGTACACCGCTGCAAGAAGGGGGGCAAGTTCCTTCGCGTACTCTGTGTAAAATAGAACTGGTATCCCACAGGTCCAGCGGCCTTTCGTCTTTTGCGCGATTTTAATTGTTTCTCTATTCCTCTGTCGTCTATTTCAATATCTGCCTTTTGTCATCTGTGCGACAATCTAGAGAAGGAACTACAGTGCAGTCTTCCTCTGTGAAACAGCTTTGGAAAAAGACATATAGTATTTCGGCCTTTAGTCTGTCATCCTCTGTTTCAGTACCATTTTGGTCACAGAGTGTCTGGACATTTTGTTTTGATTCACCTACCGCTTTGACATAAGAGCAAAATTTCTTAGGATTTTCTGCCAAGTCAGTACGTAGAACTTTACTTTCGAATTCATTGAACGCCTCTCGCATAGCCCTCCTCACACTACATTTCGCTTCGCGTCATTTTTGTTTGTCTGCAAGGCTTTGGTTACGTTTATGTTTCCTGTGAAGTTCCCTTTTCTTCCGCAGCAGTTTTCTAACTCGGTTGTTGTATCGCGGTGGCTCTTTTCCATCTCTTACGATCTTGCTTGGCACATACTCATCTAACGCATATTGTACGATGGTTTTGAACTTTGTCCACTGATCCTCAATACTATCTGTACTTGAGACAAAACTTTCGTGTTGAGCCGTCAGGTACTCTGAAATCTGCTTTTGTCACTTTTGCTAAACAGAAAAATCTTCCTACCTTTTTTAATATTTCTATTTACGGCTGAAATCATCGATGGAGTAACTGTTTTTTGATCGCTGATTCCCTGTTCTGCATTTACTGTTTCAAATATTTCGGGTCTGTTTGACACCGGAAGGTCTAATATATTATCGCCACGAGTCGGTTCTCTGTTTAACTGCTCAAGGTAGTTTTCAGATAAAGCACTTAAAAAAATTTCACTGGATTCTTTGTCCCTGCCACCCGTTATGAACGTTTGAGTCTCCCAGTCTATATCGGACAAATTAAAATCTCCACCCAGAACTATAACATGTTGGGGAAATCTACTCGAAATATTTTCCAAATTATCCTTCAAGTGCTCAGCCACAACAGCTGCTTAGCCAGGGGGCCTATAGAGACATCCAATTACCATGTCTGAGCCTGCTTTAACCGTGACCTTCACCCAAATTATTTCACATTTCGGATCTCCGTCAGTTTCCTTCGATACTATTGCACTTCTTATCGTTATAAACACGCCTCCCCCTTCACTGTCCAGCCTGTCTCTGCGGTATAAATTCCAATCTGAGTTTAGAATTTCATTACTGTTTACATCTGGTTTCAGCCAACTTTCTATCCCTATTACTATGCGAGCATTGTGACCGTTTATTAATGAGAGCAGTCCTGGAACCTTTCTATAGACGCTCCTGCAGTTTACTATTAGCACATTAATATTGTTATTCCCTGTTGGATTTTGCCTATTCCTACCTTGCCGCGTCTCAGGAGGCGTCTTGTCGGGCCTAGGGAGGGAATTCTCTAACCTAAGTGCAAGTGCAAGTATAAACAGAATTAGCTTATGGCTCAGCTGTGCATACTCAACAATACGCGCTGGCGTCAGTAGTAGGAGAGGAGGCATTGACCTGTGCTCATCTACACCTACATCTACATCCATACTCCGCAAGCCACTTGACGGTGTGTGGCGGAGGGTACTTTGAGTACCTCTATCGGTTCTCCCTTCTATTCCAGTCTCGTATTGTTCGTAGAAAGAAAGATTGTCGGTATGCCTTTGTGTGGCCTCTAAACTCACTGATTTTATCCTCATGGTCTCTTCGCGAGATACACGTATGAGGGAGCAATATATTGCTTGACTCCTCGGTAAAGGTATGTTCTCGAAACTTCAACAAAAGCCCGTACCGAGCTACTGAGCGTCTCTCTTGCAGTCCTGCAGTCATGTTCAACAGACTGGCAGAAGGCGCAACGAAATAGGAATGCGATATGTACAAGTACCTAACATAAACACAAAATAAACGGAAATACTAAGCAATTACATCTACAGTCTAAGAGCTAATTAAATACTAACCTATACACAACGTATTTACAAGCAAAAGGAAGCATTATGAAAAAATATACGAGACGTGTAGGCTCAGAAGGAACGATAAAATACCGTAATAAATGTCAAATAATTTTCTTTGCAGGGTAAATGATCATAAAGGGTAACAGAATAAACGAATGTCTATGAATTTAAACAAAGCGTGGAAATATCTGCGGACGGATGTAAAGACCAAACGTATCAGTGACCACCGAGCTACATAATGAAATTAGTTTTAAGTTCGTTTTAATCTAGTTTTAAGTTGTTTTCTTTTTTTTCAGTGACCAGTGCATCGTCACGGCGCAGAAGAAGAGAATTACGTCGAGAGTAGCAGGTACCAAATGAAGAAACGTGCCGCACCTCGAGTAAACAATTTAGTTATCAGGACATTTACACAAAGGTCAAAAGGCAAATGAAAACTGAAAATATATATCGTCGCAGTATAGCTCCGTGACATTTACCAGTTGAAGGTACACATAAACATTTAAACATGTGATTTTACAAAAATCAATTAATTTTTATCGTGTCACATGAAAGCATAAATACTGACGTTTCCGTGTAGTCGAGAAAGATAAGTCTGCGATGGTTGAAACTCCGTCATATTTAACACTAAGCTACACTTGAATTACCCCCATGAACCATGGACCTTGCCGTTGGTGGGGAAGCTTGCGTGCCTCAGCGATACAGATAGCTGTACCGTAGGTGCAACCACAATGGAGGGGCATCTGTTGAGGGGCCAGACACACATGTGGTTCCTGAAGAGGCTTTTCAGTAGTTGCAGGGGTTACCGTCTGGATAATTGACTGATCTGGCGTTGTAAATAAACGCTGAAAGCAAGGGGAAACTACAGCCGTAATTTTTCCCGACGGGATGCAGCTTTACTCTATGGTTAAATGATGATGGAATCCTCTTGGGTAAAATATTCCGGAGATAAAATAGTCCCCCATTGGGATCTCCAGGCGGTGACTACGCAGGAGGACGTCGTTATCAGGAGAAAGAAAGCTGGCCTTCTATGGATCGGAGCGTGGAATGTCAGATCACTTAGTCAGACAGGTAGGTTAGAAAATTTAAAAAGGGAAAGGGATAAATTAAAGTTAGTTACAGTGGGAATTATGAAATTCGGTGTTAGGAGGAACAAAAATCTGGTCAGGTGAATACAGGATTATAAATACAAAATCAAATAGGGGTAGCAGTAGGTTTAATAATGAATAAAAAATAGGAGCGCAGGTAAGCTACTACGAACAGCATAGTGAACACATTATTGTAGCCAAGATAGACATGAAATCCACGCCTACCACAGTAATACAAGTACTTACCCCAACTAGCTCCGCAAATGACGAAGAGATTGAAAAAAAAATGTATGACAAGATAAAAGAAATTATTCAGATAGTGAAGGGAGACGAAACTTTAATAATCATGGGGGACTGGAATTCGATAGTAGGAAAAGGAAGAGAAGGAAAAGTAGTAGGTGAAGAGGGACTGGGGGTAAGGAATGAAAGAGGAAGCTGGTTTAAAAATCATGAAAGAAGGTTGTATACATGGAAGAGGCCTGGAGATACTGGAAGGTTTCAGACAGAATATATAATGATAAGACAAGGATTTCAAGGGGCAGATGTGGACTCTGACCACAATCTATTCGTTATGAACTGTAGAATAAAACTGAAGAAACTGCAAAAAGGCGGAAATTTAAGAACATGGGACCTGGATAAACTGAAAGAACCAAAGGTTGTAGAGAGTTTCACAGAGAGAGCATTAGGGAACGATTGACAATAACGGTGGAAAGAAATACAGTAGAAGAAGAATGGGTAGCTTTAAGAGATCAAATAGTGAAGGCAGCTGAGCATCAACTAACTAAAAAGAGTAGGGCTAGTAGAAATCCTTGGGTAATAGAAGAGATATTGATGAAAGGAGAAAATATAAAAATGCAGTAAATGAAGCAGGCAAAAAGGAATACAAACGTCTCAAAAATAAGATCGACAGGAAGTGCAAAATTGCTAAGCAGGGATGGCTAGAGGATAAATGTAAGGATGTAGAGACATATATCACTAGGGGTAAGATAGATACCGCCTACAGGAAAACTAAAGAGACCTTTAGAGAAAAGAGAACCACCCGCATGAATATCAAGAGCTCAGATGGAAAACCAGTACTAAGCAAAGAAAGGGAAACAGAAAGATGGAAGGAGTATATAGAGTTTCTACACAAGGGCGATGTACTTGAGGGCAATATTATGGAGATGGAAGAGGATTTAGTTGAAGATGATGGGAGATGTGATACTTCGTGAAGAGTCTGACAGAGCACTGAAAGACCTAAGTCGAAACAAGGCCCCAGGAGTATATAACACACCATTAGAACTGCTGATATCCTTAAGAAAGCCAGCCAAGACAAATCTCTACCATCTGGTTAGCAAAATGTATGAGACAGGCGAAATACCCTCGGAGTTCACGAAGAATATAATAATTCCAATCCCAAAGAAAGCAGGTGTTGACAGGTGTGAAAATTACCGAACTATCAATATAATAAGTTAGGGCTCCAAAATAGTAACTCGAATTCTTTACAGACCAATGGAAAAACTGGTAGAAGCTGACCTCTGGAAAGATCGGTTTGGATTCCGTAGAAATTTTGGAACACGTGAGGCAATACTGACCCAACGACTTATCATAGAAGATAGATTAAGGAAAGGTTCTAGCATTTGTATACTTAGAGAAAGCTTTTGACAGTGTTGACTGGAATACTCCCTGTCAAATTGTGAAGGTGGCCGGGGTCAAATACAAGGAGTGAAAGGTTACTTACGATTTGTACAGAAACCAGATGGCAGTTATAAGAGTTGAGTGGCATGAATGGGAAGCAGTGGTTGGAAAGTGAGTGAGACAGGGTTGTAGCCTATCCCCGATGTCATTCAATCTGTATATTGAGCAAGCAGTAAAGAAAACCAAAGAAAAACTTGGAGTAGGAATTAAAATCCATGGAGAATAAATAAAAACTTTGAGGTTTGCCGATGACACTGTAATTTTGTCAGTGACAGAAAAGGACTGGGAAGAGCAGTTAAACGGAATGGACAGTGTCTTGAAAGGAGGATATAAGATGAACATCAACAAAACCAAAACGAGGATAATGGAATGTAGTATAATTAAATCAGGTAATGCTGAGGGAATTAGGTAAGGAAATGAGACACTTAAAGTAGTAGATGCGTGTTTCTATATAGGGAGCAAAATAACTGATGATGGCCGAAGTAGGGGGGATATAAAATGTAGACTGGGAATGGCAAGGAAAGAGTTTCTGAAGAAGTGAAGTTTGTTAACATCGAGTATAGATTTAAGTGTCAGGAAGTCTTTTCTGAAAGCATTTGTATGGAGTGTAGCCATGTACACTCCTGGAAATGGAAAAAAGAACACATTGACACCGGTGTGTCAGACCCACCATACTTGCTCCGGACACTGCGAGAGGGCTGTACAAGCAATGATCACACGCACGGCACAGCGGACACACCAGGAACCGCGGTGTTGGCCATCGAATGGCGCTAGCTGCGCAGCATTTGTGCACCGCCGCCGTCAGTGTCAGCCAGTTTGCCGTGGCATACGGAGCTCCATCGCAGTCTTTAACACTGGTAGCATGCCGCGACAGCGTGGACGTGAACCGTATGTGCAGTTGACGGACTTTGAGCGAGGGCGTATAGTGGGCATGCGGGAGGCCGGGTGGACGTACCGCCGAATTGCTCAACACGTGGGGCGTGAGGTCTCCACAGTACATCGATGTTGTCGCCAGTGGTCGGCGGAAGGTGCACGTGCCCGTCGACCTGGGACCGGACCGCAGCGACGCACGGATGCACGCCAAGACCGTAGGATCCTACGCAGTGCCGTAGGGGACCGCACCGCCACTTCCCAGCAAATTAGGGACACTGTTGCTCCTGGGGTATTGGCGAGGACCATTCGCAACCGTCTCCATGAAGCTGGGCTACGGTCCCGCACACCGTTAGGCCGTCTTCCGCTCACGCCCCAACATCGTGCAGCCCGCCTCCAGTGGTGTCGCGACAGGCGTGAATGGAGGGACGAATGGAGACGGGTCGTCTTTAGCGATGAGAGTCGCTTCTGCCTTGGTGCCAATGATGGTCGTATGCGTGTTTGGCGCCGTGCAGGTGAGCGCCACAATCAGGACTGCATACGACCGAGGCACACAGGGCCAACACCCGGCATCATGGTGTGGGGAGCGATCTCCTACACTGGCCGTACACCACTGGTGATCGTCGAGAGGACACTGAATAGTGCACGGTACATCCAAACCGTCATCGAACCCATCGTTCTACCATTCCTAGACCGGCAAGGGAACTTGCTGTTCCAACAGGACAATGCACGTCCGCATGTATCCCGTGCCACCCAACGTGCTCTAGAAGGTGTAAGTCAACTACCCTGGCCAGCAAGATCTCCGGATCTGTCCCCCATTGAGCATGTTTGGGACTGGATGAAGCGTCGTCTCACGCGGTCTGCACGTCCAGCACGAACGCTGGTCCAACTGAGGCGCCAGGTGGAAATGGCATGGCAAGCCGTTCCACAGGACTACATCCAGCATCTCTACGATCGTCTTCATGGGAGAATAGCAGCCTGCATTGCTGCGAAAGGTGGATATACACTGTACTAGTGCCGACATTGTGCATGCTCTGTTGCCTGTGTCTATGTGCCTGTGGTTCTGTCAGTGTGATCATGTGATGTATCTGACCCCAGGAATGTGTCAATAAAGTTTCCCCTTCCTGGGGCAATGAATTCACGGTGTTCTTATTTCAATTTCCAGGAGTGTATTTGAATCATGGACGATAAATAGTTTAGACAAAAAGAGAATAGAAGCTTTCGAAATGTGGTGCTACAGAAGAATGCTGAAGATTAGATGGGTAGATCACGTAACTAATGTGGAGGTACTGAATAGAATTGAGGAGACGAGGAATTTGTGGCACAACTTTACTAGAAGAAGGGATCGATTGGTAGGACATGTTCTGAGGCATCAAGGGATCACCAATTTAGTATTGGAGGGCAGCGTTGAGGGTAAAAATCGTAGAGGGAGACCATGAGATGAATACACTAAGCAGATTCAGAATGATGTAGGTTGCAGTAGTTACTTGGAGATGAACAAGCTTGCGCAGGGTAGAGTAGCATGGAGAGCTCCATCAAAGAAACAATAGAAAACACAACTCACGATGGTCGGACGTGCATTTGAATCGCCACTCTTCCGAATGCGAGCGATGCGTAATCATAAACGTGATGAGTGTCGAGTCTGGTGGCGTAGAAGCGCCGTCATGGTAGCTTAGTGTGTTGGGGCAGGGGACTGGCCACCTGTCTAAGAAAAAAAAAAGACTGAGCGAAGTTCTCGAAAATGGAACTTGTAAGATGCCATGCAATATCCGCCAGATCCAATGACGAAGGAAACGACGAAGAAATAGATCGAAAGAAAGATGAAAAATAAAATAAGTGGTAAAGGCGTGTCTAGAAACTGAGAGTATAGAGGATCGAATCCTATTCGAACCACGGATTTTTCAGTCTGTGTTTTAACTTAGCCTTCACCTCTCAACGACATGAGGAGTCACCAGAAACGACCCGTGGTTTGGATTGCACGTTAAACTGTTAAGCCCCTGACCCCACTGTTAAAACAGCGAAGGTTAGGGACCGACAAGTCACCGAAGTAGCGTCCAGTTGAAAGAGTTGTACAAGGCCATTGAGCCATACGAAACTGTTATTATTATTATCGTGATCAGTCACACAATTACACTTTCAACAACAAATAAAATCTACTTATACCATTGAATATTAAATCATTCCGAAATAAAGTACGGCACCATTCAAGGCCTTAGAATAAGTAGTCCACGACCAGCCAACGAACTGCTTAACGGCAAACAATCTTCCAGACGAATACCAATCAGGTTTCCACAAAACATCGCAATACAACACCTGTCCGTCTGCACATGAGGTCTGTCTGGTCTTGGTTTAGCTATTGTTGTTCTTTGGCAGTCACATCACCAACAGTCGACTAGGGCATTTTCAAAACAGCTGAAATGTCCCTGGTGGATTTGTTGTTCAGGTGACGTCCAACGGCTAATCCACTTCAAGGTCACTGAGCTCTCCCGACCACTCCATTCTGATATTTCCGTTTCTCTACTGACAACATAAGAGTCCACACCTCGCCTCGTTTCATACTGGTAGGTCCGCCTCTTGTGATATCTAGGGATCTATTTCACGCTGCATAGAGGTGGGCAGATAGTTTTCATCACATAGTTTTGGGCACCCCTGCGTCACCTGTGCTGCGCTGGTCCGACAGAGATGAGTAAGGAATAGATGTGATACATAGCAACTGTATCGACATCTGTGTCCTTACACCTTCCAGAAACGTCGCACTCACAGTGCGATCTTGTATGGCAAGAAACCCCTGAAGACTGGTTTGCATTGACGCATCGCGGAAACGGTCATGACCTGATGATGTTTAAAAATGTTTGCTACTACCACTTTTCTTATCTGTGTCGCTGGTAGCAATGTTTTTCTTCTCTCGTGGCTTGTATAGTTGCCTTTTAGTACGTATCAGTTGTCTCTTGGGGTATGATATTCTATATAAGTGTCATGGTAAGTCGATAAAGCCTTCCAGCTATCAAGAACCATGGTGCAGCCTGGTGCGGCTCTGGAGACGCAGGATGCCGCCTTACAGTTGCGAAATCTTAGGCATGCAGTCCTCAGAAACAGCTTCGGCTAATCACCCTATTTGTCGGCCGCTAGTATTCAGCACCATGCTCTTATTGGCCGCTGCTCGGTGTTCGAGGAAAACAGAAATAAAAACAAGAAAAAAATAGATAGTATTTATAAAATTACATACATTTGCCAATTTGACCGCAATAAAGAGTTCGGGAAGACGCGTTTCAGTATCACGCTGCCATATTGTGGTGTTGCTACATCAAGCTGTGCAGCTCGAACTTCTTTCAGTTGAAAGGGTACAGTACCGCCCGACATTGAAAATAGGTACAACATTCTCCGTTATTCTTGTCAGTACAACACATTTTTTCTAATAATAACTCAATTTCACCTAATACACCGAAGCCGGATACCAGTGTAGGCAAGAATGACAATTTATTTATTTAATTGATCACATGTGCACTCCCACAAAATAAGTCCCTACATCCAATTTGGTGAGATCTGCCAAATGAATGAATGTATGGTCGTCTGCTAACCACAGATAGTGAATGTGAACATATGATCATCTTTGAGACGATCTTTTGGTCACCTTTGGTGGAACCAAAGAGATGAAATTTACCAGAGCTTTGAGCGCCTGAAATGTGGTTGACCAATGGGTAGCATGGTCTTCCCCCACCTCGACGGAGGTGCGAGATGACCTGAAGAACGGCCATGTTTCAGCACTCTGCCGCTGGATCTAGTGTTGGTAAGACCTGTCTTAGGTGTGCTCCGTAAAGACAAAAGAGTGGAGACATGGTATGCACGTGAAGTACTTAAGAGTAGTTTGGAATAATAATTTCTCTATTTCAGGAACTTTTGTGGGGAAAATTAAATGTCAGGCAGGTAATATTAAGGGGATCGTAGTAATCTTCGGAAGTGACCAACGGTCACAATGAAACCACGTGTAGCAATAAGTTGAAATACTTCCGAGTGCTTAAGTTCAACTGAATTACTAGCGTGTGTACTATAAGTTGGAAATATTTAAGAAATGGCGTGTGCAGGACTTGAAATTAGAGACGAGTACTTCCACGTGGTGAGTACTGTGTGAGTCTCAATCTGTGTATGAGACAAAGGATAAAGAGAAGTACTCGTCCATGGTATCAGTTGATGACTCGCGTGTGTGATGAATATGTTCTTAATATTACTTTGCGTATTATGTTTCCGTGTGACGCTTGATTCAAACTATAATACTCTGAGAGAGAAGCAAGGTGAGTCAGCCGTCTATCCAGCAACGCCACTTGGCTTGCATTGCACAGGAAGACGTGCATATATCTCCAGAGTTCATAGTAGGAAAGAAAAATTACGAAGTGGGGCAGTGTCGTGTGAAACTGGGATAAATACTAATTGAAGTGGGAAAGCTGAAAGTGATGTGATTATAACGTTGTGACTATTCTTAGTATTGTATGTTGCCAGTGTGATGTATTTCATGAAATTTAAGTATGTGTGGTTGGCATGGGAGAGTAACAAGTTAGTTTCAGAGGCAGTGGGTTATGCATGTTCCTTTTTGTACCGCTCGGTCTGGAGGAAATTTTCGTAATGATGGGTGTGAGAGTCGAAGTGTGAGATATAGCAAAAGATCCACCATCCTATCCACAAAGTGCACTGTAACGTTAAATAATTACGAGACCATAAGATAGAGAATCACCTATGTAAAGCCATGCCCACTGGGCGGAATTTCTCATGTGTTATTGTTGTAGGTTATAGCATTTGTGTGTTTAGGTTATAGAATTTATCGGAATAAATAAGATAGTGAAAAGAAAAAGATTGGTGGTCTTTTCCTTCGAATAGTATGTTGTCACGATACCCAGAATTTATAACGTGTGCGCCATTCATATTCAGTGCGATGGCCACGTGTTGATCAAAGCCGTTAAATAAGAAAGAAAATGTGGTATTGCCAGTGCGTAGTGAACAGTCAGAGTTGTGTAAATTACTAATAGTCAGATGTGCGTTTCCGTACCCGTTGCGTAATATTCAAACAGGAGAATAACTTGTAACTTAATTGTGAGTGCTAGAGTTCATGTTACTCGATAAATAAGAATGAGTCCACTCGCTTGGCAGACCACTCATCTTGCAGGCCTGACTGCTTGATGCCACAGTATGAGCGAGGCATGTGGGTGCCTCTCACAGTAACGATTTTTTTTTTTTTTTGAGCGTTTTCGTAGGTAGATTGTACGGCGAAACAGTTGCCTCACTACAATGTTTCGAAATATAATTTATCACACTGATTAGAATATAGCGATTCAGAGTCATAAATTAAAGTCGTATGATACGAATGACTGGAAAACCCCAAAAGGGCAGGTACAGCCGCCTGGAATAAGGTAGGTGTTTTCTATCCTTCGCACACGTAGGTACCTTTCTATCGCGAAGTGTGAGCGTTGTGTTTTGTTTGAGTGTAACTAGTAAGTTTAGGTTAATGTAATGGCTGTGTGTGTAGGGTGGTGTTATGTATGAATTGGATAATGATGAGAGAAGGGAGAGGTTGAAATCCGGTGCCGCCAAGTAGCCTGCTCCTCTCGAACAGCACGTGTGTATGAATCTCACTCTTTAGAATGAGAGCCATGTGTGGTCATTATCGTGATTACTTGCCGGTCTGGTAGTGTAGAGGCGCCGTCATGGCAGCTCAGTGTGTTCAGTCAGGGGACTGGCCACCTTTAATAACTGAGAGAAGTTCTCGAAGATGGAACTTGAAATACTCTACTGGCCATTAAAATTGCTACACCAAGAAGAATTGCAGATCATAAACGGGTATTCATTGGACGAATATATTATACTAGAACTGACATGTGATTACATTTTCACGCAATTTGGGTGCATACATCCTGAGAAATCAGTACCCAGAACAACCACCTCTGGCCGTAATAACGGCCTTGATACGCATGGGCACTGAGTCAAACAGAGCTTGGATGGCGTGTACAGGTACAGCTGCCCACGCAGCTTCAACACGATACCACAGTTCATCAAGAGTAGTGACTGGCGAATTGTGACGAGGCAGTTGCTCGGCCACCACTCACCAGACGTTTTCAGTTGGTGAGAGATCCGGAGAATGTGCTGGCTAGGGCAGCAGTCGAACATTTTCTATACCCAGAAAGGCCCGTACAGGACCTGCAACATGCGGTCGTACATTATTCTGCTGAAATGTAGAGTTTCGCAGGGATCGAATGAAGGGTACAGCCACTAGTCGTAACACATCTGAAATATAACGTCCACTGTTCAAAGTGCCGTCAATGCGAACAAGAGGTGACCGAGACAAGTAACCAATGGCACCCCATACCACCACGACGGGTGATACGCCAGTACGGCGATGACGGATACACGCTTCCAATGTGCGTTCACCGCGATGTCGCCAAACACGGATGCGACCATCATGATGCTGTAAACAGAACCTGGATTCATCCGAAAGATAACGTTTTGCCATTCCTGCACCCGGGTTCGTCGTTGAGTACACCATCGCAGGCACTCCTGTCTCTGATGCAGCGTCAAGGGTAACCGCAGCCATGGTCTCCGAGCTGATAGTCCATGCTGCTGCAAACGTCGTCGAACTGTTCGTGCAGATGGTTGTTGTCTTGCAAACGTCCCCATCTGTTGACTCAGGGATCGAGACGTGGCTGCACGATCCGTTACAGCCATGCGGATAAGATGCCTGTCATCTCGACTGCTAGTGATGCGAGGCCGTTGGGATCCAGCACGGTGCCCGCATCTCGTGGTCGTGCGGTAGCGTTCTCGCTTCCCACGCCCGGGTTCCCGGGTTCGATTCCCGGCGGGGTCAGGGATTTTCTCTGCCTCGTGATGGCTGG
The DNA here is from genome assembly GCF_023864345.2 of Schistocerca serialis cubense. NCBI lineage: Eukaryota > Metazoa > Arthropoda > Insecta > Orthoptera > Acrididae > Schistocerca > Schistocerca serialis. The sequence continues at coordinate 1,025,347,611 of NC_064638.1, forward strand.
GTGTTGTGTGCTGTCCTTAGGTTAGTTAGGTTTAAGTAGTTCTAAGTTCTAGGGGACTGATGACCATAGATGTTAAGTCCCATAGTGCTCAGAGCCATTTGAACCATTTGATCCAGCACGGTGTTCCGTATTACCCTCCTGAACCTACCGATTCCATGTTCTGCTAACAGTCATTGGATCTCGACCAACGCGAGCAGCAATGTCGCGATACGATAAACCGCAATCGCGATAGGCTTCAATCCGACCTTTATCAAAGTCGGAAACGTGATGGTACGCATTTCTCCTCCTTACACGAGGCATCACAACAACGTTTCACCAGGCAACGTCGGTCAACTGCTGTTCGTGTATGAGAAATCGGTTGGAAACTTTCGTCATGTCAGCACGTTCTAGGTGTCGCCACCGGCGCTAACCTTGTGTGAACGCTCTGAAAAGCTAATCATTTGCATATCACAGCATCTTCTTCCTGTCGGTTAAATTTCGCGTCTGTAGCACGTCATCTTCGTGATGTAGCAATTTTAATGGCTATGTCATGCGATACCTGGGCAGATCCACTGACGGAGAAAACTAGAAAGAAGTAGCTCGAAAGAAAGATGACAAATAACAAAGCCGTAAAGCGCGTTCCTGGAAATAGCGTTTCCAGGATCGAATCCCATTCGAACCATGGACTTTTCAGTCTGTGTTTTAAACTAGCCTTCACCTCTCTACGTCCCCATCCGACTGACGGTTCGCAGTCAAAGGTGTCGCATGCCCTCACTTCATGGAATACTACGGAAAGGTTTGGAATTTAATCCTGGCCATTAGCGACAACACTGGTAATCAGGTACTTGGCGTCAACCCCCTTGCTGTCCCTTCTGTCATGAAGGCGTACCCGGCTGGTCATTCATCCAAGTATTTGTCGCGCTCAACACAGCTTAACTTCGGTGATCTGATGTGAAGTATTGTATCCACCGCGACACAGCCGTTGGCAAGGTTCAGAGTAGTGTGTATCACAGAGAATGACGTACCACAATATTTCTGAAGATGACAGTGTACTGCCGAAATGCTTTGTGGCAAACTATTTTTGATAATAACAGTGACTGAAACAGGTAATGTGTTTGATATTTTGAATTTCATGCGACTGTAGCAAAGATCATACATTTCCTATGAAATATGTCTAAATTTACAGAGTGATCTTAATGGTGCATCGCTAGTGGGTAATGCAATCTAGAAACGTAAATCATTCAAATAATAATAAACACCTTCGACATTGACATCAAAATACATAACCCTCAATATGGAGCACATATATCTACATCAACATACGTATTCAAAAAATGGTTTTCTCTGACTCGTGATGACTGGGTGTTGTGTGATGTCCTTAGGTTAGTTAGGTTTAAGTAGTTCTAAGTTCTAGGGGACTGATGACCATAGATGTTAAGTCCCATAGTGCTCAGAGCCATTTGAACCATTTGAAAAAATGGTTCAAATGGCTCTGAGCACTATGGGACTTAACTTCTGAGCTCATCAGTTCCATAGAACTTAGAACTACTTAAAACTAACTAACCTAAGGACATCACACACATCCATGCCCGAGGCAGGATTCGAACCTGCGAACGTAGCGGTCCTGCGGTTCCTGACTGTAGCGCCTTGAACCGCACGGCCACCGCGGCCGGCCATACGTATTCCGAAATTCAGTGTATTGTATGTGCCGGAGAATATAGAGAGTACCATATCCCCCTTGCCATTACATTCGAGGATCGTGGGCGGACCTTTTTCTCTGTGGAACAATGTGTGTGGCATTCCTTACCTCGATTTCATACAAAACCTGATTACCTCAGCGATTGCTACATCATTACGAATTTCGTATACAGGGAACGTTGAACACATCCAGAGAAAGATAGCGCGAATGGTCGTAGGTTCATTTGACACGTGTGAGAGGGTCACGGAGATGCTGAAGCAGCTCAACTGGCAGACACTTGAAGATAGAGCCTTACTATCCTGAAAAAGCCTATTTGCAAAGTTCGACAATGAGCTTTATATAGCGAAAGTAGGAGTGTGCTACAACCTGCTACGTATCGATCCAGTCGGTATCGTGAGGACAAGATAAGATTAATTATGCCGTTCACACTGGCTTTTAAACAGTCATTCTTTTCGCGCTTCGTAAGTGAATGAAACAGGAAGAAGTCCTAATAACTGTTACAGTAGGAAGTACACTCTGCTATGATCTTCAGTGGTTTGCAGAGTATGGATGTAGATGTAGTTGCAGACATTTTATTTGCTAATCGCATATGTTGGACAGCTAAAAGACAGCTTTGTATGTTCATAAAAAAAAGAATGGGTAGGAACATCGAAAAGAACGGTCCTACAAAAACTTTGAAACTGGCATTTGATTTCTCTTACTACCGAATCTTAACAAACCTGTATCCATGGCACAGTATTTGAAAGGGCTTTCTTTATATGCTGCGTGAAAGGAATATAACTAAATGTAAGGAAGGGGCAAGATTTATTGTGGTGATAGTATTATCTGACTTGTTGCTGCGAGCGTAACTGATAATATGCATACACAAGTTTTGGGGATCAATATTGTGTTGTTAATGCAAACAAGCAAGGAATGCAGTTTTGATATTTATCACAGGAAGACTAAGATTATCGGTCTTAAAGGAAACGGCTGGGTACGTTCCAGAACACTTCTGGATAGACAAATTCCAGACCAATTTTCACGTTTTAATTTCTTAGGTTGTGATGTAAACTATCAGCTTGAAAACCATAAACAGAATATATGAAATAAATATTACGAGTGGTATATTACACAGAGTCCAAAAAAAGAAAATGCGGAAAGAAACACAAGTAACTACACCTGTTTTGACATATGACTCAGAGTCCTTGACAGTAGGAAAGCAAGACGGAACACGTTCAAAAATGTTCAAATGTGTATTTATTCCTAAGGGACCAAACTGCTGAGGTCATCGTTCCCTAGACTTACACATTACTTAAACTAACTTATACTAAGAACAACACCTACACCCATGCCCGAGGAAGGACTCGAACCTCTGGCAGGAGGGGCAGCGCAATCCGTGACATGGCGTCTCAAACCGCACGGCCACACCGCGCGGCACGGAACACGTATACAGGCCAATGAAGCGAAATTTATGAAACACATGAAAGGCTGTAGTCTGTGGAATCAAATGAGGAATGAAGACAAAACTGAGCTGGGAATGTTCTGTGCCTCGGATGACTGGAAGGTTCATCTTAATGTTCAGCCGCGCTAAGGTGTTTGCGTAGGGCATGCTGAAGTAACGCTGTATTCACGCAAAGGTAAAGCATCAAAGTAAATATCTGCTAATGGCGGTAGTTTGTCCTTCAACCAACGTCTGTCACTAGAGCATTTTGCAATGAGTTCTCTAATCTTTGTCAATATACTTCGTAAGTAGGCTGTTTAGGTTTTTATGTTGGTAACGCCACGTAGCGCTCTGTATGAAAATCACTGACTGTGCTGTGTGCAGTCTGAGGCTGGTTGGCATTGTTGGAATATTCGCTATTGTAATATATATATATATGATGACTTTTGAACACTATTAAGGCAAATACATTGTTTGTTCTCTATCAAAATATTTCATTTGCTAACTATGCCTATCAGTAGTTAGTGCCTTCAGTAGTTAGAATCTTTTATTTAGCTGGCAGTATTGGCGCTCACTGTATTGCAGTAGTTCGAGTAATGAAGATTTTTGTGAGGTAAGTGATTCATGAAAGGTATAGGTTATTGTTAGTCAGGGCCATTCTTTTGTAGGGATTATTGAAAGTCAGATTGCGTTGCGCTAAAAAAATATTGTGTGTTAGTTTAGTGATGATCAGAATAAGTAAAGAGAGAATGTGTCTGAGTACGTTCAGTTTTGCTCAGCTGTTTGAAAATCAAATGACGTGAGAGGTTTACCAGCTCAGTCATTTCTAAATTTGCAAAGGGGACGTTTCAACTTTCATGCAAACGTTTCGAAAGGAATTTGGGCGACAATGTGTGTCCTGAGGAGTTCTAATGCCATTTAATTTGCTACCACCAGCAGTTAACTGTAACTTGAAAAACTCTTCTGTTGGTTCCTGCCTGCGCAAAAAATTTAGAACTGTGCGCCCACCTTGATGCAAAACCATTATTGTTTATTTTCCTCCCCAAACTAGTTTCAGCGAAATACCACCATCATCAGTGGGTTTCTTTGAATGCACCAGTGCAGACTCTGAAGGCTTTATATTGGCATTTACCTGTCTTCTCTAGGCTAATTTATTTGGCTGAACCGTAGCAGACGCAGCCGTAATCTATATAAAATCTTATTAAAGCGCGATATATGTTAATGTAGATCCTGAGGTCTGCTCCCCAACAAACGGTATCCAAAGGATATCTGTGGCACCTACGAATTTTTGACTTACATACTTAATGTGTTGTGACTTCATAAGCTTATGACCGACATAAAGCCGTAAGTACTTGACCACCCTTTTGACCAAGAATGTAAAGGGTCCTAAACTTATGTTAATACCAACCGTCTTGCCGCAGTGGTAACAACGGTTCCCATCAGACCACCGAAGTTAAGCACTGTCGGGCTTGGCTAGCACTTGGATGGGTGACCGTCGGGGTCTGCCGAGCGCTGTTGGCAAGTGGGGTGCACTCAGCCCTTGCGAAGCCAACTGAGGAGTAACTTCACTGATAGGTAGCGGTTCCGCTCACGAGAACTGAGAACGACCGGGAGAGCGATATGGTGACCACATTCAGTGACGCTTGTCGTCTGAGGCTGACACGACGGTCGGTCGGTGCCGTTGGGCCTTCCGAGACCATTTCAGACGGAGAGAGAGAGAGAGAGAGATAACGAAAGAGAGAGAATATTAACTTATAGTTCAATTATCTTTGCCATGTGAATGCATGTGGGTTCTTTGCTTTTTTTATCACTGGAAACTTGTTTGCTTTGTTGCTGTTGCCTACAAGCCTTGTTGTGAATATGCTTGTTTTCCTGTAAACTTGTCATATACTAGCAACAGGTCTACTAAAGAAACTTCTACACCACGCTTGTCTATCCTCTTCTGGAGAACTGTTGTGCGGTGTGGGAGCCGCATTAGATGGGACGGACGAAGGCCTCGAAAAAGTCCCAAGAAGGGCAGCTCGTTTTGTATTACCGCGAAATAGGGGAGAGAGGGCCGCGGATACGATAAGCGAATTGAGGGGGCGCGGGGGCAATCACTAAAAAACAATGGCGTTTTTTGTTACTGCAGGATCTTCTCATGAAATTTCAACCACCAACTTTCTCCTCAGACTGCGAAAATATTTTGTTGGTGGGTGCCCACCTGCATAGGGATAAATGGTCATCATAATAAAATAAGAGAAATCAGAGCTCGCACGTAAAGATTTAAATGCCCGTTTTTCCCGCGCACCGTTAAAGAGTGGAACGGTAAAAAAATAGCATGAAAGTAATTCGACGAACCCTCTGCTAGGCACTTAAATGTGAATCACAGAGTAATCATGTAGATGTAGATGAAAGGACGTTAATGCTAGGCGGTGCATAAGAAATCATTAACAGTAAGGACACCAAAGATTAAAATTACTCGGACGAACTGCTTTGTGTTTCTGTCAAAGTGTAGGTAAAAACGTAATTATTACTGTCCCTGAAGATTATGCTTTAAAAATAAATAAAAGAAATGTCATTTTAACTTGAGAAATTCTTCTGATGGTCCCTGTTTGAGTAAAACAAGATGGAATGTATACCCGCCTTGATGCAAAACACTATTTTTTTTCTTCTCAAAACCAGTTTCAGCGAGATATCTCAATCATCAGTTGGTTTCTTATTCCAGGACACGCAAAATTTAGCATCGTTAGAAAACATTACGAAAAACGTTATTACATGTTTACTGTTTGGTTTCAGATTTGTATTGTGTAAAAAGTTTTATAATACATTTTTTACTTTATATCCTTTTCATAATTTCTCTGCTTGTTGCCGTTTTTTATTTCGGCTTACTTCTGAAAGGCAGGAGCGGCTCTTAATAACGAATATCGAAATGTGAACTTACAAATGCCAGTGTTATTGCTGTTGGGATTTGCGGTAGAGTTGTGAATACAGTTTTGGTGGACACTAGGTTGTAAAGTATCGTGTCATGTACTCGCGTTAGTTCGTCTGATTTTTATTCCTCTAAAAACACAGAAAAACTTGTCACCTAGGCAGTAATTCAGATGTATCGACATCGCGAGAAGATTTTGAAAGCGATACAGTATCTCTATCACACGACACAGTTTCTGGAACCAAACTGTACACATCTACTAACTTTTTTTCGCAATGTTTAGTAACGATGCTACTTTTTGCTTGTTGTAGAATGAAAAAGCCCAGTGACGATGGCGGCATTTTGCTGAAACTAATTTGGAGAAGAAAATAAACAACAGTGTTTTGCATCAAGGGGGACCCATAATCTCATATTAATACATGTTGTACCGATATTTGTGGACAACTGATAATTAAAAGACGCATTCCCATCACTTCATTATCAGTTCAAACGCCTCTGGGAGCGCATATCAGACAAGTACACGCTAGATGTGTACCGGTAGCCAGAAGGTGTGAACCGGTTGCCGAGGCTACAGACGGAGAACTCATCCACTGGCTGTGGCATGTGAGACGTTGACCTTCATATACGATTTCCGCCGCTGCTTTCCCCTCGCGATAATATTGTTCGCTAGCGCAGCAGCACAGTAACACACTCTCATAAAACGAACACTGTACAGCTTACGGCTGGGGTCGCTGGTTACTGCAACCCGAAAATAGCTCGAGCACACTCTGACCAACGTGTTTGTTTCCTAGCTGTTCTCATAGATTTTCAGATGAAGTGTAAACACAGATAGCTGCGACAAGTCACTTATGAAATATTTCTTTATATCTATGGGCTAGTTGCAGATCCTTTTCGGGCACATGATCAGATGATAGATAGTTAGATATTCAGCGATCACAGGCCCTGCAGACCACGCGCTGCTTCCACGATCTGCCTCCATTCCTTCCTGTTTTGTGCCCGCTTCTTCCAGGTGTCTTCAGTTTCCAGGCCTGCTAGGTCCTTCGCCAGGTCGCCCATCCAGAGCAGTCTTGGTCGTCCAATGGGGCGTTTTTGTGTTTGGTTTCCCTGTCTGTCTTCCATCTGGCATACGGGCTACATGGCCCACCCATTGTATTCTTTTGCTCTTTATCTTCTGTAGGATAGCTGGTTGTCGCATCAGAAGGTAGATTTCCTCGTTTTTTCCTCCTCCTCCATTCTCCGTTAACTAAAACCGGTCCCTATATCTTCCTCATTACTCTTCTTTCAAATATTAATAGTTTTTCCCTTTCTCGCTTAGCCATGCTCCATTCTTCTGAACCGTACATTACTGCTGGGCATATCACTGCGTTGTAGATTTTCATCTTAGTGTACACTAGGCTAGATTTAGAACAAAGCGTCTCTCTGAGGGAATGCATGCATTTCATTCCCACTGCTATTCTTTCCTTGATGTCAATTTTTATATTGTTGTCCGTGGTAAACCAAGATCCCAGGTATTTGAACTGGTCTACTCTCTTGAACCTCCTGCCATCTGTCTCAAGAAATTCTACCTGCTCTTGTCTTCTTCCTAATTGCATGAACTCTATTTTGTCTCGATTCACTTTGAGCTCTATCTTCTGTGCATTATTGTCCATTTTCTGGTACATTTCTTTCAACTCGTGCTTTGATTCACTTAACAGTACTATGTCATCTGCAGATGCGAGACAATTGAAGTTACTGCCCATCTCTACTCCAGCCCCCCCCCCCCCCCCCTGTTGCCTACACTCTTTTATTACTTTCTCTAAGATGACATTGAACAGAACACATGAGAGAGCATCCCCTTGTCTGAGGCCTGTCTCAATCTCGAATGTTCTGATATGGCTCCTCGGAAACGTGCTGCTAACTTTGACCCTTCCGTACAAGCTTGCACCACTCTCACAAGCTTCTCGGGGATTCTAAAGTCCCGCATTGCATTGTGTCATCAGGTGAGGCTTGCAGAAGTTTATAGTTTTGTATGCCTCATCTGAAGATGTGCCTGGAAAATGGAAATAAAGAAATATTTCATTAGTGACTGATCGTAGCTCTCTGTATTTACATATCATTCAATATAGAGTCACTGGATTCTATAGTATCCATAATGGACAAGGTTCATTAAACTTTTTGAATTTCATAGGTCACAACAGTCTCACTGTACATTTACTTCTTTATGACGTCCGTTGTCAACGGTTAACCACAGGTCTAAGACAAAAGTAACTTTCGTTAGTCATACTAGAAGGAGAAATGACCTAAACTATTCATCACTCATTGTCAGTGGGGCACAGAAAGCTGCGAGGTATTTAGTAAAGATAATTGATCTCTTGCCCAGTGTTATCGATAGTAAAATGAACTTCTAACACAAACAGAAATCATATTTGCTTGACTCACCCTGCTATTCCGCGTAATCATCGTAGCAATAAAGATTACTTAACTACAAAAGGCAGCTAAAACAAGTAGAGACCTGCACATTCTGTTAACTAGCGAAAGAAGCCGTAGTGTCATATCTGCAAGAGGCTCTTAATAGATTTAGCTCTGTGCAGAAGAGTGTAGAAGAACGAAGCTCAAGTTTAAGTAGGCCTATAGATACAGAGGTACTAAAAGAAACTCGTCTGGACATGAAAAGAGCAATTTGCGAAGCTTCACTGATAACTGTAGCAGAATTGTATCGAAAGATTTCTCACATATCCCAAAGAACATCTGGTCATATGCAAATGTGTCAGTGGCACAAAGGCAGCATCCAGACACTAACGGATGACACTGGGAGTGAAATCGATGGTACAACACGAATTCAGAAATGATGAACTCCATTCTCAATTGTTCCTTTACAAAGGAAAAGTCAGGAGTACTTCTGCTGTTTAATTATCGCACCACTGCGAAGATGACTCCCATAGATAGTAATGTCAGTGGAGCTGAGAAACAGTTGAAATGACTAAAACTGAACAAAGCTCCAGAGCCCGATGCAGTTCCTATAAGGCTCTACACAGAATATACAACTTAGTCCCTCTTTTAATCAAGATATACCGTAGATATTTTGCGCAGTGGTTGAAAGAAAGTACAGGTCACACCCGTCTACAAGAAGCGTATTAGAAAAAATCCACTAAACTATTGTCCAGTGTCATAGCTGTCCAGTCATTGTAGAACTCCTGAACATGTTCCGAAAACTCAAACATAACGAGGTATCTCGAACAGAACGACATCCGCCACGGTAACAAGTGTGGATTCGAGAAACATCGGTCATGCGAAATTCAACAACGCTTTTCTCATGTTCTATCCTGAAAATCAACGGCCGAGGCAGTTGGTAGATTCAGTACATCTTGGTTTACGAAATCCGTTTGACTCAGTACCACAACGACGCTTATTAACGGAAGTACGTTCATATATGATATAAAACGAAATCTGTGACTGGACTGAGGATTTACTGATAGAGAGGACGCAGCGCTTAATCTCGAATGGAGAATAATTGATTGATGTAGATGTAGGTTCGGATGTGCCCGGGGAAGTTTGGTGGGGCCCCTGCTGTGTTTGTTATACATTAGCTACTTGACAGATAATATCAATAGTAACCTCACATATTTTGCAGGTGTACAGTTATTATAATGAAATACTGCCTTAAAAAGGTGGGCAAATATTCGGGTTTCAGAGTGGTTCAGGGAATGGCAGCTTGCAGCTCTCACTGCTAGTCTATCTTGTGCAAGCGTCTGCCTCTTTAATATTTTCGAGAAATGTTGTTGTTGTTGTTGCCAGTTTCCATTTTATATCCTCTCTATTTCATCTATCTTCAGTTATTTGTCGTTAAACATAAAAGTTATCTATCACTTTTACTGTGTAATTTACTAATCAACTGCAACCTACGTCCATTTGAACCTGCTTGCTGTAGTCAAGCTTCAGTCTCCTGCTACAAATTTTACCTGTCACTCTTACCTCCACTACCAAACTGATGATTCTTTGATGTCTCAGGATGTGTTCTATCAAGCAACCCTTTCTTTTAGGTCAAGTTCTATTCAAAAACTCTTCACTAGTTATCCAATCTACCAAAATACCTTCAGCATTCTCGGTAGCACGACATTTAAAGGCTTTTTTCTCTTCCTGTTTAAACTGTTTAATGTCCACATTTGCTTCCGTACAATGTTATGTTCCATACAAATACCCTCAAAAATTTTGATATTCTGCGTTAACTAATTAATAGTTTTCAGAAATGTTCTTGTTATTTCCAGTTTAGATTTTATATCCTCTCTGTTTCATCTATCGTCAATTATTTTACTGTCAAACATAAATTTCATCTATGATTTTTACTATATAATTTACTAATCTAATTTCTTTAGCTGCACCTGATTTGCTTAGACAACATTCAATTACAATGTTGTTAGAGTTCCGTATGTCAGTCAGTAAAAATTGAACTGTTATAGGATCACTTTCTTGTTTGTCAGTCTGTCTGTCCGACTGTTATAAATCCTTTTTCTCAGGAACGGGTAGACGTACCGAGTTTAAATGTGTACATCATACTGAGGTCTATAGTCCTTTGGCTGTGTAATAAATGTAAACTTCTAAGTAAATGGAAATGAAAAGATACGGCCATCTACATCACATATTTGGATACTCGCAAAATCGCTTGTCAAAACCTGTAGGGCATTTCCCATTGTGTCCGCAGCTCGTGGTCGTGTGGTAGCGTTCTCGCTTCCCGCGCCCGGGTTCCCGGGCTCGATTCCCGGCGGGGTCAGGGCTTTTCTCTGCCTCGTGATGACTGGGTGTTGTGTGATGTCCTTAGGTTAGTTAGGTTTAAATAGTTCTAAGTTCTAGGGGACTGATGACCATAGCTGTTGAGTCCCATTGTGCTCAGAGCCATTTGAACCATTTTATTTCCCGTTGACACGAAATTTTGCAAGAAACAAGGTTTCACTCTACAGGTAAAGGAAAAAACCTGAAAGTCGATAATTTGTAATTATATCAAACGAAAAAATATTTTTTGTTATTATTTTGTTGTTCCACTGTTTTTCTGTCAGTCTGTTAACATCCGTTTTTCCCAGGACAGGTAGATGTATCGAGTTCAGATTGATGTCAGATACTGAGGTCTATTGTCCCTTGGTGGTGCAAGAAATTTAACCTTCTAAGTCAATGAAATCAAAAGATACGGTTATTTACTCAAATATTTGGATACTCGCAAAATCACTCATCAAAACCTACAGGGAATTTCTCGTTGACCTAGAATCAAGAGTTTGGCATTGTAATACATCCGACCGCAGCCACTTTCGCCAATGCGCCCCCGATAAAAGGACACTGCAGTCATTCTGGAAGGACACAGCAGGAAGCCGGGGCGTACGCCCGCGCCTCGCTCGAGGAGGAACACGTTGCGAAGGGCCTGTCTGACAACGAGAAGCGTACCGTTGAACTGATGGACACCTGCAGCCATTAGGACGGAACGCCAAGAATGTACATATGAAAGCATCTGAGTTCTTCTGGCCTGGTGGCAGTCATTTTACCTGCATTAGAAAGCAGAAATGTACCAACATTTCCAACACCCCATAGGCGCAGCGAGGATGTACACAAAGCATGGGGAATTGGTGCAGTGAGGTGTGTGAAAGAAGGCGGCGTTCTTAAGAAGATGTTTCTCTCAACAACGAGGACATTCCTTATAAATCACGCCCGCCGGAGTGGCCGAGCGGTTCTAGGCGCTGCTGTCTGGAACCGTGCAACTGCTACGGCCGCAGGTTCAAATCCTGCCTCGGGCATGGATGTGTGTGATGTCCTTAGGTTAGTTAGGTTTAAGTAGTTCTAAGTTCTAGGGGACTGATGACCTCAGAAGTTAAGTCCCATAGTGCTCAGAGCCATTTGAACCATTTTTTTTATAAACCACGGACGCCGGCACATTTTGAAAGAGAGCCCCAACATGAGTCTGTCCAGGGCTCAGGCAGAGGGAGTGGTTATAAAGAAGTGTTGTGTAGCTGCTATCCCAAAAGCCTCGGAATGCAGGGAAACATATTAAAAATATTAAATCGTGAGAAAGATGCCAATTCACGAGACACACGCCAGCCCACGCCACATAGGAAACTTCTACCCCGCACAGAGAGGCGTGGCGATGAAAAAGCCATCTGTCATTGGGCTGCACTGAAAATTTCGTCCTCCAGTGACAACGCCGAAAGGAAGAATATTTCGAAGAGGAGTTGAGCCGAGAGGTGGGGGAGAAGCGAGAAAGGGAGTCATAGAGACACCTCAGAAGCGAAAGGACATGGGCGCTCCTCTATCCATCGTCAACATCCACCTTCTGACATTGTGATAGCACAGCTTCGGCCTCGCGACGAACAAGTGACAGACGATGCGGAGATTGCACCTGGGCCCCACTGCAACACAGCGTTTCCCGGTGAGGGCAGCCGACTCGCACAGCGCAGCTCCGAGGCAAAGCACCGTACCAACGCATGCCTGCCGCTGACAGCAGTATACGACGGACGATAACAAAGAATGGCGAGACGATTCACTCCGTCTTCCTTCCCCTTACTAACTGAGTCGTGTTGATGCCGAGTCAAATTGGCCCTGAGATTTATAATTTTGTTTTGGGTTGTGAAAACAGCACAACAATAAATACATTTACTTCATGTTTTGATCATATTAGCTATCTTTTATATTCATACAGGAACCACCTAATTTTGTACCCTTTGTGTTTGATTTCATTTAGTCATTGAAATCAATTAATTATTGTCTCCCAATGTGGTGTAATCTCATCAGTCAGCTGTTTGTCATTACACGAGTATTGCGACAAAAGCGTTTCTGGCACAAAGTACCATTATCCAAGACAGCGGCGACGACGTCATCCAAGATGGCGGCCATGACGTCATCCAAGATGGCGGCTGTGATGTCATCCAAGATGTCGGATTTTCGCAGGAACTTTGAATGTTGGGGGGAAGATAGGTCAATTACACTACCTCCACAAACCTAAATCATCCCACTGCCACCTCTTCCTAGGGATTGGTGGGAAGTCTGAATTTTGGTGGGAAGATAGGTCAATTAGGCTAGCTCTACTAACCTAAGAAAATGTTGGGAAACAAAGGGAACTTGGGCTACCTCCACTAACCTAAGATACCCAACCACCACCTCATCCTAGGAAATGGCTGGGAGAGGACTCTACCTGTGCTAGACATAAGTCTTTACTTTTTGCATGCACTATTTATTTAAACCTTTTTATGCAGTACACCCATACAGTATGTTCACCATGAGGTCCAGACTCCAACTAATCTAGTATACAGTACCACCAGAGGGCGCAGTCATCTGTTCTGTGACGAAATCCAGGACGGCTGCCATGACGCCAGTTGATGACGCAATTAGCGTTATCCAAGATGGCGGAAACAGTGTGTTCACGAACGAGGTCTGGACCTAGTACACAGCACTGACACCAGATAGCACTGTCGTCCATTCTGTCACATACACCATGACAGGGGCCTTAAATTGTGGGAAACAGTGTAGTCGCCAGAAGGTCTGGACCCAGTACACAGTACTGCCACCAGAGGGCACTGTCGTCCATTCTGTGACATAAACAAAGATGACTGTCTGGAGGGGAAAATGACTCAGCCTGCGGTGGGCTGCTATAGAGAGGAAGGAGTGTACTTTATTTATTTTGAATGATAGTATATTTATCACACTGATACAAAACACACGCTCTGACATGTTTGGAGTCACACCACACAGCCCACACACATGTAAACTACTCCTAAATAATGCACTAAAGACATGCAAACAACTCCTAAATTAGTGAAATAATATCAGTACAAACATGCAAACTCCTCCTAAATAATACAGTTCACTGATCTTCAGACAAGGAATCAACTCTTAAACCGTCCAAATAATGCATAGCACAGCCAACAGACCTGCTAGCAAAATAATGCAACAGATACACAAACAACATGCACAGCACAGGCCTCACCCCCCACCACCTGTCCATTGGGTCACACAGGAGCCTACAGCATATACTCCCAGAAGTCAGAATGCACTGGCACCCCCTGCGAAGTGATGCACAAATGCCCATTCGAGTCCCACAAGCATGTGGCGGCGACATCTCTTTCATACTTGGTACATGAGAAATTCCTCTCGAAATATGTGTTCACCTAGGCACCGTTGCTGACGCCACTGGACGGGAGTGAAGACCTATCTGCAGAGCGCGTCGATGTTGCGAGCCACCGTTGGATGCCAGCCAGCATGAGCTAGCACTCTCACTGAGCTGCCGATGGCATGTGAAAGTTCATCCATTGTTATACAGATGTCACATGTCTATCTAAATAAGCACCAAGTCATTCCCTGGACTGCGTGCATATGTCTTTACCATTGCTGGTGCAAAGACGCATCGCTGCTGTGTGGGTCCAGTGGGAGCACCATTCGCCATTGTTTTCTGCAGATGGGACATTCATTAGTAAAATTATTTTGCACATATCGCTAAATTGCACTGACAGTTAAACCGGCAAAAGTTGTCTACAGATCAAAAAGTACACAGAAGACTCACAAGAATATTGGAAGCCAGGAACATATTTACCAGTGTAACTACAGTTAAATATTACGATTGCTGCTACAGTCTGACACCTATCGATTTCCATCTCTTCTTGACAGCTGTGGTCCTGGAACGAATCTCAGTATCTATAGTGCACATAATTTTCCATGTAAAAAATCTCACTCATACCCTCGTGGTTATCAGTGTGTTGAATATATATGTCCTCCATGATAGGACACACACTGACCTTCTCTGGTCATGCCACAACATAAGCCACAGTAACCTTACACTGCAATATTTACACATTTTATACAAACAGTGGCTCTGAGCACTATGGGACTCAACTGCTGAGGTCATTAGTCCCCTAGAACTTAGAACTAGTTAAACCTAACCAACCTAAGGACATCACACACATCCATGCCCGAGGCAGGATTCGAACCTGCGACCATAGCAGTCTCGCGGTTCCAGACTGCAGCGCCAGAACCGCGCGGCCACTTCGGCCGGCTACAAACAGTGCAGTTATCTTTTATACCTGTACAGCACCCGAAAAAATTATGGTATGCCTACACTCACTATGGCTATGTGTCCCGATTCTCCTCAGTCCTAGAAAATTATCTGACATAGTCTTACAATCAGTGCTTCTGGAAAGTGTTGCATTCTGCCAAGATTCTCTCAAACAACAGGGAAAATGCGAATTCGATCTTCCTCACGGTCCTAATGTGTTACCCTACCTGCTTTCAACATACACAAATGTTCTCACCGCTATGTAGAGACTCCTATATCCCAGCACAAAGGATGCCTTGTGAATGAATGGGGTATTATGATTGGCTCTTATTGAATTTACCCTCTGAATTACTGATGCCGCCAGCATGGAAGGACTGCCCACCTTGTCTTTTATTTCTGCAGACCAGACTTTCAGCGGTTATTTTACACAATCGCCATATTGCAATGACAACTAAACCTTGTAAAGTGCCCTACATATCGTCAAATATGGAACGACTCTTACTCAATTACACTGCTTGAATATTACAAATTGACACCGACCTGCGACCCATCAATATATCATGGCGTACCCTACATATCCTCAAATAGGGAAAGACTCCTACTCAATTACATTGCTCTCCCACCAAGGACAGGAGCTAGAATATGATGATCGTGAAACCGATCTCTGACCCATCAATATGTCACCACATACCGTACCGATCTGGTAAACATGCAATTCGTATCCTGCACCATACAAAGTCAGCACTTTTGCACCATTCATACTTATAATGCGAAGACAGACAGCACAGTACGTATACTAGCGGCACTAGACATTTACCGCAAGGTCGGGTGGGCATCCACCCCCAACACTGGGCCAGAGCGCCCTCAGTGGATCGAAGTCACTCTCAGAACTGTTCTACAAATTCGGACTCGTTTCCCCCTCAACTCTAACGCGTTACGTTTCTGGTCTGGACCTGCTTGCTTGCTTACTTGCTTTTCTACACCCATCTCCAGACTCTGGGATTGAGACCGAGCGAGGTGGCGCAGTGGTTAGACACTGGACTCGCATTCGGGAGGACGACGGTTCAATCCCGCGTCCGGCCATCCTGATTCAGGTTTTCCGTGATTTCCCTAAATCACTCTAGGCAAATGCCGGGATGGTTCCTCTAAAAGGGCACGGCCGACTTCCTTCCCCATCCTTCCCTAATTCGATGAGACCGATGACCACGCTGTCTGGTCTCCTTCCCCAAACCAACCAACCAACCAACCAACTCTGGGATTACAAGAACATATCTAATTTCTCATGGCTTGCTAGAATATCATACCATTTCGCGGTACTTCTCGATATCAAACACATATCAATATCGCCTGCATAGCAGTACTGATCACATGATATAATTACGGAGATATAGACTAGAAATTATTTCTCTAGAAACCCTAAACTTAAGCTAGGTGAGGCGTGCTGTAAACCACTGACTAACTAGAAACTTGTCACCTCTGTGACGACATTTAGCCAGCCTGGGTGGCTTAGTGGTTCTAGGCGCTACAGTCTGGAACCGCGCGACCGCTACGGTCGCAGGTTCGAATCCTGCCTCGGGCATGGATGTGTGTGATGTCCTTAGGTTAGTTAGGTTTAAGTAGTTCTAAGTCCTAGGGGACTGATGACCTTAGAAGTTAAGTCCCATAATGCTCAGAGCCATTTTTTTAGGACATTTACTCGGAAACTCGAAAAAATAGAGAAAACTGATATTTCCACTCGCGAATTCCGATATCGGTGATGTAGCAGATTCCAAATCATCCCTATAATTTACAAGTTCAACTAAGGTGTTTCTCATGTCTAGATGCACACACCACAATGATCTTTTCTCAACTAAATAAAGGCGCGAAATGTGCAGAAGCAGTCAACTGAACAATTTACATGGGAGGGAATAACGGTCCAGTGAAAATGCACCTCCATATTCAATCTTCTCAAACTTCCACGCCATCATGATAGCTATCCAACACATACTAAGTATTAGTTCGCTATTCGGTTGTCTAGAGAACAACACCGTTAATTCATCTACATTCCTACACACCAACAGGCCTCTCCATTCTGACAGCTCCTACTGTTAACAGGAAATGTGAATCACCGCAGTACAGGTCACCGACGCTGCAGGCCAAGCATGCACAGGTAGAATCATCATCCTAAGAAATTGGTCACATATATATTTTATCCCTGTACTTACAACTAAATCGTACGATCGCAGTCTCAGTTGAACGACATTCGACAATGAGCGATCTATCGGAAATACACCCTGTTGATGGCTGTGGCTCTGGAAATAGAAATAGTACCGTTCTCATGGTTTGACATACTCTTCCCTTTGCTATCTCAGTACTCCACGTCAAATCCATACCTTCCTTTGCAAATGTCTGAACACAAACACATACTTATTAGCCTGATGTTCAAGGTGAACCTATAACATATCCCCTACTACTACTAAGTATAATACTTCGTCAATAACTGATCACTGGCGATACGAATTAATACTGACCGAAAATCAACGATGGATGTGAATGTCTCCTAAGTTTTTCTTGTGAGTGATACCACTGTGTCTTAGAAAGATAGGCATAACCATCTCATATGTTAAAAAGCCGGTCGCAAAAATTACTTCATGTTACTATCACAAGCAGTCTTGGTTCTGCATGTGCACACAAGTATTCATGTTAAAAGCTGTACCTGCTTTATAAATCCACATATGGGATTACCTACGAATCATGTGGTTTTCTAGACAAATACCGAGATGGAGTTCGCTGGAGCGTATATTATCAGACTGGCAGTCCCGTTACACATAACCCACGAAGCAACCTCATCATAAACTCGCTTAGTTTTGAAAGTGATTCGACTAAGGAATGTGGTATGAAACTGGTATTTCCATCTCCCTCATGCCGTCGCCACTAGATATTTCTCCAGTATTTGTAATGCATTCTGTCTTGATACCATATCAGAGGTTCTGTGATATATCCACTGGGCTATAGGCAATGGTTGATTGAGAAGGATCACAAACAGTAGTAGATGGTGTGATGATTGAGGTCGTAAGAAATGTGCACTAGCTTTTCAGATCTCTAGTGCTACGCTAGCCACTAGAAATGCCGTCTGGGATTTGGAGTCAAGTCCCCCCCCCCCCCCCCCCCCATTCAAGCACATACCTGCGTTGGATGCTATGGAGAAGCCTTTTAATTATTACAGCCACTAGTGAATCACGTTTATGGTACTTTCATATCTGGAAACAAGTCATCTTTCTCGAACCTATCTGCTACAGTAAACTTCCCGCCTCATTTTAGGTAGCCCCTCAGACTCTGCTCTACCATAACTTCAGCTTTGCGCATGTCATTGTTCCAATGTAAGTCGGAAATGAGTAGGGGTTGGAGGAAACTATATCTACCACCTTCAGCAGCCTGTGTAGAAACAGGCAGAGCTGAGATACTGTGACAGAACTGTGTTTTGACCATTCGACAGAAACAAAGCCTGCTCCTGCAACACGAGATAGTATAAAAGACAGTATGGGTGGGAGGTTCCATGCCTCTTTTGTATGTCTCCTCTCATTTTTATCAATTTTATTAATGTTCTATGTCATTGCACGGTAGTAACAGACCGAAAAGGTTATTGTAATGAGAGTATTTGTACTGAGGGCTCAAAAAATACTTTTCAATTGATTCCTAAACATGTTGTTTTACTTCCGTGGGTGGCCTGGGCGATTGCGAGCTGCACTTCCCTTAATTCTGAGGGATTCGTACAATAGGCTTAAGCACCTGGCGGAACGACTGACTTCGGTCGAGTTTCGCCTATTGCATGCAGGGCGAAACGACTTGCGAGACGTCTGAGTGTCGCCGCAATTTATGTGTTCACCGTTCCAGCGTGTCCGGAACGAAGATTCCTGGCACCGACTGACTGCATTGTCCTCATGATTCTGAGAATACTTGTGGACTGTGCTCTGCTGGTTGCAACTGTCTGGCACTGGATGACCGGTGGTCTAGGCAGGTTGTTTTTGTTGCCAGGCAAATGGCAAGTTCAGTGCCCTCAGCTGAATAGCAGAGGCATGATTGGTCAACTTAAAACTGAGGCTAGTTGACGTCATAAAGCCCTGCTCGAAATTGGAGGGAACGGTCGCTATTGGCGCAAATGATGTTCTGAGACAGTGTGGGGGAATTTTGGAATCAGAACTGAATGCTGATTTGCAGTTTTCGAGGAGAGTAGGAAGTTGAGCAATGCTGGCTTTGCTGCTTGCTTCGCATCACAGAGTAAGATTTGCGATCTGATCTTCCTCGGAGTCGGATGGTCTTGCGACTTGGTCGCTCGTTTTCGGAAGAACTTAGAATTCTCGGACAGCCTTCGCGGCCACATTTTGACACAGAGTTGCTGCACGGCAGAAGTCGGCGCCTACATCATCAGGACGCTGCCTACCGAAGACGTGCTGCAGATTTCAGTACTGGTACAGTATTTTGCGGCTCTGGCATTATAGGACCTTATCAATTTTATACTGAATCCATCAGCAGCACGCGCGTTCGCTTTCTTACAAGTCCACCTTGCTTGTTTCTCCATGTGATCCCATTTGAGCTCTCACTGCTAATTGCGATACTGCTATGTAACCGGGAGATTAATATTTGATTCATTAGGACCTCCTGTGATTATCGTCAGTCTATTGCATCACAGAGAGTAGGAGCACTTTGTTCTCGAGCCAACTGTTATTCTCATAATATTTCAGTATACCCTACCCTTTAACTTACTGTGTGTGTAGACGATCATGTGCATTTAGGTCCTGATGTATAATAAATCTCATTGTAATATTTAATTCGCACATCATTTCGTAGATATAGGCAGAATCCCATTTCCTGTTGTTTATTATGATAAAGTTCTCTTTTTTTGAGTAGATTACAATTTTTATTAAATTATTGTGAGTGTGCACTCCTTATTTTACCAACTAGCAGGGTCCACCATCATTTCCTTCCGTTACCGTTGTGCTCATAATTAATTAGCTGGTAGATAAGGAGAGGGTCGAGTGCATGTCTCGTCCTCATGTAAAATTCGTCTGAATTAAAGAGGTACTAACTCTTCTCCACCCTGGCACCTCGCGTGGGAACTGGGGGAAGGACGTGGATTGTGCTGCTGCATTGTGATGCTTCTCCAAACTACAAGCAGGTACTATAGAGCCACGGCCCTCAGGGTCCATTCACGTCTATCACCTCAACATTCTATTCCATCCACCAGAGAAAAATTGTGAACTATAAAAGTTCCACCAACTTCATCCGACAGAGAACGATAAGATTTTTACCGCATCTCCCTCATCACATATATCGAAAACAAATACCACATGCATGTCGGCATCGAGGATATGTGACGATCCTATTAAATATATTGGTATTGATCCACTGCACAGACCAGTTTAAAGTTTCATCACCTGTACTGTAGGAGGATGACCGTATCCCACAGACCCTACTGTAAGCTGCAAGATATGCTCCCTGTGACCCTGTGTCGTTGTTTGAAACATTGTTTTTTTTCTGCTGTAACACGCTTTGTACACTGCCATACATTTTGTTTTTCCGCCATGACTTTAAGGTCTGTGTCAGGTTCTAAACTGACATTAACACGTTCTGATGCATTGCCTCTCGCCGAAAACTAGACGTTGCACGATGTATATCATCTTGTTACTCCAGCTACCATAACATGCCACACACACAGGATGATTTTAAATAAAAGACAGTTCCAACATAAGGAAACTGGAAGAGTTTGGCGGCGTTGTGGAGAGTTTCCGAACTGCTGTCCAAAAGTGATTGACGACCTCTACATTTGACGCAATACATGATGGCTCTTCGTTCTGTTTCGACTCATTACTCACATGGCAGTCATGTACGCGATGGCTGTTTTCGGTGCTATCCATCCCCAGAAAGTGTTGTCCCTTCACCAAAACTCTTTCTCCAACCCAAACAAGCGATGTCAGTCAGTTATTATGTGGTAACCAACAGCGTACCAGTGGACGGATGTGGTGGAAAAGACACCATCAATTTACTCTAATAATAGGCATCACAGTTGATAGTGTGAACAATTTTAGCAATTTTGCTGTAATTTCAGCACCAGGCAGTGCTACGACAGCATGTTTTCCAATTTCAATATCATAGCTAAGCTGTCCCCCCTCTTGCGAGTATCATTGCGAATGTAGATAGATGACTGTCAGTACGACCATTCATTGTTAATTGTTGAACACATACATCATCAAAGTATACCAGACAGCACTCCACATTTTTCTAACACCTCCAGCATAGTGCTTAATTTACAATCAATCTCTATGCTGATGGGGGTCACAGAAAATTCTCACAGTCTTAGGGTAAAATTAGAGACTGAAAGACCCTGTGGTGTCACCGCCAGACACCACACTTGCTAGGTGGTAGCCTTTAAATCGGCCGCGGTCCGTTAGTATACGTCGGACCCGCGTGTCGCCACTGTCAGTGATTGCAGACCGAGCGCCGCCACACGGCAGGTCTGGAGAGACTTCCTAGCACTCGCCCCAGTTGTACAGCCGACTTTGCTAGCGATGGTTCACTGACAAATTACGCTCTCATTTGCCGAGACGATAGTTAGCATAGCCTTCAGCAACGTCATTTGCTACGACCTAGCAAGACGCCATTATCATTTGCTATTTATCTTGAGATGCATGTACCATCAGACCGATGTTCACCAATTATGGATTAAAGTTAAGTATTCCAGAAGCTCCGTACTTTTTTTACTAGACTCAACTCCTTTAACTGTTCCAGACCTCACGCCAGCCTGCGTGAGCTTAAACGTGTGCCTTTCGGCTATCTCATAGGGGCTTTGCTGTCTTGCCAAGTCACAACAGTTTGGCGCCGAGGATTGGTGACGAGCTAAATCGCGTTTGTACCCCTTCTGCCCTGATTTACTTGTGTAATGGCTTCGCCACCATCTCCAAATGTACTGTCCGAATTTTATCGCTTACACAATCAGCAGACGCAGGCCTTACTGGATGCCCTTGGACAGCTCGTCCAGGGTCAACGTGCAATGCAAAACGATGCGGCCGCCGCCGCTCCACCGCTCCCGCAGCCACAACACGCAGTTGCTCCACCTTTTCGTCCTTTTGATACGGCACTGGAAAGCTGGACGGAGTGGTCACGCCAATTTGGATTCCATCTCGCCGCCTACAGAATTCAAAGTTATGAGCGGCAGCCTTTTTTGTTAGCATCCGTAGGCGTCAAGACGTACCGTGTGATAGTCAAATTGTTTCCCCGATGCGACGTAGCAACTCTGTCCTACGAAGAAATTTTGTCTACATTAGATGCTTATTTCAAAGAATCAGTCAATGTAGTTGCAAAAAGGTATACATTCTTTCGTACAAAACGTACGGCCGGTCAGACTAATAGAGAGTGGGTTGCAACCTTGCAAGGCCTTACTAGGGATTGTGCTTTTGAGTGTCAATGTGGAATTCCTTATTCAGATACTATGGTACGTGATGCAATTGCACAGAACGTTTCTGATGTTCGTATACGGGAACAGATTTTGAAACTAGTCAATCCCTCCCTTCAACAAGTGCTGGACATATTGGATCGGCAGGACACACTTGACTTTGCTCAGGACTCATTTGAAACTTCACCAGCCGTGTGTCACATTCACCGGCCCGCCGGGCGCGCTGCACGAAACAGTAAATAGCCCTCGCGCCCGTCCGCGCAGCTGCCGCGCAAGCAAGCAAATTGCAGTGCTAAAATCATGCCCGCGGTGTGCTACTAGACATTCGCGTGAGAATTGCCCGTCACGCCAGGCTATTTGCTTTTTCTGTAATAAAAAAGGACATGTTCAAAGAGTTTGCCAGAAAAAGCTCAGGATGGACACTCACAACCATTCCAGGCACTTTGCTTCGCGCGGAATCGGAATCGAACCAAGAATCCTCAGGCTCGTGAACCGTCGCCCATGGAAATTCATGTAGTTCATTCCACTCCGCCCAGTGCCACTCTCTCTAACAGTGACTGTGTTCGTCCCACAAATAGTGTGCGTCGACATGGCCGGAAATCCCGTAAAGTCACAAGTGATCCTGTACCAGTGTCAGTTCACGTTGCAGTCGCTCTTGTCGTCAGCAGGACAATAAACTTTTTGTAGACTTGGACATTAATGGCAACGTGATACCATTCCAGCTCGATACCGGAGCTGCAGTTTCACTGATCAGTCACGACACGTACAAACAGCTGGGCACCACTCCGTTGCGTGCCGCAAATGTTAAGTTACGTAGTTATTCAGGACAAGCAATCCCTGTGTTAGGACAGTGCAGCCTTCTTGCAACATACAAGGGCCAAACAAAACTTGTGTCATTGTATGTCCTTCGTTCTTCTTCTGCAGTGAACTTGTTTGGTTTCGATTTGTTTCAGTTGTTTAACTTGTCTATAGTCAATCAGGTCCTATCAGTGAACCAGACTGTGCCTTCAGACAGTGTTTCTCGTCTATGTGAAGAATTTGCAGACATTTTTGCACCGGGCCTTGGTTGCGCTAAGAACTATAAAGCACATTTAGAACTGAAAGTAAACGCGCAACCGAAATTTTTCAGAGCGCGCAATGTTCCCCACGCATTGCGTGATGAGGTCGCAAGAACATTACGCGATTTGGAATCACAAGGTGTGATTGAACGTGTGCAGGCTTCTCTCTGGGCATCACCCTTAGTAATTTTGCAAAAACCTTCCGGAAAACTGAGACTTTGTGTGGACTTCAAGGCAACAGTGAATCCCCAACTAGTGACTGCAACTTTTCCTTTATCCCGCCCGGAAGATCTTTTTGACAAACTGTGCCCGGGTAAATATTTTTCGAAGTTGGACCTAGCAGATGCGTACTTGCAAATACCGGTGGACGAAGAATCCCAGCGCGTTGTGGTGGTTAACACGCATCTTGGTTTGTATCGATTCAAACGGTGTGCATCCGCCCCTGCATTGTTTCAGCAATATCTGCAAACAGTTTGTGCGTCGGTCCCTACTGCAGCAAACTATCTGGACGATATTGTGATCTCCGGAAAGACAGAAGAAGAACATTTAGCCAATCTCAGAACATTATTTCAGGTCTTGCGCCAAAATGGTCTTCGCTTGCGGATGGACAAATGTGTGTTTTTTTTGCTCGTGACTTACCCTATCTGGCCCATGTACTCAATGCCCAAGGCATACATCCCAGTCCAGAGCACCTCCGTGCCATACAAGACTTGCCTTCGCCGCAGAATTTGAAGCAGCTACAGAGTGTGCTGGGAAAAATCAATTATTATCATCGCTATGTGCGCCACGCCTCTTCCATTTCAGCTCCGCTTCATCGCTTACGCCGTAAAGGTGTTCCGTTCGTCTGGACGACGGAATGCGAAAGCGCCTTTCGCCAGTTGAAATAGGCGTTGCTTTCCAATACTTGCCTTACGCATTCGATCCCCGGAAGCCCATTTTGTTGATGGTGGATGCATCGGATTTCGGGATCGGTGCTGTGCTTGCGCACAAAGATGGTTCGCACGACCGTCCTATTGCCTTTGCGTCCAAATTGCTCTCGTCTGCACAAAGAAATTATTCACAGATCGAGAAGGAAGCTTTTGCTCTCGTATTTGGTGTTACTAAGTTTCATGATTTCTTGTATGGTCGTCACTTTACCATCATCACAGACCACAAACCTTTGACATCGCTTTTTCATCCTAACAAGCCTGTACCTCCACGTACAGCGCAGAAATTCATTCGCTGGTCTATTTTCCTCTCGCAGTACCGCTACGATATCTTGTATCGGTCCACTGCTAAGCACGGAAACGCCGATGCGTTGTCCCGTTTGCCTGTTGCTGAGGATAGAGCATTCGATTCTTCCGAACTTGCTTGCATGTTTATTGATTCGTTTCCGATTGATTTTCGTCGTGTAGCTATAGCCACAGCTGCTGACCCTGTCCTTATTACCGTTCTGCGTTTTGTTGCTACGCAATGGCCCTTATCAAAGTCACGGATCGAGGATCCGTTGGTTCGCCGATTTTTTGCTCACAAGGAGAGAGTTTTTGTTCGACGTGGTGTTTTGCTGTTGCGTTCTGATAATGATCAGTCCAGGGTCGTGGTCCCACGTTCGTTACAGTCCTCTGTCTTACGGCTTCTCCACCAAGGACATTGGGGTATAGTGCGAACGAAACAACTTGCTCGTCAGCACTGTACTTGGTTCGGAATTACGCATGCAATTACGCATATGTGCTCTTCTTGCATGGCGTGTGCCGAACAACAATCCGCACCGTCGCGGAAATTCTTTGCATGGCCAAAAGTCACTTCCCCTTGGCAACGCTTACACATCGATTTTGCTGGTCCATTCTGGAATGCTCGATGGTTGGTTGTGGTAGATTCATTCAGTAAGTTTCCTTTTGTTGTCCGGATGTCTTCCACGACGTCTTCTGCCACCATCCAAGCGTTATCGGCTATGTTTTGCATTGAAGGTCTTCCACAGACTATTGTTTCCGACAATGGCCCACAATTCATGTCCGCAGAATTTCAGTCATTCTGCAAGGCCAATGGTATTCAACATCTGACGTCCGCGCCGCTTTCGCCACAGTCAAACGGTGCCGCTGAACGTTTGGTCAGGACTTTCAAGTCCCAGATGTTGAAGTTTAAAGAGTCGCATTCTCGGGAGGACGCGTTATTGCTCTTTTTGTCCTCGTATCGCTCTCAGCCTCGAGATGGTCGCTCGCCGGCTGAGTTGCTTAACGGTCGCCCTCATCGCACCTTGATGTCTTTGCTACATCCGCCGCATCAGGTTCCTGTGCAGCGGCAGACACGTGCTTTTGCCCCAAGCGACGTTGTCTACTATCGTAACTATCGAGGTTCACGGCGTTGGCTCGAAGGGTGCATTCTTCGCTGCCTCGGCCGCGCTATGTATCTGGTTTTGGGGGCCTCTGGTGAGGTGCGT
The DNA here is from genome assembly GCF_023864345.2 of Schistocerca serialis cubense. Lineage (NCBI taxonomy): Eukaryota > Metazoa > Arthropoda > Insecta > Orthoptera > Acrididae > Schistocerca > Schistocerca serialis. Next base: position 1,025,373,524 of record NC_064638.1, read on the forward strand.
CGGCATCTCAATCAGCTGCGCCTCTGTAGTCGCACGGGTTCTGCCGCTCCCCGTCTGCTTTCAGCGACGGTGCCGTCCGGTCAGCGCCCTGGGGACCCATCTACTGGCTCGCCTCATCCCCAGGTGTTACCGACGCTGCCTTCCATTTTGCCCCATGGCGACGCGCCGCCGCCAGTTCTCCCGCCGGCGACGCCCGCCGTGGACGCGTCGCTGCAACCGCCGGGCGCCTCCCTGGGTCACGCGCCGCCGATCGCTTCCCGTGACCAGTTGTCCTCCGCCATGGACTTCTTGCCCGCTCCGGACCATATGTCGTCTTCGCCCGTCGGGTGCCCTTCGGCCCCTCCTGTCTCTCTACGGGTGCATACACCGCACGTTGGCGTGCACCCTGGACTAGGTTTTCAGGCGTTTCCTAGCTCCCCTCGGACCGAATGGCAGGGTGCGGGTGGCACAGCCTCGCCTGTTGTTAGGCTCCCCACCTCGTCGCATACGTCAACATGGGGCCCTCCCCACGGCGGGCGGAAGCCTTATAACACAACCGTACGCCGATTTGCGGCGGAGGAATGTGGTGTCACCGCCAGACACCACACTTGCTAGGTGGTAGCCTTTAAATCGGCCGCGGTCCGTTAGTATACGTCGGACCCGCGTGTCGCCACTGTCAGTGATTGCAGACCGAGCGCCGCCACACGGCAGGTCTAGAGAGACTTCCTAGCACTCGCCCCAGTTGTACAGCCGACTTTGCTAGCGATGGTTCACTGACAAATTACGCTCTCATTTGCCGAGACGGTAGTTAGCATAGCCTTCAGCTACGTCATTTGCTACGACCTAGCAAGGCGCCATTATCATTTGCTATTTATCTTGTGATGCATGTACCGTCAGACCGATGTTCACCAATTATGGATTAAAGTTAAGTATTCCAGAAGCTCCGTACTTTTTTAACTAGACTCAACTCCTTTAACTGTTCCAGACCTCACGCCAGCCTGCGTGAGCTTAAACGCGTGCCTTTCGGCTATCTCATAGTGGCTTTGCTGTCTTGCCAAGTCACAACAGACCCCTCACACTGTCATTGACCAACCCGCCTTGCAGCACCATTACCGATTCAATCCGCAACCTACCAGAAGTAGACCGTTACATTCCACGTCTCGTGAATGAATGGAGATAGCTGAGTCCTCGCCCATCCAAGCACGCAAGATTTCTCCAGTTGCACCCATGTCGAGGAGGTTAGCAGCTCTTATCAGTGTACAGTAACAGATTTGAAAGTGTTGTAATGTAATAGTAGACGGTTAAGAAGAACAAGAAACGAGTGATTTTTATGCATGATGGAGCTCCAGACGGATGGAGTTCGAAGCACTTTACGTAAATCAAAATTGGTGGGGAAAAGACTCAGTTGATTGGCCATTTGGCAGGAAATTGATTGCAGTGTATGGAGTTTTTTTTAAACAATTTAGACAATGTGTGGATTATTGTTTATTTATGAGATACAAGGCAATGTATGGAATATAATTTATTTATTTATTTAAAGAATCGGGTGGGAAATCGAATGTAGAGTTTGGAACATTGCTTAAACAGTTCAGACAATATGTAGGATATTGTTTATTTAAACAACTTACGGGATACAAGCCAGTGATAGAAATGTAGTTTCCTTATTTGGTTAAAGAATTTGTCCAGAATTATCTGTAGTAAAAGCAATACTGTTTACGCTGCCAGAGTCAGGGATGTTAAGGCTCTTGCTTTTTTTTTATTTTCCCCACACAGATGGCAAAAATCAGGACATATCTAAATGTTCATGACATATTTCGAAACCCACCGCCACTTTCTGCAAACGGACAAATTACGGGAATTTCAGCAGCAAAATATTTTGTACAGATCGAGAAACATACATACATATTGCACTGACAGTTAAACCCTACAGAAGGTGACTACAGATCATGAATGGAATGAAGTGCGGTGTAGTAGCTGCCGTTTGAGGTCTCCCGTGCGTGTGTCTACCGTCAGGGCACCACCACGATTGTCAAAACCACCCGTTGTCCTAATTACAGATGAAGTTACTAAATGCCACCGATCACGGACCGCATATCGGTCTGCTTTGATGTCTCGGCCCCAAACAAAGCATCAAGTGGCGGCATTCTGTTGATCGGGAAATTCCAGGCTCGCTTCCAGTCTCTGTCTTTCTGTGTGCGAAACATGCAAACGGTGGTTTTCATCTCTCCTCAGAGTACAGTATTCCTATTGGCTAATGATGGACCCAAATTAGAGCTTGCGCAATTTCGATATCAAAAATTTGCACTACCCTACCAAAATAGTTGTTTAACAGTTTATAGGAGTCAAACAGATCGTTTGTAACACTCGCCTCCACCTTGCGGTGAAATGATCATATGGCGTTTATTGGTCGGGATATCCGCTTCAGGGGTCAGCCGCCGTATTGTAAGTCTTTTTAGAAAACATATTTTCAACGTTTGAGTACCACACACAAAGATTACACAAGTCAAGTAATGATATTTCCACCACAAGTAGATCGTAGTGCCAAATGTATCCGAGGTCTTGGAAGCACCAACGTTCGAGAGCATAAACAACCTCCTTCACCATAACGTTCCATTAAACATATCTGGTGAAAAAAAATCCTGCCGATCACACAAACCAGCGATCGCGATGCGCGCGCCGTTCGCAGTGTCCAGGGTATCCTCCGTCCGCACCGGCCGGGGGAGACAGCCACACCCGCGTAGGCCATGCCTGCATGTATCAACCGCATGCGTGCACGCTGTACAACCATTGGAAACGTGATTGGGTTTTTAAAAGTACTACAGAATTCCTAAATTTGTTTTCTCCGCTACATTGGGAAGCGGGGAGGAAGATTCTACTGCGTGATAGAGACAACAGCAAATACCACTGTGACGTATTGAGAAACACGAAACACGACGATCTAATCCGCAGTAATAAGTTGTTCATGGCTAGATGTCAGAGATCGTATCAATCGGAAATTTGACGTCGCGAGTGGGTTTTTAAAGCACGATATAATCCCTAAGCTGCTTCTCTCCACTACACCCGGAAGGGGGCGGAGGAGAAAGGTTCTACTGCGTGATAGAATAGAGACAACAGCAAACACCACGATCCAGTCTGCAGCAGTAGTTGCCATGGGTTGATGTCGGAGATCGTTGAAACACTCTCACATCTCGTGCGCTCAGATCCCGAGGTCCACACGCACCATGCTGCAGTACAGCGCCAACGCTCAGGGGTCAGTCAAAACTATTGCCGCGATAGCAGCCGCGGTTGTGGACACACATGTATGCCAGAGTATTCCACCCCCTTTTTTTTCAGATTGGAGCCCCTCCACGCCCACACTGGCATGATGGCCAACTCAATAGGTCTACTGCCATCTCTGCATATGGGTCAGTTTTCACTCAAGTGAGGTGTCGCAGGATGTGGGTACTGCGATATCTGCGTACGTCTGGTTAAGGTTAACCATTAATACGCGCTCATCTGGAGATAAATTGGGTCGAAGTCGAACGAAGGGTAGTGGTTTGAAGGGTAGAGGAAGAAAAGTGCCAAGGCAAGAGCCATAGGAAAAAAAACCTCTGCGATAGTTATGTCGGGTGGTAAGAGCAGTAGCGGATGTCTTTCTGCCTGCGATAGGTCGTGCAAGGGTAGGCTTTGTTAGTAGTGGGTATCATGCATGTCTATACCTTAGGCGTTGTGCGGTGATGTTGCTCGAAGGCTGCCGCTGGGTGCCGGTGTTGGGCTCTCGTTCAGCTTCAGCAACCTGCATCAGTTAGGTTTATCATCGTTTCTGTGTCCAATAGGTCATATATCGGATACACAGTGTAGGGTGATGTTGGCGAATTGTTTGTGCGTTAGTGGCGGAGCTCGTCAGTGTCCCTGCCGTGGCCTGTTAGTCGGCTCTAGTAGCAGCTGGTAATTGGCAGTCAGTGTTGCTGATATGCTGGGGCTTGCCGACGTTTGTCACTTGTTGGTGTATGTTAGTTTACCATAGGTGGCTATGCCCTAGCTAGTAGTGTCTTTGGCCGCTTGTGCTTCTACCTATGGTTGTGATCGTAGTTTCCCAGAGTGAGGATGAAAGGATTGTTCGAGTGTCTCGAGTTGCTGTATAGTCGTGTGGCGTGTTTTGTGGATGCTTCCTTGAGGGTGAGTTTCCGGTCCAGACAGACACCTAGGTATCTGACTTTCTCTCGGAAACGTATTGGGCGTGTATGTAGTGTTATCTGTCTACTGTGTTGAAGTTTGCGCAGTAGTTTCGGTCTGCGTGTAAACAGAACTGCTTCGCATCCCCGGCCATGAAGGGCATCAGGAAATGACTGGAGTGGTAGGGATTCGGATGTTATCAATACGTCCAGCGAAAAACACCATCGTTTTGAATCTTCTCTCAAGCAGCACACACGTCCGCTTCTGTCACGCTCACTCAGCACAATGGTCACTTCGCCAGCCCTCGCTGCCTGGGGCAGCATCAGGTAGTTGGGCGCATTCCTTGTACCTGTCACAGGCTGAGCTAGTCCGTTACTTCCTGTCGCCAACTCCTCATGACCGCCCTTGCAGGCAGCCACGGCGCACTGCGAAACAAGCCGCTGCAGCCTGGATGTATAAAGCACTTCTAACCAATTCCACACCGACATAGACCCTCCTCCCCAGTTTACAAAATCCACTTTACCCAATCCGAGACAGCGATGTTGTTGACCATAAACCTCCAATTTCTCACAGGAAATGCAAATCATTTTCTAAGACAGAAGAAATCGAGGCATACACGCTTTTTCACACCGCTTGAGGTATCATTTCTTGTTGTGAAAATCCTGTAACAGTATGCCATAGACTACATTTCCTCTAAGCATTCTCTCATCAGTTAGGAAAAAAATCTTTTCGTATGTGTTACATCATGTATCACAGGACTAGACCATCAAAGTCACTTTCGGTCCATGATGGAGTGCTAAGATGGTTCAAATGGCTCTGAGCACTATGAGACTCAACATCTGAGGTCATCAGTCCCCTAGAACTTAGAACTACTTAAACCTAACTAACCTAAGGACATCACACACATCCATGCCCGAGGCAGGATTCGAACCTGCGACCGTAGCAGTCGCGCGGTTCCAGACTGAAGCGCCTAGAACCACTCGGCCACACCGGCCGGCGTGCTAAGATCTACCATTGTTACAGGATGCGTCCTCACTTTCTAACTCTATTATAAGGTAACCAAATGCATCGCCACAAAGGAAGTCTCTTAAGGTAACAGCACAGAGAAGTTGTAAAGATCAGGTTTATCTTACTTCGTTATAAGATCTGAATTTATTACAATGGTCGTCTCTCCCAGTGTAGGTGGGAGACTGAAATATCGTTAAAAGATGTCGCCACAACGAGAAAACCTCACGTCAAGAATTATATCCGTGGTGTGCTGGCCATCGCTTCCACCTGCCAGGCGACACGACACTGATATAAAGATGACAAGCTAATTAATTGATCATGAGAGTCACTTTGCATAGCGGGTAATTTTTCCTTTTCAGTAGTCGCATTACACTCACCAGGTAATTCAAATAGGAATCCATGGGGGGAAGACGATGATATTTTCGAAGAACACTATTGAGAACCGACATTTACAGCTGACCATAGAAAGATTTACCGCCGGCAACATACATTTCGCGTAAGGACTGCGCTATTAAAAACACGATCACAACGACTACGTTACTGTCACCCTGCATAAAAAGCGGTCTTGGTTCTAAAGGCACACACAAAATTCGCTGACAGTGTTACACATTCTGGTAGAAATGCCGTCTGCGATTTGAAATCAGTTCTCTCCATTCAACCACATACTTGCCTTGGATCATATGGAGACGTCTTTTAATGATTACAGCAACTGGTAATTCATATTCATGCCACTCTCATATCTTGAAGCGAGTCACCTTTTCCGAACCTGTCTGCTACATTAAAACTCCAACATGGTTTTAGACAGTCCGTCTGCATCTTGTAACTGCTCCTCAGTCTCTGCCCTGCCCTCCTTCCAGCTTCGTCCATGTGACGGCCAAATGCAAGTTTCTACAATTTCTTGCTCGCATGGAAGCGGACAATGAATGGCCACGGATATTCTATTGACAGATGAAGCCCGTTTCCATCTCCAAGCACAAGTCAGTGCACAGAATTGCGCACTATGGGCAACGGAAAATCCTCTCGCTCATCAAACGGTAAATTTTGCAAAGGTAAATGTGTAGTGCGGTTTGTGACATGGTTTATTGCAGGGCCACATTTTTTCTAGGGGATAGGTGCTGCAGGTCCCGTTACCTGTACCTTTCACCGGTAAACGTTACGAGAGTCTTCCGTGCACCAATATCATTCCAAATATTCAACAGCGTGGATGTGTGGGTAGGACCACTTTTATGCAGGATGGCGCTCCTCCTCATTTTGCACACATTGAATAGCCAGTGAAGCAGCTGTTACAGAAGCATTTTGAAAAAGCTGGAAGACACAGGTTATTATTTCTATGCAGCCTGGCCGTCCAGATCACCTGATCGTACTCCGTGTGACTTCTGGCTGACGAGTTATCTGGAAGATGATGTGTTTAGGCTCCGATTACAAACGTAACCGAACAGAAGGCATGCACTGCGCAGCGCTTTCTGAACGCGACCCCAGAGACACTCCGATCTGTTGTGGAAGACGCTGTTTCTCGATTGCAGGTTGTGGCGGAAAATGTGGACAGCATACTGAACATGTCTTGCACCAGTCTTGCGACAGTTAAAAACCGATATCATTATTGCTTTTTATGTGGTTTTTCATCTCAGAACAATTAAAAACCGATTTTTCCCATCCATTGTGACACGACCTTTCGTAGTGGATGGACTTACCTAACTAACAGTGACGCAACTGTTGAATGCCAAACTTGTGCGGGTATGCACAATGCATGTTTCGGTTAGTTCAAAGTGCAACTCACTCTATAGCCACCGTACTGCAAAACATCTGTCATTTGTAGTCGAACCCATTTACGTTATGAGGCTTACAGCGCCATCTAGTGAGAAAATTCTCAATACTTTTGTATTTCCATAACGTTTTCCCATTTCGATAATATTCCGTTCAAATTTGTGGTCATTCTGAGCAGTAGTTCTTTTCTTACAGCGTTCTGAAACGGGTACTTTAATTATAATGACGCCCCCATCTACGAGGAGAGAGCTATGGCAACCTACGAGGCGACATGGGCCTGTAAACTGCCACTGACAGATTATAACCCGCGACGTGCGTTCAATAAACAATGCAATATATTTATCTTTCTGAAAGGAGGTTGGTTTTCTTCAGGAGTCCAAAACATCATATTTTTACCCACTCTTTTGTCTACAAAGCCTATTTTTCAACGCAATCGCTGAATGCGATGGCCTTGCGCCACAGCGCTGCGAGGTCATGTTTGTCTGGATGATTCTACTCTACTGGTGGACGTCGGAACCAACATGCGGCTGCATCAATAACCTCCCCATCATCCACTTATTGCTTCCCGCGGAGTGCATACTTCATTGTGCCAAACAGATGGAAGTCGGACGGTGCTAGATCCAGGTTGTAGGGTGGGTGAGGAAGAACAGTCCAATGAAATTTTGTAGGCTCCTCTCGAATGTGCAGTCCTGTGTGAAATCTTGCATTGTCGTGGAGAAGAAGTAGTTCGCTTGCAATTTTGTGGCGACGAACAAGCTGAAGAAAGCACACAAAACAAAGGAAGCATTTCATACAAGAAATATCAACCAACTCAAGAAAACTCCAGTCACAACACACAACCAAGAAAAACAAACACACAAATTGTACCCAAGATTAGCGAACGTTACAGACACACAGTTAAACAGTAAGGAAAAACAACTGTTGGAAAAAAAGGATTAAAATACAATGTAAATCCTGAAATAGATGAAGATTACATAGAAGAAGAAAGTGTTTTGACAAGGGAAGACAGGAATGAAAACAGCAATGTCAACATTGGACTAGCTAGAGAACTAGTAAAAAAGAAATCCATAATATAGTAAACAGTATAAAAACGCAACAACACAAAAACACCGAAAACACAGAATCTGCAACACTCAGAAAACTGAGGAGATAACTTCAAAATGAAAATGTTGTCATTTCAAAAGCAGACAAGGGGAACACAGTAGTACTGACACAGACAGAACAATACATTGAAAAAACACAACAATTCATCTCACAAAATAACATTACAAAATTAAAATCAGACCCAACAAATAGATAGCAGACAAAAGTAAAGAACACTCTGAAAAATATAGACATCGTACTGAATAACACGGAGAAAAGAAATTTGACCCAGATTGATCCCACTGCACCCGTTTTCCGAAGCCAACCAAAGACTCACAAACCGAATCATCCTGTGAGACCAACACTGGATTCAAGAAAATTCCCCACTTACAAGCTCGCAGGATACACGTTAAAATTACGATCTGAAAATTTCAAAGTACAAGAAGAAAGAACCACTAAAAACACTACACAGCTAATACAACAAATAAAAGATAAAAAAAATCTCAGGCACAGCAACGCTCATCTCATTTGGTATAGAAAGCATGCATTCCAACATACCAGTATCAGAAACAATAGAAATCATGGATAAGAATCTGAGAACTTATAGTCAACTCCCTAATAAACAGATTAAGGAAATATGCACATTAATAAAGCTCATACCAGAAAAAAATTACTTCCAATTCAATAACGGATTTTATTTACAAGAATATGGATTACCAATGGAGTTCCCAGTTTCAGGAGCCTTAGCAAATATTTTTGTAAACCAGATTGAACAGATGATTTTCATAAAAATAGTAGCAAAAGAATACAATATATTATATTGGTTCAGGTATAGGGACGACTTCCTTTGCTTAATATATGAACCATAAACAAAAATTGAAAAAGTACACACTGACATCAACAAGGTACATAAGAATATAAAATTCGCAATTGAAAGAGAACGGAATTACCAAATTAACTTTCTGGATATAACAATCAAAAAACAAATCAATAAACATTTGTTTGAAATTTACCATAAGGCCCCAACAACGGATCGATCCCATTGATGATGCCTTAGAGCAAGAAAAAGGCGAAACGCGTCTGGGAAAAATAAATTAAGTTGCAGCAAGAAAAGGTGGTTTTATTTACAAAACAATTAAAGCTGAAGCCCTTTCTTCAGTCTCCTTAGGGTAACACAGTACAGTCCAGAGTGGATCGTTGCACCATAGCCGGCCACTGTGGCCGAGCGGTTCTAAGCGCTTCAGTCCGGAACCACGCTGCTGCTACGGTCGCAGGTTCGAATCCTGCCTCGGGCAAAGATGTGTGTGATGTCCTTAGGTTAGTTAGGTTTACGTAGTTCTAAGTCTAAGGGACTGATGACCTCAGATGTTAAGTCGCATGGTGCATAGAGACATTTGAACCATTTTTTTTGTTGCACCATAAGGGAAGACATCAAACAAAATAACCCCTTCAGAGTACCAGAAGATCGTCACCATAACATTACCGGCTGAGGATGCGGTTTTGAACATTTTCTTTAGAGGAGAGGTAATGTGGTGCCAATTGTTGGATTGCCGTTTTCTTTGTGGTTCGAAGTGATGAACCAATATTGCATCGTCTGTGACGATATTCGACAAAAAATTGTCGCGATCAGCCTCGTAATGCGTAAGCAACTCTGCACATATGGTCCATTGTTATTGTTTATGGTCTTCTGCTAGGCGGCGAGGAGTCCAGCGGACAGATACCTTTGAGTACCCCAACTGGTGGACGAGTGTGTCGGCACTGCCAAGAGAGACGTCCAGTTACGCAGCAAGTTGTTTGATTGAGATCCGTCGATCACCTCGAATGAGAACGTCCACAGTTTCCATGATTGCAGGCGTCACAGCTATGTGGAACCGTCCGGCACGTGGGAGATCCGATAGGTTTGTGTTACTCTGCAAATGCCTATGAATATATGCGATGCTCTAGTTTTCCGCCAAAAGAAACTCAGTACAGGTCTCTGCCTTGACCGCACCTCTGTTACAGATGCCATTGTGAAGGCTACGTATATTACAGCCACTTCATGAAACTCCAGGGGCTGAAGTGGAAATATTCCACGATGTCCCACAACAAATTCCGCATTATTTAACCGAAACTGGCCGAGAAAAAAAAGTGTGGCACTATGTATTGAACGCCCCTCGCATTAACAGCTGGCCTTCTAGCTGTGACAAGTCCAGTTTTGCTGACCTGGCGCCTTCTGAGCAGTGGGCCTCCTGCATCTACATCTACATCTACATGGATACTCTGCAAATCACATTTAAGTTCCTGGCAGAGGGTTCATCGAACCAGCTTCACAATTCTCTATTATTCCAATCTCGTTTAGCGCGTGGAAAGAATGAACACTTACATCTTTCCGTACGAGCTCTGATTTCCCTTATTTTATCGTGGTGATAGTTCCGCCCTATGTAGGTCGGTGTCAACAAAATATTTTCGCAGTCGGAGGAGAAAGTTGGTGATTGGAATTTCGTGAGAAGATTCCGTCGCAACGAAAAATGCCTTTCTTTTAATGATTTCCAGCCCAAATCCTATATCATTTCTATGACTTTTTCTCCCATATTTAGCGATAATACAACACGTGCTGCCTTTCTTTGAACTTTTTCGATGTACTCCGTCAGTCCTACCTGGTAAGGATCCCACAGCGCGCAGCAGTGTTCTAGAAGAGGACGGACAAGAGTAGTGCAGGCAGTCTCCTTACTAGATCTGTTAAATTTTCTAAGTGTCCTGCCAATAAAACGCAGTCTTTGGTTAGCCTTCCCCACAACATTTTCTATGTGTTCTTTCCGATTTACGTTGTTCGTAATTGTAATGCCTAGGTATTTAGTTGAATTTACGGCTTTTAGATTAGACTGATTTATCGTGTAACCGAAGTTTAGCGAGTTCCTTATAGCACTCATGTGGATGACCTCACACTTTTTGTTATTTAGGATCAACTGCCACTTTTCGTACCATTCAGTTATTTTTTCTAAATCGTTTTGCAATTTGCTTTTGATCTTCTGATGACTTTGTTAGTCGATAAACGACAGCGTTATCTGGAAACAACCGAAGACGGCTGCTCAGATTGTCTCCCAAATGGTTTATATAGATAAGGAACAGCAAAGGGCTTAAAACACTACCTTGGGGAACGCCTGAAATCACTTTTGTTTTACTCGATGACTTTCCGTCAGTTACTACTAACTGTAACCTCTCTGAGAGGAAATCGCATATTCAGTCGCATAACTGAGATGATATTCCATAAGCACGCAATTTCACTACGAGCCGCTTGTGTGGTACAGTGTCAAAAGCCTTCCGGAAATCCAGGAATACGGAATCGATCTGAAATCCCTTGTCCATAGGTCAGTCATCAGACGCAGCTGGTCTCCTACACAGGCGGCCTACAGTTCGGACCCAGGGCAGTGTAGCTGTCCATTCGTCTTGCCTGGCAGGGCAAATATCGACGCTGCTCGCTGCTGCTTGCGTATGCAGGGATTGTAGCTGAAAGCCTTCTCCCTGCGTTGCGTCATCGGCGTCATTCTAGGAACCTCAGCGCTGTTCGTTCTGGGCAGCCAGGTTGTCTGTCTCCCGTCCACACTTACGAGCTGCCTTGGTGCTGTTGCTAGCGATACTCTTCCGTCTGGGCGGCGTGTAGCCGCGGTGCAGTCTCTTGACGGTGCACCTCTGCCACCGTAAACAGCCTGCGTCCTGGCGGGCGAGGGTATGCCCGAGTACCGTCACTATCGTGTAAACCACTGAGTAATAAAATGTCTGATTAATAATTATGCTTCCATGAACAGCCATCGATCAACATCCCGACAACGACCCACCACCTGAGCGCAACTCTGCCGTTAATCAGTGATTCAATAATGAAGATTTTATTCCAAATTATTCTCTAAATGCGAATTTCATGACATCAGCTGCAATATTATTCAGTTGTGACGTACGAAAATCTGTACCGGACCGGGACTCGAACCCGGATTTTCTGCCTATCGCAACTGCTCATTTTTAATTTTTCAGGGTTCCGTTAAAACGGATAACAACTGACAAAAAATTTTCTTTGCGTGATATGATTACAGATTAACAATTTCCTGATTTTTTCGTTTACTTGTACTGCGAAACCTTGCTTCTTGCCAAATTTCATGATTCTAGGTAGTAGCAACTAAAGTATACGGTAATCTGGCGGTGTAACAAATTTAAGCTTCTAAATCACTGCAGCCAAAAGATGCGGCTATTTATGTCAAAATTTTAAATTTCGCCAACAAACTCATCAAAAACTATACGATATTTCCCACTGACCTAGAATCATGAAATTTGGCGAGAAGCAAGGTTTCACAGTACAAGTAACGGAAAAATATCCATAAATTGTTAATTTGTAATTATGTCAAACTAAAAAATACTTTTGTCATTTTTTACCCGTCTGTCAGTTTCTCAGTCTGCTAAGATTTTTTTTTTCCTCAGGAAGTAGTAGACTTACCAAACCTAAATTTATGTCATATACTGAAGTCTGTACTCCCTTCGTAGAATAAAAGAAATAAGCTTCTACGTCGATGCCATTAAAAAATACGGCAATTGACGTTACATGTTTTCATACTCGCAAACTCACTCATTAAAACTTATAGGGTACTTCCTACTACCTAGAATCATGAAATCTGGCAAGAAGCAAGCTTTCGCAGTACAAGTAAACGAAAAAATCCGGAAATTGTTAATCTGTAATCATATCACGCAAAGAAAATTTTTTGTCAGTTGTTATCCGAATGTCTGTTCGTCTGTTAAGACCCATTTTCCCGAGGAACGAGTTGATGCATGAAGATCAAATCTGTGTCACATGCTAAGATCTATGGTCCCTACAAGGGGTATAAAATTTAAACTTCTAAGACAATGTAATTAAAATAAAAGACTATTTATGTCATATAATTTGACACTCGCAATGTCATTCATCAAAACATATAGGGTGCATCCCGTTGACACAGAACAACGAAATTTTGCAAGAAGCAAGTTTTCACAGTACAACTAAAGGGGAAAAAATCTGAAAATTATTAAATTGTAATTATATCTCATAAAAATATATTTTTGCCATTAGAACTTACATTAATTATCATCTGTCAAAAGCACGGAAGAAAATTATTACTAGATGCAAACATAAAATGTAAGCTGCATTTATGTTGCAGTAGGAAAACAAACTACATTTTATTAGATCTACCGAGCGAAGTGGTGCAATGGTTAGAACACTGGAGTCCCCTTCGGGAGGACGATGGTTCAACCCGCCTCCGGCAATCCAGATATATGTATTCCATTATTTCCCTATATCGCCCCAGGCCAGTGTCAGGATGGCTGCTTTGAAAGAACTCGGCGGATTTCCTTCCCCATCCGTGACACAATCCGAGCTTGTGCTCCGTCTCCGTCGGCGGGGCGTTAAACCCAATATTCCTTCCTTGCCTCTTTATCTATATACCGGGTGATCAAAAAGTCAGTATAAATTTGAAAACTGAATTAATCACGGAATAATGTAGATAGAGAGGTACAAATTGACACACATGCTTGGAATGACATGGGGTTTTATTAGAACCAAAAAATTACAAAAGTTCAAAGAAAGTCCCACAGATGGCGCTTCATCTGATCAGAATAGCAATAATTAGCATAACAAAGTAAGACAAAGCAAAGATGATGTTCTCTACAGGAAATGCTCAATATGTCCACTATCGTTCCTCAACAATAGCTGTAGTCGAGGAATAATGTGAACAGCACTGTAAAGCATGTCCGGAGTTATGGTGAGGCATTGGCGTCGGATGTTGTCTTTCAGCATCCCTAGAGATGTCGGTCGATCACGGTACACTTGCGACTTCAGGTAACCCCAAAGCCAATAATCGCACGGACTGAGATCTGGGGACCTGGGAGGCCAAGCATGACGAAAGTGGCGGCTGAGCACACGATCATCACCAAACGACGCGCGCAAGAGATCTTTCACGCGTCTAGCAATATGGGGTGGAGCGCCATCCTGCATAAACATTGTACGTTCCAGCATGTGTTTATCAGCCAGGCTGGGGATGATGCGATTCCGTAACATATCGGCGTACCTCACGATAGCAGTTACAAAACCAGAATCACGCATTTCCTCGAAGAAAAAAGGCCCGATAAAGGTAGATGTGGTAAATCCAACCCATACCGTGACTTTCTAGTTTCCAAGACAGTTCTAGTATTTTCGGTAGCCCAAATTCTGCAGTTGTGGGTGTTGACAGACCCTCGGAGCGTGAAATGAGCTTCGTCGGTCCACATCACGCTACTCAATCAATCATCTTCCGCCATCTTTTGCAACGTCCTCATCGCAAATGCCCTTCGCTTCACTAAATCACTGATTCTCTCTCTCATTACATCTCCTTTTATACACGATTGTCATGCGCAGTCACTGACGTTTTGCTGTCCAGCGCCATCTGTCGGACATTCTGTGAACTTTTTTTTTTTTTTTTTTTGTTCTAATAAAACCCCATGTCATTCCAAGCACGTGTGTCAATTTTTACCTCCCTATCTACATTGTTCCGTGGTTTATTAAGTTTTCAAATTTATACTTTTTGATCACCCGGTATGTATGCTGAAGCCGCCTCTTGTCTTCTTTTTGTGTGTCCGGGCTCGTCTCAAGAAGTACAGTAGAGGTTTTGATATGGTCTTGGAATTACCGGAACCACTATCTTGCCAGTATTGTAAAACAGTTAAGATCCTTAGACGCCAGGAAGGCATCTGGCCTAGACGGTACTCCCGTAAGATGTCTGTGCTACAAATATAGCAACATTCTTATCCATCATCTATCAGATATCATTGGAACAGGGGAAAGTTCCACGGGACTGGAAGAAGGCCCAGATCATAGCAATCTATAAAAAAAGGTAGAGAATCGGATGCACATAATTACAGGCCAATCACTGACATCGATTTGTTGTAGAATCATGTAACATATTTTGTGTTCAGACATAATGACCTTCCTACACTCTGAGAAGCTCATCTGCAGAAACCAGAACGGTTTTAGGAAACAGCGGTCGTGCGAGACACAGTTGGCCCTCTTTGTGCATGATATACAACAGGCTCTAGATACCGGCTCCCAGGTTGATGCTATATTCCTCGACTTTCGAAAAGCATTCGACTCAGTTGCGCAATGCCACTTGCTCCAAAAAGAGTGCGCTTACGGTCTGTCTAATGACATATGCGGTTGGATAGATGTTTTCTAAAAGACAGAGAGCAGAAACAAGCGTAACATCAGGTGTGCCCCAAGGCAGCGTAATAGGTCCGCTGCTTTTTACGATTTACGTAAACGGTCTGTTTGATGGTATTGACGGGGAATTAGACTGTTTGTCGATGATGCTGTAGTCTACAGTAAAGTAGTATCACACGAAAGTTGTGAACAAATCAATGAGGATTTGCAGAAAATAAATGCGTGGTGCAGTTATCTCTCAATATCAGTAAGTGTAACCTCACGCGTATAACAAAGCGAAAATCCCCATTAATGTAAGAGTACAAAATAAATGCCCAGTCTTTGGAAACGGTAACATCCGTCAAGTATGTGGGTGTGACTAATCGAAACGATCTCACATGGAGCGATCAGATTACACAAATAACGGGTAAGGCGAACTCTAGATTGCGGTTATTGGTAGACTCCTGAAGCGATGCAGTCCTTCAACAAAGCAAATTGCTTACAATAGTTTAGTTCGTCCAGTCTTAAGAGTATTGTTCGTCTGTATGGGACCCTTGCCAGTTGGGTCTGAGTCAAGAGATTAAGAAGGTCCAAAGAAGAGCGGCGCGATTCGTGACTGGTACATTTAGCCATCGCGAGAGCATTACAAATCCCATAGAAAGTTTGAAGTGGAACACACTTGCAGATAGACGACGCGCTAAAGGGATGGGGCTGCTCACTAAATTCCAAAGTCCGATCTTCGCCGAGGATGTAGAGAATGTATTATTACCACCTGCGCATTGTAGTGCAAAATGATGGGTGGGTTGCGCAGAAAGTGTCCCTGCTTCTTTCGAAAAGCTGGTCGCAGGTGATGCGCCAAAAACTAAAAGTAATACAGTGCATTGACGGTCTGCCGTAGAGGAACAACAAGTGCGTCAGAGCTGCCGTATGGTGAAAGTTATGGTGATTCTCGTGTACGACTGTGATGGTGTTATCCTAACGCTCTACGTTCCTCCACGGCAGACCGTCAGTGCACAGTATTGCTGTTCGTTTTTGGAGCACCACCTGCGACCAGCTTTTCGAAAGAAGCGGCGACACTTTCTGCGCAACCCACCCATCATTTTGCACGGCAGTGCGCAGGCGCATACAGCGCAAGCTGTGGCTGCTCTGTTCGGTCTATGGGACTGGGAAGAACTGTACCATCCACCACACTTAAGTCCTTGTGACTTTGATTTGATTCCGAAGATGAGGGAACCACTTCGTGGCATTCGCTTCAGAACTGTTCCAGAGATTCGACAGTAGACCACTCCATTCTCACCATGAACAGAACAGGCTCTGCTAACGGTATACTACGCCTTCCACATCGCTGGCAACGGGTCCTACACAATGCTGGTGACTACTTTGAAGGACAGTAACAGGTGCAAACATGTAACTCTCTTGTATCAGTTGTGAATAAATAGTTGCCACTGTTTAAGTTCCAACCGTCGTATATCGACATTATTAAAATATGTAGCAACTGGCATTTATGGACATGAACGGAGTAGCTGGCAGACAACCTCGTTTCATGTTACAAAATGTCCAGTGCTTGCTGTAATGACATATAACTGGCAAAGTGACATTTTGTTACGTGATCGAAAATATGGAAAAAACTGTTTTGATTGACTTCTAGTTGATCATTTGATATTCTGTCGGGCAATCTTTCATTGCTATAATAAATCTACACTATGCAACACTCTCATATTTTGTTGGATATCTATGATTTTACTTTTCGCATTTTTCTTGTGTAATCGAAATGCTGTTTTATACTCTCTGAGTCTAGTTGAGAATGAACGCCATGTCTGTCCAATATAAAGTTTATTGCAGGTTTATAGCCCCTCCACGCCCACACCGGCATGGTGGCCAACACAAAAGGTCTACTGCCATCTTAGTATATTGGCTAGTTTTCACTAAGCGATGTCTCGCAGGATGTGGGTGCTGCGATGTTTGCGTACGTATGGCTATGATTAATTATTAATAGCGCGGGATTAGCCGAGCGGTCTGCGGCGCTGGTTCCGGCGGAGGTTCGAGTCCTCCCTCGGGCGTGGGTGTGTGTGTTTGTACTTAGGATGATTTAGGTTAAGTAGTGTGTAAGCTTAGAGACTGATGACCTTAGCAGTTAAGTCCCATAAGAAAAAATAGAAAAAAAATCATTAATACGCGCACATCTGAAGATAGATTGGGTCGAAAGTTGAACGAAGGGTAGAGGTTTGAAGGGCAGAGGAAAAAATGTGCCTTGGCAAGAGCCAAGGGAAAATACCTCTGCGATAGTTCGGTCGGGTTGTAAGAGTAGTAGTGATTTTCTTGCTGCCTGCGTCAGGTCATGCAAGGGTGGGCTTTGTTAGTAGTGGGTATCATGCAGACGGATACCTTTGACGTTGTGCAGCGGTGTTATCCGGCGGCTGGATGTGTGTACCGGTGTTGACTTCGCGGTCAGTATCAGCATACCTGTAACAGTTGGGTTCATCATCGTTTAGTGTCAGAAAGGTCGTATATCGGATTCACAGTGTAGCAGTGTTGGCTGTTTTTTGTGCGTATTTGATTTACGAAAATAGTGTATTTTTAGGCGATCTGGGCCAATAAACTTCTGTAATAAGAGGAACAACCGTGTTTATAAAACGAGCACCTTGTACATATTTTCAAAGAATAAGATTTGCTATTGTCATCCAACAAAGCCTAGTACTTCGAAAAACTTCTTTCTGCTTCAGATGACACAAGAGGAGCATATTTAAATCGAACAATTTCTTTTGGAACTAAATCCAAATGATTATAAGAAAACTTTTCGCCCAACAAAATAATATAAATGGAACACAGTGCTTGAAAAGTTAATTCTTTTTGAACTCGTTTTTTTCATTTTTTCTGATATTTCTTTTTCCATTTTAGCCCAAACATCTGAGTTTTTCACAATTTTTCCACTTGTCTCATCTGCCTCACTAGTGGCACTTCTGATTGCTCCAAAGTAGGTACGGCAACAGAAATAAACCCAGAATTTGATTTTATGTACGAAATTTTGGCTGGAATTTCAGCATTAGACATTAATTCTTGGGCTAATTCAATTGTAGCTGTTTCATTGCACAGCACGTAGCAGTTGCTGTATTGTCAAAATGGGAAGTGGTAGTAAGGAAATATCTAGATCTAACAACTGAAATGCTGCAACACGTGAAGGGACTTTCAAAAATACCTTTTTGATACACCCAGTAAATTTTCCATCAGTGAATTCACAACGCATCTCTTCTCAGTTCTGGTTTAGACATGAGCTTAACAGATCACATGCAACGTTTTACTGTATAACACTCTTAGTGAATAGCAAACTTTCCACAGTATAAGCATCCGTTATTAAGAGTAGTGCATAGTCATACTTCACACCTCTGGGCCGTACGACAACGTAGATAAGCCGAACAGTTTAGCCATGCTGTTAAGAATTAATTTTCTGAACGTTCGCACATTATTAGAAACTTTTCTCCAGGGCCATCTTATTTTAAAGTTCCCACAATGACAATGTAACAATATATTTTTCCACAGAGTCTGTGGTTTCATCAGATGATATTAATATTGTTTTATTAGCTACCCGTTGTCTGATTTGTTGCACTGTTTTTTCGTAGCTTCATCCGACGTAGTCCTTTCTTAATGTGAGATAATCAGGAAGAAATCCATGTTCCAGTTTTATAAAATTTAGCTGCATATTAAACTATTGCGCTCATGATATAAACTCGCAATATAAACATGTACATGAATGTATAAACACCTGAGGATAGGCATTAGGCTGAAACCTTCCGTGTGACGAATAAATAATCTTTTGTGACTGGTAGCGGAAATTTTTCTACACCCTATAAAGGAACAGTCACGGAGTTCAACACCATGGATAAAATTCAGAGAACCAATCGAGTTACACCGAATACCCGTTGATCCTATGGAGACGCTGGCGGTCGTCATTTCAAGTGAGCTCTGCGTTTTGACGGGCGTGATAAGCGATGTGACAAGCGTAACTTTTCAGAGTTGCATTTTCAATACGTTTATACGATAACTCAGCAAAAGCCGCTACGTATCGATCTTACTTCGTGTATTTTCGATTTCGCGATCTGCAGTAGTGGAGTGGTCAACCTAACCTGCCACATTCTCTCCACGAATGCGTCGCCAAAATTAAGTGAGAAGCTGCGAGTAATAATTCTTGCTCACAGAAAGCTTACGAATACTTTTCTTGACAGGTTTGATAGCTCTGCTCCTGGCAGTTATTGTACATAGGTCGAACCTTTGCAGTTTTAGCGCCAAGTGGAATACGAATGAACTACGAGAACAAGATGACGAAGCAGTGATCAGGGATCGAACTTCCGTGTTTTTGGGGCCAAGTGGGATACGAGTTGTTGACATCTGTGACGCTTTCCTGGCAGTGTGGTATGTATCTTTAAGGGGCTCCGGAAAGGCTCAAAATCATGAAAAGTTCAATTTTTACTTTTTTGCGTTTTCTGAATCTGCAGACTATTACCTTTTAATAGATATATAATTTATTCAATTCCGAAGACTACAACTACTTTTAAATTTTTTTTGAAATGTGTTCTACATGGGCGTGACCCACTGTGGCGCTGTTAAACTGCTGTCAAATGGTGTTATTATTAACGTCCGTGTTCATCAGGTACATTTTAGTGATGTGAGATAACGTATGTGTTGTGGCTAACCTGTGATGGTTCAATATATATCGCTGGTGTGATTGTCGATTGTTTCATGTTTATTTACTCTGTCGTTATCTCGAAAATATTCGTAATTAATTCTGTTTCTTGAGTCTCTGTTTTGTTGAAGTATAATAATGAGTAAAAGTAAAGTTACTAGAAATCCTCTGAAGGCTTTTAAGAAAAGGAGAAATGTTGGAAAGCCAAAGGTATGTGTTATTACTGTAAACAATAAAGACGATAACCAAGTGAGTGAACCTAACCTCTCAAGTACACCTGCCCATAGCAGTCAAAGTGGGAAAGAAAATACTTCACAGAAGAAGCTTGGTTCAATGAGTGAAAACTATGAATGTTTTACGGGCGAATCGGATGTGAATGAAATATTTGATATGTCGGTTCTCAAAGGAATTTTTTCAATCTGTGTAAGATGTATTCATTGTAGTGAAGTTGGTCAGGAACTCTTCATAATAAAGCATGTAGGACTTGCTAGTAAAATACAACCGAAATGTGATGAGTGTTCATACATGACCACCTTTTGGAACAGTGTTGCAGTAACTGTAACTGAAGAAAATGGTAGCAAAATCTACGAACACAACATTAGATTTGTTTATTCCTTGCGTTCAGTTGGTAAGGGTGCTACTGCAGGTGCAGTTTTCTGTGGCATCATGAATCTTCCAAATCCCCCAACCAAGTTTAGACCTATAATAAATTAATAGGGTCTAAAGTAGAAGATGTCTGTATAGAATCTATGAAGAACGCTGTGGAAGAGGCAGTAATGGAAAATAATGGTAACAGAGATTTGACTGCAGCGTTCGATGGTACCTGGCATAAACGGGGACACACATCTCTTCATGGTGTAGTATCTGCCACCAGTATGTATACAGGGAAAGTTTTAGATGTAGCAGTAATATCAAAGTATTGTAGATGTCCACAAAAATATAAAGGTACACATGAAAATAATTGCAAAGCTAACTATAGTGGCAGTAGTGGAGGAATGGAAGTGGCTGGTGTTGCCAGTATATTCCAGCGTTCTGAGGCGTGTGACAAAGTGCGATATGTTAATTACCTTGGTCACGGTGATTCTAAAAGTTTCAAACATGTTCAAGGACTGAAGCCCTATGGTGATGATGTTGTAGTGCAGAAATTTGAGTGTATTGGACACGTACAGAAGCGAATGGGAACAAGACTTCGGCGACTGAAAGCTTCGTACAAAAAACAAAAACTCAGTGATGGTAAAGGGTTGGATGGGAAGGGAAGGTTAACTGACAGTGTAATTGACAAAATACAGAACTATTATGGAATGGCTATTAGGCAAAATACACAAAGTGTCGACGAAATGAAGAAGGCTGTTTGGGCTCTTTTTTTTTCATACTTCTTCAACCGATGAAAATCCCCAACATAGCTTTTGTCCCAAAGAAGAAGACAGTTGGTGTAAATATAACAAAGGATTGCTAACTGGTGAAGTGTACACTCATAAGCATAGTCTGCCTCATGCAATAATGGAGGTGATAAAACCTATTTTCAGAGACTTAGCAGCACCTGAACTGTTGAAAAAGTGTATTCACGGAAAAACTCAAAACCCCAATGAAAGTGTAAATAGTGTTATATGGTCGAGAATCCCCAGGACTGTATTTGTTGGAATAGAAACACTTCACTCTGGTGTGTATGATGCTGTTGCGACTTTCAATGATGGCAACATTGTAAGGTGCAAGGTATTTAGAAATATGGGAATGAAGATAGGTTCTAACATGGTACGAGCGATGCTTGCTTTAGACAAGGAACGCCTTCGGGCTGCAGACAGGGCTGTAAAGAGTCTAGAAATACAAGCAAGAGTAAACAGGAGGAGGAACAAGAGGAAGCTGGAGGAGGAGTTTGCAGAGTATGAAGATAATCCATCCTATGGACCTGGAATGCACTAAAAA
This sequence comes from Schistocerca serialis cubense, assembly GCF_023864345.2. Taxonomy (NCBI): domain Eukaryota; kingdom Metazoa; phylum Arthropoda; class Insecta; order Orthoptera; family Acrididae; genus Schistocerca; species Schistocerca serialis. The sequence continues at coordinate 1,025,395,279 of NC_064638.1, forward strand.
GTTAATCCAATCTTTGTCGCTCGATTCCCAAAACTTTTATTTTCTCATACTAATTACATGTTTTCTAAGGATCTTCCAAACATATTTGTTTCAAACTTTCAGTAAATGTTACACAGTACCTTCTGCATAATTTAACACAGCCTTTTTCCAAAAAGCTGTATATTTTTGAATATATAAATAAAAAATTGCAAAAAAAATGTTGTGAATTTTCATTACAATTGAAAAAAATCATCTTTAATAACTGAACTAAAATTTTGTAAAATCCCTGTGTTAAGTTGTAGCCCATATTCCAATAAATAATCTGTAAAAAGTTCAACTTCCTACCTCAAATACTTTGTGAGGAAAGATGTAATTTATAAGCGTTATTTTAACATTGCAAGTATAGGGCGTTCCGGAGCCCCTTAACGGTGCTGTGTTGTAGCAGTCGAATTTTTTGGCTACTTTTCAAGGCCGCGCAGCTACCCTCATTCATCTTCTTTTCGAGACCATCATGCAAAGAACAGATATAGATTATCGTAAATATAATACCTTAGGAATTTTGACTGGTTTACGAATAAGAAAACAAGTATTCTTGTACAGTGTCCTTATAAAATGCATAAGGTGTGCTACTTGCTTCAATTTGCTAACGATTAGTAGTTCAGTGAAGCCGCACAAAGCGGGTACAAATGCAGAGTTAGAAGAGTTTAATGTTGTATTTAGAGCTGTTTTCAGTCGTAACAGTGTGGTTTTTCGAGCGGCAGACACCGGGAAAAGAGTATAATTATACACTGAAGCGCCAAAGAAACTAGTGTAGGCAATGCGTATTCAAATGCAGAGGGCCGGCCGGGGTGGCCGAGCGGTTCTAGTCGCTACAGTCTGGAGCCGCGTGACCGCTACGGTCGCAGGTTCGAATCCTGCTTCGGGCATGGATGTGTGTGATGTCCTTAGATTAGTTAGGGTTAAGTAGTTCTAAGTTCTAGGGGGCGGATGACCACAGAAGTTAAGTCCCATAGTGCTCAGAGCCATTTGAACAGAGATATATAAACAGGTAAAATACGGCGCTGCGTCGTCAATGCCTATATAAGACAACAAATATCTGGAGCAGTTGTTAGACCGGTTACTGGTGCTGAAATAGCAGGTTATCAAGATTTAAGTGAGCTTGAACATGGTGTTATAGTCCGCGCACGAGCGATGGGACACAGCATCTTCGAGGTAGCGACGAAGTGGCGATTTTCCAGTACGACCATTTCTCGAGTGAACCGTGAATATCAGGAATCTGGTAAAACATCAAATCTCCGACGTCGCTGCGGCCGGAAAAATATCCTACAAGAACGGGAGCAATGACGGCTGAAGAGAATCGTTCAACGTGACAGAAGTGCAACCCTTCCGCAAATTGCTGCAGATTTCAATGTTGGGCCATCAACAAGTGTCAGCGTACGAACCTTTCAACAAAACATCATCGACATGGGCTTTCGGAGCCGAAGGCCCACTCGTGCACTCTTGATGAGTGCACGACACAAAGCTTTACGTACGCCACCGGTAGCTCAGTGGTCAGCGCGACAGAATGTCAATCCTAAGGGCCCGGGTTCGATTCCTGGCTGAGTCGGAGATTTTCTCCGCTCAGGGAGTGGGTGTTGTGTTGTCCTAATTATCATCATTTCATCCCCATCGACGCGCATGTCGTCGAAGTGGCGTCAAATCGAAAGACTTGTACCCGGCGAACGGTCTACCCGACGGGAGGCCCTAGTCACACATTCATACAAAGCTTTACGCCTCGCCTGGGCCCGTCAACACCGACATTGGACTGTTGATGAATGCAAAAATGTTGCCTGGTCGGGCGAGTCTCAGATGTTCAGATGTGTGTGAAATCGTATGGGACTTATCTGCTATGGTGATCAGTCCCTAAGCTTACACAAGACTTAACCTAAATTATCCTAAGGACATGCCAGAGGGAGGACTCGAACCTTCGCCGGGACCAGCCGCACAGTCCATGACTGCAGCGCAGAAGACCGCTTGGCTAATCCCGCGGGCCGGGCGAGTCCCGTTTCAAATTGTATCGAGCGGATGGACACGTACGGGTATGGAGACAACCTCGTGAATCCATGGACCCTGTATGTCACCAGGGGATTGTTCAAGCTTGTGGAGGCTCTGTAATGGTCTGGGGCTTGTGCAGTTGGAGCGATATGGGACTCCTGATACGTCTAGATACTACTCTGACAGGTGACACGTACGTAAGTGTCCTGTATGATCACCTGTATCCATAGATGTCCATTGTGCATTCCGACGGACTTAGGATATTCCAGCATGACAACGTGACAACCCACACGTCAAGAATTGCTACAGAGTGGCCCCAGAAACACTCTTCTGAGTTTAAACGCTTCCGCTGGCCACCAAACTCCCCAGGCGTAAACATTATTGAGCATATCTAGGATGCCTTGCAACGTGAGATCTCCATCCCCTCGTACTCTTTCGTACTTATGGACAGCCCTGCAGGAACCATGCTGTCAATTCCGTCTAGCACTACTTCAGATATTAGTCGAGTCCATGCCATGTCGTGTTGCGGCACTTCCGCGAGCTCGTGGGGACCCTACAGGATATTAGGAAGGTGTACCAGTTTCTTGGCTCTTCAGTGTATGTTTCTTGCATAAAGCCGTCGGCACACGGACCGTGCTGTCAAACGTTACCGTTGAGCGTGCCAAGTTCAACGTGCTGCTGAACGCTCAGTAACGATGCGACTTCTGCATACCGTACGTGGGCCCCCAACGTGGTATACGCGATCGCAACGCACTCCAGCGGCAGTTGAGGGATGTTTCTAGTTCGTAAATCACACTGTTTACTCAACGCGCGCGTGTAAAATTCCCTCTTTGGCTCTATTAAAACGCACATTTCCTCCATCTTCCACGAAAAGGAAAGTACCATGTCCAATCAATAAGGACACAGGCTTATAAGAGTTCCATTACAAACAGTGCAGTACAAATTTGGAATCCTTCTCTGCATACGATAAACATTATTTCACAATTCCCACATTTTAGTAAAACCCCAAGGTCAGTATTACTTGATCACTGTTCCTACCCAGTAGCAGAATCTTTGCAACATGTGAATTATGAAACGTAAAAGAAAAAGGAGCAAAATATCTTTATACAAGTAGCGCAAGCTGTCCTGTAGATTAAACCAATTGAACAAAGTCACCCCTCAAAACAAGGTGAACTTATAGTTACATAACATCAAATATTATAGTACATACTTATATTAAATTAATAATAAAGTATCAGAACCTAATAAAAACGCGAATGTTTGGAAATAAAATTTAGGAGTGTCAAAATGCGAAACACCGCCCCAACTATCAAATCAGTACAAACCAACAACCCACTGTTTATAAGTACTCATAGTATGTTACCCCTTGCAGAAAACCTTATCGTAGGTATGTTACTAATTGAAATTTAATAATAACAAATTGTACCAAGAACAATGCGTTTTGGTTGGATCTTCAGTGTGTCGCTGCCTTCAAATAGCCTACTCTCATAATACGCAAGTTACAATAATTCTTTTGCCACGAATATGATGTTCCTCATGATTTTATTAGAACGAATCACACAGTTAACAACGCGTTTTCCAGTGATTCTCAATTTGCTGGTGCTCAGAAACAGCATATATATATATATATATATATATATATATATATATATATATATAGGCTTGAAATGAATGGCAATATGGCGCCTCACAACTCTGTACTGAAGGGAGACGGCGTGCGTGTGACGTAGGTGGCGTTGTGCCATCTCATTGGTCAACTCTCAGACGCACGCTCAGAATATCTGACATGCCAGATATTGCTATATACGTTTGGAAAGACTCCCGTATTCCATGCTATGACGTCAAAAACTCGGCACGCTCAACGCTCAACTTTCGGATGCACGGTCCGTGTGCCGATGGCTTAAGGAAAAGTCTAAGAAAAGCAGCGTAAATGTTGCAGAGGTCATAGGAAGAAAGCGCTTATATCAGAAAGACAGACGGACCACAAGGCGCGCTAGGGGCAGCAGGTTGGGCCGTAGCGAGTCTAAGAGAGTGCAGTCGCTGCTTTTCTGGGAGGCCGGCGGCCGCGCCCACAGAGGCGGCGACAGCGATAACGGCCGCAGGGCTGGCGAGTCAGCGGCAAGCGCAGCCGAGCACGGCTGACGTAGGCGGGAATCACGCGCGGGCAAAGCAGGCGGCGCGAGCCTTTCAGCGCACAAGCCGCCCTCACCAGATAAACACAGCCACGAGAGAATTTGCCTCGAATAAGCAGGAAGCAAGCCAAAAGTTCCTTACTAAAAACCTCCATTCCGTGCGGAAAAGCGAAATGCTGTTGAAGTCTCTGTCTCGAAATCTGGCAGAAAATCCAAAGAGATTCTGGTCGTACGTAAAGTACACCAGCGGCAACACACAATCAATACCTTCGCTGCGCAATTGCAATGGTAATGTTACGGAGAGCAGAGCAACTACAGCGGAGTTACTAAATACGTTTTTCAGAAATTCCTTCACTAGAGAACATAAACTAAATATTGCAGAATTCAAATAAGGAACAGCTGCCAACATCAGGACTTCGATATAAATATCCTCGGTGTAGCAAAGCAGCTTGAAGCACTTAATAAAGGCAGGCCGTCCAGTTCAGACTGTGCAAAGATTATGTTCCCCTCAGAGCATGCTCACCTAATTGCTCCTTACTTAGCTGCCATACAGAACCAGTCACTCAACAATAGATCCGTACCTAGTGTCTGGTATGTTGCACAGATAGCACCAATATTGAAGAAAGAAAATAGGAGTAATCCGCTGAATTACAGACTCGTATCAGTAACATCTATTTGCAATGGGATTTTGGGCACATTCTGTAATCGAACGTTGTGATTTATACAGAAGAAAACGATCTATTAACAAATAGATAGAACAGAATCATATTATATTGTTCTTAGAAACACATCTAGCTCTTTATTTACATGAAATAGTAAGTGCTATCGGCAGTGGATCTTAAGTTGATTCCATATTTCTGGATTTCCAGAACGCTTTTGACAATGTTCCTCATAAACGTCTTCTAATCAAAGAACGTGCCTACGGAGCATCATCTTAGTTGTGTGACTGGATTCGTCATTTCCTGTCAAAAAGGACACAGTTCGTGGTAATGGACGGAAAGTCATCGAGTCAAAGAGAAGTAATATCTGACATTTACCTCGGGGATGTTATATGTCCTCTCCTAGCTAATATAAACGATTTAGGAGACAATCTGAGCAGCCCTTTTAAATTGTTTTCATATGATGCTGTCATTTACCATCTTGTAAAGTCATCAAATTATCAAAACCAATTGCAAAACGATTTAGAAAAGATGTGTGAATAGTAGCAATTGACTAAATAATGAAACGTGTGACGTCATCCACATGAGCACTAATAGGAATCCGCTAATTTGCGATTACACCATAAATCACTCAAATCTAAAGGCTGTGAATTCAACTAAATACTTATGAATTACTGTACCGAATAACTTAAATTGGAACGATCAAATAGATAATAATGTGGGTGAAACTAACCAAAGAATACTATTTACTGCCAGAACACCAAGATACAACAGGTCTACTAAACACACTGCTTACACTACGCTTGTCCGTCCTCTTGTGGAGCGCTGCTGCCCGGTGTGGGATCCGCATCAGACAGGATTTACAGAGGATATTCCAAAAATTCAAGGAATTTTTGCATTAAATCGAAATCAAGGAGAGAGTAGCACGGATAGGATACGCTAGTTAGAGTGGCAATTATTAAAACAAAGGTGTTTTTCGTTGCAGCAGGACCTTTTCACAAAATTTCAGTCACCAACTTTCTTTCCTGAATTCTTTCGCTGGCGCCCACCTGCTTAGGATAATCGTAAGAAAATAACAGCAGTGAGACCTCGCACAAAAAGATTTGTCTTTGTTTTTCACGCACGCTGTCAACAATGAAAGAGAAATACCTCGAAGATGGTTCGATGTACCCTCTGCCAGGCGTTTAATTGTAAATTGCAGAGTAGTTATGCAGACGTGAAATCCGACCCAGTTGTCGCTCCTGGTGAATCATCACATCATTGAACGGTGAAGACTAGGTTAAAGGCAGGCTGAAAAAAATCCGGACTCAGACCATATTTAGATCCTGGGACCTTTCGATATCCACATACGCATTTTACCAGTAGACCACCAACGTACACATATTGTGCTTATCCCTCTTTGTAAGGCTTTTACCATGTAGTTACTTTTGTTGTTGTGGTCTTCAGTCAGGAGACTGGTTTGATATAGCTCTCCACGCTGTTCTATCCTCTTCAAGTCTCTTGCTTTCCAAATAACTACTACAACCTACATCTATTTGAAGCTGTCTGCTGTATTCTTTTCTTAGCGTTCTCTACAAGTTCCCTCTGCCCTTCCCATTTCCGTCTGTTACCAAATTGAGAAGAGCTTCCTGCTACAAGACATGTCCTATCAGCTCATCCCTTCTTGTAGTCAAGTTGTGCCCAATACTGCTTTTTTCCCCAGTTCAGTTCCCATTAATTACTGGATTTATTCATCTAATACTCAAAATTCTTGTATAGCAACGCCATTCAAAAGCTCGTACAGAGGATGGACAAAAATACGGAAACGCTAAAGCACAACACATTAACGTGCCCAATACTGTGTAAGACAACCGTTGACGTTCAAAACCGCTTTCAGTCGTCTTGGAATGAATGAATATAGCTTCTGTGTGGTTCTCAAGAGAATTTATTACCACTCTTCCTGCAAAATTGTGGAACGGTCAGATAATGACGATGGAGGTAGACACCGCTCACGCACAATTAACTCCAAAGTACGCCACAAAGGCTCAATAATGTTGGGATCTGGTGACTGTGGTGACCAGGGGAGTTGTGAAAATACATCCTTGTGCTCGCAAAACCCGTCCTAGACAATTTGAGCTGTGTGAATAGGAGCCCTGCTGTCTTCGAACACAGCATCACCATTACAGAACAAATGTTATGTCGGGGGATGGACTCGATCAGCCACAGTTATCACATAATTCTTGGCGGTAATATGACCTTTCAGAGTAAACATGGACCCATGGAACACCACCATTTTTTTTTTTGAGTCACCAGTCTTCTGACTGGTTTCATGACGCCAGCAACTAATTCCTTTCCTGTGGCTCTTCATCTCGGAGTAGCACTTGCACACTACACGCTCAATTACTATTTAGATATACCCTCTGTAGCTCCATCTAATTCAATGGGAGTTATTCCCTGACGTCTTAATACATCCGTCATCCTGTTCCTCCTTTCATCAGTGTTTTCCATATGTTTGTTTCTTCTTCGATTCTGAGGAGACCATCCTAATTCTTTACCTTACCAGTAACCTAATTTGCAACATTCTTCTGCAGCACCACGTCTCAGACACTTCGATTCTCTTCAGTTTAGATTTTCCTTCAGTCTATGATTCACTGTCATTTGCATTTCCCTATTCACATTTTTTAGCTTTCCTATTACGTTTAAATTCTGACACTTTATGCTCCGAATCTTAGACTGTTGTCCTGATCTTGGTTATTCCATCTTTTTTCTCATGGATAGAACAGCAGGTCGCCAGCCGCGGTGGCCGAGCAGTTCTAGGCGCTTCAGTCTGGAACCGCACGACCGCTACGGTCGCAGGTTCGAATCCTGCATCGGGCATGGATGTGTGTGATGTCCTTAGGATTAGTTAGGTTTACGTAGTTCTAAGTTCTAGCATACTGATGACCACAGAAGTTAAGTTCCATAGTGCTCAGAGCCATTTGAACCCCCTGGCAGGACCTCCCGGAGATCTGAAAGGGCACTAATCCGAAATCTTTTGCCAATGGAGTGACCATCATGACAACATTTTCAGTTACAGACCACTTGTTCTGTGGATACACATTATACGTCTTTAAAGCAGGTAGTTCCATTGCCTCCTGAGTCCTCAGGTTGTTGATCATTGCTAAGTCTTCCCAACACAAAGGCAAGAGGGTGTCCTGAACTCTGTCCACCCCTCTTCGACAAATCCGTTGGCAGAGTGAGGGCGACGTCTTCTGCCGGAAGTCTTTGGCCGCCATTCCTGATCACTTTCATCAAAATTTGAACAGTGCCTGGGATCGAACCCGGAACGTTTTGATTACTAGTCAAAGTGCCCCCCCCCCTTTTCTTTCACCCTCTCCTGGAGAGAAATTTCAAATCAGAGAGCTAATAATTACGTAGGAAACATTTAGTTAAGCTAGATCAACGTTTATAAAAGACTGTATTTCAGTCCTTAATTCCTGCACATGCCTACAATATAGAAACGTAGCATTGTTTTCCGTGAATCATCATTTTTCTATCACTGTTCCGAAGCAGGACACCAAAGAGGATACAACAAATAGAAACCGCGGGATTTAAATCCTCGTTCCGTCATTGATACTTAGATTTTTCACTATTTTCCAAAATCGACATACGCCAAAGCCGCAATATTTCCTTTGTCCTATCCGAGCGTGTTCCATCTCTAACGATTCGACGTTAAGACTTATTACTCCTGTTTATGCGCATGTCAGTACCTAATGTGTCGTAGAAATTTGACACACATGACAAAATATAACAAACCCTGTAACCAGCTTGTTGTATTACTTTTATAAAAATTGTATCAAAACTTTTCTGACTCACCTTGTCTGTCATAGATGTGGCAGGTTAAACTTTTGTCCAGTACACGGCATGTTGGGAATGCGACAGTCGTCACTTTCATTTACCGCTAGTGCGGTAGGGAAATCCATGGGTTGCAGTGTAAGCTATTTCGAATTTCCCCCATACACGAAAGAAGTGTCGCAACATTTTCTGCGGTTCGTGTAACAACTACGTGAATTTTGCTTTGCTTTTACGAAAATCTTATAGGGACATAGACTTTTTGTAAGTATTTGTTTCGCCTCTGTGCTCATACACTGACGAAAAAAAATCGCAGCACCGAATGCTGATTAAAGTAGAGTAATGAAATTTCGAAGTACATTTGTCTAGATGACATAGTTATGTGATTAACACTGCAAGATCACGGGTTAATGTAAGCGCAAGAAAACCATTGCAAATGTGAAATGGTGGTAAACTAACAATCATTTTAACCGTCAGAATGTTGAATGCAAGCATGCAAATGTGGGTGCACAATGTCGTACAGGTCTCGGATGTCAGTTTGTGTGATGAAGTACCACGCCTACTGCACCCCGTTTGTCAATACAGAGACGGTTAATGCTATTTGCAGATGACGCTGGAGTCGTCGTCTGAAGATGTCCCACATGTCCTCGACAGAAGATAGATCTGATGATCGAGCAGGCCACGGCAACACGTCGACATTCTGTAGAGCGCGTTGTGTTACAATATCGGTATGTGGACGAACGTTTACCGCTAGTGCTTACGGCAATAAGTCGTTAGGGAAATCCATGGGTTGCCGTTCATGAACAACATTCCAGCGGTCTTTTGCAACAGGAGAATTCCGGCAGTCACACGACATCGCACCTCAAACCATAAGTCCAGGTGTAGCTCCAGTGTGTCTACAGACAGGTTTGTTGCAGGTCTTCAGCTGGCCTTATTCTAAGCAATACGTGGCCATCGCTGGCACCGAGGCAGAACCAACTTTTCATCACAAAGCAAAACAAACCTCCACCCTGCCCTCCAATCAGCTCTCGCTTGACACCGCTGAAGTCGCAAATGATGGTGGTTTGGGATCAGTGAAATGCACTCTACAGGGCGTCTGTCTCTGAGCTGAATCATAACAGTTCGTTGTGTCACTGTAGCGCCAACAGCTGCTCAAAATGCTGCTGCAGATGCAGTACGATGCGCCGGAACTATACGCCGAACACGATGGGACTTCCGTTTCGGTTATGCTACATGGCCCTCTGGAGTGTGGTCTTCTTGTGACCACAGCTGCCAGCAGTCATATAGAGTGACTATATCCCTGCCAAGTCTCTCTGCAGTATCGCAGAACGAACATCCAGCTTCTCGTAGCCCTATAACAAGACCTCGTTCAAACTCAGTGAGGTGTTGATAACGGCATCTTCGTCTCCTTAAAGACATTCTTAACTAACGTCAACTCACTACGCCCAGTCTCAACGCTAACTAACGCTCACGACCGTTACAGCGTGAACCAGATTTTCATGTTCCTAGTGGCGCTAGTAGCGCTACTCTTATGCGACTGGCGCGAAACTTGAACAGACATCATCTTTCGGATTTAGAAACACGCCTACCAACTTGCGTTTATGCCACAAAACTCTTTCATGGTGTTGCGGTTTTTTTCCATACTGTGTAATTCCTAGACTACAGACGATGCTCCCTGTCAAAACAATAAATGTATTTGCTATCGAAAACAAGAATTTTGTATGCCCTCTGATAACCAATACAAACGATTCAGGAGACAATCTGAGCAGCCCTCTTAAATTGTTTACGTATGGCTCTGAACACTATGTGACTTAACATCTACGGTCATTAGTCCCCTAGAACTTAGAACTACTTAAACTTAACTAACCTAAGGACATCACACAACACCCAGTCATCACGAGCCAGAGAAAATCCCTGAGCCCGCCGGGAATCGAATCCGGGAACCCGGGCGTGGGAAGCGAGAACGCTACCGCACGACCACGAGCTGCGGACCGTTTACGTATGGTGCTGTAATTAACCATCTATTAAGGTCTTCAAATTAGCAAAACCGATTGCAAAACGATTTAGACAAGATACCTGCATGGTGTGAATAGTAGCACTTGACTCTAAATAATGAAACGCGTGACGTCATGCACATGAGCACTAATAGGAATCCGCTAATTTGCGATTACACCATAAATCACACAAATCTAAAGTCCGTGAATTCAACAAAATACTTACGGATTACTGTACGGAATAACGTAAATTGGAACGATCAAACAGATAATGTTGTGGGCAAAACTAACCAAAGAATACTATTTACTGGCAGAACACTTAAAAGATACAACATGTCTACTAAACGGACTGCTTACACTACGCTTGTCCGTCTTCTTGTGGAGCACTGCTGCGCGGTGTGGGATCCGCATCAGACAGGATTTACGGAGGACATTCCAAAAATTCAAGGAATTTTTGCATTAACCCGAAATTGGGGGGAGAGTAGCTCGGATAGGATACGCTAGTTAGAGTGGCAGTCATTAAAACAAAGGTGTTTTTCGTTGCATCAGGACCTTTTCACAAAATTTCAGTCACCAACTTTCTCCCCTGAATGCTTTCGCTGGCGCCCACCTACACAGGATGAACTGATAATCGTAATAAAATAACAGCAGTGAGACCTCGCACAAAAAGATTTGTCTTTGTTTCTCACACACGCTGACAACAATGAAAGAGAAATAGCTTGAAGATGATTCGACGTACCCTCTGCCAGGCATTTAATTGTGAATTGCAGAGTGAAACGTCCCCTTAGAAAAATTACACATGACTATGCTTAAACTGACACACAATATTTTTAGCGCAACGCAATCTTTCAAAAATCCCTACAAAAGAATGGCCCTGACTAACATTAACCTATATGTTTCACAAATCACTTACCTCACAAAAATCTTGGTTGCTCGAATTACTGCAATACAGCGAGCGCCACTACTGCCAGCTAAATAAAAGATTCAAACTACGGAAGGCACTAACTACTGATAGGCACAGTTAGCAAAAGAAAGATTTTGATAGAGAACAAAAAATGTATTTACCTTAATATTGTTCAAAAGTCATAGTATATATAGCAGTTCATGACATCCAGTCTTACAAATGTACTGTCTCTGATGGACACACGTCCAGATCATCGGCTCTCAAATTTCCGCCATCTCTCTCCCCACATCCACCACTGCTGGCGGCTCACCTCCAACTGCGCAACGCTACGCGCTGTTAACTGCCAATTGCCCAACACTACAATGGCCAACAACAATGCAAACCAGCCACAGACTGCTCACAGCACAGCCAGTGATTTTCATACAGAGCGCTACGTGGCGTTACCAATATAAAAACCTAAACAGCCTACTTACATAGTCCTCATGCTCCCCACAAAAAATGTTACAAATTGTTTTGGGCAGTGGCCAATACAGATTTGAAAAAATTTTTCATAATTACAATAACAAAGAAATCAAATGCACACACTTATTGATACAATGTTGCTCAAAAGCTAAAATTTTCTCACAGTCCATAAAGACAGTACTGATGATTCATCACAGTAAAATTGCAGTTTTTTTTTTCAAAGTCTGAGCAGTAAAAGACAATGCACATGGAAGTAGTGGATTTCAATTCAGTCTTGAAGAAGTAGTGTTGCCCTTCCTACAGAAAGACAGTGCTGACTCTTCACATGCAGACAGGTAATGGGCCACAACAGAGCAAACCCACCGCAGAGTCTGTCGAAGTTTTGAAGAATATTGATAGGTAGGTCATCACAGAGCAGACCAACTGTAGTCTTGTTAGAGATTACAGTATTGGTGGGCCACCAGAGGTGCAGACCCACTGCAGTCCTTGTAGAAATAATGGTGTTGGTGAGTCATCAAAGGTGTAGACTCACTGTCGTCCTTGTAGAGATGGCTAGCAGCCATCCGTTGCGAATGTGCAGGTGCACAATCACCATAGAAGAGTCTTGAGGACAATATAGCAAGTCCATGAACCACCACTTGTGCACTCACAATTTTTTTTTTGAAATGTCCTAATAACCAGCAATGCTGTTATCCAGTCCCTTGCTGAATTATTAACACACGTGCAAACACTATCAGTCCCTACTTCTCACATATTGTCCATATACTATGACCAACAGAAACGTGTGCATTGAAATGTAACTTACAAGTTACTTAATTTGATGAACTGGTGTCAATTACAATTTTATAACATAAGAATACAATAACAAAGGTACAAAATACATCATTAAAAACATAATAATACAGATAACATTTGTAGTAATACAGGCTTTACAAAACGCTAGGAATAAACATATACATGAGTGTTACAGGAATTATGACATAAGTAAATATATAAAATAATGAAAATAGTTTTTGAAACATTAATTTCACATATGAGCATTGAAACAGAACAGAATTAATAATGTCTATAAACATCTGTACAAAGTAAGTAACATATTATTAATGCAAATTATATTTGAGGATAACAGTATTCCTCATCATAGTGAATGTAGCTTAGTACTAGAAAAATTCTACAACATAAATCTTAGTAGCTAAACACATGAAGACAGGAAAAACACAAATACACAAGAGTACACAAACACATAACAGAATAACACAGGAGGAAAGGACAGGGTTTGTTTTCAGTGTAACATTTGGTACTGCAGTCCAACCCAAAACTTCATTCCATAGATCTTTCGTCTTATTTCAACATTTGTTTCCACCAAAAAAATCCTATCCAATCATGTTTTCTGTATTTATATGTTCACATATTTCTTACCTCATAATTTATTTTCCATTGTCTTACCTCATCATTTATTTCCAAGAAAATCCTACCTAAACCTGTTGTCCCTAAACCCTATTTTTTGTTCATATCCTCTTTCAAAATACTTTTTTTTTTGGCCAAACCATTTTCTTATATCTTCTCAATGCATTTCTTCCAATTCATCACAACTCGTTCTCTTATATAGCCTACCCCATCTTAAGCTAACTTAAATCTACTGAGCTCAGATGCTAAACTAAGGGACAAGGCAATACAGCAGCACAAAACAATTAATACAAACAGCAATGAAACAAAATGGAAATTGTCAAAGCAAGCAGCAGTATAAATTAGCAGAGCAAAAGCAACATTACAACGAATATGAGCCAATGTGCAGCAACAAGAAAAATGAATCAGTAGTAAAACTGGCTTAACCGAGTAATACAAAGTGAAATTTAGTAGCGCAATGCCTGGCAAACAGCAGCAGCAAATGCAATAACTAATATCTAACGATGACAAAGCTCAAGCAGAAAAAATAGTACGCTAAAGACAACAATGCAGGTAAGGGAAATGTCTATTCACATCTTAATGTCTATGTAATGAAAGTGGTGCACCACAACTTATTCTACGAGAAATATTACCAAGTAGTTGAAAAGAAAATTGTGTATGCAGTTACTGTTATTAGTCCCTTCTTATTGTTATTTCCTTTCCAAGTGCTCCTTTTTCGAAGAATGTGGATCATAAAATTATTATTTGTTAGATCTGTTGACAGAAAGTTTTCACATTAGCAAATGCATTTAATTTTATTTTATAAAACCAATGATGCAACACACCTGGAAAACAGATATCAAATAAAATAAGTAACTATGTACAAAGCAAAGCATAAGAACATCATTCAATAGTCATGTGGCATGTCATAAGTAGTAAAAAAATCTCTCATCTAGAAAGACAGTAGTCATAATCAGGTGTGTAGACATAAACTACTTCTCATCATTTCATTAGGCATTTCACTAAATATCAGAAAGTACGATATGTTTCCAAGTAATGAGCGTGTCGTATTTGCGATGCTTTCTACAAAGGAATGTCAGTAGTGAGGTTAATGGCCTCTTTTTTTCCCACCTAATGGCTTTTTCTCCAGGCAGGTGGCACAGCTGGGCACCCACGACGCTTTACGTGCAGGTCACTCAACTTTCTTACCGAAATATTTACGACAGCAGTTTGCACTACAGTGACAGACTTACATAAAAATTTCACAGGTCGTGAATTTGTGTTGCAAATGCGTAGAAACAAAATCCTATAAATATAACAGTGTCCAAAAGATTTTTGTCGGCATTGTGATACATTACGCTTATACACACATTTCATAACTCTTAAAGTAGGATTCTTGGTTTCCAACATTCTTTTTCACAAACCAGAGTCCCTAACCACTACTCATTATTCCTTACATTATTACACATATCATATTCGTTGACACTTCTTCAGTATTTCATCATAATAAATACATATCATAATAAACATTCCTCAACAGCATAATACACATAGTCGTCGTAATAATAACATCATAACACCTCAGTCAAATCTCAAAAACGTCGTAGCTTTCTGCAATAATTTCAAAACCTAAAAAAAAATTCTCTGCTCATTTCAATAGTGTCATCTACCTCAAACGTACTTTAAAAATCATGATCCCATACCAAATACATCGTTCAAAGCTCACATAGTATCACAATGGTTCCGAAAAATATATGAACAGTTCACAAAGTACAGACAAAATACAATTTCATAAGTGTGAAGTTATCCAACTGTGTAATTGCGTAAACATCTGTCACTGATGCAGTAAAAAGATGTTTGTTTCTCTTAGTTAAATAATCAGATAGCTGTGTAATTCTGTGTTAGAGAAACATGGTACCGATGTGTAAAGTTGTATAAGCAAATACCATATTAGCTAGGGCTCCTTGTGCTTGCCAAACACATGGTACACAAAGTAAGCGTGTACCCCCCTGAGGATTAATGTAATTATACCCTCAGGTGTTACAGATTACAGCAATGGAATGAAATGTATCACGGAAAACCTTTGTATCATTGCACTTCAAATATCTTTAAAAATAAATGTTTTAAGTACAAAATTAATCACTCAAATACGTGTACTGTAGCGCTAAACTGTGCGTCTTGTAAGATAAAAGTGTCGTAATTATCGTCGTCCATAAGCAAAGTTCTGTAGAAGTCAATGTACTTGCCTCGTAATAAACAAAAGTGAAATACTATGCATATAGATATCGTAGTTATTACGTACAGTACCGTGACCCAGAAAGTACTGTGCTGTAACGTATTGTTGTGCTATGTAAAAGGCTGTCTCATTGTAGCTATACCACAAAAGTTACTACTAAAACATGTTTTACTTTCCAGAATAATACAGAAAAACTGTGTAGATATAATACAGACACACCGCAAAAGCAATAATGTAAATTGTGTCACACATTAGTAGCGTCGTGATATAATCGTGTAGAAGTCAAACAAACCAAATGCTAAGTCATCTTTAATCTCACAGAAAGTACTTTAAATCCAGAATGTATTCTCAAGTAAACCAAAATGTTGCATTAAAATCTCGTCAGCTGTACTGGTATATGCTCTAAGTATGTGAGCCTTATAGTCGTTATGTAATCATACAACTAACAAGCAAGAATATACACACACAATAACACTGTGTCATCTGTTCACTATAACAATGCATTCGTAATTACTGTGTTAAATATGTTCCCTAGGTTCTAGACTGAATAGTTAACTTTAAAACATAGTTGCATGTTAACAGTTGCTAAGTCCGACGAAGCGTACTAGTAACGTGAAGTGAAAAATTTTATAGCGAAGACTAAGTTAAAAAGCACATTATCTTTCAATAAACGGTTTTACATGTGAAATGTGGTGCAATCCTTTACTCTTCCTAGTACGCAGAGTTTCAACTTGAACGCAATTATCATGCGGTACGCATCGGTAAAGAATACTGGAATTTTTCTCAAAGTTAGCGTCTATGTTATTTTTCTGTGAGCCAGCTGGCGCACGTGGCTGCCTGCGGTGTGAGTCATTGTCTGTCTCTTTGTTGGCGCGCGTCGTTATTGGGATTTGGAGACCTATCTTCTACAAATTCACCTTGTCGAGAAGGCCCTGCTCTGTTTGAATCCCGCCAGTTCTGATGGAATTCAGGTCTGTCGTTACGATTATATCGTCTGTCGTCATGTCGGTAGATTCCATAATTTCTTTCTTGTCGGTCACGTGGTGGAGAATTTCTCCCTGAATCGTAACTGTGCGCTGAACTGTTGCGTCTGAAGTTATTCTGTCTCCCTTGATAATAATTATTTTGGTTCCCATATTGTCTGTTTCTCTGATTGTCTCTGCGATAGTCATTACTGTGGAGAGGTGATCTTTCCCTGTAATTATTACTACTCTGCCAATGATTGTCATATGGGTGGTGTCTGTTTTGGTCACGATTTACGTTGTAAGAATAGCCTTGTCATGTCCATTTATTATTTCTGTCATCGCGGAATTGTGACGGATGTGACCTGTAATTGTTGTGCTCCTGTTTTCGCGTTCTGCGATTGTCAGTGTCAATTTATAATTCTTGTAAGAGTCCCTGAAAAGCTTCAATGTCGTCTTTGCAACGTCCTGCCAAAATAATATGTCGTAAATGTTCAGGCAATTTGATTACGCAAATGTGGACGAGTTCTGAGGGGCTGTATGGGTTTGAAAGGCACTGATTCTTGTGCAACATGTCTTCAAAATATTTCACAAGACTGGAAAATTCAGATTGTTCGAAATGTTTCATCATTATGATGCTATGCTTTACTCAGTCTTGTGTAGCTTGAGACCAATATGCTGAGAGGAAGGCATGATAAAATTCTCCTTCACTGTGGCAATCGTGAATGACCGATCGCATTCTTACAGCTGGTTCATTCTCTAAATAGCCACACATAAATTCTAATCTGTGCTCTAATGACCAGTTGGGAGGAAAACAATGAGAGAATTGATGGAGCCACGCTTGTGCATGAATGTCGTTACCAGAATTCTTAAATGTTTTGAATTTACGTGTAGTAATGAACAGCTTATAGTCAAAATCATCATGTCGGCGAGTCGCATGTCGGTCATTATTACGCCGTTTCGGTGGTTCCATCTCAAAATTCGGTATACCTTTCCAATTTCTTTCATAATTTCCGAAGTGCCCTGTATTATTACGAGGGCGGTTCAGAAAGTAACCTCCAATTGGTCACAGTGCGGGTTGTGGGGGGAGTAGCGACGCCATCTGTGCATTCACGCACTCAACAGGTCAGTCGGCATCAAGCCGTGGTCGAGTGAACGTCGTACCTGCGCTAGTTTAGTTTTTGTGGCAGTTTGAAATGTGTGCTGCAATAGAAAACCCCGCCAAATGTGAAGTGCGTGCTGTCATAAGGTTTTTTACAGCCAAATGATATTCTGCAGCAGCTATTCATCGTGAGCTTTGTGCCGTGTACGGACCAAGAGTTATGAGTGAAGGAGTTGTCCGTGAATGGGTACGTTTATTTAAATGTGGACGAGAAAACGTTCATGATGAAGAGAGGAGTGGTAGACCATCATTGGTGACTGACGAACTCGTTCAGACAGTTGATGCAAAAGTTCGTGAAAATCGACGTTTCTCAATGTCGGAGTTGTCTACTGGTTTTCCACAGATTTCTAAGACTCTCTTGTACGAGATAGTGACAGCAAGATTGGGTTACCGTAAGTTCTGTGCACGATGGGTGCCCAAAATTCTTACCGACCACCACAAAACTCAAAGAATGGCCTCTGCATTAGACTTTCTGTCACGTTATGAGGACGAAGGAGAACCATTGTTAAACAGAATCGTGACCGGTGACGAAACCTGGATTAAGTACGTGAACCCTGAGACAAAAGAACAATCAAAGATGTGGGCACATTCAAATTCGCCTACCAAACCAAGAAAAGCCTCGCAAGATTTTTCTGCCAGAAAACTGATGGCAACGGTGTTTTGGGATGCCAAAGGGGTGTTGTGGTTGAATTCATGGAACGTGGTATGACCATTAATCAAGACGTGTACTGTGAAACAATAAAAAAGTTACGACGGGCTATACAGAACAAACGCCGTGGTATGCTGACTTCCGATATCGTTTTTTTGCACGATAACGCCCATCCTCACTCTGCTCGCAGAACAACGGCCCTTCTTGAGTCCTTCAAGTGGGACTTTATCAACCATCCACCTTACAGCCCAGACCTGGCGCCAAGTGATTATCACCTCTTCATGCATTTGAAGAAATGGCTCGGGTCACAGCGGTTTGATGACGACGAAGAGCTCAAAGATGTGGTCACAGGCTGGCTCCAGGCACAAGCGGGTGATTTTTATGCAGAAGGAATTTCAAAGCTTGTGAAGAGATACGATAAGTGCCTCAATCGCTATGGAGACTATGTAGAAAAATAGTGCAAAGATGTAGTTGTAAGATGTATATATTAAAATATTTTTATTTAACTTGGTGTATTTTTTTAAATCAACCGGAGGTTACTTTCTGAACGGCCCTCGTATTTTGTGGCTGTTCAGTACTTCTATGTACCTCTTCCCATATTGGAGCGCGAGTGTCCTCTGAAATATATAATTCTTATATTACCTGTGTCAACTGATCTTGTACTTCCCGGATTTCTCTTTGGTGTTGCGTGTTAATTTGATTCTGATTTTCTTTGAATTTCCTAATTTGTTCATACTCTCCTGTGTCAGTGATGGCTACAGGTCTTGTGTCATTCAGATTATCATCTACCTTTGTAGATAAGTTAGTGAACTGATCCGAAAGTTCGGCTACCTTCTCCGATAGTGTACTTATTTCCTCAGTGTGTTTTTCTGAACCAAGTTTCAGAGTGTCCGTTTGTGTTGAAATCGTATCTACTGTGTTCTTTAAGTTATCCCGAGTTTTTGCAAGTAGCGTAACCGAATCGGTAGATGCAACTGAGTCAGTTTTAGCCCACAAGGTTTCATGATTTTCGTGAACAATGTTTTGCAGTTCTTTTATGGCTGCTTCGTGATTCTGTAATGCATTTTCACGCCGTGAAAAAATAGGTTGAAAATGCTCACAAATTTGTGTTTTTACGTCATTACAGACTTTTTGACATTTCGATTCAATGTTATGTAACTCAGTAGTTAAATCTACACGCGTTTGTTCAAGTGTGGGGTCTAACTTTTGAAGCTTTTGCTGTGTTTGCCTCTGATTTTGTTCCATTGTGTCTAACTGTTGCTGTGTTTGCCTCTGGTGTTGTTCCATTGTGTCTAACTTTTGAAGATTTTGTTCCATTGTGTCTAACTTTTGAAGCTTTTGTCCCATTTGTTGCATTAATTGTAATAACAATGCACTGGTACCTGAAACATGTTCCACAGTGCTATTCGGCAATGCATTTGAACCGGCCATATTCGCATTTTGAAAAGCAGAAAATGTGTCTTGTCTTATTTGAGAGAATGGCGAGGACGCAAAACCTGAATCTACAGTATTTGCAAGATTGTGTCCTGTCATTTCGGATTCCTGAGGCAAGCTGTTGCCGACCGATCGATCGATAATGCTTCCCTGTTCACTAATTCTTTCACTGCCTACACCATTATTTGCAGCCCGCTCCATTTCCCTCTGCACAATTACCAAATTACTACTTTGAACATTAGTTAATCCATTACACGGTGGCGCTAACACACTGCTTTCGTCTTCACTGTCATTTCTCAGTTTACTTTGGAGCCTAGTATTACGTTTTTCACATGCCATTATTGTCACAATATTACACACGACAACACAGAAAATCACAATTTGAAGAGCAAAATAAGAAAACACATTAACATAGCATTGAAAATAACATCTCGTTAATTGCAAGCGCAGCTGTGAAATACTTGGTGCAAATCTACATGCATGCCACAACTGTTTTACCGTACAAGAATGAAAAACTACAACTACAAAGGAAATTTTCTCTACAATTACGCGCTAGCAATAAACAAAGGCTGCACTAATTGCAGAAACGACAAGAAAAAATCAGAAGATTCCAGTGAGGTATCCTCGGCTAAGGGTCGCCATATGAAACGTCCCCTTAGAAAAATTAATGAATTACTGTGCTGATAAACCTCTTACGTTATTTGCTTTTCAAACAGCTGAGCAAAACTGAACGTTCTCAGACATTACTCTCTTTACTTATTCTGATCAACACTACACTGACACTCAATATTTTTAGCGCAACGCAATCTGACTTTCAAAAATCCCTACAAAAGAATGGCCCTGACTAACATTAACCTATACGTTTCACAAATCACTTACTTCACAAAAATCTTGGTTACTCGAACTACTGCAATACAGCGAGGGCCACCACTGCCAGCTAAATAAAAGATTCAAACTGCGGAAGACATTAACTACTGATAGGCACAGTTAGCAAAAGAAAGATTTTGATAGAGAACAAAAAACGTATTTACCTTAATATTGTTCAAATGTCATAGTATATATAGCAGTTCATGACATCCAGTCTTACAAATGTACTGTCTCTGGTGGACACACGTAAAGATCATCGGCTCTCAAATTTCCGCCATCTCTCTCCCCACATCCACCACTGTTGGCGGCTGACCTCCAACTGCGCAACGCTACGCGCTGTTAACAGCCAACTGCCCAACACTACAATGGCCAACAACAATGCAAACCAGCCACAGACTGCTCACAGCACAGCCAGTGATTTTCATACAGAGCGCTACGTGGCGTTACCAATATAAAAACCTAAACAGCCTACTTACAAGAGTAGTTATGCAGACGTGAAATCCGACCCAGTTGTCGCTGCTGGTGAATCATCACATCATTGAGAGGGGAAGACTAGGTTAAAGGCAGGCAGAAAAAAAAATGGTTCAAATGGCTCTGAGCACTATGGGACTTAAATTCTGAGGTCATCAGTCCCCTAGAACTTAGAACTACTTAAACCTAACTAACCTAAGGACAGCACACACATCCATGCCCGAGGTAGGATTCGAACCTGCGACGTAGCGGACGCGCGGTTCCAGACTGTAGCGCCTAGAACCGCTCGGCCACTCCGGGCGGCAGTCTGAAAAAATTCCGGACTCAGACCAGAGTTAGATCCTGGGACCTTTGGATATCCACATACGCATTTTAGCAGTAGACCACCAACGTACACATATTGTGGTTATTTCTCTTTGTAAAGCTTTTACAATGTAGTTATTTTTGTTGTTGTGGTTTTCAGTCCGGAGACTGGTTTGATATAGCTGTTCTATCCTCTTCAAGTCTCTTACTTTCCAAATAACTAGAACGGCCTACATCTATTTGAAGCTGTCTGCTGTATTCTTCTCTTCGTGTTCTCTACGAGTTCCTCCACCCCTTCCATCTGTTGGCAAATTGAGAAGAGCTTCCTGCTACAAGACGTGTCCTATCAACTGATCCCTTCTTGTAGTCAAGTTGTGCCCAGTACTCTTTTTCCCCAATTCAGTTCCCATTAATTCCTGGATTTATTGGCCGGTCGGAGTGGCCGAGCGGTTCTAGGCGCTTCAGTCGCTACGGTCGCAGGTTCGAATCCTGCCTCGGGCATGGATGTGTGTGATGTCCTTAGGTTAGTTAGGTTTAAGTAGTTCTAAGTTCTACGGGACTGATGACCTCAGATGTTAAGTCCCATAGTACTCAGAGCCATTTGAATCATTTGAACTGGACTTATTCATCTAATACTCAAAGTTCTTGTATAGCAACGCCATTCAAACGCTCGTACATTTTTTTTTTCATCGCTGTGTAATTCGTAGACTACAGACGATGCTCCCTGTCAAAATAATAAATGTATTTGCTATCGAAAACAAGAATTTTAGTAGTTTTACAGAAGTAAGTTCAATTTGTAAAGAGCTCATATACAAACAACAGATATGATGAATAAATTCTTGAGCTTCCAGGCACATTGACTGATTAAATTTCTACGATCTTCCAGCCGGTTAATCTTTGGCCGTTGTCAACTAATATATCACTCAGATACGAGTATGGTTCATGACTCATCCGCATTAACAGAAGTAACATCACTGGAGCTCTGACCATAGCCAAGTAATGTAATACGCTCATTCCGCACCAGTCGCTTACGCCTCTGATAACAAAGGTGTCACTGAATATAATTCGGTGTCCATTTATGAAGCATTTTCTGATGCAGCTGATTTCTCTCGAAAGCATAGGCGAAAACGCTTCTCGTCTTCTACACTGTTACCTGATGCAATAGTATCGACACTCAGGCCATATCGTATACACACCGAGAATTGTAACTCCTGCATCGTGCTTCTCTGGCCACATTAGTTATGTAATTTTACTCGGTCCTGAAGACATATTTTATGTCACATGTATGTCTTCCGGCTCTGCCAAAACATATTATTCTGGATGACAAAAATGCAAGATATTTACTGTGTTTCTTGTGCGTATTCCCAGAGATTTTCTGCGATATTTGTTGGTAGTTGAAGTCACTACCGCATTTAATGTTTTGTACGTTTACTTACTACTCATAAATTAATAAACTTTAAATATTTCTGTTATGTGGAATGTGTAATACTACAAAGTCTGTGTAGCCTTTTGAACGCCCAAGTATCCTTCATCAGGACAGAGTCTACCTAGCAAGTTTTGAAAGTATTTCTACATTACTTGAATTTTCCCAGTCGTCGTAATGCGAAAGAGAATTGTGCTCGAACACTGCAGCCCTCTTCTGTTCCGTGCCTCTGATGTCGTCAGACTCAATCATTCTCTGTAATGTTCTATATTTCTACGGCTCCACTATAGAAAGAGACGTGACTACGGGCTATGTGCAGTAGTACATTCCTATGATTTTTGAATGCTGGAGTCAGACTGAGGGAAAACTACGGGTAAAATTAAAATAGTACCTATGTAAGGAGACCTATTCTGATGGAACTGGACCGTGTGCAGATTCGAACCGGCACTCCTTCATCGGGAGACGACTGTGACATGTGAACACTAACACATTCCAGTAAAGTTGGTTGTGAATGAAAAATAGCTTACCTTTTCACGAACTTTTAATCTTCTTGTAGCTTTTACTAACATTTAATTACATTGAAGCTGACTTTTACACGTCTTAGTGTTTAAGTGAATTGCTATCTTTCCATATACAGGGTGTTACAAAAAGGTACGGCCAAACTTTCAGGAAACATTCCTCACACACAAATAAAGAAAATATGTTATGTGGACATGTGTCCGGAAACGCTTACTTTCCATTTTAGAGCTCATTTTATTACTTCTCTCCAAATCACATTAATCATGGAATGGAAACACACAGCAACAGAACGTACCAGCGTGACTTCAAACACTTCGTTACAGGAAATGTTCAAAATGTCCTCCGTTAGCGAGGATACCCTCCGTCGCATGGAATCCCTGATGCGCTGATGCAGCCCTGGAGAATGACGTATTGTATCACAGCCGTCCACAATACGAGCACGAAGAGTCTCTACATTTGGTACCGGAGTTGCGTAAACAAGAGCTTTCAAATGCCCCAATAAATGAAAGTCAAGAGGTTTGAGGTCAGGAGAGAGTGGAGGCCATGGAATTGGTCCACCTCTACCAATCCATAGGTCACCGAATCTGTTGTTGAGAAGCGTACGAACACTTCGACTGAAATGTGCAGGAGCTCCATCGTGCATGAACCACATGTTGTGTCGTACTTGTAAAGGCACATGTTCTAGCAGCACAGGTAGAGTATCCCGTATGAAATCATGATAACGTGCTCCATTGGGCGTAGGTGGAAGCGTAGGTGACGAAACTAAAATGAGCTCTAACATGGAAATTAAGCGTTTCCGGACACATGTCCACATAGCATCTTTTCTTTATTTGTGTGTGAGGAATGTTTCTTGAAAGTTTGGCCGTACTTTTTTGTAACACCCTGTAGATGTCAGTCCTCGCCATCAGCTGCTACACTTCTTCCCCTCGTCCCAATAATGTGTCAGAATACTTCACATTGCAGAGAGCTTCTTTCTCGTAGTTGAGAATGTTTCTCTGATATTTATGCTAATATCGCGAAATTTGAAGCTTCCTGGTAGATTAGAATTGTGTGCCGGACCAAGACTCCAGCTCGGGACCTTTACCTTCCGCTGTCTCCTTCCTCCTTGCCTCACTATTTTGACAGTGTCACCTATGCTCTACTATCACTCTGTCCTTTTCCTCCTTTCACACTCCCGTTGTCCCCTTCGCTCCCTCTATAACGCAACCACAGTCTACTATCTTCCAGTATTTATTACTTTTCCGTCTCTTTGCCATGCCACTGTCTTCTTCTCTCTCAGCATAAAAAAGCGCAAATACGTTCGTATGCCAAAATTTTTGGGAAACTCTTATAAAGGCCCGAGAATGATACAATAAGAAAGCTAGTACCACCCTTTTCAGAGCCTTTTAAATAAAGAGGAGCAAAAATTATTCAAGTGTGTGTGAATTCCTAAGGGTCATCGGTCCCTAGACTTACACGCTACTTAAACTAACTTACACTAACTAATGCTAAGAACAACACACACACACCCATGCCCGAGGGAAGACTCGACCTCCGGGGGGAGGTGCCGCGCAATCCGTGCTATGGTGCCCTTAACCGCGCGGACACTCCGCGCAGCTAAAGAGGAACATATCCGCATTTTTTGTGCTCCGACATGAGCATTTTTCGCTGGTTCCCTTCTTTTCCCTGCTCCACCAGGGCATGTCACTCATCTGAAAAAAAAATGTATTGGTCAGTGAAACTTAGATAGTTTACTTATGTGACACTGAAATAACGCAAAACTAATTTTATACTTCAGATCGGATTCTACGTGTAAGAAATCTTTTTCACCTGCTTCAGTACTGCAATATGGGCTTTCCAGACGATAACGGAGAGACACTTTCAGTGTAGTTCTCCGTGCTATGTCACTTTACAAACTGCATTTTCGCTTTAGACCGGATTTTATGTGCGTATTTTACGTGTACAAAAAGGATAACTTTGAATCTCAGTATTTCGAAAACACATGAAGATAGGAAGAAAATTTTCAACATTGTTCGAGATCGGGATCTGAGGGACAGATCGTAAAAATTACAGCCATTTTCTGTGCCTAGCTGCCTTGAAATTCGCGGCTGGGTTTTGGTACCCAAAAAACACGTTTTTGGGGCGTTTCTCGATGAAGGATTTTTTAAAACGGGGAGATGGCTCTCTTCTAGATAAATACCTAGGGAATATACCGTTGAAATTTGAGCAATTTGTTGCTATTATTTATTATGTAGATTTCGCCTCAAACCAGATTTTATGTGTAGAAGTAAGGCGGCTTTGAACCTCTGATTCTTGGAAACGGATAAAAATATCAAGAAAATTTTCGAGGTTGTTAGAGATCGGGAACTAAGGAATATACCGTAAGAACTTCAGACAATTGCTGAGCATAGACGTCATGGAATCCTCGGCTAGGTTTTGGTCCGCTTGGGACGGCGAAAATACAGCAAATAAATCCTCTTTGGGGGTTTCCTGAGGAGACGCCCACCGTAGACCATATCAAAAGCAAAAAGAAGAAGAACCGACCGATTTACTCCAGTTGCCTAAGCAGGAGGAAGTGTGTAATATTCATACTTTAGTCCTGTACTCTAGGATAGTGACAGACGATCCTTCTGTTGGGTATACAACTGGTCCCTGGCCCAGGGGCTATCCAATACAGTTGACTACCTCTTAATTACCAATAGAACCCGAGGTATGAGCACCGGAAAAGTCAACTTTTATGCGCGGCGGTTTGGAGCATATTAGGTACGAAAGGCAAGTAGTAAGGGACAAGCTTTTGGACTCTGTGGCTCATTTCCGTCACACACGGTCTTGTGAATTTCTGCTGTCTTATTGTTACATAATGACAGGGTACGTGGTATGATTCATAGCGAGACGAATTTTCCGGAATGAGCTTCGGATACGATTCACCCCGTGCGAGCGTCACCGAAATACTGTAGTCTTAGCTGACCGCTGTCACTTTAGACTGTATGTGGGAACAGCATACTCATGCAGCGCATGCTCAGTAGAGAAAGTCAATCAGTTCCTCCACGTAGGTTCCCATAGACGTTATGAGCTTGTTAAAAGTTAAAAAGATTTAAAACGGTGGTTCCACCTGAAAGGTAGCCTAAATTTATTAATACACAACGACTGCACAGTTTTCAAGCGATAAATGTGTAGTGAGTTCTTTTGACGTACCTATCTTTTACATTGCGTGTATTGCTTGAAAACGGGCTCCAAGTCTCAAATTGTACACACTGGCCTTAAAAGACCTTATTTTGCTATAAAACTAACGTCAATGATTATGCACTGGAATCAGTTACACTAATCTACAAAAAAATATTTACTTGTATTTCATGGCTTACAACAAAATTATCCTAGCTGTCCTCTGAACACTAACGTCAAAGCTTTCAGTGTTTTCTATCAAAAATAATTTAAGAGTGGGAACAATATCATTTCTCTTTATATTTCAAGACACGTTGAGCTGTTCCTTTAACAGTATGCAGGAAGGTCGAAAGTTGACACATGAAACAGCAGTCTCACAGCACTAGCTCCGAATCTTTGTAGGCAACAAAAAATGTACCTTACCTTTTTCTGTTGTACTGAATGTAGTTCTTCTGATAGCATACACTAACGATAATCCGCTAACATGGAGGTTTTCTAAGAAGGTAACCACTTCATACTCTGTTACCATTTTCTTCCAATACGTCTTTACAACTTTATGTGGTGTATTCCAGATTGTTGTCCATCAAATATTCCTTCAGAGACAGGTTACATTCTCATTGTCGTTCTGATTCGATCATATTATTTACCATCGCTTCGTAACTGGTATCTCTCCCTTGTTGCCAGGAAACTTTCTGATACATTAATTAATCATACCACTTATCTCTTTTCTTTTGTGCGCTGCCAAATACACCTTCTTTTATCCTGACCGCTGGAATCGGAGGAATTTATGAGCTAGATACACAAATTTACTGCCTGTGAAATGCACGGCTTTTATGAATTTCGGCCAAGTTTGACTGAATTGGTGGAAAGGGAGGAGACTGGAACAAGCTGATGCTGCCGTTGCTGTTTCAAGGTAACGTCACATTGAAGGTTTATAAAAAAAACACGTCGTTCTTGGTACGACACGTCATACTTAATCGTCGCATAAAGACATATCGGCGATTAAAGCCCTCATAATATTTAAGTTACAGCAAAAAGGGCGAAATTCTGTAAGTTTACTGCGCTATAGCGATAAATGCGTGGAGTTAACGCAGTACAGTAGTTGAGTGGGTGATCCGCGTCCTCCGTGTCCAAAAACATTTTTTTTTTTCGCCTTCGCGTTTCTAAAAGACCCTGGGACTTATTTATTAATTTAACAGAAGTACGTCCCGTAATATACGATGTTATGTATATACAGGGCTATTACAAATGATTGAAGCGATTTCATAAATTCACTGTAGCTCCATTCATTGACATATGGTCACGACACACTACAGATACGTAGAAAAACTCATAAAGTTTTGTTCGGCTGAAGCCGCACTTCAGGTTTCTGCCGCCAGAGCGCTCGAGAGGGCAGTGAGACAAAATGGCGACAGGAGCCGAGAAAGCGTATGTCGTGCTTGAAATGCACTCACATCAGTCAGTCATAACAGTGCAACGACACTTCAGGACGAAGTTCAACAAAGATCCACCAACTGCTAACTCCATTTGGCTATGGTATGCGCAGTTTAAAGCTTCTGGATGCCTCTGTAAGGGGAAATCAACGGGTCGGCCTGCAGTGAGCGAAGAAACGGTTGAACGCTTGCGGGCAAGTTTCACAAGTAGCCCGTGGAAGTCGACGAATAAAGCAAGCAGGGAGCTAAACGTACCACAGCCGACGGTTTGGAAAATCTTACGGAAAAGGCTAAAGCAGAAGCCTTACCATTTACATTTGCTACAAGCCCTGACACCCGATGACAAAGTCAAACGCTTTGAATTTTCGGCGCGGTTGCACGAGCTCATGGAAGAGGATGCGTTCAGTGCGAAACTTGTTTTCAGTGATGAAGCAACATTTTTTCTTAATGGTGAAGTGAACAGACACAATGTGCGAATCTGGGCGGAAGAGAATCCTCACGCATTCGTGCAGCAAATTCGCAATTCTCCAAAAGTTAACATGTTTTGTGCAATTTCACGGTTTAAAGTTTACGGCCCCTTTTTCTTCTGCAAAGAAAACGTTACAGGACACGCTGGACATGCTGGAAAATTGGCTCATGCCACAACTGGAGACCGACAGCGTCGACTTCATCTTTCAACAGGATGGTGCTCCACCGCACTTCCATCTTGATGTTCAGCATTTCTTAAACAGGAGATTGGAAAACCGATGGATCGGTCGTGGTGGAGATCATGATCAGCAATTCATGTCATGGCCTCTACGCTCTCCCGACTTAACCCCATGCAATTTCTTTCTGTGGGGTTATGTGAAAGATTCAGTGTTTAAACCTCCTCTACCAAGAAACGTGCCAGAACTGCGAGCTCGCATCAACGATGCCTTCGAACTCATTGATGGGGACATGGTGCGCCGAGTGTGGGAGGAACTTGATTATCGGCTTGATGTCTGCCGAATCACTAAAGGGGCACATATCGAACATTTGTGAATGCCTAAAAAAACTTTTTGAGTGTTTGTATGTGTGTGCAAAGCATTGTGAAAATATCTCAAATAATAAAGTTATTGTAGAGCTGTGAAATCGCTTCAATCATTTGTAATAACCCTGTATAAAAGTGCGTACTCTCTCTCTCTCTGTCTGTCCCGCAGAAGTGAGTTGTCAGACGCAAATGGAAATAAATATGCAAAACTTGTTGATAATATGGTAAAGTCCGCCTCCGTAGCGCAGCGGGAGCGTTACCGCCTACGTAAAACAATTAGCTACTCACAATAAAAAGCACCGAAAAAAGTGACACATTTGCTATTTAGTCCCAGCCACCTGTAAAGCATAAAAGAAAATTTACAAGTCAGTTCTTTTAGGAAACTTCTTTCCCGTAGAATAACGTCTTCAAATAAAGGACATCTTTAACGACCTATATTACGTTTATCGTCATTTTATTAGAACGAATTTTACCAGTGCTGATGCATTTTTGACATGTCCTCAGTGTGCTGGTGTTTTGAAACAACATTTTTCGTAGGACATACAATAAATTAGCTGCTGCTTTGATTCGTCTGCTAGATTGGCTAACCAGCCTTTCTAATTACAGATCAATCCCTGAAACTAATCTATGGAGTATCTAAAAATAAACTTACGTTATTGATACGCCTTAACTGTAGAATATACAGCGGTACGTTATAAGATTCAGTGATGGACGGCTTCAGCTTCTTTTCCCCCCGTAAATCAGCAACTCGTCACTTTCGGGGTTGATGGCATCGTGTTAGGAAAAATGGTTAGTACAACTTTTTCCGTAAGTTTCGTACTAAATTCTGTTACGAGCTGTTTCTTTTATGTTACAGTTACAGGTTTAATGGTTAACAGTTGTTCGTAAATTCGGTTTTGGAGATAGAATAGCGTTTTATTGCAATGAGCCAAGTTATACAAATCTGTTTTTATATAATTACGGTATTTTCATATTTTTAAATACTAATGTAAAAGAATGGTCATGCCTCAGTACTAGGGCAAGATATTCGCCTCCGAAGCGTGATTAACGCATAGAAGTGCAGTGGCGCTCGACTTGGAGATAAGCTGGTTCATATCCTGGTGGGGGATGGAATTTTCACTACCAGTACCTTGCAGCAAGGGAAAGAGGAGTCGTGACGTAAAGTTCCTGATCGCCAGATTCTGCGTCAGTGTCCTGGTTTAAATACAAAAACCTTTCTGCTGCGTCTCATGTAGTGAGCGCATGGGACACTGTTGATGGTAATCCGTCCGTTGAAGAGGCCATTAAGCTTGGCGACCCCCTTGCTGCTATCCGAGAACAGTAGGTTGTGTGCCGGGACCGGGTTTCATCCTCTCCCTTCTCTCGTCATCATCGTTCAACACAAACATAGTAATACACTATGCACGCATCCATTACACTCACCTACACTTCACAACTGCGCATACGACACAACTCTCTCATGCCCGCAAGAAAAGCGGCCAATGTGCGCGGAGGACGAAAATCCTTTTCCAGTTAGTGGCTGACCCAGCCCTTGGCACTGTAGAGTGCGTCATAACTCTCCATTACATAAAACAATATATCCAACTTAAAGCTATTCTTTCCATTGTGTTGTTGTTGTTGTTGTGGTCTTCAGTCCAGAGACAGGTTTTATGCAGCTCTCGACGCTACTCTATCCTGTGCAAGCTTCTTCATCTCCCAGTACCTACTGCAACCTACATCCTTCTGAATCTGCTTCGTGTATTCATCTCTTGGTCATCCTCTACGATTTTTACCCTCCAATACTAAATTGGTGATCCCTTGATGCCTCAGAACATGTCCTACCAACCGATCCCTTCTTATAGTCAAGTTGGGCCACAATTTTCTCTTCTCTCCAATTCTATTTGATACCTCCTCATTAGTTATGTGATCTACCCATCTAATCTGCAACATCCTTCTGTAGCACCACATTTCGAAAGCTTCTATTCTCTTCTTGTCTAAACTATTTATCGTCCACGTTTCACTTCCATACATGGCTACACTCCATACAAATACTTTCAAAAACGACTTCCTGACACTTAAATCTATACTCGATGTTAACAAATTTCTCTTCTTCAGAAACGCTTTCCTTGCCATTGCCAGTCGACATATTATATCCTCTCCATTTCGACCTTCATCAGTTATTTTGCTCCCCAAATAGCAAATAGCTCATTTCCAAATCTAATTCCCTCAGCATCATCTGATTTAATTCGACTATATTCCATTATCCTTGTTTTGCTTTTGTTGATGTTCATCTTATATCCTCCTTTCAAGACACTGTCCATTCCGTTCAACTGTCCTTCCAGGTCTTTTGCTGCCTCTGACAGAATTGCAACGTCATCGGCGAACCTCAAAGTGTTTGTTTCTTCTCCATGGATTTTAATTCCTACTCCAAATTTTTCTCTTGTTTATTTTATTGCTTGCTCAATATACAGATTGAATAACATCGGGGATAGGCTACAACCCTGTCTCACTCCCTTCCCAACCACTGCTTTCCTTTCCTGCCCCTCGACTCTTATAACTGCCATCTGGTTTCTGTACAATTGGAAATAGCCTTTCACTCTCTGTATTTTACCCCTGCCAACTTCAGAATTTGAAAGAGAGTATTCCAGTTAACACTGTCAAAAGCTTTCTCTAAGTCTACAGACGCTAGAAACGTAGGTTTGCCTTTTCTTAATCAATCTTCTAAGATAAGTCGTAGGGTCAGTATTGCCTCACGTGTTCCAACATTTCTGTGGAATCTAAACTGCTTTTCCCCGAGGTCGGCCTCTACCAGTTTTTCCATTTGTCTGTAAAGAATTCATGTTAGTGTTTTGCAGCCGTGACTTATTAAACTGATAGTTAAGTCAATTTTAACCTGTCAACACTTGCTTTCTTTGGGACTGAAATTATTATATTGTTCTTGAAGTAGGAGTGTATTTCGCCTGTCTCGTGTATCTTGCTCACCAGATGGTAGTGTTTTGTCAGTTATGGCTCTCCCAAGGCTATCAGTAGTTCTAGTGGAATGTTGTCTACTCCCAGGGCCTTGTTTCGACTTAGGCCTTTCAGGGCTCTGTCAAACTCTTCACGCAGTATCAGATCTCCCATTTCATCTTCATCTACAACCTCTTCCATTTCCGTTGAGTAACACTCAGATGTCGATAGTAACAATCTGACGATGAAACATGGGAGCACGATTCTAAGTATTGTTGTGGGACGAGATCTGTCTGCGAGGGTGGAAGAGTAGTGTCGGTCGAGAGCTCGGAGACACAAGACGTGTCACGTTGGTGATAGCAGATCCTACTGCACTCAAGGCCTGATTTCATTTATATATCCAGGAGAGATTTAGATGGCTTAGCTGCGCTTGAAGATGGAATTCAAGGTAAAATTCGCAAACATAGCGTTTCATTTATATAGCCAGAAGACGTTTAGATGGCTTAGCTGCGCTTGAAGATGGAATTCAAGGTAAAATTCGCAAGCATAGCTTGTCAGTGAAAGAAGCCTCCTTATCCTCCAAATAATAATAATTATTCTCCGCATCTAAATAATATGCTGTGGTTACTAAATGTTAATGCAATTTTGAAACTGAAATAATTTTTAATCTGACACTCAGCCATTATTGACACATACGTCATTTGTCACTGTCATTATTAATATTTCTTCATGATGATTCTGGAGTTTTAAAGAAACTTTATGAATGAAACCCCTTCTCAAAAGTTATATAGTAGTTAACAGGATCCAAGCAAACTCATTTTTATTAAATTCATTCTTAGTAAAAATAAGCTTTAGCCGCTGCTGCTACGAAATTGATTGCGTAAACGTTTACAGCACTTCTACTCCGACAACGCAATACGACATGTAATTTATTGGGGCAAGATGACCTGACCACGGATCAAGACGACAATGCTGGTAAAAATTGAATAAATTTTTATTCTTAGATACGAAGTACTTACATCACTGAAACGTTTTTTTATTTTTCAAAGTAGTTTCATTGTAGATTAATGCACTTGGTCCAACGATGTTCCAGTGCCTTGATCCCATCTCGAAAATGAGTTTCTTCTAGACCTGCAAAATAGTTGCCAACTCCGGCTATCAATTCTTAGTTTGAAGTGAATCTTCGTTCACTAAGAATAATTTTCAGTTTTGGGAGGATATGGAAGTCTGACGGAGCAATATCAGGTGAATAAGGCGGGTGTGGCAACAATTCATACCTTACTACGTGTAATTTTGCCATGGCGCCGGCACATGTGGGCTGGCGCCCATTGCCATGATGGAAGATGACTTCCTTCCTTGCTAAACCTTGCCTTTTTCCGCGTATTGTCCGCAACTTGTCCAGGAGGTGAACATAGTACTCTACAGTCATTCTTTGCCCAGTGGGGAGATAATCTACATACAGAATGCCCTTCGAATCCCAGAATACTGATGCCATGACCTTTCCTGCCGAAGGAATTGCCTTTGGTGGCGGAGGATCAGCATGTTTGCACTGCTTTGACTGTTCTCTCGGGGATAGCAGTGCACTCAAGTTTCATCTGCTACCACAAACTGGCGCAAAAAATCTTGTTCGCTTCTTCTAAAACGGGCAAAACATTGTTCCCATATGTCCATTGTCATTCGTTTTTGACGCAGCGTCAAGAGTCGCGGCAATCATCTTGCAGATAATTTTTTCATTTCTAATTCTTCAGTTAAAATTTGATATACCCTTTCAGATAACATCTGGTAAGCGTGAGCAATTTCATGCACTTTCAATTGGCGATCCTCGATGACCATTTTGTGCACTTTTGCAATGATTTCTTGGCCGACCACTGCGCAGATCATCATCCAAGCTCTCCCGACCAAATTTAAATTCATTTGTCCACTTGGAAACAGTTGAATATGGAGGAGCAGAGTCCCCCCAGTGTATTTACAGGCAACAGTCCCATGAATATCACGTGAACAACTCCTTGGGCAAGCGCTGACCTCTTGTGGTGATTCGATAACTTTTCAAATCACCCTCGTAAAATAAGATAGTCGATTTATTCAGTAAGTATTGGTAAATAATTCTTATTGGACAGTATGTAAGAGAAGGATTACTGTGTTCAACATTAATGTAAGTCGAAGCAGCGCTGTTCATAAACAAAAATCACACACACATTTTTCTCCTTCAAATTTCGAGTAGACCCCATGCCGCCATATGTGTTGCAACACCCCATGCGGACCTCTAGTGAGGCGTATGGGTTGTACCGACATGTGCTCTCTGAAATCATTCGATGCATAACATTACGCCAATGCCAAGGACACCACACTGGAACAATGTTCCAGGATTAGTCACATTGACACAGTATATGTGATTTTCTTAACTCATGCGCTGCATCTTCCCAGAAACCTTGCAACATTCACCGTCCCCATTAATAATTTTTCGTGATGATCCCATTTCATATAGTTTATTAGCATTACCCCTAAATTCTTATAATACTCGACATGCTCAAGACGTTCGCCACTAGCCTCGTAGTCCAATAATAAACGTTTTTCTCTTTGTTATAGGCACTATCTTGCATTTATTCGCATTTAAATAGCGCTGCCATTCATTATACCGGTAGAAATTTTGTGCAAGTTTTTCTGCACTTCATTGCTACCGACCAACGACGATACTTTCCGCTAGACAACAGCATCGTCAGCGCTGCTGACCATACATGGGAAACAGTTTACGTACACTGGAAGCATTAGAGGTCCCATTACTCATCCATGTGGTACATCCGATGTTAATTTTGTTTCTGTAGAACATACGCTGCACAGAATAACGCAGTGGCATTTATTAATCAAATATTTCGAGGCAATGGCATATTTGCGAAGATATTCCGTATGATCATCTCTTGGCTTGTAGTCAACGATTTATAAAGGGAGATCAAGAAGTTTCGGTTTGAGGGCGTTGCTGCGGCGTATATGCAAAGCAGCGAGAATCCAATGCGGGTATTTAGGCACTGACATGTAGTCAAGGGATTAGCGCAGCATTTGTGTTTTTCCGACGTGCGTAACGCTAATGGTGAAATGTGAACTATGGCGATGCTATTACCAAATGTGCCCAACAGGACCAACGGTAGATATCCATCGCAGAATGAAAAATGTCTATGTGGCAGCATATCTGTCGAAAACCACGTTTGTGGAATGGTGCGCCAAGTTTCGTGCTGGTCGTGATTCGAACACGAGACGCAAGTCGATCTGGGAGGCCAGCCTTACAAATGGTTCAAATGGCTCTGAGCACTATGGGATTTAACATCTGAGGTCATCAGTCCCCTAGAACTTAGAACTACTTAAACCTAACTAACCTAAGGACATCACACACATCCATGCCCGAAGCAGTTCTAAGTTCTAGGGGACTGATGACCTCAGATGTTAAGTCCCATAGTGCTCAGATTAATTAGAACCATTTAGAAAGCTATCTGAGTCTCACAAAGCCAGTGATCAACAGCGAAGTGAACAACGACTTAAGGAGCGGAGAATCGCGGTGACATTGAGCGAGCGAGCAAGAGGGAGAGAAAGAGACAGAGTCGTGGGGCTGGGGGAGGGATAGGAGTAACAGCTAGGCCTCCCCACCTCGTCAGATTCCGCTGCGCCGATTCCCGTCTCTTCACAGCATGTATGAGAAAGCCACTGTCTGTTGCGCGACCAGTTCCAATGATGTGTGCCGCACAGGAAACACAAGGCATGCTGACATTTCGAACGGGTTTCGGCGCTATTCGGCGAATCAGTATCCGCAATGACTCAAAATTCTGGAGTAGATTATTTTATGGACGAATAAATACTGTACGAGTGCGGAGTAAAAATGCCAAGCATTAGCTACACCAGGAGAACATAGCGAAGCCTCTTGACTTCACTGAAGATTGCGTCGCTTGGCTGTGGATAATATCCAATCAGCAGCTTCGATTTAAGCATACGTCTTGAACTTACAAACGACTTACGGATTCGGATACTTCTTGCTACTTGTCGTATCACACAGTCAGTGTTGTATTCACAGTGTTCATTTTTCTTCTTCTATTTTTCGTAATCGTCCCTGGTATTACATTTTTCATCTATGTTTCAATGGACACTTTTTGATTTCGAACATTGATGCAAATGCCCTAATTGTGATAGTCATTGCCGGCCGCAGTGGCCGAGCGGTTCTAGGCGTGGAGACCGGAGCCGCGCGACTGCTACGGTCGCAGGTTCGAATCCTGCCTCGGGCATGGATGTGTGTGCTGTCCTTAGGTTAGTTAGGTTTAAGTAGTTCTAAGTTCTAGGGGACTGATGACGTCAACTGGTAAGTCCCATAGTGCTCAGAGCCATTTTTGTTAGGGTCATTAACGTGGATAGATATACAAGTCTTAATGTACATATTAACACCAATTAACGAGAGTATTATTTGTAGAGATAACGGCAATGAAATACAAGTGGAGACAGATTTTGCATATATGCTCCTTTCAGTATAATATTTAAATACTAGAACTTTTTTTAATTATGTTGTAAACTTTGACAAGCAATACTGTTAATAGTTAGTAGGAGAATGGTACCTGTTCTACCCCCACCCTCCCCCAATTTCAAGGTCATTGATAAGATAATGGGGTATCAAGTGACACCTGTTGCAATTGGGCATGTTATCTCCTAGGTCACAGGGAAGTGTTATCTCCTAGGTAACTGGAAACGCCCATCCCCCCCCCCCCCCCCAAATTGCTCTCCCACCACAGAAGACCTGCCTCTTGGACAATTGTGTGTGGTACATTCAAGGCCCCCTCGCCTCTTCCTACCCCCTTTCTCTACGGGCCAATGAAAATCAAACTCCCTTCCCTTCCTGCCTCACCCCTTTCATTATTAGAGTAATTTCATGAGCGTTGTTATTTGAAACCTGTGTGCTGTAGTGGAAGGATCGTCATGGAATGCTAGCAGAGACCAGCCTCCCCCCCCCCCCCCCCCATTCAAGCAGAATAGAAAGAGTATGAAGATATGAAAGTACAATTAACCCATCCTCTAACAGTTAATTGCCATGTACAATTTCGAGGTAATTTGTTACAATATTATCAATTTTCCAAATACCCAAATCTCCATCCTAAGATATATGTAAACATGGCGATAAACAGTTATCGATTATATCATTTAACAAATTATGCCAATATAATGTGTCGAACAATCTCCACAGTGTATTATTTAACAACAAACTCGCTCCTATAGAGACTTTAAATGTTAAATAAATACCACAGTATAAACTCTTGCTGAGAATTTAAATGTTAAACAAATACCACACTGCGATATTTAAACAAACGAACTCTTGCTACATATCAAATCTATCCAGCCCCATATTAGTAGTATGTGACTCAAAGTGAGTATGTCTGTGTGTGTGTGTGTGTGTGTGTGTGTGTGTGTGTGTGTGTGTGTGTGTGTGTGTGTGTGTGTGTATGTGTGTGTTAAAATGGATGCATTGTCCTATTGGCAGAAATGCTATAATGTAATGACATGATGTCGTGGCATTCCTGTAAGCACTCCAAAGCCTGACCACCACACAGTGTTCCAAAAACAGTGTGTAAGTACGAGATGCCTGAATGTTTGACAATTTCTTTATTTAAGATGAAATATGCATTTGCTGAGTACCAAGTCTACATTCTGTACACTTTATCATTGTGTGATGTGACTGTAAGAGTGACCATGATGATGAGATCCCATTCAATAGACTTATCAATAAGAATGAGCACATCATCACTAAAGTCTCACTAAAAAAACAATAACCCTCTCCACTGGCATAAAAATAACATTATTATGTTAAAAACAATGATGTCACTAATATGATGCCTTAGAGAAGTCAAGCGCTACAAGAATATAGTTTTATAGTGTTGAGAGATGGTACCGAACGTGTAGTGGGTCTCATTCCATCCATTGTAAAATTCTTCACCCAGAACATCTCTAACATCTGTCATAATGCTGTCATATTGGCAGGCAGAACGAATCACTTCCAAGTGATGTTTGTAGTTCTAGCACCCTCGCATCGACCTACAGCAGTTGCAGATACTTGTCAGTGCAAGCGGCCTTCTAACGCCCTTACACCCCCCCCCCCCCTCTTCCCCAATACGATATGTTATTTTATGTCTTTACATCATACTTCGGGCATAGAAGATATGCTAGTGTCTTGGACACTCTGCATGGTTTACATTTGATCAGAGAAATGCTTTCGTAGATTCTGCAGTCTCCTCGGAGACATCTAATGGCGCAGGCATGTCTCCACTGCGTGAATTCCACCAGTGTGTGTGGTATGTCAGACTGCCAATGCTACCAAGCGAGGTGGCGCAGTGGTTAGCAAACCGGACTCGCATTCGGGAGTACGATGGTTCAACCCGCGTCCAGCTATCCTGATTCAGGTTTTCCATGATTTCTCTAAATTGCTGCAGGTAAATGTTTGGATGGTTCCTCTAAAAGGGCAAGGTCGACTTTCTTCCCCATCCTTCCCTAATCCGGTGGTACTAATGACCTTACTCTTTGGTCCCCTCCCCCAAATCAACCAAACTGCCAATGCTACCATGCACTTAATGTGTCCCACGTCAGAGCAACAATGAAATCTTAACAGCCAGTCAGTTAGTGCTTGCCCTAGGGTTTTAACATTTGCATCTGATTACATTACTCTGCTGGAGGGCTCGCTTTTCGTCATAAGCCAATTACATTCCAAAATCAGTGTGGGATTAATAAAATCTTCTCAGTATTCCAGCCACGTCAGACGGTTAAAATCCCACGAGCTTTCGTCTGATCTCTCCTCGGCCATTGTCACTCCATGCCGTGTCGTCGTGGCTTCTACATCTACATCTACATTGATACTCCGCAAGCCACCCAACGGTGTGTGGCGGAGGGCACTTCACGTGCCACTGTCATTACCTCCCTTTCCAGTTCCAGTCGCGTATGGTTCGCGGGAAGAACGACTGTCTGAAAGCCTCCGTGCGCGCTCTAATCTCTCTAATTTTACATTCGTGATCTCCTCGGGAGGTATAAGTAGGGGGAAGCAATATATTCGATACCTCATCCAGAAACGCACCCTCTCGAAACCTGGCGAGCAAGCTACACCGCGATGCAGAGCGCCTCTCTTGCAGAGTCTGCCACTT
The DNA here is from genome assembly GCF_023864345.2 of Schistocerca serialis cubense. Classification (NCBI taxonomy): domain Eukaryota; kingdom Metazoa; phylum Arthropoda; class Insecta; order Orthoptera; family Acrididae; genus Schistocerca; species Schistocerca serialis. Next base: position 1,025,434,330 of record NC_064638.1, read on the forward strand.
GAGTTTATTAAACATCTCCGTAACGCTATCACGGTTGCCAAATAACCCTGTGACGAAACGCGCCGCTCTTCTTTGGATCTTCTCTATCTCCTCCGCCGCTACATAGCCACGTTGCTGGCCGTCAAGTCGCTGGTGCTCTCTTCCTCGTCCAATATGGTAATGTTTTCGTCTCGCATGTATCGCGTCCGCTTCAACATCGCAATGGCCCAAGCTGTGCTGACCTGCAAACCGCCGTCTTTGTTGATGGTGTTTTCAAATCTCCATTTCTACTGCTTCTTTTCTGACGCTATCCCAAAATCCCTTCGTCCTCTTAATGACAGATGTTGCTTCGAATAGAATTAGGTGTCGATATTCTAAAGCGTGTTCTGCACAGCAGATTTTTCAGAATAGCGTTGGCGTAAGCACCTCTCGTGTTCCGTCCGGCGTTGCTCCACAGTGCGCATTGTTTGGCCACCCTAACATGGTATTTTGTACACTCCAGGCGTTCTAAGCTCTAGATCGCCCTTCACAGGCCTCATGACCTGTCGCATTTTTGCTGAGGCCTGAACACTGATGAGATGATGTGTCTCTTCTTCGGTGGTGTTTTTCCCGTTTTTCTCACCAGAAATAGCCTGTTATACCTGGCGATGATTGTAGCCGTTTTCCCGGAAGATTTTTCGATGGTGACATAGTTCTGGTGGCATATTTTCAGCGTCTGAGATGACTTTAACACGGTGGACGAGGATGTTCAGAATGCCACGTTTTTGTGCCGGATGGTGGTGGCTAAGAGCGTGTAGGTATCCTGTACGTATTTTGGCTGAGGAGTCCATTGGTTTTCTGGTTAACGAGGACGTGAAGGAAGGGCAAAGTGCCATGTATCTCTACTTCCATCGTAAACCTAATTTGATCGTGATTGTCGTTCAGATGTTATAAGAATTTTCCCAGTTTTTCACGTTCGTGAGCCCAGATGATAAGAGATTCGTCGACGTAACAATAAAAGCAACTTTGCTTACATGGAGCCGTGCCCAAAGCAATGTCTTCAAATTTCTCCATAAAAAGTCTGGCTATGGATGGAGCTAACGGACTTCTCGTCGCCAAGGCGTCCAGCTGGTCGAAATACTGGCCGCCATATAGGAAATATGATGAAGTTAACGTGTGCTTAAACAATCCCACAACCGTACTATAGAATAACTGGGATAGGAGCTCTAGACAGTATTTGACAGGAATGCCCGTAAATAGGGAGAGCCCATCAAAACTGACCTTTGTGTCACTTTGCCCAAGACGCAGATGCTTAATTCAGTTGATAAAAGCGGCAGTGTTTTTGATGTGATGCACACAGCGACCCATATGCAGCATAAGGAGATTGGGCAGATGTTACGCTAGTCTTTAAGTTGGTGAACTAGTAGTGTTCACAACGGGCGAAGAGAAGAACCGGTTTTAAGAGGTCAGCCTTCTTAACACGCAGCTTCCTCAGACGTTTAATGCTGTGCCACGTTTCCTACCAGTAAGGGTACGTAATGTATGAATGTATATGACTGTAATTTCAACAGAATATTGGTCAATGGCAGGATGTAGTCTCTTAATCACTACTCTACCTGAAAAAGATTACTCACAGGTGTGGTGTTGACCATCTCTGTTAATACAGACTCCAGCAAAGGTGACTTTTGTATTATGTTAAAACTAGAAAAAGCATTTGTCTCAATCCAAGACATTTTTCTCCATAATACTTTAAAATATATATCCAGAGTCATTTCTTCATGGATGACAATGAAACTGTAACCAAAATCACTAATACTCGATTCATGTTATAAAATAGAATCACTGGAGAACAACTATGCATCGCGATATGTAGGTTTACCGTCTTTATTTTCATTACCGAGTGGAATAAGTACGTTTAACGATCATTTTGTTTTGGTAGAGCGATAAACTATACATAAATCGACTCGGCAACCGTTTTAATGCTGCCATATTCTTGCTAAGTTGTTGATTTAAACAAGGTTGCGTATCATGTTTTATTTGCAGTGATTACACTAGCAAGTATGTCTGGCAACAGTTCCACCATCCAGAAAGTTTTTGTGACTGGTATGGACACTTGCCATCAACAAAACGCATTCGTTGGTGGTAGGCATTCTGATAATACTGCTATGCTAAATGCATTCTAAGCACAGCAAATGAATGGATGAACGGTGAAGAGAAGACAGTGCTAAGCTTCAGTTTACAACTACAGTTTTCGACCCTACACACAAAAAAACTTTAATAGAATTGAGAGAAGTAATAGATACAAAGAGGATGTAAATGGTATAAGCTGCCAAAAAAATTCTGTTAGAAGAACACAAGTAACTGCTTTGAAACGTCTAGTAACATGTTTGTCCATCACCTACGGCTGTCCCAAAAAAAAAAAAAATTTCGTCTTGGGACAATGTCTTTGGAAAGGTAGATATTACAGCTGCGCGTATTGAAATCACGAGCGTGAGTCACAAACTCGTAGGCCACAACCATCTGCGTGGTTGAGTTACTGTAATACCCCGATCGTTGGCAGTCGACGAGTTACCTTTGCAGATGTTACTGAACTGTGCGATATTCATTTAATTTATGGCGAGGTAAAAGGTGTTGCGAGGACAGCTGTATGAATTTATCGAGAACGCTTCCCACGACGAAGACTTCCTGCACAAAAAAATGTTTCAAATGGCTCTGAGCACTATGGGACTTAACTTCTGAGGTCATCAGCCCCCTAGAACTTAGAACTACTTAAACCTAACTAACCTAAGGACATCACACACATCCATGCCCGAGGCAGGATTCGAACCTGCGACCGTAGCGGTCGCTCGGTTCGAGACTGTAGCGCCTAGAACCGCCCGGCCACACCGGCCGGCACTTCCTGCACAATCGACATTTGTCGCTGTTCACCAAAGGTTTGTATCAAAGTAATTTTCTACTTTTACTCGATTATTTTGCTTTTCACTCATAACAAACTCAGTAGTTATCTTTAACGTTAATTCTCTATGTAGACACTGGACTCGCATTCGGGAGGACGACGGTTCAATCCCGCGTCCGGCCATCCTGATTTAGGTTTTCCGTGATTTCCCTAAATCACTCCAGGCAAATGCCGGGATGGTTCCTCTGAAAGGGCACGGCCGACTTCCTTCCCCATCCCTCCCTAATCCGATGAGACCGATGACCACGCTGTCTGGTTAAAAAAAAAATGGTTCAAATGGCTCTGAGCACTATGGGACTCAACTGCTGAGGTCATTAGTCCCCTAGAACTTAGAACTAGTTGAACCTAACTAACCTAAGGACATCACAAACATCCATGCCCGAGGCAGGATTCGAACCTGCGACCGTAGCGGTCCTGCGGTTCCAGACTGCAGCGCCTTTAACCGCACGGCCACGCTGTCTGGTCTCCTTCCCCAAAACAACCAACCAACCAATTCTCTATGCTAAACTTATTGACTGTTCTGATATGCTTTCGTCCTAGTGTTAAGTAAATCACGACAGAAAACAGCTTACGTGTACGTATTTAATTTGCACAGATTGAGAGGCTCACAACGCGAAGACGTACGTTGGAGGCTCAGGAACAAATTCTGGACCGCACCCACAAAGATCCCACTCAGAGTACTAGAGGCATCGACCACCTCGTGGGTGTATCACACTCTGTCGTTCATAGCACCATGAAAGAAGAGCTATTGCGGTCTTTCCACATTCAACACATACAAGCGTTGGAAGAGCAAGATTTCCTCCGCGACAAGAATTCTCCGACTGGTTTTTGTTACAAACTGCGGAGTATGATTTTGTAAACAAAATACTCGTCACAGATGAAGCGTGTTTCACCCACAACGGAATAACCAATTTCCAAAACATGCACACGTGGAGTGTCCACAATCCGCACCAAGTAGTAGCAAAACATCTACAGCGGAGCTTTTACGCAATTGTATGGAGGGGTGTAATCGACGATTACAGTATTGGGCCTTAAGTTTTACCTGCACGACTGACTGGTGACAATTACCGAGCCTTTCTAGAGAAAACATTGCTACCAACTTTATTAGAAAATATTCCGTTAGCCGTAAATCATAACACGTGCTTGCTCCATGATTGTGCTCTACCCGGCAATTGTCATATAGTACGAAGATTTTTGAATAAACGATTTCCAAGACGATGTATAGAACGTTTTGGTCCACGTCGATGGCCAGCAAGCTGCCTTGATTTACATCCACTGGATTTTTACTTTTGGGGCCATATGAAGGAACTTATTTATGCCCAGCAAATAAATAATGTGGACGAACTTACGCGGAGGATTTTCGATGCTGCCTATACCATAAAGGCAAATGTGCGCTGTGTGAACGAGCGCGATAAACTGGGTTAGCCGTAATGAAGCACGTGTCGAACTGAATGGTGGACATTGCGAACACTTATTGTAGGATTGGTGTAACAGGAAACGAAACAATGTGGGTTTCATTTTCGTTACAATACTGTAGTAGAAAACAAAAGCAATCTGAATTTAGTTTTCGTTGTGACATTATTGTAAAAAGAGGAAACAGTTGATGAAATTGACGCGCAACAAATTACGTCGTAATTTGTTGATTTTGTACTAAGGGGAATGCATTTTATTTAATGTTAGCTTGTCTTTACTACCCCGACCTTCGTTACGTAATGTTGTAAAAGCGAAAACGTCTGGTTGTACTTAATTCATTGTTTACGTAAAACGAATTACATGTTCTTGACTACCCATTGCCTGTTTACATTACTTGTTTCGGTAGTATCTAGTCAGCGCGCTGCGTCGTTGTACACTTCCAGTGATATCATTGGTCTGATTCGCCCGTTACCTTTCTCTAACCGCCGCATCGATGTCGGTTATACACGAGCAAGGTCATGTGCCGTCAGCTGAGAATGTAAACAGAATTGCGCCTACTATCAAACCTACATACATGTGTCTTTTAGAAAAACAAAAAATAAAGACGTGATACGACATTCCATTTGCCTTTTTGTAAAGCGCACCGAGGTGTTCAAATGGTTCAAATGGCTCTGAGCACTATGGGACTTAACACCGAGGTGTGTTGTCTGCGTAATTTTGACAGCTTATGCGTCTACATTCTGTATATTGAGACTGACTTGGGATCGAGACCTGCACTTTCCGATCAATGGCCTATAATCGTTGTCTGCAGTGTTGCAGTTGGGAACAATTAATAGTCGCGTGTCAGTCCAATCTACAGCAGAACTAATGTAGACCTGCTATACAGCTTTTTTGGAACTATAGTCCGTACTGGAAGTGAATATTGTATGTGTTGCTGATATCATCTATTAACAGGTACTTTGTGATGAGAGAGTAGCATGTCAGAGCCAACTTTTAAGTTTCACTATCCTAGTAACGACTCGAGGCCGTAGCTGAATACATACAACGAAGAAACATGTCTGATTCTGCTATCACACAACACCTCCCTAACGTAACAATTCTAATAAATTACATACACCCATATGTCTGAATAATTTCCCATTTCCCATTTTTGTAATAATGTGCTGCTGCTAGGAATTTATTATATTTTATGTGAGGAATCAAAGTTGGAAATTTGTGGTAAGGTCTTATGGGACCAAACTGCTGAGGTCATCGGTCCCTAAGCTTACACACTACTTAATCTAACTTGAACTAACTCACACTAAGGACGACACACACACACACCCATGCCCGAGGGAGGATTCGAACCTCCGACGGGGGAAGCCATGCGGACCGTGACAAGACGGCCTTAGACGGCTCGGCTACCCCGCGAGTCTGAGGAATCACTTACTATTGTAAAGTTGCATTGTTTTATGCTTATAAGTTGGTCATTTCATCAAGACGTCATTTCATGACTGCTACTATTGGAACATTTATTTCCACTACTGACATAATCGCGTTTCATGATTGGTTAGTTCATGATGTCACCTTCACCCATATGTCACAGCCCTTACTGCCCTAGTGATACAAACACAACATCTGAGAAACAGAAAAGGAAGATTCAGAATCAATCTTGATGGTTAGCACTTAAACCTGATGAAGTATCAGTGACGATACAAGATGATTTTATTGTAGTAGAGAACAAGCATGAGGAACAGAAGACAAGCATGCTTACGTATCAAGACAACTCACCCACTGTTACAAACTGCCTACCTGATTCACATAACGGTATGTGTTGCAATCCCATTACACTCTTCTACTGGTAACAAGGCACCCTAAAAATACATAAGTTTACCCGTCTAGACCGATCTAAAACTCGAATTACTTATCACGTACATGACAATTTTCGCGAAATGATTCCAATTTTAAAGCGTTTTTTTTTTCATGTGTCATTTGTCGTGTGTTACGCAAAATTTACACTAAGTTACGAGCATGTCAAAACCCAGGAGTCCAGGAGCTGATGGTATCTCCTATGACTTTTACGAAACTTTCCAGCCTATCATCAAGAAAGAGCTCATTGAAGTAGAGAGAAGTAGTGAAACAGCGCTGCCGACATACTGTGAAAAAACAAAACTGCACTGGAATATTCGTACACGTTCCCAAGAAAAAAGAATAACGGATTTTAGGCAAATGATGTCATGCGCAAACTCAAAAGTCATAGCAGCAAGACTGAAACAAACCCAGACATCCTCGGATTGTTCACGGAATTCCCCTCTTGGCGGCATGAGGTGTAAACATTAGGGCTACTGAACATTGATTTTTAGTCAAAGGCTTCGACAAAGTCGGGCATCAGTACCTACGGAATGTGTTACAGCATTGCAGACTTACATAGACAACAACGGATTTGCTGCTACCAGATGGTTTCCAAAGCGTATATAAACGGACATCTTACGGTAGCTTTTCCCAATTCAAAGTTCTTTCAGACAGGATTGCCATTGTTCAATGACACTGTCCGTCATCTTTTCAGAGCCATTAATCCAATAAGGCAAGCACTTACATACCAGAACTACACGACTGTTCATCGACAATGCTTGTTGGTGTAACATCTGCGAAACGCCAATACACCGTAAAAATCTTGGACATAATAGACTTTTTTTATGTAGAAGCAGTGTAGGGCAACTATGAACAATGATAGAACACGGTTCTTGTGGCTTAATGAAAGCACGCAGTCCTTTATCGAACATGTTGAAATGGAAGTGTTGAGTGTGAAACCAGGCAAAAAATATACACGACGTAATCGGCGTCGATTCCAAAGAAATGGTAGAATAAATAAGAGGTGATCTGATAGCGAATACTACAAGGTTCAAATGGCTCTGAGCACTATGGGACTTAACTTCTTAGGTCACCAGTCCCATAGAACTTAGAACTACTTAAACCTAACTAACCTAAGGACATCACACACATCCATGCCCGAGGCAGGATTCGAAACTGCAACCGTAGTGGTCGCGCGGTTCCAGACTGTAGCGCCTAGAACCGCTCGTCCACTCCGGCCGGCAATACTACAAGGAAATGTAATATCTTTCAAAGGACTGAAAGTGTCAACACTCTAACTTTGTCCAAAATACGGTATGTTATGCATGCCATTGGTGGAAAACATAGAGCAGAAATAAAAAATACATAGGTGGTTCACTTGGTAAGATATGTTTCTTCGTATAGTCTGGGATGACAGAAGGTAACCTTAGTTTAACAGATATTGAGGCAAAATGTACATCCTTGTTGTAAAAAATAGTATAATTACTCTGAAACTGCCTGATAGTTGATCGGATTTACTAAAGAATGGTTGGCGGTATCGCGGTAGACAACACAGGTTACTGACGGATGCCAGTAACTATATCTCGAACCTTACTCGCAACGTATGTGTTAGAGAGGTTTCCTAGTGAAAGAGGACAAAGACAATAATCGGGAACATTCAGAAGAGAACTTCATGTGCTCCGGCATGTACGAGGGCCATTCAATAATTAAAGAGACAAATTGGTCTGGAGAAAAAAGCGTTTATTTTTACGGAACAACACTTTGTCTACTTTTCAACATAATCCCCTTGAACATTTATGCACTTGTTCCAACGGGCAAGAAGCCATTTTATTCCGACTGCAATGAACTGAATATCTTGATATTTGAACCAATTTCCCACAAACTTTTTCGCGTCCTCGTTGTCCTGGAACCTCTTCCCATGTAATGCCTTCTTCAGTGTACCAATCAAATGAAAATCATTAGGTGTTAAATCAGGACTGTCAGGGGGATGACGCAGTACTTTCAAGCCCATTTTGTCGATGGTTTCACGGGTTAGTTGAGCAATATGAGGAAGTGTGTTGTCTTGCTGGAGAATCAAACCTCTCCTCTCAGATCCACGACGTCTCTCTCTCTCGTGACTGGCTTCGTCTTGATTAAAAGCAAATCCGAGTAGTATTGGCTGTTCATTGAACGTTGCTCTTCGAGATAATCACAAAAAACTGGACCTGCAGCTTCCCAAAACGCCATCAACATGACTTTACCTGCTGATGATTGGGTTCTTAATTTTTTCTTGACAGGTGAGTTGGCGTGATTCCATTCCATGCTTTGTCTTTTTGATTCTGGCTCATAACAGTGCGCCCAAGTTTCGTCACAAGTTAAAATTTTGTTGGGGAAGGGTTCACCTTCTCTTTCATAACGTTCCTTTAGCTCTGTGCACACTCTCAACCTTGTTTCCTTGTCTAGCCGTGTCAACTCCTTTGGGACCAATCTTGCACATGTTTTGCGGTACTTCAGCTTGTTACAGATAATGTTATGAACTGTACCTGTACTAACTTGAACCTTATCAACTATCATTTCCACAGTCACACGGCGTTCGTCACGAAAAACATTCGACTTTCAAGTGAGGGAGCTGAAACTGCAACTGTTCGGTCAGAATAGTGTTCGTCAGTCACTGACTCGCGACCATTTTTGAACTGCTCTTCCCACTTGTAAAAATTTGCACGATTCATACAACCTTCACCATAAACTTTTAGAGATTCTACAGTATATATTCACTGGTTTCTCGCCTTCAGCAAGTAAAAAACGAACAACAGAACGTTGTTCAACTAATGTCGATGTTTCAAGCGGACTCGCCACCTTGAAATGTATTTTTAGGTTATAAACAAAACAATGTTGATACATCACTTGATCAGGGCTCATCCCAGTGATGCCAACTGAAAGCCACAAAATCACGTAACTAGCCCTACTAACAGTTTTTTCCCCAGACCAGTTTGTCTCTTTTAAGTATTCAATGACCCTCGTACAAAGACTTACACTGGAAAACGATATGGAGAAATCCATCAACTCACAGACACGTTCTGCGACATATATGTTTCTCGTAAACGATCTGGTCCGTCAGCATCGCGTGGCCACAAAGCAAAACTGCCAACAGTGTGGTGTAGCTGACACAGAACAGCAGCTTGCCACAAAGATTACAGTTCTGTGGAGATGGATATAGTTTAACGTCAGCTGGTTTTGACGAAATAAACACCAAGAAATTAATTTATATGAATGTAAAGCGAAAGCGTTTCCAGCATCCAAAACAAGAACACTCGTATGGTTTTGTACACTGTCCAGTCATATTAACGTAACCACCTGTCAAAAGCATGAATAACCATCTTTTGTAGAGTGGACCGCAGCGAGACGTGCAGGAAGAGAGTCAAGGAGGAATCAGAAGATACCAACAGGGGTGTAGAGGCATACCGGCTCCAGTGCCATGGCCACCTGCGCTAGATTGTATGGCTGAGGATCCATGGTGCGAACAGTCTGATCGAGGCGGTCCCACGGATTCACGACTGGGCATAAACGCGAGTGGTTTAGTGCTCGGGAGAGTACGGTAAACTCATACTGGTACTCTTCTAACTACACAAGCTGTGTGCTGTGTGGCATGTTGCACTGTCTTGTTGGTAGATGTCAAGGAACATAGAATAAAAAAGGTATTCCAGATTGGCTTAGTGCGCTCTCATTGGTCAGCTACTTGTTACGTCACCCGGCAGCCAGACGGCAGTAGTCTCCGTTTGTAGAATATGAGAGATTGCAAAATAATTGTTTTCACGTCTCTTCTCTTCTCATATAACTTAAAGTTTCGTGATCACAGGGTTGAACAAACTTCATGTTAATATTATATACAAGGTTTCCGAAAGAAATGCTTTAAATATTAGTAGCAATGATGATATATCGCCACGCGAAACTAGTGGCCGATGTTCGCATCCGCATTCATGCTCGTGTTTTAGGCATCTGACTACGGTAAATGTTTTACAATTGGGTACTGCCTATTTTACACATATTTTTGTAAATAAAAAGATAGTAATCTTCGAACTTACCTTACAAAGCTGATGCAGAAGCTACGTCGAAGATGCTGAAGGCGACGCTGACCAGAGCCGATTCTTCCTTGCCGAATTCCGTTTCATTGCATCAATTTTGGCGCTTTTGTTTAAATGTCTAATTCGTATAAAAGTTCTTCTTCTGACATATAATTGAACTATTTTGCTATTAAGTTAGGGAAATTTCGCACTTATATGATCTGCTAAGGTTGCCATCACTCTATTACAATGAGAAATATTTGATCCATGAAAAGCAGCAAATATAATTTCTAACTTACGTATTTTAGCAAACCAGTCAGCAGAGGGAGAAATGAGGCCCCCTTTTGAAATAATAGTAATCCAGTCTTGCTTCAGACTTAATTCTGTATCAAGAACACACTTCCCTGCTGTATTTCCCAAAGAACTGTCAACGTTTTTGCACTTGAATGCTATATATCCTGCTAGATATTTTAAAGCATCATCATTCACGTCTTCACTGGTACACACTGAATCACTGAGCTCGAAATCTAAGAGCAAGTTTTCGTCATCTGTAGCGACGTCAAATGATTTATCAGTTACTCTGATACATAAATCATTCGAGAGAAAACGTGCAAAATCTTCCTCAGTTTCATCAGCTGGTGTCGGGTAGTTTTCAGAAGCAGAATTCTCATTTCTGTCCTCTGAAGTCGAAGCACCAGAAGACAAAGGTATTTCACTTGCACTGCCAGTCAGTATCAATAAATGAATTCTGTTTTTCACCTCGAAAGGTGTTGGATTGTTGCAGAAGACACGGGGCCACGGATTCTGGAAAAGAAATTTTCCAGACAATCTTGTATAAGTCTGGCTGTCAATATATAAGTAGCTCCGGAATTTTTCATGTCATTGTGAAGTCCAAAAAGTGAATTTATTGATATAATGAATTCCCTCTGAAAAGGGAGAAGACTGTTTTTTTTCCTACTCGCATATTAGAACACATTTCAAGAAACCTTTTTAGAGAGTTTTCCTGACTTCTGATATTAAACCCGTAACCACTTCTAAGGGGAGCTTTCTCATCTTGAGGGTATCTCGAATTCAGCACATCGAAAACATCGTTCACGAGCTCAATGAAACTTCCTTCGTGATCTTTATGCAGAACATATCTCACAGCTTGGGCAGTGCGACGTGAAAATATCTGTGCAGCCCTTCGAACATTCTGACGATCACGTCCACTAACGTTAAGATGAAACTCCGATATGTGGTGATTGATCGAAAGATCGCCTTTCTGATGTCGAAGAAGATCTTCTATAACCATTTTTGTAATCACAGTACCATCAGGCAAAGTGATTCTGTCACCAAGAAAATGATTTTTTAATAATTTAAGCAAATGTGGAACATCAAAAATAACCCAGACTTTTCTGCTATGATCAACAGGGTTTGAAAACAATGTCTTGGATGTAGACACACCAAGTTGCTACCACACATTCATATTTTTTGGTCCCATGTCACACGTAACAGCTATGATATGAATTCCTGCTGTTTCAACTTCTTTTGTGACATTCTGCAACAAATCACTAGACATTGCAACATCAAACACTGGCTGCTTCCATTTTCAAAACAAGCTGCGAACCATGACGACTTGGACATTGTTGTGTGGTCCGAGTACTACATCGTCGGACGAATCGTAAGTCACACGACCGTCAATGCTCATCTCGTCGAAGCTTAGCACACCAATCGTCTCTAATGATGTGAACATTTCTGACCTACCTTTAATTAACTCCAAAACTGGTTTCAAAATACCTGGTCGGCCCTTGAACTGGTTCGTCCACGTCTGGAGTGTTGACCTGCAGGGAAAGGGCAATTCTTCCTCCTCAGATAGGCATATGCTTTAGGTGACCGAGCTCTTAATGTAAGAGCATTTGCAATGTCCTCTGAGCACCACTTTATTTGCTTCCTCTTCTTTAACAGACAACGAATTTGTCCTGGTGTGAAACACCGAGAAAGTGTACTTCTCACATCCGAGCATACACATTTGTGCTTCTTAGTGTTATAGATGTAGCTTGCTTTATAACTTCTTTCATTGACTTAATTCTTTGTTCCAGTCGAACATTTTTAATCTTCAAACTAACCAATTCTTTCTTCAGTGCTTGAATTTCCTGGTCTTTAAGTGAAATTAGCGGATCCGTAAAAGCGTCTGTGTTGCTGGATTTGTCCAGCTTACTTTTCTTGGGAGATAAAGTTTTCAGCGTTGAGAGAGCTCTTTTTTTTTTTTACTGTTGTAGTGTCACAGCGACGTTCTCTCCGAATATATTTCCGTGCCAGTTCGGTATTTTTAGAGACGGAACAGCATTATCCTGTTGCAGTTTCCGTGTAGGTAGACCTAACAATTCATTCTGCAAGTCTCGTTTGTAATCGCTTTCACAAAAATGTTCAGAACAAACTCTTGCATTATTAACATTAATTTTGTCCTCTCGGTTACAACGAGCAATCCATTTACGCTGTAGTTCAACATTTTTTGGAAAACGATGATAAATGGCGCCTTCAGTCTTACGCCCACTATTACTACATTCAGCAACTGCACAATACGACGTATTTGTAGACATAATTCCAAGACCGAAGCTACAAGACTCACGGAACAATGCCTTTCCTACTGAACACTCGGCAGGACAAGAATTACACACAAACTAACGTGTAACACGAACTCACATGCAGGCCTTAGATAGAAACACTGAGCGACACCATTGTAAACAAATTGCAGTAGCTGCCAGGTGACGTCACAGCTCGAGATTCATTATGGCGGAGAAAAGTGTGGGAGGTCGCATTTGCACTCCCGTGGTAGATGTCATCGTGTGGAGGAAAAATAAACTGTATGTAGGTTCAAATGGCTCTGAGCACTATGGGATTTAACTTCTGAGGTCATCAGTCCCCTAGAACTTAGAACTACTTAAACCTAACTAACCTAAGAACATCACACACATCCATGTCCGAGGCAGGATTCGAACCTGCGACCGTAGCGGTCGCACGGTTCCGAACTGAAGCGCCTAGAACCGCTTGGCCAATCCGGCCGGCCAGGATTCAAACCTGCGACCGTAGCGGTTGCGCGGTTCCAGACTGTAGCGCCTAGAACCGCCCGGCCATCCCGGCCGGCAAACTGTATGTAGGGCTGGACATAGTCCCCAAGGGTAGATGCATACTTGTGTTGATCTGCTGTGCCTTCTGGAGTGACGAGACCACCCCTCTGGCCTGGTTCAACGATTGTTGCAGGGTATACTTTAACCACTGTGGCATGAAAACAGTTTAAAAGAAAAATGTTCAAATGTGTATGAAATCTTATGGGACTTAACTGCTAAGGTCATCAGTCCATCAATCCCTAAGCTTACACACTACTTGACATAAATTATCCTAAGGACAAACACACAAACACCCATGCTGCCGGGACCAGCGGCACAGTCCATGACTGCAGCGCCTTGGACCGCTTTTTTGTTTTTGTTTTATTGCATTTTGTTCGTTGTTGATCGTTGTGTTTGGTCGTTGAGGACGTCACATGACATCCGTTCAAGTTCGTTATTAATCCTTCCACTCAGTTTTTTTATTACAGATGCCACCCAGCTCTCTGACCGAACACGCTGAGCTATCGTGCCGGCGAGCAGCTGGGCTAATCCCGCGCGGCAACAGTTTACAAACTTAGCCGTTTCGGAACTGCTTCCACCCTTCGCCTGGAAGCCAATGATCATGTCCTTTTGGACGTCAGATAAATCGCTCTGTTTCCGCATTACGACAAAGACTACACTGTTTTCTGCGTCCCCTAACACAATTCATACATACCCTCCACTGCGAGTGCTGCGAACTGCCGTCTGTGAGTGGTTATTGCATGTTGGCGTCGAACACATGGATGGTGACATTAATGTGAAGGAGAACATTGTTGCACCAGGCTTTATTCAGATGACTTATTGGGCACTGCCAATTTCGGGCAAGGCCCATTCTCAAATGCATCTAAGAACGTAAGAACACACCAAAATAAAACAAGAGAGCTACACATCAAAAACAAAACAACTACTTTGAATGCAGTGTTTCGTACGTATGCTAATTACCTACAGTAACAGATGTGGATACATCCTACTCCTCTAGCCAAAAAAAAAAAAAAAAAATCACGCGCCAAGCATACTTGTGCATCAGACGGTTGTCAACATTCATCATCTAAAATATACATACATAAATGCATTAATAATTGTTCCAAAGATCATGAATACGACATTTCGTAATGATCTGGGACGTGTCACTTTTACATAATTTTTTTTTTACACGAAATAATTATCTTTTTCTACAGTTACTACTTCATATCTAAAAATTCATCTATTGAATTGAAGAATTTGTCATTCAGAAAGCCCTTTAATTTGTTTTTAAATGTTGATTGGCTGTCTGTCAGACTTTTAATGTTATTTGGCAAATGACCAAAAATATTTGTGGCAGCGTAATTCACCCCTTTCTTTGCCAAAGTCAGATTTAATCCAGGATAGTGAAGATAAACTTTTCTTCTAGTGTTGTAGCTATGCACTTCGCTGTTATTTATTAATAACAAATTTCATAAGTGAATATATGTATTGCGAAGGTACTGTGTGTATTCCGAGTTCCTTAAATAAATGTTTGCAACTTGAGCTCAGGTGGGCTACATATATTATTCTGATTACACGCTTTTGTGCAATGAATACTTTTTCTCTTAGTGATGAATTACCCCAAAATATAATGCCATCTGTAAGCAGTGAATGAAACTAGGCGTAGTAGGTGCACGACATGATAGTACTAATGAGAACAGTAGTATCAGCACACGTAAACAGAAGTATCAAAAAGACAAGGCTGGATACGCATAGCTATAAATCGCATTTATAGACTTGTTCGTAGAACTGACATGTGTATGATTGTGTGTGGGAAATTGTAATTTTTTAGCCAGACAGTAATATGCAAATATGTTACTGTACTATCGATAATATTCATGAGTACATCTTTATCTTACTGTGACGGTTATGTGGAAGGCATGGTCACTTACCAACTTAATATTTATGAATCGGTGTATGAGACAGAGACGAGACGGGGACGATATATACACATCTGTTGCTATAGGTAATTACTGTGTGTGTGCGCGCGTCTGTGTGTAACGCAACATGCAATGTAGCTGTACCCTTTCTGATATTCCAGCTCTCTTGTTTCATTGCGATGTGCTGTTATGTTCTTAGATGGGCTGGAGAATGGGCCATGCCAAAAAACCGGTAGTAAACAATGAAATGATTTGAAATATAGCCTCGTGGAACAACGTCCTTCAAATTTATTGAGGCTGTGATCCCAACCCAGGAGAATATGACATTCTGTTGCAGGAAATAACACAGAATGCAACTGATCAGACAGCGCTATGCTCCCCGACCGACAGAGGTCGCTTGTGTTAGATGTCATTTTTTTTTCGCTGCGAAACTGTTTTCGTTGATGAGTGGCTCGACATTCCGTTTATGAGGAGCTCTCTAAATATTTTTGGAGAAGCAGATTCATCGAGAATCTCGTTGACCACTATCGTTAGTTACAACAACTCGGCGGTGTAAAATTCGGTGACATATTTATTTGTTACAACTTTGCCCGGACACGATGCCGAATTACATTTTTCGTAAGCTTACAATATTTCGGTGGACGAACTACGTGTCCTGGTGAGGTGATAGAATGTCTCCTTGCGGTTAAGATTCATTTGACTCTCGCATACCCCGAGAAAACACTGAGCCGTTTATTGGCCGTTAACTCTCACTCTGAACTGACTGTAGCAAACGTTCTCTCGCTTACCGTTACAACTGCTTTGCTTCAGCCAGCCAGTAGTAATTTACTCCCAGGCCAGGTATCATAAAGGCGAGACACTGCACCGTCGCCAATGGCGAGCTTGCACGTCTAGACTGTTTATGAATAATGTTCTCCTCGTTTCCAAATCTGATAACAAAGTTACAGTGAGCTTTCCTCCGAAGTTACTCCTTCTATCATAATAGAAACACGTGTCGAACACGACAGCGTTCCAAGAACTGCAGTGTGTTTATGATTCGTTACAGAATGATACCATTCATACCTTGTGAACTTCTGCGAGAGGAAACTGACAGGGTACATCATAATGAAAAACGAAAACTGACACAGGTGAACGTATGCGATAACAGAAGCAAAAACGTTCCTTGAACATGGGGTCGTAAATCAACCCTTTGCAAGATAGCTGAATCGTTCATTTTAGAAACAGCGTAACACCATGAACGCAAATTTTTCAGGAAACATACTATTTTGAAAAGAAAATTCAAAACATATCAAAAGTTGCTTCGTCCTTTTTAAAGAGTGTAGTTAGATGAGTAATTTAACATACAACGTAATCACCAGCTCCTAGCAGACCCACCCAAAACAGTGATCAAAGAGGTTGGAGGTACGTTCTTTTCTAAAATAACTGCTTAAGAAAATTTATTGTAATCGTAATCAGCTCAATAGTAATTTTACTTTCAGGGACTATGAAACATATAAAAACTGATTGATACAGCAAACTTACACAAATGTATGACATTAGTAATATATTGCCTTTAACATTAACATTAGTTTGACGCATCCAATATTATTTAAATTACGCAACAAAAATAATCTTATAATGTTATGAAGTGGTAATGCAAATTCATGACTGAAAACAATTACTTCAGATTATCAATAACTGTCCAAAATTTCAAGGTAAAATTGCTGATATTCTTCAGGAATACACTGCAAGATCTTCTTCAAGTCAGTATGTTTAGCTTCAGTGAGTGACAGCTATCTGTTGTATGCACTTGTTGCGGTAAACACACATTTCGCTTCCCAGTACACCGCAGGACGAATGTATGTTCCATTGCTGTGTAGATGAATGGTA
The DNA here is from genome assembly GCF_023864345.2 of Schistocerca serialis cubense. Taxonomy (NCBI): domain Eukaryota; kingdom Metazoa; phylum Arthropoda; class Insecta; order Orthoptera; family Acrididae; genus Schistocerca; species Schistocerca serialis. The sequence continues at coordinate 1,025,451,404 of NC_064638.1, forward strand.
ATGCAACTACTATCCCTGGATGCCGAGATTATTTGAAATGCCTTAATTTTGATATCTGGAATGTAGTACGCTTGTCTCTTGAAAGACTTTCGCTTTCCAGTGAATTTACTGTCTTGTTGTATAGAGAAGACCCCCAATCCTTGAAGTTAATTACATCTTCAATGCCTACCATAGTAACCAGGGAGTCTTGACTTCACTGTTGTCTCTCATACTTCTTTTGCAAATAAATTCGATCGTGCTTTAACAAAAGTCTCTTCACAACATCAAAATCATGGTCATTGGGGAGAAAAGAATGTCGTCTTAGAGGAAAGAAGTACTGGATTTTATCAAAACGTTTCTACATCAACCATTAAAAGCCCTACTATGGGTGATTTCTTTTTTTATCATCACAGTTATCACTAAAGAAGCACAGTTCCTTCACATCCTTTGGAACGTTATTATCTATGATATGCAAAAGATCAGATACAACCAAGAACTTGAGGAACTATACCAGCAGCCCAACATAGCAGGAGCTGTCAAAGCCAAACGAATGCAGTGGGCCGGCCATGTGGCCCGGATGGAGGATCACAGATGGCCTCGGAAGCTCCTGGATTTCACACCTACAGGAAAGAGACCGCCAGGGAGACCCAAGAAGCGTTGGAGGGATGGACTCCATGAAGATTTAAAACAAATGTCAATAGATGTGGACGAATGGCGGATAGCAGCAATGGACAAAATACAGTGGAGGAGGAAACTTGTAGATGCGTGCGGTCCACTGGGCCTGATCACGTAGTAGTAGTAGTAGTAGTAGTAGTATGCAGAAGAAAATAAGCTACTTCATTTGGTCCTCCGTTAGCTGTGCTTTCATTATAGACGTAAAAATGACCTCCTTATCTTGCATTATCAATTCAAAAATGTTGAAGGTTAACTGTCGAAGATAAAACAACGTCTGCACCGGAATATTAGGCGGTGAAATATTCTACACGTAGTCAAATGTTATAACTGTCAGATCCTGCCTTTCTTTGCACAGATTCGTTGAAGCTTGCGAAGTATTGTAACATTTTTAGCTCTTCTTTCGTGGATCATTAGTTTTGCTTCAGCAACCTTCTTTACCTTCTCGTTAAGGAATGGGGACTTCAATTTCTGTTCCAGAATTTGTACAGCAGGCATCTGCCTGAGGGCCCCCAGGACTGGGGTGAAAATGGTCTTTGAAATATTGAGAATAGGACTGATATATAATGTCTACGTTAGGATGTTTTTCCTTAAGCATCTTAAACATGATTTTCACATTTAACTTTGTGTCAAGGTAATTTTTCACCTTGGCGAAATAGTGAGTGTTTCCCTGGAAAAGATTCGATATGTTGAAGAATGAGCATCTTAATTTCGGCAGGCTTTGAATTTATTGTGGGGATTTTTCCTCTTAAATCAACTGAATACTTACCGGCTATCGATAATTCTCTTAGACAGCTGAGCCTGCTGTCACCCTTAGACTGTGGAAACTTGTAACTTCCTTCCAAAGACGTCTGTCGAAATATATCAACATTAGCAAAACATGCGTTCTTACAATTGCATTTCTGGCCCGTTTTTCTTTCCAGAATTTTGTTTCCTGTACAGTTTATGTCTCACTTCCTTGAACACGTGCTCTTTTCATTACCTCACTCTTGTATTCAGCTCCATTCCTCAACCCTCTTTCGTTATGTGAAGTTTTCCATTATCATAGGCCTTTAAAATAAAACTTCTATTAACCTGTGCTGTACCTTGTAATCACATAAGATAACCAAGACCAATAACGTTCTGTTGGTCTAAAAGATGTCCAAATCTTCAACAATGACAAATTTTATTACAAGAGTGAACAGTTAACGCAGCACTGCGAACAGAATCAACAGTGCTACCACGTTAAGATAGAATCATTAGAACTCCAGGAGTTACGTTGTTTCTAGAACTAACATAGACTTGACAGACAAAAACAACATATACAGGTAGACGGAAATTACGTCGTTCCTATTCAGAACGCTGTGACTTCTCTTAAAGAAGGTCTGAAAATAAATACTTCATTTTGCGTAAAATATGGAGTTACATTGTTTCTAAAATGACCGATTCAGTTGCGAAAGTGTGGTTACAATCCACCTCAGATTTCAGTATGAAATATTGCCTTAGTACAAAACTACTTGAAATGTTAGTTAACTTTTCAATTACATCACCGTTTTAGTCACGGTTCACTGTCAAAAAGATATTCTGCTCCCAAATAGTGACTCTACACCTGAATACAAAGGAAAAAATGGTAGCAATAAGTAACAGAGTCATTTTGGCCCAGTAGGATATTTCACAATTAATGAACCTTGATAATCTAATGATCAGATTCTTTTACTCTACTCCTGCTGTGGCCGCTGTGATATATCCCGCTTCCGAACAACTAGCTATCGGGAGAATTGAGTACAACAATTTCATTTTATCCATTCATTTTTAATGGGATGCTTCAGAATGGTGCAAAATGGACAGGTAAAATGTGCATGCACCTTGGCCACCTAGAGCACATAGCCTGAGCCCTCCATTTTCTGTCTGGGCCATCCCGAAAATGTAGTATAATATTCCTGCTGACAGAATTGAACAGTCGTGTCAATATATTCAGATGAGCGTGGGAGTGTTTTAAAGTATTCGCAGCCACTGCAGAGACGAGTGCAGATTACATAGAAAGCGAGGACGACATGTCAAACACTTCCTTAAACAAATACAAGTGTACAGTAAATTTGCTGGTTTTCTATTTCTTGTCAAGGTAGGCCGTAGGTGAAATCGGAATCCAAGTAAATGGGGACTTCAGCGAAAAGCTTATTTTCAGATTTATTCGTACTTACTACGACAATATTTCAAGCCGAAGTTAGTGGCAGATTGTAACTATACATTTGCAGCTAACTGCATTGTATTTTCATACTAATATTGTTGTACTCGTATATATGCACTTTAATAATGGCTCATGCGACGGTGCAGGTAAGTAATTAATGAATGGTAATGGACAGGTTAAAGCCTGTTGCTTCCATAAAGTAATTGTTCACTGAATAGTTCGCGAGTACCCGTGTGCAACTGCAACTGTAAATCGAAGGGTCACTGTCTGTAGGACCTCTGATATGTGAGATTGAAATAATGAACAGCTGTATGAGGCCTTAAATGGAATGGAACAGAATGTCACTTTCGCGTAAACTTGGAAAAATTACGGAAAAAATAATTAAATTTTCTTATGTTAAAGCTCCACAACTGCAAACTAACTAAATTCTGAGTGCAGATCATTCTCAAGAATAATTACTACAGTAATAATAATGGCGTGTGACGAGGGCCTCCCGTCGGGTAGACCGCCCGCCTCGTGCAAGTCTTTCGATTTGACGCCACTTCGGCGACTTGCGCGCGTTACTACAGTAACGTTTATGAAGTTCAGACTAGATCACCTAACTGGAAATATTCAAAGTCGAAAATATTTAAGAGTATTCGCCAGTGTCAAACACGAGTATGTCAAGTCCATAACCCAAACAGTTCATGTGACACGAATTATTCTAAGCCCTCAAGCTGAAAATATCTCGGTGTGTTCACTAACGACACATACTAATATCAGAAGTCTGTGACTCAGTTTTAAGAAATATTTTGACCTCCTCAAAACCCTACCTTCTACGACGCACTTGTCCTCTCACTCCAAGATCTCAAGCCCAACTGCAGCCCGAATGTAAAAAACCTCACACAACAATGGCCACCGCTATTTAAACACCCACTTTGGTGTGAGTCAAGCTAACACACTTCCGACTTCCGAAACATACTTAAAACTATAACTTTAAAGTTAAATACATGTTTTTAAAGGAACACACCGCCGTTTGATGTATTGTTCATTTAATTACGACCCAGGTTTTGGCCTTTTACGCCATTTTCAAGTGACTGAGTTTATGCCATTAACATATAGCTCCCCAATATTTTTCTTAATTCATGACCAATTTTGAGCTTGACGTCCTGCAATATATGCTAGTGACGTAAACTCAGTCACTTTAAAATGGCATAAAAGGCCGAAATCTCGGTCGTAATTAAATAAACAACAGTACAGTCAGATGGCGGTGTGTTCATTTAAAAATTGTTGTATGACTGTTGCTCAGCAATATCAAAAACTATCTAAATACGTGCGTCATATGAATCCTAAATCGTAAATTTCCTCAGCTATCTAGTGCTGTTCTTAGTCTTTCTGTAACTTAAATAGTTTGTTCACGAATAACAATTTTATCCAAGTGAACGCTACTTTGCATTCTCATGTTACTAACATACACAATTAAAGCTAAGTACACTCATACATCCCCTATTATGTCTACTTAGTAATGCTGCCACTACTTTCAATACTTCATTTTTCTTAACCATCGTTGGTCCATGCTACTGGTGTTGACACAAGCTCCTACAGAGAGTCAGAGGTTTGCTGATCGGCACTGAGGGCCGGCTATTCAGTTTGTATTGCTTGCGGAGGACACTGGATTGTCGCTTGCGGCGCCTTAGCTTAGGGGCGTTCTTCACTGTACTCTGTGTTTACAGAGTGGGTTCAATGATGATTCATTTACGCACACACTGTGCTATTAGAGTTCCTAGTCGTGCATGCTCGTAAACTTTGCTCTCGATAGGCCGACGCACCGAGTACTTTCAGCAAACGCGTTTCAAACAACTTCAACAACTTGCCATCGCCGAAAGTCTGACTAGTTCGTCATTTTGCATCGCAGGCATCTACTCACTTCCCCGAACGAAAAAATACACTGAAGCGCCAAAGAAACTGGTATAGACATGCTTATTCAAATACAAACATATGTGAACAGGCGCCGCTGCGGTCGGCAACGCCTATATAAGACAAGTGACTGGCACAGTTGCGTCGGTTACTGCTGCTACAATGTCAGGTTATCCAGATTTAAATGAGTGTGAATGTGGTGCCATTTATTTAGTCGGCGCACGAGCGATGGGAAACCGCATCTCCGAGGTAGCGATGAAGTGGGGATTTTCCCGTACAACCATTTCACTAGTATATCGTGAAGATCAGTAATCCGGTAAAACATCAAATCTCCGACATCGCTGCGACCGGAAAGAGATCCTGCAAGAACGGGACCAACGATGAATAATTATAATATTATAGAAGTGCAACCCTTCTGCAAATTGCTGCAGATTTCAATGCTGAGACATCAAAAAATGTCAATGAGCTAATCATTGAACGAAACATCATCGATATGGGCTTTCGGAGCCGAATGCCCACTCGTGAACCCTTGATGACTGCATGACCCAAAGCTTTACGCCTCGCCTGGGTCCGTCAAGACCGACATTGGACTGTTGATGACTGGAAACATGTTGCCTGGTTGGACGACTCTCGTTTCAAATTGTGTCGAAGGGATGGACGTGTAAGGGTATAGAGACAACCTCATGGATCCATATATACTTACATGGATATGGTATCTGTTCTTTCGGACATGTCCGAAAGAACAGACACCATTGATAACGTGTAACCGTCTAGAACGAAATTAGAATTATATTAATACCTTCAGCTGCTAACGGGCGTTGATATATATCAACGGGGACAGGTGAAAATGAGTGCCCCGTCCGGGACTTGAATCCGGGATCTCCTGCTTACATGGCAGACGCTCTATCTATCTAGGCCACCGAGGGCACAGAGGATAGCGCGACTGCAGGGACTAACTATCTCGCGCACGCCTCCCGCGAGACCCACATTCTCAACCCGTTGATAAATATCAACGCTCGTTAACAGCTGAAGGTATTAATATAATTCTAATTTTATGGATCCATGGACGCTGCATGTCAGCAGCGGACTGTTCAGACTGGTGGTGGCCCTGTAATGGTGTGGGGCGCGTGCCGTTTGAGTCATATGCGATCCCTGATACGTCTAAGTACGAATCTTACAGGTGACACGTACGTAAGCAGCCTGTTTGATCACCTGTATCCATAGATGTCCATAGTGCATTCCGACGGACTTGAGCAATTCCAGCAGAACAATGCGACACCCCACACGTCCAGAATTGCTAAAGAGTGGCTACAGGAACACTTTTATGAGTTTAAACACTTCCACTGGCCACCAAACTCCTGAGACACGAACATTATTGAGGATATCTGGGATGCCTTGCAACGTGCTGTTCAGAAAAGATCTCCACCCCCTCGTACTACTTACAGATTTATGGACAGCCCTGCAGGATTCGTGGTGCCAGTTCCCTCCAGCACTACTTCTTATATTAGTCGAGTCCATACCACGTCGTGTTGCGGCACTTCTGCGGGCGCCCTACAGGATATTAGGCAGGTGTACCAGTTTCGTTGGCTCTTCAGTGTATGTACTGTAGATTAACTCCCATTATTGCAGCAATGAGTGACCGTCACAGCACCGTTTCGTCAGTTTCATTTAAAGAACAAACCAATTTTGAACTGCATGTATAGCAACAAATTAAAACTCCCCGCACGTCATGATTTTCATTTGTTCGGTATAACAGTTATAATTAATTTTGTAATGGTAACTGCCGCCATTTGATTTTAATTTTTTCATTACTCATTTAATTGACACTAACGTAACTAAGATAATTCGACGACTTGTGTATATGATCGCATATGTGTTACAATATTTCGACAACAACACTGCATTCAGACATGTCGGATAGTTAACGAACTGTTTTTTTCACTTTTCAGTTGATAATGGCTATAAAGCCGAAATGGCAATAGCGTGAAATAAGTGAATAGAAAAAACGTAGTGAAAGGCGGCAATTACATTAAAAAATCACCGTGAGTCGTTCTTCCAGAGGAGGAGGATGAGGAGGAGGAGATTTAGTGTTTAACGTCCCGTCAACAACGAGGTCATTAGAGACGGAGCGCAAGCTCGGGTTAGGGAAGGATGGGGAAGGGAATAGGCCGTGCCCTTTCAAAGGATCCATCCCGGCATTTGCCTGAAGCGATTTAGGGAAATCACGGAAAACCTAAATCAGGATGGCCGGAGACGGGATTGAACCGTTGTCCTCCCGAATGCGAGTCCAGAGTGCTAACCACTGCGCCACCTCGCTCGGTCGTTCTTCCAGAAATCGATCCTGAAGTCTACCTTAGCCAAGGCTTGTGTTTCTTTCAGATCTGACTAATGCAATAGCACTGTGTCCGTCAAAGTATAAATGGAGCGCAGCTGATGTCAAATAGAGGCACTAGACTCATGGACAGTGGCGGATTTAAAAATTTTGCGCCCCTAGGCACACCATATTATATGTGCCCCCCCCCCCCTCCCAAAAAAAACATGTTTTAAATAATAACTATTACCCGATAATTTCACAATTGCCGCTTAGGCCGCGTTAGTCAAAATGTGATATGGTTTCTTAACTGTACTTGGTGTACAGCAGCAGATAAAACAAACTTAAAACTGCATTGTGTTAACACATTCTTCTGTCCAAAGACAACAGAAACGAACACAAGGAAAATAGCTTTCCTTTTATGGCCCAAAATGTCAGCAGAGCGTGTAGGAGACAACGGATTTATGTTATGCATTCACTTTTAATATGTTCTTTTACACGAAACCGTTGAAAATCAAAATAAAAAAGTTGTGTTACGATCTAAAATTGAGCGCCCATAAGCCCCAACACCACCACCACCACGATCTAAAAATTGACGCGAACGTGTCATACATTAAAAATAATATGTACTTTTACAGAGTTGCGTTCAAAATTAAAATTAAACTGTTGCTTTACGATCTAAAAACTTGAATGTGTAGCAGATAAAAAAAAATAAAATAAAATAAAACACGTTCGTAAGAAATGAAAATGAAATAGAGATTTCGGTGCACGAACTAATAACTAAATACAGATGAACAAACACAAAACTGGATTTGCTGTTACATAATTTTACAGACTAGTGTGGAAAAATCGGATTTGTTTCATAATCTAATAGTTAATGTGTAAAGCATTAGGGTCTCTGTAGCTAGATGCTGCATAATAAGCGTACACAATACCTTTGATCCATGTAAGGGCTGAACAGTTTTGTACTGTAGCTACTGCTCTCACCGTAACTCTTTCTAACGGTACTAGCATAGCTTTTATGTATTTATCGCAGAACTGAACTACGTTATTTATTAACACTTTTCATCTGAGCGTATTCTCCGACAACGTATACTTCCGCCATAACTATAAATTTCAGCAGACGCCAAGAATACGCATCAGTTGTAATGTACTACAGTTTCAGTATGACTTGACTGTACAGCGCCGAGCAGCCTTGGATCATTCGGGTATTGTCTAGTATTGTCGGGCGCCTTCGGTCACGTCTGCACGTAGACGAGGTTTAGTTCCGCGTTCTGCCATCAGCAATTGTAAAATAAACAGGTAAGAAGTAGGTTGTAAATCCAATGAATGTGCTCTAAGTTATAATAAAAATCACATTATAGTCTTAAATTTTTAAAACCAATATGAACAAATAAACGAACTCACTAGTCAGCAAAGTTTGCGTCTGCCTTTGACGGCAGAAAACTTGTTGATCATATCTTCATAGTTCAGACGGTTATCAGTTAGGAGGTCGGCTTCATGTGAAGAATGGACGAGGCGTTCTATCTCTCCTCCGACAACGCAGAACGTAGATGCGATTTCAGTCTTTTAAGAGCCGAAAACGAGCATTCTGCTGAACAATTTGTAAGTGACATACATAGAAATATTCTCAGAGCAATGTCAGCATTCGGAAACATGGACTGTAACCTCTCTTTTCGTAAAAATTTACTCATTTCGACTGGTGTATCACTAATCTCAGAAGATTTCAAAAGTTCCGCGAAATGCATACATTCACTAGGGAAGGAGGCTCTAAATCTGTGTCATATGACGCTTGGAGTTTGCTTCTCGTTCAGCAATATCGTCCGGTGAACTGTTCTTAAGGTTATTGAAAACTGTGAAGGAGTCCAACAGTGTTCTATAGATTTCCTTCCTCCTGACTAATTCGGCGTACAAGTTGTCGAGTCCTGGGAGAAATGTTTCGATTCTAAATTTTTCCCTTCCGGTTAGAAAAACTTCTTCAGAGTCCGTTTCCTCGTCATCATGAAGTTTGCGTTTCCGTGATCTTTTATAGGTGCATTCATAGTCTATATCAGTCACACTCTCCATGGATTTATTTTCATAATAGTCGAACATGCCACGAATAGATGCAATAAATCCTACAAGTGCTTCATATAATTCATGCGCTATTTTATTATCAATATTTACACTTCGCAATTTCAGATTTACACTATTATGTGAAATAGAATCTACTGTTATAGAGAAATATTTGGCCTGTTTTATTTCACTTATGATCATCCTTTTTATTCGTTCAGAAAGAAGCTCTATTACTTCATCGCAGATTGTTGAAGACAGATATCTTGTATGTCCCTGCCCTGGGTTTCCATATCGTTCAATGTCCTCTGCGAGAAAAGGATCAAACGCGGCTTTAAGTTCAAGAGACATCATAAATCGACTTATGTAATAAACGGAATCATTCAACGTGTCCACGTAGGGGAAGTCCACGACTTGTTAGCTTCTTCACTACTGCAAACACCCTTTTCAACACGCTGCGCCAGTACATTTTTTCTTTCTTTCTCAACATATGACTCGAAATGGTTATCATTTGTTGCAAGTGACTTTTTTCTTGTTAAGAGTGATAACTCAGAATTTTTGTGTTCAATTGAATTCTCATGATGAGATAAAATATTAGAAATATTTTTCCAACCTGCAGTACCATTAGTAGCAATTGCGGCCTTACCTCAGAACAATTTATATGGTGCACAAAAAACAGCACCGGTGCAACAGGAGTATACTAGAAAATTACGCAAAGTTGATTCACCATTTAAAAGTTTACGGTAAAATAAATTTTTGTTCAGATATCTGGTTTTATCGCCTGTTGATCTTCGTGAATTACAAAAATCAGCGTTACAATTTTGATTAATGGCACATTGCAAAAGCATGTCGATTGTTGATTCATTGACACACCATTCTGCAGGATCATCACTAACGAGGTTATTTCTTTTTTTAATGCCTGAACAAGACTTCTGGTCAGGTGAATACAGAGTTATAAATACAATAGGTTTAATAATGAATTAAAAAAATAGGAGCGCGGGTAAGCCACTACGAACAGCATAGTGAGGGCGTTATTGTAGCAAAGATAGAAAGATAGACACGAAGCGCCGGCCGGGGTGGCCAAGCGATTAAAGGCGCTACAGTCTGGTACCGCGCGACCGCTACGGTCGCAGGTTCGAATCCTGCCTCGGGCATGGATGTGTGTGATGTTCTTAGGTTAGTTAGGTTTAAGTAGTTCTAAGTTCTAGGGGACTGATACATTAGAAGTTAAGTCCCATAAAAAAAAAATAGACACGAAGCCCACGCCTATTGCAGTAGTACAAGTTTATATGCCAACTACCTCCGCAGACGAAGAAGAGATTGAAGAAATTTATGATGAGGTAAAAGAAATTATTCAGATAGTGAAGGGAGACGAAAATTTAATAGTCATGGGGGGCTGGAATTGGATAGCAGGAAAAGGAAGAGAAGGAAAAGTAGTAGATGAATATGGAATGGGGGCAAGGAATGAAAGAGGATGCCACCTGGTAGAATCCTGCACAGAGCATATTTTTATCATATCTAGCACCTGGTTTAAGAATCGTGAAAGAAGGTTGTGTATGTGGAAGAGGCCTGGAAACACTGGAAGGTTCCAGATGGATTATAAAATGGTAAGACAGATTTAGGAACCAGGTTTTTAATTGTTAGACATTTCCAGGGACAGATGTGGATTCTGACCACAATCTATTGGTTATGAACTGCAGATTAAAACTGAAGAAACTGCAAAAAGGTGGGACTTTAAAGAGATGGGACCTTGATAAACCGAAAGAACGAGAGAGTTTAGAGAGTTTCAGAGATAGCATTAGGGAACGAGACTGACAAGAACGGGGGTATGATATACAGTAGAAGAAGAATGGGAAGTTTTGAGAGATGAAATAGTGAAGGCAGCAGAGTATCAAGTAGGCAAAAGACGAGGGCTGTTAGAAATCCTTGGGTAACAAGAGATAATGAATATAATTGATGAAAGGAGAAAATATAAAAATACAGTAAATGAAGCAGGCAAAAAGGAATGCAAACGCCTCAAAAATGAGATCGACAGGTAGTGCAAAGTGGCTAAGCAGGGATGGCTAGAGGACAAATTTAAGGATGTAGAGGCGTATATCCCTAGGGGTAAGATTCCAAGATGCTGCTCCAGGCGGGTGTAAAATGAATTTGCGCAATGGAGAATAATAAACGCTAAAATGAAGATTTTGCCCTGTTTGACTACAACCCAAAGCAGATCTTAGGATCTCTTAATTCTATAAATTACAATCTAAACATAAATGAGTGATGAAGGCAACTAATCCTACTAAATGATAAACGTTGTTCCTGCTTATACATTTATTGTAGATTAAAAAACTTTATATTACAAAGTTCGCATTTCTTAAGTAAATTTGCTAATCAGTTGCCCAACTCTGCCCCTTAATGTGACTGCGTGATCTAATATCAATAACGCGAAATGACTGATATCTACGTAACAAGCCCTCGAAAACACTATTTTCAAAGATAATCTACGGTGGTGTGGTACCTCAGTGGAACTAACGTGATCACAGCTGTTTAGCTTGATAGCACTAATAGGCAGAAGCAATTTGGGATATCACCGTATGTACTGCGTCTGGTCTGTCGGCGTGCTGATTCTCGTAAACATCTCCGTCGATGGAAGAACTCCAACCGCAAAATAAAACTCTTTCGAACACTAGGACGGCAGAAGACGGTCCTCTGCGTAATATACTCTAATACTGTCTTCTCCTCTCTGTGTTCTACAGACGAGAAACACGAACTCCCAGCCACAAGGACGGAGTTCAGACAACGTGTCAACGTAACTAAAGGCAAGAGGAGTGCCCTCAATTACTGAACGCTGCGTACTCAACGACGACTTCCAACATAGAGGTGAAGTCCAGAATCGTATAAGTTCGCAACAGTGCAGTACCTAACTGTTCTAACTATAAACTCTTCTTAGAGCAGAGACAGCAAGTTCGTCTGTACCAACAAAGAAGATACTGAGCGACCGTCGCACACGGTCTCTCACAACAGAAGACCACGTCTCTCCACCACTGGCCTCCCAGCAAGGCTCGGCTCCCCATCTTCGTAATTCCAAAAAACGAATCATATTCCGAGCGGTTCTAGGCGCTACAGTCTGTAACCGCGCGAGCGCTACGGTCATAGGTTCGAATCCTGCCTCGGGCATGGGTGTGTGTGCTGTCCTTAGATTAGTTAGGTTTAAGTAGTTCTAAGTTCTAGGGGACTGATGACTTCAGAAGTTAAGTCCCATAGTGCTCAGAGCCATCTGAACCATTTTTCAATCATATTCCCGAAACAACGGAATATTCTCAGTCTCTACAGATTCTTCCGAACGTCGACAAACAATATTTTAGTCTTTTGTTGTCCAGCGTGGAAAGTTTGTGAGGAAAAACCTATACTCGTACAATGGTACACTTATGAGTAAAAATCCTTGGAAATAACCAAGCCTGCGTGGTTTCAGAGGCGACGCTTCCTCGTTCCTCTCATCTGCGTCCAAGATTTTCGTAGTTTCCGAAGTATAATTCTTCCCATCTGGCTACAAAACCGACCAGTAGCGATTCTATTGTGCCCCAGGGCTCATGTGTCACAACGTCCGTCTTACTACACTCTGTGTTTAAGCAGGACCAACACACCTGTATGGGCCTTCTACCCAGGACTTGAGCTCCACCTGCCGTTTCATTTCCACTGTCGTTCCAACATCTACTAGTATGATAATAAAGACACTCCGTCACCTTTCATGCAATAAGCGTTAACAATTACTTACAAGGCGTACGTGACAATGTCAGTCTCCTTTATAAGAGGGTGAGTCAAATGAAAACCTTAAATTTGTAATAACAAATTGAAATATCGCGCCGTTATCCTGTAAGATGGTAAGTGTGCTACAAACAGCGTACAGAATGGCCTGTAGGTGGCAGGATAGTGCAGATGCGCACATACCGTCGCAGTATCAGTGTAAAGATGGCCGCCCCACTTGCGACTTGCACCAGGGAAGGACAGCGTTCTGTTATTCGGTTTTTGCCTAGTGAAGGTATGAAACTTATTGAAATTCATCGACGAATGAAGGTTCAGTACGGTAATGCATGTTTGTCACAGAAGCATGTCTAAGAATGAAATTCGCAAATGATCTGACTTCAGTGGAAGATGCTCCTCGTCCAGGTCAGACACAATGAGTTGTGACTCCACAGAACATTGCAGCAGTTGAAGCCATAGTGAAGGAAAACCGCCGAGTGACACTGAATGACATTGCAGCATGTTTACAGATTAGTCATGGGTCAGCACACCACACTGTGCATGATGTGCTCCAGTTTCACAAAGTGTCTGCAAGATGGGTGCCACGGCAGCTGACTCCTGAAATGAGAGAACGACGTGATGATGCTTGTGTGCCCTTTTGCAACATGACAATGCAAGGCCCTACACTGCCCATACAACAGTTGCAACAACCAGAGACCTGCTTCCTCATCCACCATACTCACCAGACCTTGCCCCAAGTGATTTCCATATGTTTGGACCACTCAAAGACGCAATGGGACAAAAGAAGTTCCGTTCTGATGAAGAGGTACGCCACGCAGTGCATGAGTGGTAGCGCGGACTAGCAAAGGAATTTTTTTCTAAAGTAATTTATGCACTTTGTAAGCGCTGGAGGACTTGCATTGAGCGTGGAGGAGATTATGTTGAAAAGTGATACAGCTTCATACCACTTCTGCACAATAAATAATATTTTGAAAATATATTTAAGGTTTTCATATGACTCACCCTCATATATTCATATATACAGTTCACAACCTATCACATGATACCTAATTGTGTTTGTAGGTCACGGCAAAGTATGTGGATGGGTGCTTGTAAGGTGCGAAAATATAGCCCCCTTACAAGATAGATACTGCCTACAGGAAAATTAAATAGACCTTTGGAGAAAAGAGAACCACTTGTATGTATATCAAGAGCTCAGATGAAAAAACAGTTCTAAGCAAAGAAGGGAAAGCAGAAAGGTGGAAGGAGTATATAGAGGGTCTATAGAAGGGCGATGTACTTGAGGGCAATATTATGGAAATGCAAGAGGACACAGGTAAAGATCAAATGGGAGATATGATACAGCATGAAGAATTTGATAGAACACTGAAAGATCTAAGTAGACAACATTCCATTAGAACTAATGATAAGTCTTAGGAGAGCCAGCTCTGTCAAAACTCTACCATCTGGTGAGATAGAAGCATGAGATAGGCAAAATACCCTCAGACTTCAAGAAGAATATAATAATTCCAATCCCATAGAAAGCAGGTGTTGACAGGTGTGAAAATTACTGCACTATCAGTTTAATAAGTCACGGTTCCAACATACTGACACGAATTATTTAGAAACGAATGGAAAAACTGGTAGAAACCGGCTTATGGGAAGATCAGTTTGGATTCCGTAGAAATAATGGGACACGTGAGGCAATACTGACCCTACGACTTATCTTAAAAGATAGATAAAGGAAAGGCAAACCCACGTTTCTAGCATTTGTAGACTTAGAGAATGCTTTTGACAAAGTCTACTGGAATACTCTTTGAAATTCTGAAGGTGGCAGGGGTAAAATTCAGGGAGCGGAAGGCTATTTACAATTTGTACAGAAAGCAGATTGCAGTTATAAGAGCTGAGAGGCATGAAAGGCAAGCAGTGGTTGCGATGTGAGTAAGACAGGTTTGTAGCCTATCCCTGATGTCATTCAATCTGTATATTGAGCAAGCAGTAAAAGCAACAACAAAATTTGGAGTAGGAATTAAAATCCATGCAGAACAAATAAAAACTTTTACATTTGCCGATGACGCTGTAATTCTGTCAGAGATAGGAAAGGACCTGGAAGAATAGTTGAATGGAATGGGCAGTGTCTTGAAAAGAGGATGTAAGATGAACATCAACAAAACCAAAACGAGGATAATGGAATGTAGTCGAATTAAATCAGGTGATGCTGAGAGAATTAGATTAGGAAATGAGACACTTAAAGAAGAAAATGAGTTCGGCTATTTGGGGAGCAAAATAACTGATGATGGTCACAGTAGGGAGGATATGAAATGTAGACTGGCAATGGCAAGGAAAGCGTTTCTGAAGAAGAGAAATTTGTTAACATTGTGTATAGATTTAAGTGTCATAAGTAGGGAAACTACAGGGGTGTCACCACACATCCCATTGTTGCCAGATGTATCCAAGATGGCGGCGATGACAACCAAGATGGCGTCTTGTAGACTAGGCAACAGCGCATGACGTCATTTAAGATGACGGATTTTGGCGGGAAGATAGGTCAATTGGGCTACCTCCACTAACCTAACCCCCCACCTCCCCTCCCCCAGGAAAAAGGCAGGAGGTTCAAATTCTAAAAGGATAATGCACCACACATCTACTAACCTAAGAAAAATCGCGAGAAGATAGGTCACTTGGGTTTCCTCCACTAACCTAAGTCACCTGACCACCACCTCCTCCTAGGGATTTGTGGGAAAAGGACTTGGTCATAAGTCTTTATTTAAACAATTTCATGCAAGTGTGTTCACCACGAGGTCTGGACTCCAATTGACTTAGTACACAGCGCCACCACCAGAGGGTGCTCTCATCTGTGATGTAATCCAAGATGGCGACACCCAGTGTATTCACCACGAGGTCTGGACTCCAACAGACTTAGTACACGGCGCCACCGCCAGAGGGCGCTACTGTTACGTCAGATGATGGTGCGAGTAGCGTTATCCAAGATGGCGCCACCTAGTGGCTTCTCCACGAGGTGCAGACTCCATCTGTCTTATTACACAGTGCCACTAGCAGAGGACGCCACCGTGACGTCAGCTTATGACGCAATTACAGTTATTCAAGATGGCTGCACCCACTGTGTCTACCACCACGAGGTCTAGAGTCTACTTCATATCGCTGCCACCAGAGAGCGCCACTGTGACATCAAATCATGACCCAAGTACAGTTATTCAAGATGTCTGCATCCACTCTGCCCACCACCATGAGGTCCAGAGTTTACTTCATATCGCTGCCACCAGTGAGCGCCACCTGGACATCAGAACATAACGCGAGTACCGTTATTCAAGATGGATGAACCCAGTGTATCCACCACGTGGTGTTGGCCTAGTTCCTATTGGCGCCGCGACGTCGGGTGATGACCCAAGATCGTCAGCTTTCTCTCTCGCGGCGCTGACGTCACACCCTGGGCCTTTATACTCGCGCCCGACGTACTCTTCTGTAAATTTTCTAACTGAACTATGCCCTCATTACTGTTACTCAATCTGCATGGTCTAGGACACAGCTAGGGCACGCTCCCATTACTAAGCTGAGAACATGGCTTGCCCCACCTGTAGTTAAGTGCTGAGAGAGAGAGAAATATGCTGCAACGCCTTCTCTCTTATGCTTTTCTAATGGGGTACGCGGAAGTCATTGAGCGCTCGTAGCTACCTGCCACCGCAAGTCCATCTAACAAAGTTCCCAACTAGAAAAATAAGAACCAAGCCGAACTCTTCGAAATTCCATACTGGCCCACAAATACTTAACCCTCACTTTCTTGATTTCCCCATACAAACAGTTCATCCCCTAACATAAACTCTTTACCAAAACAGACCAGAATTTCATCTTTTCTGTTGCACACCATGCCTAAATTCTTAAAAACAATCTCTATTTTTATCAGCTCAAGACTTTCGAAATGATCTCATTCCGTGTTTACCAAACTAAACTAAATCTAACAAACACTTGTCTTAATACCAGCAGTCTAGAATTACATCAATATAGCATCCACGTTCCAAAAACTCACTAAGCTCACAGACTTTGACCTAAATACAATAAATCCTTCATCAACAGTATATCTAATTTCATTCGCCTCACACGAGTTCGTAATCACTTCAGATTCAAAGGCTGAATTCAATATCATACAGTGTGTGTTCCAAATAGCATCTTCACTCACAGTATGAATTATTTTGCTCTAATTTGATAAATTGTCATAGGCTCAACTCTCCTCGAAGTGGTGGAAGCATCTGACTAGTTCAGCTTTCAGTCACTAGGGGTGATACTGAGCTCAACCAGCACCCCCTAAAACCCTCAACGCCCATTGGTTCATACTGAGATAACGTGATACTACATCATCACATCTATATAAGGAACCTCTCCCCAACAAACTTTCTCACTCGCCCGTTGCTCATTCCTACATTTGTTCGCGTTTGTGGTTGCTATTTCTTCTATCCCTGTGAAAATGAAGCGAGCTAACAACACCACCTCAGAGTCCACTGGGAAGAGACTAAGAGTCCAGGATATGGGATTACCAAGTGAGTAAATAATTTCTATTTTTCAGTATGAATTTTCATATTTATGCTATATTCTCCTTATTAATTATATCTCCTTGTTATAGTGCAACTCGTGGACTTCGTCCTCAAGTCTGAGGGTCGGGCTCCACTGAACAGGCTATGGAGGTCCAGCCTTCTGTGATCGAGACGCAGTCGGAATTGCCTTGTGGGTATAATTTTCACTCTAATTTGTACTTATTTTTTTTATATCAGTCATTCAAAATTTTGTCTTATTTCATACTTCTTATTTTTTTCTTTCTTTCTATATCACTTAAGGCAAATTCAGCTTCAGTTGGAAGCAGAGCTGGGGATGTTCCACATAGCGCCGATACCCTACATAATTGTGTTCAGTCCCCAGCTCCAGATAACCGAGAACAACGCTCACGTAAGTATAGAAAAAAATATACATGTGTATGATCTTTCAGTCTAACTAAGCATTCAAAATAAATAAAATTATATCTCATTCTGTTACAGGAACCGCTATTGACGACCTCCAATAAATAGATAGGCAGCTGGAAGCTGTCCATCGACAGATGATGGAGCAGCCTCCAGCAAACAATAATAATTATTATTTGGCTAAGCAGCAGCATACATGAAAGTTTTTTTTAAAAAAAAAGACATCATTTTCTCTAGTAGTAGCAGTACTAGTATAGTCAGTTTATTTTTCTGTAACAAATCTAACTCTTGTTCGTTCTAGGTTACGATCGAGGAGATATTGTCGCGCCCCGGCACAGCCTCACTATACCAGAATGAAGTAAGTGCGAACTGCGTAGCGCAATCGGGACTTTTAACGACAATGGGTTGGTTATAAATTGCTGACAACCTTTATATCGGAGATGAGAGGGTGAGAATCTCCTTGGTTTGAAGCAAATAAGTTTCCTAAAAATAGGTTACAGAATTGCAATAGGCAGGAAAGATTGGTTAGTTTCTATCAAGTTTATTCTCACATATACTTATGTGAGGTGTTGGACCATAAACCTCATAGTAAGATTCAGTTTATTTATACGGACTTGCTACTTCAAAGCTAATTGCCGGTACATATAAGAAACAAGTACAAAGCAATCACTTGTTCTTGGTTAGCACTGAAATCTCTCTAAGTAATTGAGACAAAGATTGACAGCCTCTGTTCAACACTATTCCAATGAAACTCTAAAAATCCTACTTGACGTGCAGTTCCTGAGGGTCAACCAGAGTCTATCACCATCTTCTCGAAGTTGAAGTCTTTATAAGCTGTATCGGCTGCTATGGGCCTACTTGGCCCCGCTGTCCTCTCACTACGAAATCTCCAAACTGCCGGCACTGGCTCTGAATCTGCATCTGAATCTCTGTCTCTAACTATTCCGCTGCCTGGCCTTTTATTTCGTTTCTCATGTAATTGGGTACACACGAGTTAATTTATTTCACACAACCCTTTCATTTCTAAGTGATCAGATTGCACAAGAATGCCTATGGTTCCAAACGACACTCTCGTTTCTAATTGGTCGGCCTGCACAAAAATGCTTTGGGTTCCACACGACACTTTCGTTTCTAGCTGCACAAAACTTAATTTGGATCCACACGAGCCGTTTCCGCACGTGACTGACACTCTCTCTGGGCTGTATTAGCGCCCTGGTGTTTGCGTCTTCCATTGCGCAAGTTTGATTCATGCTGCTTCCTCTGGCAGGAAGTCAAACACCAAGTTATTTGACCAACAAGCCATACTTGGCAGCCTCCGCCACTTATCTTGTCCCTACGTCCACGTGGACTATTTCTTAATGTCGGCTGGCTGTTTGCCTATGGAGCCTGGACTCTTATAATGGTCACAAAAGCAAGAATAAAAATTAAAATTTACTATGGTCACAACAATATCTCTCTCCTATAGGACGGTTTTGACGACTTTTTATGGTGCGGTCGAGTCGCCTGATGAGTTGTTTACGCCATGGAGCCAGAGCAAAAAGGTAATTACTAGTCGCCACATGGGAAGCGAGCGCCGCAGCAGCCGTTCATGCACCGGGACCCGAGCCCACCCCCGGCTACTCTCACCGGGGGCCGGCCACCACGCCATCGCCCAGGCATCCGTGGGCCGTTGCTCGCTCGCGGGCGTCTCCTCCTGAACCGTCGTGCGAGGTACAGGGTGTACCAACTAGTTGTAGTAGTACTATTAGTGATGATCCTGTGGCTAGTGGCAGTTCTCTCCCCCCTCCTTTTAGTGAAAGACATCAGGTCAGTGACACCATACCACAGTTGCAGTACTCGGCGATTGCTGACGCCTTTGAGGAGCGAATCTCTTATCTCTTTCACCAGGATCGAAAACCCGGCAGGGGGGTACCGCGATCCTGTTGGATTTCTAAGCGCATGCATCCCTGTAGTGGAAACAGAGCTCCTCAAGGTAGTCAATGATGCGCGGTATCCCGCCATTAAATGCGGTGCAGTGCTTTGCATTGAATTATCGCCCCCCCCCCCCCCCCAAAGTTGTGTCCGGCGTTGGAGAGACAAGTATTTATTACCTTTGAGGGGTAAATGACGTGATAACGCGGAGCACTTCAATCGCCGAGTGGTTTCGTAAATCCACCTAAAGTGCTATATTGGGCCAATTTTTAGAGATGGAAGTAAGAGTCTCAGCTAAGGCACTCACCAGAATTATACACCTGGACATCCATATACATGCCTACGATCCGGTAAATGGAGGGTGTAGCTATATCAAGCTCCCTAAAGATATAGCTAACAAGAGGGCATGCATTAATGTCGAAAATAGAAAAGATCAGGCTTGTTTTGCTTGGTCAATCCTGGCTTGTGAGAGAAAGTACAATTACAGAGGTCATCCTGAGTGTACTAGTACATACAATGTAGGTGATAATATTCATTCGTGTTATTACTTTATAACTTTGATGGTATAGAGTTCCCCGTCAAGATCCAGGACATACCTAAACTTGAGGCGCAGAATACCGGCATATCGGTTCACGTTTATGGCCTGAAGAAAAAGAAAAAAAAGCAAGTCAGATGAGCAAGACAAGCATATTGTCGTCGGCCCCCTGCATTTCTCAAAATTTGCCGGCGAGCGTGAGCTGCATGTAAACATGCTGCTCTTCTCTGAAGGTGATAATTATCACTGTGTTGGATCAAGGACATGTCCCAACTCCTTTACAGCCAATTGAATAACTATAGGTGTAAAAAGCACATTTGTTTAAGGTGCCTCAATTATTTCTCCTCAGAAGAGTTATTGGCTACGCATCTAGTGGACTGTGCGTCCAAAGATCCGATACGTGTTATTATGCCTACTGAGGAAAACAAATTCATAAAGTTTAAGAATGCTCACCACCAGGAGCGATGTCTGTTTGTAGTGTACGCCGACTTTGAATGCCTTCTCGCTCCTGCGACCCGTTTTGAAGGCGGCCCTACAAGCTTACACATCAACTTTACAGAGAAACACGTACCATATGCGCCAGCGTACCAAATTGTATCGTAATATGACTCCAGCCTTAACTGATACAAATCTTACGTCGGGGATAATCCTGCTGTTTGGTTGCTCTCTGAGCTTGAAAAATTTTCACAGGAAGTTGACACGCTTTACAGTGGCAACGTTCCCATGACCAAATCGAAGGAGAATGAAGGTTTGTATAATAATGCCACTGACTGTCATATTTGTGGGCTGCCTTTAGACAGAAAAGCGGAAACTCCTCGTAGGGACCACTGTCATCTTACGGGTAAGTTCCGTGGTGCAGCTCACAACGCATGCAATTTGAAGTACCAGTTACCTATACACATACCCGTTTTCTTCCACAATTTAAGTGGGTATGACGCTCACTTTCTAGTTGAGCACTTGGGCGATTTCGGTCAGGTCAGTGTCGTACCTGAGAGCGTCGAGAAGTATATTTCATTCTCCAAACGAATCACGACAAGAATTATGCTCCCCTTCCTTGATACGCTACGTTTTATGCAGGCACCACTACAGAAACTTGTTGAGGCTCTCCCTCTGGGGGACATGCATATCACTCGAGCTGCATTTCCCGACGAGAAAAAGTTTCAACTTGCGTCTAGGAAGAGGGCTTTTCCATATGAGTATGTGGATAGTATGGACAGACTCAACAAAACCAAGCTACCCGACATAACTGCATTCTCCAGCAACCTCACAGGCGACGCCATAACGAATGCAGAGTATGAGCATGCCGTGAATGTCTGGGAATTCAATATTTCCACTTTAGGAGAGTACGCACGGCTTTACATGGACACAGGCGTGTATTTGCTTGAGGACGTTTTCAGGAAGTTCCGGAGTCTATGTATGGCCACATATTTTCTGGACCCCACCTTTTATTACATGGCACCAGGGTTGTCTTGGAACGAAATGCTCAAGAAAACTAAGTGCAGGATAGAATTATTAACTGATCCTGACATTCTTCTTTTCTTTGAGCGAGGGATCCATGGGGGACTTTGCCATGTGTCCATAGGCATGCAAAATCAAATAACCCTCATATGGGTGATAGGTTCAACACATACCTTGATTCAAGTTATATAATGTACCTCGATGTGAATAACTTAGACGGGCACGCCATGCAGCAATCACTGCCGATTGTGGAGTTTCGCTGGCAGTCCCAAGAGGAATGCAAGGGATTAGGTGGAAAAATCATGGGGGGCTAGGCAGCTGATTCTGATTTAGGGTATGTGGTAGAGGCAGAACTCACATACGCTATTAGTTTGCATGATGCGCATACCGATTTGCCGCTGTGTCCAGAGCAACTAGTTCCGCAAGGAGTTTCCACAACAAAACTGATAACAAAGCTGGGGGATAAGCAGGAGTATATTATTCATTATTGTAGCCTCCAGCAATGCCTCAGTTTGGGCATGGAGCTGGTTAAAATCACACGGGCTATCTCCTTTATGCAGTCCCCTTGGTTAAAGGAGTATATTGATTTGAATACGAGACAGAGAGCTTGCATGACGTGTGACTTTGAGAAAGATTAATGAATAACTCAATTTTCGGTAAAACTATGGAGAATTTGAAGGGGCGACGTGAAATTTTTATTAGAACGGAATGGGATGGGCGTTATGGCGTAAGAAAATGCATTGCCAGACCAAATTTTAAGCAGGTCACCATATTCAATAAGAACTTTGTTGCTGTGGAGATGGCGAAGACTGCAGTAGAGTTTACTAAACCTAACTATGTGGGGATACTAGATGTGCATACTAGACCTATCCAGGCTCCACATGTACCGCTTTCGTTATAAGTTCACGAAAACTCATTTCGCAGATCGTAAATTACTTTATATGGATACAGATAGCTTCATTTATTGGGTGAAGAACTGCAATCCATATGAAGTAATTAGGTGCCACGGTAATGAATTCGACACGTCTTCTTAAGCAGTCGATTATCGTTATGGTATTGTTCCACAGAACAAGAAGGTTATCGGTCTCATGAAGGACGAGTTCAATGGATTGCCGATTGTGGAGTTTGTAGGTCTTCCGTCAAAAATGTATGCATATCACACATTTGAAGGTGCCACCCAGAGGCGGGCTAAGGGTGTGCGTCGCATGGCATCAAGAGCCCTATCTGTCGAAGACTATTTGCAATGTCTGCATGGGAGTGTTTGCAGTGCTGCACCGCAGCCACCGCATATGCTACGGCAAACCAGTATTCGGTCGATAGCACACGAGGTGTACACTGTGCTACAGTCTAAAATCGGTCTGTCGCCTCATGACAATAAAAGGGTCAGTTCTGATGACGGGACTGAAACTCGCCCGTACTCACACTACTCACTTGTAGCGAGAGAAGGGGTGGGGGACTCTGACTGAGAGAGAGAGAGAGAGAGAGAGTCTGCAGTGTAGTAGTATGACCCTTTTATCATAGTGTAAATAATGAAGGATTGTGTTGTGTGGTGTGTATCAGTCTGTGTGCTTCCGTGTATGTCTGAGTGTGCGAATGAGTGTGGGAACTTGTGTTTAGTGTGTGTATATATATATATATATATATATATATATATATATATATATATATATATATATATATATTATTTTGCCAAAGAAAATCATTAAACAAATTAAAAACTGAAAAAATTATTTATAAAAAAAGACTTTCTATCTATATATTTTTCACGATTATTAGTACGTAATATATGTCAAAAAACATAAACTTTTCCACTTGACTTTGACCTTCTATACCAAGAAGAAAACTCAACTTTTCGCACATCGCATGTGCTTCGGTGTGAGTGGTTATAGAGATTAGGTTTTAGTTCGTAATTTTCAGCTGCCGCTAGCCATCCAGTCAGAACTAGTTTTAAGTATGTGAGTTCCAATATATATATATATATATATATATATATATATATATATATATATATTTGCTTGTTGTAGTGGAAAATGTTTAGATCCACTTACTTGAGAGAAATATATGTTGAGTTGCTTGTGGTAGTGGAAAATGTTTTAGAGCCACCCACTTCAAACAAATAAGTTTACCTTTAGTTAAAAGCGTTTTTTTTTTTTTGGGTGCAACTTCACTAACGATAGTATTTACAGTGTAAGATAGTGTAATTAGTTTGTAGTAGTTGTACCTCTGCATTAGTTGTAAACTTATATATATACAATTTATCTGAGCAGAATGCTCATATTTCTGAATAATGTAAAGTCTGAGAAAACGTATCTGCAAACAGCAAAAGATTGATATTTTTCGTCAAGAACCAATAATGTATCTGTAAACCGATTTAATGTACAAAAAGTGAATCATGTTACTGTAAACCGATATTTCGCAAACACTGTTAAAAAAAATCTGAATTCAATAATAAATTCACTTATTTTATTGTAAAAATGTCGAATTTTTTTATTATTTCACCCCTCAATAATCATCATTCTTTTTATTAAAACAATATTATAAATGTATTTTTTGTGTGTACAAAACGTGGATACAGCCACAACGCACCGCACAGACCTATAAGGTTTGCTGCTTTAAAAACACATGAATTTGGAAAGACAAGTCCTAGACTTGGTCCGGTCATGAACACACAGTGCGCCTCAGCACTCTCTTTCAGCCCCTGGCGCTGTCAGCAGCGCGGCTAGCATCTGACGCGTCGCCATGCAGGTGAGGTGAAAGCTGGTCTTTTACTAGCTCAGATAACGTTACTCAGCATGTCAAAGGCCGAGGTATGTGGCTCAGACAGTTCCGGTCGAATTCCACTCACACACAATATCCCCCAATAAACTTACATTCTACGGACGTTGGGTGTCATAGAAAGAAAAGAAAAACAGCAAATTTTATAAATGATTATTTATTTGTAATCCAACTTAAATTAATTTTACATTCTCATATGCAGGTACAAAAGCACTTTTTTGGTAAATGTTCTTGAGTTGGTGGATAGAATGACATCCGTACCATTCAAGATCTTGAATAGAAGAAAATTTAAATATTCGATGCATCCATGAGATCTTCTCATTCCCCTTCACGTAGACGATGGTATCCACGTGATCGAATAATTTAAGCGCCGTCACTATATCTTTACAGGGTATGCCAGGTTCATCCCAATGAATTCCATTGTAGAAATGCGTTAACCACTTTGCAGTCTTCCATGTCTTAGCACACTTCACGTAGTTGAAAGACCTCAGGGTGATGCAATGTTTGAAGGGAATGTCTCTATTATTCCAGCATCTTGTGTGTACGCTACAAACGCAACATCTTTAAATATGAACTGTCTACACTCTCCATTATAGAAATGTTGACCGTCCACGATCATGTTCACATCTTGAGACGCCATTGTGAAATGCTCTAGGGACAGAGCAGTACCTATTCATTTATACAGCTCACTGCACATCTGCGAGCGGACAGTAACTGAACACACGATCATGTAGAACTAAAGCATACGGCAGTGTGTTCTGGGAAATTTGTGGATAATTCAAATTCAGTTCGCACTCTATAGGTCCAGACTTAATTATCTCGTTCTATTTCGAGCAGTCCATTACAATGATCGGTGAAAGCTCTTTCAACTTTTGTGGATTGAGGAGACACCATTCTCCCTCTCCTTCGGCAATTTCATAGTAAAAAGGGCGAAACCTTGCATACATGTCATAAGCTACACTGTATACATTTTGATTCCACTGCAGATGTAGATTGTCATATGGCTAGAATTCTGAATTAAGGTGGACTTTGGCATTAGTTAACTTGCAGTTATCGAACACGGTGGAATCATTTGCTGTATTTGCTCTTCTATCAGTCTGAAACGCAAGTATGATGAATCTGGGTATCTCTAGATGGCTGGAGGTCTTAATAGCCCGTGTTTGTCTGCTCGCAGTCAGTAACACTGGGTACTCGACGATCTCCCATGAGTGGAATGTCAGTGAGAGAAATGTACCTGAATTCAGGACTTTTAAAAGCTTCAAACACTCCTCGTCAGTTACACTGATGTGAGGCATTTTCCATATTATCTTGTTGATCATGATCATATTCTCTTCTTGAGCTCCTTGAATGTATGAGTTATTGTCCGTCACACTCCGCACCAGAATGAGTTCCTGTTTAGCGTTAATAATAATGTGTCTCATATCCTCAAAGTACCCCATAAGCATTTTTAGAGGTATGCATGCAGTAAATTGCTTGTACTCTTGAGCTGCTCTGTCCACCAGCTCGGCTGAGAACCATCCTGCATTTCCTAAGCCATGCAGATCTGCTGGTGATGTCAAGACATATGTTTTAAGGGTCGAAGTTATGCCAACATTGCGTGTATGATCGATCTCAGAACCGTTCAGTTCATAGCGAATCTCTTGGAAGAGGAATGCCAATGCGTTGTGTGTCAGCTTGGATCCCACTGTATCGGTGCCGTCAGTTTTCTTGAATGACCCCTCGAGATATATGAAACTCTTGCACAGAAGTGTGAGTGCGTCTTGATGCTGTATGACAATTCTGGTTCAAAATGGCTCTGAGCACTATGGGACTCAACTGCTGAGGTCATTAGTCCCCTAGAACTTAGAACTAGTTAAACCTAACTAACCTAAGGACATCACACACATCCATGCCCGAGGCAGGATTCGAACCTGCGACCGTAGCGGTCTCGCGGTTCCAGACTGCAGCGCCAGAACCGCGCGGCCACTTCGGCCGGCTGACAATTCTGATTTCATCATTCTTGTTAAACGTGGTTGAGGCGTAAGGTTTATGAGAGAAGTATTCCTGACGTAGAATTCTCTCATCATA
The DNA here is from genome assembly GCF_023864345.2 of Schistocerca serialis cubense. Classification (NCBI taxonomy): domain Eukaryota; kingdom Metazoa; phylum Arthropoda; class Insecta; order Orthoptera; family Acrididae; genus Schistocerca; species Schistocerca serialis. The sequence continues at coordinate 1,025,477,920 of NC_064638.1, forward strand.
CTCTACTGGACTGGTTATATTGGGTGATGACGTCATTGCGCAGTTTGAGTCCAACTGATTTAGAAATTCGTAGTCCGCAGGTGTTATCACTTTGCTGTTCGGTAGCGAAGCGGTGCACTGTGGATTGCGTGCACTTGCTTTATACCGAACGCCCATCTTGTCTTAGATGTATCCGTACAATGATTTTCTCACCGCAAAAGTCAACAAGTTGATTATTCTGATCCACAATACGCAGCTCCAAATAGTCCAACGTCTGAGCTGTCACTTGCATTGGCCAGTGTCTCAACAGTCTTATACCCCATTGCAGCTGAGGGGAAGAATCCGTAAATAGTGTGAATTAGAGTATCGTTGAGATAGGAGTTCGTTGCAATGTTACACTCGACACGTATTATACTGACTGGGAGTATATCTACTGTCTGATTCGACTTGTAAAATTTAGTTGGATCCTTCTTCAAAATCTGTCCTTTTGTGTATCCAAGCAGGCGTCCTATTGAATCTTTCTGGTTAAATTCAATCGTTGCATTTACAGATTTTATTTCAGATTTAAGTATATTGATGTTTGCACGTAGTTCAATACTTTTTCCCGACTGTTTTGAGACGTCGTTTAAATCGTCAATATCGTATGCACCAGGTTCTATTTTCAGAATATATTTTTCACCATTAATATCGAGATGGAGTTTATTGTTAGTCTCGGTAATATTCGGGATGCTGTTGTACGTCTTCAGTCCAATCAATGCAACACTCCATTGACCAGCGCTCTAATCAATTCGCGGGAAGTAATTTGCTCGCAGTACAGATGACCGTACTTTCAACGTCAAAGTGTATGACATTGCATCTGAACCTCAACTGATGAATGAATGTTTAAACATACTTCTTATATAGCATGCTTCTTCTTCTTTGTGAACGTCAAGAGAAACATGATGCATAGATGTCCGTAGAGGTGCGTATTAAAGTCCTGATAGCGTCGATAATTGTAGAGTACAAGGCTTCTGTGAGTGAAGTATTCTTCGGGTGGCTGCAGGTCGCCAAATGAGTCGAAATAGTACAGTGTCCCAGAGTCTTTCATAATGTATGACACTCAGTGGGTGCCGGGGCCTCCAGCAACATCTAAATTCACAATACCACATTCACCAGTTTTCCACATAGGCTTCGGTAATGTGTCGCGCATAAAAACACCATGGAATCTTGGTATCTTGAATTTATGTCTAACAAGCCTAAGAAGGTCTGTATTTTTTAGTGGCCGATGTGGTAGGACAGCTAATGGGCTTTTTTTTTATTTATGAATAGATCAAGGCCCTTCTTGTACCGTTTCAAGTATAGTCCTTTACCGATGGCTGCGGCTTCCATCATGCGGTTATGTCTTCTCGCCTCTTCCAACTGGGCTTGGGAGTTTTGCGCATTCTTGACCATTCGAGCATTTGCTCTGGCACCGCCGGCGAGGGACCCTACAGCTGAGAGCGAGGAGAGGGCCGGGATGAGAAAAGGAATAAAACCGCCGGATGTCTTACGTATTGGTAGAACACGAGGTGTTTTAACCGATCCACTTGTTCTTCTTGTTCGGGAGTCTTTGTGCTTCATTGCGTGTTTAGCTGCATACATCGCTGTCAGGATGCAATTCTTCAAACAACCCTTGTTCTTGTTGTTGTTCTTCATCTTGTTGTTTAGTGCGCAACGTGCAGCGTTCATAACTCGCTTGAAATTCATCACTCCTAAACCCAACTTGATTTTTCCACGCATGGTTTTATCAACAGCAAATGCTGCAGTGCGTTGACCTATACCAATATCTTTTCTTTTCCGTATCGCCTTAGCCTTGTCAGCTAAAATCCTATCTGCCATGTGACGACTTGATAGATCTTTATTTGCTGCGTATGCAATGTCGTGTTCCATACACGCTTTGTCAAGCAGATTCACTCCCTTATCACCTCGCGCGAAGCGTTTCTGAAGCTTTGTCCCAGGCCCGCAGTAGTTATACCCAGGGGTGTGTAATTCCACAGGTAGTTTGTCTAGAACACCACCCCCTCCTCTTGGTTCAAATGGCTCTGAGCACTGTGGGACTTAACTTCTGAGGTCATCAGTCCCCTAGAACTTAGAACTACTTAGACCTAACTAACCTAAGGACATCACACACATCCATGCCCGAGGCAGGATTCGAACCTGCGACCGTAGTGGTTTCGCGGTTCCAGACTGTAGCGCCTAGAACCGCTCGGTCACTCCGGCCGGCCCCCCTCCTCTAATGTGCCTTCGATCGCGCATGTTACGCTACTGTGGTGGTTGCGGGCAATGCACACTCATTATATATCAAATCGCTGGCATCAATCCAACTGTTTTGTTTAGCAGGAAAACCAATCCATTTGACTAGTGCCTCATTTCCCCGTCGTCTTATGACTCTCTCCACGAGAAAACATCTGGTTCTGAGCTTTTCGGGTTCTCCTCAATGTAGAACGTTCCCGCAATTTCTTCACCTTTACTGTCCTTCAATATATAAGTTCTAGGATTCGTTCGCTGCACTTTTGAAACTGTAAATATCTCAGTTGACCAGTTCGCTAGGTATGATTTCTCAAATGCTGTCTTGTCTTTTGAGATACGCACTAAAACATCTACATTAAATTTCTGTTTTCGTGGATCCAGCATCTTAATGTGAAAGTATACGGTATCCATGAGTCCATTATCACGAACATCGATTGGCCGCATTTTTATTGTGCTATGTCTGGTTCTATTATACTGAGCAGTTATTTCTGGGCCGGCCGCGGTGGTCTAGCGGTTCTAGGCGCTCAGTCCGGAACCGCGCGACTGCTACGGTCGCAGGTTCGAATCCTGCCTCGGGCATGGATGTGTGTGATGTTCTTAGGTTAGTTAGGTTTAAGTAGTTCTAAGTTCTAGGAGACTGATGACCACAGATGTTAAGTCCCATAGTGCTCAGAGCCATTTGAACCATTTTTAGTTATTTCTGGGAGGATATCTGTGCATTTGTATGAGCCAAAAAAAGTGAAAACGCATCCACATTCGGCATTTAATTGTTCTGTTCAAGCGCTCCACGACACTCGCCTTCAGGTGAGTGAATGTTGAGTGGTGATGTATTCCATACCGCTGCATCACTGTCATGAAATACCTATTGTATAACTCCCCGCCATGATCGGTTTGGAGATTGTCCGGGCATCGATTCGTTCCTATCTGTAGCAAACGTTCAAAAGAATCAGCGAAATTTGGACCCGTTTCTGTCTTGACCGGTAATGCCCACGCAAATTTCGAGTATGTGTCAATAACCATTAAAATGTATTCAAATCCATTATTCTCATATGAATATTGGCGCACATATATAAGATCGACTTGCCACAAGTCATCGAGCCCTTTAATCATAATATGCCTGTGAGGGTATGTTTTTCGTGCTGGCTTGTGCAGTTCTCGAACTACCGTCTCCATACTTATTCGATCATACCTCTCTCTCGAAGGTCAGAGTTTATTGAAACAACCTCATTCGAATGAGCTGTATTACCTGCAGCAGCTGATGCCATGAGCAACCGTAGTCGATCTATTAGTTCGTTGGGGTCGTCATAATATATATACTGTGGGATTAGATTGTTCACCGCTTTAAGCCCAATGTCAATACCATCACCGCTGCTGCAGCCGTTGTTGATGTTTTCGTCTTCGAGTATTGGTTTTATGATGGTTTTATACTTCCTGTTGGTGAGGCTTTTCGTGATCATGTGTAAACCAGTCGTTTGTGCAGTAAAAAAATGGTTCAAATGGCTCTGAGCACTATGGGACTTAACATCTGAGGTCACCAGTCCCCTAGAACTTAGACCTACTTAAACCTAACTAACCTAAGGGCATCACACACATCCATACCCGAGGCAGGATTCGAACCTGCGACCGTAGCAGTCGCGCGGTTCCGGACTACAGCGCCTAGAACCGCATGGCCACCGCGGCCGGCCATGTGCAGTATTTCACGGTATATGTCCTTATCATTAACTGAATAATTTATGAGTTTTTTGGTAGGTCTTAGGAAAATAAGATTCATTAAGCTGGGTGTTCTGTCAGACTGCCTTTCACCGATCTGTATTTTGTCTTCAGTTACAGTTATGGGATGCGCACCCAACATGTACGGTCTTCGCCTGCTAACGCCGAATGTTCTATCTATCTGACCTGGAGCGTGACTAATAATGAATTCATCAATGGCGACACCCTCGTTATGGTGTGTTTTTGTTTTTGCTGAGAGCTGTCGAGAGATTCAGCAACCGGCTCAAAGGTCTCTCTTAGTGTTTGCTGTCCATCCATATGCCCTAACCTCAGCAGTCGTAATTTCTCACGAACTGCTTTACTCACTTGAATCACTTTCTGCTTCGTCGTCGACATCTCGGCGTATACTAATCAGATATCTCCGCACCGTGATGCTTTATATATCCAGTCATTTTCTTTCTCCTCCTACTATGATCCTGATCGCCCTTCTCGACAACAAGGAAGTCTGCGTCTATTTTGCCTTGAATAGCATCAACCTTTTCACTTACGTCGGTTTCTTTCTTACTGACTTGATTAACTTTATCGCATTCACCATTCTCAGAAGAGTCTGGTAATACGTCTCTAGTTCCCTGCGCGTACCTGCATCTTTATGTGCCATAGCCTGAATTTTCGCATCCAAGTACAAGAGAATATTCTGTCTGTGTACACCCATCCTCTCGGGTGGAGAGGTGGACATACGCGAGAATTTGTCCATGGTGTGGCGTAGACTGATGTGCTAACCTCTCTTACCGTGCTATATATATTCAAAAACGCTTGAATATTTCGCCTGTACCTACCATCATTAAGTTTTATTGTTTTATCAATAACGAGAAATGCATACTGTGAATGGTTCCAGCAATCTGCACATATCTTCACAAAATCATTGGACATGTCCATTCCCACATGTTCTTGGTAAATGTGCTTCAAATTCAGATTGTCTTGCTTGAAGGCTATAATGAGGTTTGCGTTATCCCTAACAAGCTGTTTGGGGATTGTTGAATATGTTTGACTTAGATAAAATACGTCAGCAACCATATGACTACCGAAACAGAAATATTTTCGAATTTGGTCTTGGTTTTCCACGGCAACATCGTCAAATATGAAGATTGTGTTTGGTCTTCCTTATTCAGGTGGGTGATTATCACCGCTTTCACTGAATGCTGTGTATGTAACACCATCTACACCTCGCAGTATCTCTTGCAATAGCTGATACTTGGGTTGAAAGAGTGTTTTTGAGAATACACAGACATGTTCGAATCAGACACCGTCTCTACATGCGTTAGCAGAGTGATGAGGACATTGGTCTTGCCGCAATTGGATGGACCTACAATAATCGCTCGTACATTATCTGGAAGGAGAATTCCGTTCTTCTTGTTCTTCTTCTTCTTCAGCTCTTCACTTGAATCTTCACAAGACCAATCACCGACAACAAAGTCCTTGTGGCGAAGGTGCTTCATCCAGCCTGCCGTTATAGTAAATGAGTCATTCACCGTCATGTGGTTGACCTATATATAGAAAATACACCTGGAACGATAATAATAGTATTTGAGTGTGTAGTCAGTATAGTTCCATCACTTAGCCGATTGAGCTATATTGACTACACGAAGAAAAGAGATACATATTTTACGCTTGAAGAGTAGCATGACCATAATCTGAGACAATATTTACTGAAGACTATGTACGGCGCGAGTACAAAGGTGCGGGCTTGAGGCTGTGGGGTCAAACGGTGATGTACAGTTACGCTGCCGCAGCAGGCAGGACCACGGCGCGCTATTAGCGCGGGCCTATGCGGCGGCAATGCGACCGGACAGCCCCACGTGCTTGGTAACTGTCAGACGACGTGGCGGCTGTCAACAGCCCCCACGTGCTCGCGAAATGTCGAACGGCGTGGCGTGTTCGGGATGTCAGAGCAATCTCGAATAACGGTACTCGCGTCATAAGCTGACGCCACGAGAGCGTCCTCTGTGTACCAAGCCATGTGGTGGATACACTGGGTGCGTCATGATCTGACGTCACAGTGGCGCTCTCTGGTGGCAGCGATATGAAGTAGACTCTAGAACTCGTGGTGGACGCACTGTTTGCCGCCATCTTGGATAACGGTACTAACGTTATCATCTGACCTAACGGTATCGTCATCTGGTGGTTGCACTGTGTACTAAATCAATTGGAGTCCAGACCTCATGGTGAATACACTGGGTGTCACCATCTTGGATTACGTCACACCTGAGAGCGCCCTCTGGTGGTGGTGCTGTGTACTAAGTCTATTGGAGTCCGGATCTTGTGGCAAACACACCTGCATGAAATTGTTTAAATAAAGACTTATGCCCAAGTCCTTTGCCCACGAATCCTTAGGAGGAGGTGGCGGTTGGGTGACTTAGGTGAGTGGAGGTAACCCAAGTGACCTATCTTCTTGCGATTTTTCTTAGGTTAGTAGAGGTGTGTTACATTATCCTGTTGGAATTTGAACTTCCTGCCTTTTTTCTGGGGGAGGGGAGGGGGGTTAGGTTAGTGGAGGTAGCCCAATTGACGTATCTTCCCGCCAAAATCCGCCATCTTGAATGACGTCATGCACTGTTGCCAAGTCTACATGATGCCATATTGGATGATGTCATCGCCGCCATCTTGGGTACATCTGGCAACAATGGAATGTGGGGTGACACCCCTGTAGTCCCCTAGTGTCATATAGCATAACCTTCAGAAAAAGGAGTACAAAATTAAAGAAGCGCTATATGTGCTCTTAGAGTTGTATTAATTGTAATCTTTGCCTCGTGGTATAAAAGAAAAGTACGTTTTTTGTTTCATTGTCTTCTGTGTCTTCTTGGTTCTGATGTCCTAGCTGATGGGCGCTTGTAAATCACAGTCTGTAATTAATGAAATTATCTGTAGTGTTATTATAATTTGTTAAATATATATGAGCCTTGTTACTGCTCAAATTGCATGCTAGAGAAACCAAATTGCAATTTAACCACAGCTACTCAAAGGAGATAGGAAGCTAGGGATCTTTTCTCATGGACTAACTCGTGGTTGGTACATAATTTTAATTCCAACTACAGGACATATTTCATAATTACAAAATTACAAATCAGAATAACAACATGAAATTTTAATTCTGACCTTTGTCGTCTTAAGAAAATATACAACTGACTTTAACCAGAAAACTATGTTACTGGACCATGAATTAATATAACAAACAGTATTTTAAAATTATAATTGCATAAAGATCACAGACAGTCACCACCATAAGTATACTATTAAGTTCATTGCTTTCATAACCAAAATTTACACAACACTAATGGTTCAGCTTGAGTTACTTAAGAAAAGATCTTGTCCGTCCTGGCGGACAGGCTGCATACTTAACTAAAGGATGGAAGCGCAGCTTCTATACGGTGTACTCGGAACAAACGAGTACATCTACATCTACATCTATACTCCGCGAGCCACCTTACGGTGTGTGGCGGAGGGTACTTATTGTACCACTATCTGATCCCCCCTTCCCTGTTCCATTCACGAATTGTGCGTGGAAAGAACGACTGCTTGTAAGTCTCCGTATTTGCTCTAATTTCTCGGATCTTTTCGTTGTGATCATTACGCGAGATATATGTGGGCGGTAGTAATATGTTGCCCATCTCTTCCCGGAATGTGCTCTCTCGTAATTTCGATAATAAACCTCTCCGTAGTAGAAAGCGACCGTCAAGGAATTTCGAAGATAATCAGGCTGCAAGCCAGGAGAGAAAACTCGTCGAACACACACACGATCTCTGTCTGCCCGCCAAGGCGACAAATCCAGCTGCCCCACATACCAGACCATTTCTGTAACAGCAAATGCAACTCGTGATTCACCTTTTTCAAGACCGTGCAAGGCTTACTAACTACGTGGCTATCTGTAATATGACTGAAAACCAAAGAGACATTTACCGAATAAACGAGCAATTAGAATAACACTGACTTGACAAAAGCTCTGGCCTTCATATTAAAAGAAAGTCTAAAACCAAAACTGGGCGAAGAGCACACTAACATACAGCATCAAATTAACACTGCAAGGAACCTTTAGAACAAGTAGTAAAACTTAAGACTTCACGAGTTCAGTATAACAGTTAATTGATATACGGCAGATACAACATGCCACCATAAGTTTCACAAATCTTCACAGCTTAACAGCAGAATATGAATCATACGTAACTTAATGCTTCCAGTTCCGCGATGAGGAGATGTCCAGTATGAAATGACGGACCCGCCACCGTTTCGCAAGCAAAGGCGGCGACTAGTCAGCACCGTACACCCGGCGCGCGTCAAAACGTCAAGGACGGCGAGGCCCAGGCACAGCGGATAGAGACGAGGGCCTGCTTTCAAAACATGTTGCCTCGTTGAACGACGACCGGAGAGAGCCCCCGGCCACACGCCAAGCCGGAAAACCAAAGCGGAACTGTCAGACATATAAGAGCAGACGAGCGTCGATATCAGCGACGCAAGTGGAGCCTAACTAGCGCCAGTCGCCACGGTTCAAAATAATTACTGTAGAGTGTGTTTTTGTTGGTAGCAAGAAAGTACCTTCCCTATCCATGATTTAGTTACGTAATAATTAAATCTTGCCCTGACGCCGGCCGGAGTGGCCGTGCGGTTCTAGGCGCTCCAGTCTGGAACCGTGGAAAGGGTACAGTACCGCCCGACATTGAAAATAGGTACGACATACTTCATTATTTTTGTCAGAACAACACATTTTTTTTGTAAAATAACTCAATTTCAATTAATACAGTGAAGCCGGATATCAGTGTAGGAAAGAATGACAATTTATTTATTTAATTGATCACATGTCCACTCCCACAAAATAAATCCCTACATCCAGTTTGGTGAGATCTGTGAAATGAATGAATGTATGGTCGTCTGCAAACCGCAGATAGTGAATGTGAATATACACTCCTGGAAATTGAAATAAGAACACCGTGAATTCATTGTCCCAGGAAGGGGAAACTTTATTGACACATTCCTGGGGTCAGATACATCACATGATCACACTGACAGAACCACAGGCACATAGACACAGGCAACAGAGCATGCACAATGTCGGCACTAGTACAGTGTATATCCACCTTTCGCAGCAATGCAGGCTGCTATTCTCCCATGGAGACGATCGTAGAGATGCTGGATGTAGTCCTGTGGAACGGCTTGCCATGCCATTTCCACCTGGCGCCTCAGTTGGACCAGCGTTCGTGCTGGACGTGCAGACCGCGTGAGACGACGCTTCATCCAGTCCCAAACATGCTCAGTGGGGGACAGATCCGGAGATCTTGCTGGCCAGGGTAGTTGACTTACACCTTCTAGAGCACGTTGGGTGGCACGGGGTACATGCGGACGTGCATTGTCCTGTTGGAACAGCAAGTTCCCTTGCCGGTCTAGGAATGGTAGAACGATGGGTTCGATGACGGTTTGGATGTACCGTGCACTATTCAGTGTCCCCTCGACGATCACCAGTGGTGTACGGCCAGTGTAGGAGATCGCTCCCCACACCATGATGCCGGGTGTTGGCCCTGTGTACCTCGGTCGTATGCAGTCCTGATTGTGGCGCTCACCTGCAAGGCGCCAAACACGCATACGATCATCATTGGCACCAAGGCAGAAGCGACTCTCATCGCTGAAGACGACACGCCTCCATTCGTCCCTCCATTCACGCCTGTCGCGACACCACTGGAGGCGGGCTGCACGATGTTGGGGCGTGAGCGGAAGACGGCCTAACGGTGTGCGGGACCGTAGCCCAGCTTCATGGAGACGGTTGCGAATGGTCCTGCCGATACCCCAGGAGCAACAGTGTCCCTAATTTGCTGGGAAGTGGCGGTGCGGTCCCCTACGGCACTGCGTAGGATCCTACGGTCTTGGCGTGCATCCGTGCGTCGCTGCGGTCCGGTCCCAGGTCGACGGGCACGTGCACCTTCCGCCGACCACTGGCGACAACATCGATGTACTGTGGAGACCACACGCCCCACGTGTTGAGCAATTCGGCGGTACGTCCACCCGGCCTCCCGCATGCCCACTATACGCCCTCGCTCAAAGTCCGTCAACTGCACATACGGTTCATGTCCACGCTGTCGCGGCATGCTACCAGTGTTAAAGACTGCGATGGAGCTCCGTATGCCACGGCAAACTGGCTGACACTGACGGCGGCGGTGCACAAATGCTGCGCAGCTAGCGCCATTCGACGGCCAACACCGCGGTTCCTGGTGTGTCCGATGTGCCGTGCGTGTGATCATTGCTTGTACAGCCCTCTCGCAGTGTCCGGAGCAAGTATGGTGGGTCTGACACACCGGTGTCAATATGTTCTTTTTTCCATTTCCAGGAGTGTATGATCATCTTTGAGACGATCCTTTGGCCACCTTTGGTGGGACCAAAGAGATGAAATTTACCTGAGCTTTGAGCGCCTGAAATGTGGCTGACCAATACGGTAGCATAGTCTTCCCCCACCTCGACAGAGGTGCGAGATGACCCGAAGAACGGCCATGTTTCAGCACTCTGCCGCTGAATCTAGTGTTGGTAAGACCTGTCTTAGGCGTGCTCCGTAAGGACAAAAGAGTGGAGACATGGTATGCATGTGGAATACTTAAGAGTAGTTTGAAATAATAATTTCTCTATTTCAGGAACTTCTGTGGGGAGAATTAAATGTCAGGCAGGTAATATTAATGGGATCGTAGTAATCTTCGGAAGTGACCAACGGTCACAATGAAACCACGTGTAGCAATCAGTTGAAATACTTCCGTGTGCTTACGTTAAGCTGAATTACTAGCGTGTGTGCTATGAGTTGAAATATTTAAGAAATGGCGTGTGCAGGACTTGAAATTAGAGACGAGTACTTCCACGTGGTGAGTACTGTGTGAGTCTCAATCTGTGTATGAGACAAAGGATAAAGAGAAGTACTCGTCCATGGTATCAGTTGAGGACTCGCGTGTGTGATGAATATGTTCTTAATGTTATTTTGCGTGATATGTTTCCGTGTGACACTTGATTCATACTCTGAGAGAGAAGCAAGGTGAGTCAGCCGTCTATCCAGCAACGCAACTTGGCTTGCATTGCACAGGAAGACGTGCATATATCTCCAGAGCTCATAGTAGGAAAGTAGAATTACGATGTGGTGCAGTGTCGTGTGAAACTGGGATAAATATTAATTGAAGTGGGAAAGCTGAAAGTGATAATGTTGTGACTATTCCCTGTGTTGTATTTCATGTTGTAGTGTGGTGTATGTCATGTAATTGAAGTATGTGCGGTTTGCATGGGAGAGTAGCAAGGTAGTTTCAGAGGTAGTGGGTTATGCGTGTTCCTTTTGTACCGCTCTCTTTACAGGAGAGCTTCTGTAAAGTTTGGAAGGTAGGAGACGAGATACTGGCAGAAGTAAAGCTGTGAGTACCGGGCGTGAGTCGTGCTTCGGTAGCTCAGATGGTAGAGCACTTGCCCGCGAAAGGCAAAGGTCCCGAGTTCGAGTCTCGGTCTTGCACACAGTTTTAATCTGCCAGGAAGTTTCATATCAGCGCACACTTCGCTGCAGAGTGAAAATCTCATTCTGTAAACATCCCCCAGGCTGTGGCTAAGCCATGTCTCCACAATATCCTTTCTTTCAGGAGTGCTAGTTCTGCAAGGTTCGCAGGAGAGCTTCTGTAAAGTTTGGAAGGTAGGAGACGAGATACTGGCAGACGTAAAGCTGTGAGTACCGGGCGTGAGTCGTGCTTCGGTAGCTCAGATGGTAGAGCACTTGCCCGCGAAAGGCAAAGGTCCCGAGTTCGAGTCTCGGTCGGGCACACAGTTTTAATCTGCCAGGAAGTTTCATCATGTGGATTATTCATACATGTCCTAGAAATGTTGTTATTCATAATAAAGGTAAAATACACTCCTGGAAATTGAAATAAGAACACCGTGAATTCATTGTCCCAGGAAGGGGAAACTTTATTGACACATTCCTGGGGTCAGATACATCACATGATCACACTGACAGAACCACAGGCACATAGACACAGGCAACAGAGCATGCACAATGTCGGCACTAGTACAGTGTATATCCACCTTTCGCAGCAATGCAGGCTGCTATTCTCCCATGGAGACGATCGTAGAGATGCTGGATGTAGTCCTGTGGAACGGCTTGCCATGCCATTTCCACCTGGCGCCTCAGTTGGACCAGCGTTCGTGCTGGACGTGCAGACCGCGTGAGACGACGCTTCATCCAGTCCCAAACATGCTCAATGGGGGACAGATCCGGAGATCTTGCTGGCCAGGGTAGTTGACTTACACCTTCTAGAGCACGTTGGGTGGCACGGGATACATGCGGACGTGCATTGTCCTGTTGGAACAGCAAGTTCCCTTGCCGGTCTAGGAATGGTAGAACGATGGGTTCGATGACGGTTTGGATGTACCGTGCACCATTCAGTGTCCCCTCGACGATCACCAGTGGTGTACGGCCAGTGTAGGAGATCGCTCCCCACACCATGATGCCGGGTGTTGGCCCTGTGTGCCTCGGTCGTATGCAGCCCTGATTGTGGCGCTCACCTGCACGGCGCCAAACACGCATACGACCATCATTGGCACCAAGGCAGAAGCGACTCTCATTGCTGAAGACGACACGTCTCCATTCGTCCCTCCATTCACGCCTGTCGCGACACCACTGGAGGCGGGCTGCACGATGTTGGGGCGTGAGCGGAAGACGGCCTAACGGTGTGCGGGACCGTAGCCCAGCTTCATGGAGACGGTTGCGAATGGTCCTGCCGATACCCCAGGAGCAACAGTGTCCCTAATTTGCTGGGAAGTGGCGGTGCGGTCCCCTACGGCACTGCGTAGGATCCTACGGTCTTGGCGTGCATCCGTGCGTCGCTGCGGTCCGGTCCCAGGTCGACGGGCACGTGCACCTTCCGCCGACCACTGGCGACAACATCGATGTACTGTGGAGACCTCACGCCTCACGTGTTGAGCAATTCGGCGGTACGTCCACCCGGCCTCCCGCATGCCCACTATACGCCCTCGCTCAAAGTCCGTCAACTGCACATACGGTTCATGTCCACGCTGTCGCGGCATGCTACCAGTGTTAAAGACTGCGATGGAGCTCCGTATGCCACGGCAAACTGGCTGACACTGACGGCGGCGGTGCACAAATGCTGCGCAGCTAGCGCCATTCGACGGCCAACACCGCGGTTCCTGGTGTGTCCGATGTGCCGTGCGTGTGATCATTGCTTGTACAGCCCTCTCGCAGTGTCCGGAGCAAGTATGGTGGGTCTGACACACCGGTGTCAATATGTTCTTTTTTCCATTTCCAGGAGTGTATGATCATCTTTGAGACGATCCTTTGGCCACCTTTGGTGGGACCAAAGAGATGAAATTTACCTGAGCTTTGAGCGCCTGAAATGTGGCTGACCAATACGGTAGCATAGTCTTCCCCCACCTCGACAGAGGTGCGAGATGACCCGAAGAACGGCCATGTTTCAGCACTCTGCCGCTGAATCTAGTGTTGGTAAGACCTGTCTTAGGCGTGCTCCGTAAGGACAAAAGAGTGGAGACATGGTATGCATGTGGAATACTTAAGAGTAGTTTGAAATAATAATTTCTCTATTTCAGGAACTTCTGTGGGGAGAATTAAATGTCAGGCAGGTAATATTAATGGGATCGTAGTAATCTTCGGAAGTGACCAACGGTCACAATGAAACCACGTGTAGCAATCAGTTGAAATACTTCCGTGTGCTTACGTTAAGCTGAATTACTAGCGTGTGTGCTATGAGTTGAAATATTTAAGAAATGGCGTGTGCAGGACTTGAAATTAGAGACGAGTACTTCCACGTGGTGAGTACTGTGTGAGTCTCAATCTGTGTATGAGACAAAGGATAAAGAGAAGTACTCGACCATGGTATCAGTTGAGGACTCGCGTGTGTGATGAATATGTTCTTAATGTTATTTTGCGTGATATGTTTCCGTGTGACACTTGATTCATACTCTGAGAGAGAAGCAAGGTGAGTCAGCCGTCTATCCAGCAACGCAACTTGGCTTGCATTGCACAGGAAGACGTGCATATATCTCCAGAGCTCATAGTAGGAAAGTAGAATTACGATGTGGTGCAGTGTCGTGTGAAACTGGGATAAATATTAATTGAAGTGGGAAAGCTGAAAGTGATAATGTTGTGACTATTCCCTGTGTTGTATTTCATGTTGTAGTGTGGTGTATGTCATGTAATTGAAGTATGTGCGGTTTGCATGGGAGAGTAGCAAGGTAGTTTCAGAGGTAGTGGGTTATGCGTGTTCCTTTTGTACCGCTCTCTTTACAGGAGAGCTTCTGTAAAGTTTGGAAGGTAGGAGACGAGATACTGGCAGAAGTAAAGCTGTGAGTACCGGGCGTGAGTCGTGCTTCGGTAGCTCAGATGGTAGAGCACTTGCCCGCGAAAGGCAAAGGTCCCGAGTTCGAGTCTCGGTCTTGCACACAGTTTTAATCTGCCAGGAAGTTTCATATCAGCGCACACTTCGCTGCAGAGTGAAAATCTCATTCTGTAAACATCCCCCAGGCTGTGGCTAAGCCATGTCTCCACAATATCCTTTCTTTCAGGAGTGCTAGTTCTGCAAGGTTCGCAGGAGAGCTTCTGTAAAGTTTGGAAGGTAGGAGACGAGATACTGGCAGACGTAAAGCTGTGAGTACCGGGCGTGAGTCGTGCTTCGGTAGCTCAGATGGTAGAGCACTTGCCCGCGAAAGGCAAAGGTCCCGAGTTCGAGTCTCGGTCGGGCACACAGTTTTAATCTGCCAGGAAGTTTCATCATGTGGATTATTCATACATGTCCTAGAAATGTTGTTATTCATAATAAAGGTAAAATACACTCCTGGAAATTGAAATAAGAACACCGTGAATTCATTGTCCCAGGAAGGGGAAACTTTATTGACACATTCCTGGGGTCAGATACATCACATGATCACACTGACAGAACCACAGGCACATAGACACAGGCAACAGAGCATGCACAATGTCGGCACTAGTACAGTGTATATCCACCTTTCGCAGCAATGCAGGCTGCTATTCTCCCATGGAGACGATCGTAGAGATGCTGGATGTAGTCCTGTGGAACGGCTTGCCATGCCATTTCCACCTGGCGCCTCAGTTGGACCAGCGTTCGTGCTGGACGTGCAGACCGCGTGAGACGACGCTTCATCCAGTCCCAAACATGCTCAATGGGGGACAGATCCGGAGATCTTGCTGGCCAGGGTAGTTGACTTACACCTTCTAGAGCACGTTGGGTGGCACGGGATACATGCGGACGTGCATTGTCCTGTTGGAACAGCAAGTTCCCTTGCCGGTCTAGGAATGGTAGAACGATGGGTTCGATGACGGTTTGGATGTACCGTGCACCATTCAGTGTCCCCTCGACGATCACCAGTGGTGTACGGCCAGTGTAGGAGATCGCTCCCCACACCATGATGCCGGGTGTTGGCCCTGTGTGCCTCGGTCGTATGCAGCCCTGATTGTGGCGCTCACCTGCACGGCGCCAAACACGCATACGACCATCATTGGCACCAAGGCAGAAGCGACTCTCATTGCTGAAGACGACACGTCTCCATTCGTCCCTCCATTCACGCCTGTCGCGACACCACTGGAGGCGGGCTGCACGATGTTGGGGCGTGAGCGGAAGACGGCCTAACGGTGTGCGGGACCGTAGCCCAGCTTCATGGAGACGGTTGCGAATGGTCCTGCCGATACCCCAGGAGCAACAGTGTCCCTAATTTGCTGGGAAGTGGCGGTGCGGTCCCCTACGGCACTGCGTAGGATCCTACGGTCTTGGCGTGCATCCGTGCGTCGCTGCGGTCCGGTCCCAGGTCGACGGGCACGTGCACCTTCCGCCGACCACTGGCGACAACATCGATGTACTGTGGAGACCTCACGCCTCACGTGTTGAGCAATTCGGCGGTACGTCCACCCGGCCTCCCGCATGCCCACTATACGCCCTCGCTCAAAGTCCGTCAACTGCACATACGGTTCACGTCCACCCTGTCGCGGCATGCTACCAGTGTTAAAGACTGCGATGGAGCTCCGTATGCCACGGCAAACTGGCTGACACTGACGGTGGCGGTGCACAAATGTTGCGCAGCTAGCGCCATTCGACGGCCAACACCGCGTTTCCTGGTGTGTCCGCTGTGCCGTGCGTGTGATCATTGCTTGTACAGCCCTCTCGCAGTGTCCGGAGCAAGTATGGTGGGTCTGACACACCGGTGTCAATGTGTTCTTTTTTCCATTTCCAGGAGTGTATATAAAGAGATACTAATTTCAGTCTGTCACAAGCACAAAGGTACATTGTATGTTGTAGATTTAGAGTCATCAGTTTCTAAAATGTTTATTGTGTTAGGATGTTAAAGTACTTTACTATTTAATAACATGTGGTAGGTAATTGTGAGCTGTGTAGATTATTTCTTATTTTTTTGTTACAACACTTTCAAGGGGTATTAATTTCAGTCTGTCACAAGCACAAAGATTCACTGTATACTGTAGTTTTAGAACCAACAGTTTCTAATATTTTCACTGTGATAGGATGTTAGAGTAGTCTACTATTTGATATTGTAATTATAAGCTGTATAGATTGTTTCTTATTCTTTTTTTTTTTTTTTTTTTTTTTGTTGCGCTTTCATGTTTTGTATGAGGGACGACAGGTACAATCAATAGCACAAGTGTGGGCTGTATATAAAAAAGGGATAAATGTTGATGTTGTATGTGTAGAAAACTAGGGTGTATAATTTTATGTTTTTTAGAACAAAGATTCTTTTATTACCAATGTATGTAATAGATAATACATATAATCAATGAGTATTTAAATACTGTAAGAATATTGTTTTGTCTGTAATGTTGCGAGGTGTACGGAAGGGTCTGACTGATTGGGTGTCGTAGCGCTGAGGGGCTACACAGAACGCGCCCGTACCACATAAGCCAAGCAGACGTAGGCATGGGAGAGGCAACAGAGCCGGTGCGCTCCCCACTCCACTGCCGGTCGAGGTACACTCCACGCGCCCGCTACAGCAGGTCAACGGCCTGGGGCGACACGCACGTACCACTGGCCATTCATAAGTTCCGCCACCCTTACGACTGGGGAAAGTATCCCGCGGAGGCAACAGTGGGTGGTTTCTTCTGCTCAACGGCTCGCGCGGCGGCGCCACGACAGAATGAATGACGTGCGGCAGAGTCCGGCGGGCATTTTTTACCAGCAACTATTAACTAGTACTGGACTGTGGAGCCGTGAAACAAGATGACTGCTCGTATGTCTCCATAAGGTGGAAAGTGAAGGACTGGTGTTCCCATGTTGTGAGTGGTGGAAAAGATTTTGTCATTAGCAGACAGGACGATTGTTTTGTTTTGTCTTGACCACTGAACGGTGGGATCCATAAACTTTTGACAGTGACTTGTTAAGTGTGCTTTGTGAATTGCATGTGGGACGCTTGGTATTCTTAAAGAGGACAGTTGTCGTTTGGTGACTAATTATTGTATGAACGCAAGAAACTAAAGTGGGACATTGACATTTGCATTTGTAGTAGGAGACATTTCTTTAATTGGTGCGCGAATAAGTGCTGTTTGTTGGAACTTACGACTTTTAATTACACCATGAACTGAAAGGACAGAACCGTGGGTAATAGTAGTTGTAGTGCCATTTCTGGACTACCAGATTCGTGTGGATGGTACTCTGAGAGTGACTATGAAATTTGTGTTTAATGTGAGATACAGTTTACTGTTCAGTGCGTGTTCAAAATGCCGATTTGAGTGACCTAAAGACTTTCGTCCGGGTAACCATGGGAGAGCTTTGACACCGAGACAGTGTTTCTACGGAACCTGTCAGCAACTTTTTTGACCCCAAGAAAATCACAGAATGAAATGATTCCGTGTGACTCGCAAGATAGGGAATAATGTATTTGTACTTGTAATTGTGTAAATTTTTTTATGTTTTATTCCTGAAGGGACAGCAAGTGTAATTGTATTTCATTAACGTATGTGTTTAGAATAGTTAGTGTGGTTTTTTTTTTTGTTTGTTCTGGGTTATCAAGTTCACGTAGCATGTTTATTAGAATATTTGTTACAATGATGCTTTAATTATTAGTCAGTGGCGTAATACTAACGTAGCGGCCCTTGTTGCATTGGTCAGTAAGGTTGTCACAGGGGACAAAAGTTTGCATTGCACAACAAATATCGGAATTAACTGATGCATTTTGATGTCGTGGACAGTAATGATCTTGTTGGTCTGTTAATTGAAGCCACTTATTTGCATTATCACAGTGGTGAAATTTCAAATTAAAGTGTAACGAAGGCTAGTCGAAATGCAAGTTCTTGTCGTCTAAATGTATAACAACAGAGAAATGAGCAGTAGAGTAAGATACGAGAGGACTGACTAGCTCAGCAGCAGGTATTTGTACTGGTGGACAAGGATAAGGTTAAACTCACAGTCGAGTAGTGGTGGCAATTGCCTAAGTGATGATAGTTAATTAGGTATGACATGATGTCTTAGATGAACTATATTACATAACCAGTATGTAACTTGTGGTATATTTCATTGTTTTTCTTCTCAGTTTTATTTCTCTGTTGGTGTGATGTATATTTTAGAGTAAGGGTATGGAGCCTGACATTCTACATGTAACTAGTCTACGCAATGTTTTTCTTTTGTTGATTTTGTTTTGTATTTAGACTTTGCTGTGTAAAGGTTTTTACCCCGCAATTTATGAATGTCAGATTACTTGCTCTGTGTTTGGACGGTGAGCTATTTAAAATTTCATGAGTACAATTAGTATTTTTTTATTTGTTATAGAATTATTGAAGTTTGGATTACTCCTAAAAATAACGGAGATCCCGGTAACTAAGCCAATTTTTATCTCACCATTATTTTTTATTTGTATGATATGATGTTTTATTTGTCATTTGGATTGTTGTAAATATGTATGTGTACGTTACTCCGGATTGTGGAGAGTACAATAATGCAACAACTGTGTCAATAATTTGGTAAAGTAACAGCATTTGGTCGTCTATTTGAGGTCACCAGGGGCTAAGGTCTCCTCCTGGTTATTTTGATGACTTGCTACGTTTGTTCTAATACAGCTTTCTTAAAAAAATGTTCTGAACTACCCTCGCATTGCAAGGATAGTACCGTGCCATTTTTTTCTGCATGGGTAGCCGGTGGTGAAAGGGTACAGTACCGCCCGACATTGAAAATAGGTACAACATACTTCATTATTTTTGTCAGAAGAACACTTTTTTTTGTAAAATATCTCAATTTCAATTAATACAGCGAAGCCGGATACCAGTGTGGGAAAGAATGACAATTTATTTATTTAATTGATCACATGTGCACTCCCACAAAATAAATCCCTACATCCAGTTTGGTGAGATCTGTGAAATGAATGAATGTATGGTCGTCTGCTAACCGCAGATAGTGAATGTGAATATATGATCATCTTTGAGACGATCCTTTGGCCACCTTTGGTGGGACCAAAGAGATGAAATTTACCTGAGCTTTGAGCACCTGAAATGTGGCTGACCAATACGGTAGCATAGTCTTCCCCCACCTCGACAGAGGTGCGAGATGACCCGAAGAACGGCCATGTTTCAGCACTCTGCCGCTTGATCTAGTGTTGGTAAGAACTGTCTTAGGCGTGCTCCGTAAGGACAAAAGAGTGGAGACATGGTATGCATGTGGAATACTTAAGAGTAGTTTGAAATAATAATTTCTCTATTTCAGGAACTTTAGTGGGGAGAATTAAATGTCAGGCAGGTAATATTAATGGGATCATAGTAATCTTCGGAAGTGACCAACGGTCACAATGAAACCACGTGTAGCAATCAGTTGAAATACTTCCGTGTGCTTAAGTTAAGCTGAATTACTAGCGTGTGTACTATAAGTTGAAATATTTAAGAAATGGCGTGTGCAGGACTTGAAATTAGAGACGAGTACTTCCACGTGGTGAGTACTGTGTGAGTCTCAATCTGTGTATGAGACAAAGGATAAAGAGAAGTACTCGTCCATGGTATCAGTTGAGGACTCGCGTGTGTGATGAATATGTTCTTAATATTATTTTGCGTGATATGTTTCCGTGTGACGCTTGATTCATACTCTGAGAGAGAAGCAAGGTGAGTCAGCCGTCTACCCAGCAACGCCCCTTGGCTTGCATTGCACAGGAAGACGTGCATATATCTCCAGAGTTCATAGTAGGAAAGTAGAATTACGAAGTGGGGCAGTGTCGTGTGAAACTGAGATAAATATTGATTGAAGTGGGAAAGCTGAAAGTGATAATGTTGTGACTATTCCGTGTGTTGTATTTCATGTTGTAGTGTGGTGTATGTCATGTAATTGAAGTATGTGCGGTTTGCATGGGAGAGTAGCAAGGTAGTTTCAGAGGTAGTGGGTTATGCGTGTTCCTTTTGTACCGCTCGGTCTGGAGGAAAGTTTCGTGATGATGGTTGTGAGAGTCGAAGTGTGAGATATAGAAAAAGATCCACCATCCTATCCAGAAAGTGCACTGTAGCGTTAAATAATTACGAGACCATAAGGTAGAGAATCACCAATGTAAAGCCATGCCCACTGGGCGGAATTTCTCATGTGTTATTGTTGTAGGTTATAGAATTTGTGTGTTTAGGTTATAGAATTTATCGGAATAAATAAGATAGTGAAAAGAAAGAGATTGGTGACCTTTTCCTTCAAATTGTATGTTGTCATGATATCCAGAATTTATAATGTGTGCGCCACTCATATTCAGTGCGATGGCCACGTGTTGATAAAAGCCGTTAAATAAAAAAAAAAGGAAAATGTGGTACTGCCAGTGCGTAGTGAACAGTCAGAGTTCTGTAAATTACTGATAGTCAGAAGTGCATTTCCGTTGCGTATTATTCATATAGGAGGATAATTTGTAACTTAATTGTGAGTACGAGAGTTCAGGTTACTCGATAAATAAGAATGAATCCACTCGCTTGGCAGACCACTCATCTTGCAGGCCTGGCTGCTTGATGCCACGGTATGAGCAAGGCATGTGGGTGCCTTTCACCGTGTGACCGCTACGGTCGCAGGTTCGGATCCTGCCTTGGGCATGGATGTGTGTGATGTCCTTAGGTTAGTTAGGTTTAAGTAATTCTAAGTTCTAGGGGACTGATGACCACAGCAGTTAAGTCCCATAGCGCTCAGAGCCATTTTTTGTTGCCCTGCCCATTTTGTGTAATTGCGTTGTTGAAGCGATGCCATTAATGATAAAATGATAAAAAAGTTTTTAATAGTCATCTAATTCTCAAAATATGGAAGTGATTAATCTCAGTAAATACAAAACGGCGTCTCCTAATATTTTGCAACTCAATTTTTAGGCCAGAGATACAGTTTTATTATTTGCTATAAATGTATAGAATTTATTCTATAAATAAATTTTATTTTCTAGAAATGTATATGATGCCATTGCACATAAGCAGCTATACTGGAGCATCAAGCCTCAGAAAGAAAGGAGTTAATTACCATTGTGTCCAATTGGCTTATCGTGTAACATTAATGAAAGATTTTTTTTTTCATCCATCGTGAGTGAGACGGATTTCTTCACGTTGGAATACGTATGATATTTCTGGCGCTAGCGTCCTGAGAAAAATTAGTTGTGGCGTTCAACAAAGACAAAAGAGAATTTTTAACAAAACATTTCATTCCAAATTTAACAGAATAATTTATTTCATTCGCTTTTCAAAAAGTTACGCGATAGTCAGGAAGTATTTTCTCAAGGTATTTGTATGGAGTGTAACCAAATATGAATGTGAAACGTGGACGATAAATACCGGGTGATCAAAAAGTCAGTATAAATTTGAAAAGTTAATAAACCACGGAATAATGTAGATAGAGAGGTAAAAATTGACACACATGTTTTGGATGACATGGGGTTTTATTAGAACAAAAGAAAAAAAGTTCACAAAATGTCAGACAGATCTCTTGCGCGCCTCGTTTGGCGATCATCGTGTGCTCAGCCGCCACTTTCGTCATACTTCGCCTCCCAGGTCCACAGACCTCAGTCCGTGCGATTATTAGCTTTGGGGTTAACTGAAGTCGCAAGTGTATCGTGATTGACCGACATCTCTAGGGCTGCTGAAAGACAACATCCGACGCCAATGCTTCACCATAACTCAGGACATGCTTTACAGTGCTGTTCACAACATTATTCCTCGACTACAGCTGTTGTTGAGGAATGATGGTGGACATATTGAGAATTTCCTGTAAAGAACATCATCTTTGCTTTGTCTTACTTTCTTACGCTAATTATTGCTATTCTGATCAGATGAAGCGCCATCTGTTGGACATTTTTTGAACTTTTGTATTTTTTTGGTTCTCATAAAACCCCATATCATTCCAAGCATGTGTGTCAATTCGTATCTATCTACATTATTCCGTGATTAATTCAGTTTTCAAATTTATACTGACTTTTTGATCGCCCGGTAGTTTAGACAAGGAGAGAATAGAAGCTTCCGAAATGTGGTGCTACAGAAGAATGCTGAAGATTCGATGGGTAGATAACGTAACTAATGAGGAGGTACTGAACAGAGGAATCAGAGGAATTTTGGGCTTAGCTTGATGAGAAGACGGGATCGATCGGTAGGACACGTTCTGAGGCATCAAGAGATCATCAGTTTAGTTCAAATGGCTCTGAGCACTATGGGACTTAACTGCTGAGGTCATCAGTCCCCTAGAACTTAGAACTACTTAAACCTAACTAACCTAAGGACATCACACACATCCATGCCCGAGGCAGGATTCGAACCTGCGACCATTGCGGTCGCGCAGTTCCAGGCTGTAGCGCCTAGAACCGCTCGGCCACCTCGGCCGGCATCAGTTTAGTATTGGAGGGAAGCGCGGAGGGAAAAAATCGTAGAGGGAGACCAAAGGCATGAATACACTAAACAGATGTAGGATGTAGGGTGTAGTAGTTACTTGAAAATGAAGAAGTTTGTACAGGGTAGAGTGGCATCGGAGCTGCATCAAACCAGTCCCTGGACTGAAGACCACATAAGAACAACAACAACAACAACAACAATGGTCTGACTCGACACTTAGTTTTTCGTGAAACTCGAGATCAGGAACAATTTGCTTTGATACATCTTCAACTTTCGTTTCATCTGTATTTACTTCTTTCACAACAGTCGCTGTGCCAAAAATATCATCCATACTACTCGAACTCGAAGTCGAACCAGCAACATTTGTTGCGAAAAGCTTGTCTACTCGGCCAAGCGTTTATAGAACATTAGCTCCTCGTTGTCGCCTTTCCTTCGATAATTTCCGAAATGCCGTCACATTTCCTTTTGCACGTTTGCTTTTTTCACTGTTATTCATGTTAAGGCACTTACAAAATTGTCAACTAACAGTCAAAACAAAAGAAAAAAATGTAAAAGGAAAGAAAGAAAGAAAGACTGTATCCATTTCCAATCTTAATACACCGCACATGAGCAAAAACCTTTTTACTTTAAACACGGCACACGAGCTCAAAAATTTTTCCTTTAAACATGGAGCGATGAATTGACCAACTCGGATTACTCGACGTGACTATGCTATGAAAGAAATACAATGCAGAATAATTTAATTTCATTGTCGCCTGTTTCTCCGTTGTCAGTGAACAGTAGAAGCATACTTGCCGGCTGGAATTCGTCTCGTAAGGAAACCGGGACAGTCCCTTTTTTGGCTTTGTTTCCCGCGTCGCCGGAATTTTGCTGGGACGCAGATATGTTCTGAATATTCTTGACACTGTCTTTCTAATATAAAAAGTAAATAATTTTTGCAATTTCTTGCTGTGAGGTGATCTGGATCGACTCTTATCCCACTTATTCTTGTAACTTTTTAGCGGTTTCTGTGGGCAGAGTAGACAGACAGCAAAGCTTCAGTAGTCTTGTTGGCAGTTAATGTGGTGTGTTGTCATTTGTGTGAATCCTGCTGTTATGTCTACATGCAAATGCACCTTTTGCTCCAACATAAAATAAAAATAACCTTTCCTCGAAGAAAGAAAGCTTAGTTGTAAAGTTTAGTATAAAGTTTGCAATGTCACGTACTATTCGATTGCACAGTATGGGAACTATGATATTGTTCTGGCTGCAGCACAATAAATGAGACAAACTAAAGCTGGTTTCTTCTTCTTTTTCGTCAAAAAAGTAACTAAGTAAATAAATAAATTGTTTAAACTATTGTGAAGTGTATTTCACGCATGATTAGATATTCTGCTTATGTTCTTTTCGTATAAACATGTGTTTAAAAATGTAAAACATTCCCAGTATCAACATGTTTTGTTAAACGGGTGTCATTAAATCAAAGCTCAGATATTGAAGACCACAGAGCTTTCACATTAATTACAGTAATGGAAGGTTGACTTGATAACTCCCCGTAATTTCTACAAGATATTTAAGTAGAGTCGGGTTTTACATACTGAGGCCCAAATATGTTACAGTTTTTAAGAAACTGCTGATTAGTTTATCACAGCTTTTCAGGGGTCCCGGTATTTTCACGGGGAAAATATGATAGACTTAAGTAGAAGCTGACAATATTCTCGGAATAATAACGTTTCAAGCATTGAATTGTAGATTGCCGTCCTGACAGCTTACTTCAAAATACTTTGAACAATCATGAATATGATACCTGACAGAAACCCAATGTTAAATTTCCATTAAGGCGCCAAGTAAAATATGTGTATTGATAAGCTTGTAATGTCGAATTTCGTCCTTAAGGCTTACTTAAACTAGCAAGTTATTTAACAATATTAAAAATTTTTGTCGTTATTTTAAAACGTGAAAGGTTAAAATGAGTACAGCGAAAAAAATGCCGCCCCCTTAGGGTGTCGCCCCTAGGCCCATGCCTAGTGGGCCTATTTGTAAATCCTCCACTGCTCATGCAGTCTGCTTCTTTGTAGTAAATGCAGCACGAGAATGCCTGCGTATAACTTCTACTATCCGGCACACTGTATACCCTTGATGACAAATATTTTGACATCTTCAAAGTCTAGTGCTCGACAGTGGATCATGATTCGTATTTCGCTACTCTCAAGCAGCGCAGAGAGCACGGAAGGTCTGGCGAACGAGTTGCGACAGAGGAATCAGGAAGTGTCTCACGTGTTAACGCGAAGTGCTCGTGGAGCTTTTTTCCTCTAGCTAGTAAGAGCTTCCCAGATGCTACGGTGTTTGCTGATGTTTGCATGTACGTACGTGACCAGTCTCCTTCAATGTCACGGTGTAACCCGACAATCCATATAAACAAAAATATTTTCTTAAGCAACCGGGTACAGTTTTCTATTAAACCAGCTGCGAGAAAGAAAATAATGTGCTGTGCTGTGAAAATGTGCCGTTTCGTTTTCTTTCCCGCAGGGTATTTAAGCCATCAGACAACGTGTTTCTTCCATACATATTCGTTTTCCTCATTTGACAATACCATGTAAACTATGGATTATTACTGAAGCAATGGAAAATCCATGGTGGAATGTTATGATAAAATGAAAACGATAGTTACTATTCATCACAAACGGGGGATTCTGAGTCGCAGAAAGGCACAACAAAAAGACTGTCGGGTAGTTAGCTTTCGGTCAACAAGGCCTTTGTCAAAAATAGACAACATACACGCACGCACACACTCACGCAAACACATCTCACACACACATGACCACAGTCTCTGGTAGCTGGAGCCAGACTCAGCATCTCCGTTTTATGGTGAGTAGCAACTACCCTCTTCATTATACTGATAGATTACTACTGAACATATAGCGGAGATGACTAGGCGCAGAGACAGACACAACAAAAAGATTGTCAAAGGCCTTTTTGGCCGATAGCACCTTGTCTGACGGTCTTTTTTTGTGACTATCTGCGACCCAGCGTCTCCGTTACATGGTGAGTAATAATCTACCCTTTTCATAATATTACCGTTATTCCATCATGGATTTCCCATTGCTCTTTTTCCTCATACATAATTACACTACTGGCCATTAAAATTGCTACACCAAGAGGAAATACAGATGTTAAACGGGTATTCATTGGACAGATATATTGTACTTGAACTGACATGTGATTACATTTTCACGCAATTTGGGTGCATAGATCCCGACAAATCAGTACCCAGAACAACCACTTCTAGCCGTAATAATGGCTTTGATACGCCTGAGCATTGAGTCAAACAGAGCTTGGATGGCGTGTACAGGTACAGCTGCCCATGCAGCTTCAACACGATACCACAGTTCATCAAGAGTAGTGACTGGCCTATTGTGACTAGCCAGTTGCTCGGCCACCATTGACCAGACGTTTTCAATTGGTGAGAGATCTGGAGAATGTGCTGCCCAGGGCAGCAGTCGAACATTTTCTGTACCCAGAAAGGCCCGTACAGGACCTGCAAAATTCGGTCGGGCATTATCCTGCTGAAATGTAGGGTTTCGCAGGGATCAAATGAAGGGTAGAGCCACGGGTCGCAACACATCTGAAATGTAACGTCCACTGTTCAAAGTGCCGTCAATGCGAACAAGAGGTGACCGAGACGTGTAAGCAGTGGCACCCCATACCATCACGCCGGGTGATACGCCAGTATGGCGATGACGAATACACGCTTCGAATGTGCGTTCACCGCGATGTCGCCAAACACGGATGCGGCCATCATGATGCTGTAAACAGAACCTGGATTGATCCGAAAAAATGACGTTTTGCCATTCGTGCACCCAGTTCGTTGTTGAGTACACCATCGCAGGCGCTCCTGTCAGTGATGTAGCGTCAAGGGTAACCGCAGCCATGGTCTCCGAGCTGATAGTCCATGCTGCTGCAAACGTCGTCGAACTGTTCGAGCAGATGGTTGTTGTCTTGCAAACGTCCCCATCTGTTGACTCAGGGATCGAGACGTGGCTGCACGATCCGTTACAGCCATGCGGATAAGATGCCTGTCATCTCGACTGCTGGTGATACGAGGCCGTTGGGATCCAGCACGGCGTTCCGTGTTACCCTCCTGAACCCAGCGATTCCATATTCTCCTAACAGTCATTGGATCTCGATCAACGCGAGCAGCAATGTCACGATACGATAAACCGCAATCGCGATAGGCTACAATCCGACCTTTATCAAAGTCGGAAACGTGATGGTACGCATTTCAACTTTTCACCAGGCAACACCGATCAACTGCTGTTTGTGTATGAGAAATCGCTTGGAAACTTTCCTCATGTCAGCACGTTGTAGGTGTCGCCACCGGCGCCAACTTTGTGTGAATGCTCTGAAAAGCTGATCATTTGCGTATCACAGAATCTTCTTCCTGTCGGTTAAATTTCACGTCTGTAGCACGTCATCTTCGTGGTGTAGCAATTTTAATGGTGAGTAGTGTACAAACAAAAATTGTATACTCGACTTGTGTTGTTTTGTTTTCTTTCTCGCAGTCGGTTTTAACTGAATACAGGAAAGCTGTATTTATGGTGTGTCAGCATTTGCACCCGCCCGACGGGGAGCATTTGGTTAGAACACTAGTACAGAATCTCAATCGTCCGAAAATTTGTAATTCTACGCGTTCGCAGACTAAAACTACGCAAAATACTGTCGCTGAAGTCATTAACCTGACATATCGAGCAGTTGGAGAGGTTTTCGTCATACTCTGTAACCAATGATCCCAACAGATTTACCTATTCATTCCAAGCGAATTCGTTTCCCAGTAGCGGTTTCGCTTGCAGTAACGGTAAACGAGGATCGAAGTCAGAGAGAAGCAGGAAGATGAGATGGATAGAGAAAGGGGAGAGGAAATGGACATAGAGAGTATGATGTTTCCTTACTTTAAACTACGTAGGACGAGAATTTAACATTCATTATTTTCATTGCGTACGTAAGAACATTGTAAGATGAATACTTTGTAGGTCACCAAATAAGCGTTTGATTTTATTTTAGATGAGCGCCAGGCTCCCTACAAATTTACAATTTCACAAAATAAAGTCCAGGCCAGAATTCTCAAATCTGCCCCAAATGGTGTCACTGAAAATATCTGACCTCTCGCAAATTTGAATTACTGAAATACTCAAATTAAATAAGGATTTGAAATGATTTCGTAGCCTCTGCTATGAATGAAAATTGCAAAATAAAAAATATTTAAATCTGCCGCGTAATGGCGTCCAATTGTTGCCAGTCAGCGATAACGGCTTTTGGCCGTCGTAGCAGCTGAAAAATACTAATTAATCTCTTCAAGTGAAACATTAAGATGAGGTGCTTGCATCATCTTGAAATAATAACATGAACTATTTTCATACATGTATTTTAAGCAATAATTTACATACACATCTTAACATCGTCTAGAAGAAAAAAACAATCTCCATATAACAAAGGAAGCAGAAGAAGAACTATTTTTTGGTCCATCTTATATACAGGGTGGTCCATTGATCGTGACCGGGCCAAATATCTCACAAAATAAGCGTCAAACGAAAAAACTACAAAGAACGAAACTTGTCTAGCTCGAAGGGGGAAACCAGATGGCGCTATGGTTGGCCCGCTAGATGGAGCTGCCATAGGTCAAACGGATATCAACGGCGTTTTTTAAAAATAGGAACCCCCATTTTTATTACATATTCGTGTAGTACGTAAAGAAATATGAATGTTTTAGTTGGACCACTTTATTCGCTTTGTGATAGATGGCGCTGTAATAGTCACAAACGTATAAGCACGCGGTATCACGTAACATTACGCCAGTGCGGACGGTATTTGCTTCGTGATACATTATCCGTGTTAAAATGTTAAATCGATGACAAACACAAATGTGATTATTACTGCTTACTATAGGTGGTGGCTGCATTGAACTGTGCATCCATCGCACCGGATAGTTGTGATTAGCGGCCGGCGTCTTCTGCTACATTGATTATCACGAAAGTGACCAGGTAAGCGAAGTTTGAAAATATGTATCACATCTCGTGCAGGTATGGGCTCATCCTAATATCTCGTCTTATTAATATACTTTTCAAAATATTTCCGCAGGGTACCTTGTTTTGAATTATACAAAAAATGGGTCAATTGGCTCTGAGCACTATGGGACTTAACTTCTGAGGTCATCAATCCCCTAGAACTTAGAACTACTTAAACCTAACTAACCTAAGGACATCACACACATCCATGCCCGAGGCAGGATTCGAACCTGCGACCGTAGCGGTTCGAGACTGTAGCGCCTAGAACCGCTCGGCCACCCCGGCCTGCGGGAATTATACACCTGAGGGCCATAGCGTTACCCTGGATATGCGCTATTATAAACTGATTCTTTTGTCGATCGTTCCACGCACTGGGTAAAATATTGCGAAATCCCTTTATAAAAATCACAGGGTGCATCGATTTCTTTTCTGCGTTGTAAACTTGAAACTGACGGTGTTTTATTAGACTCTCGTCAACAGTGGTGGTTACAGTAGAAGAAGTTGTTCCCATGTGATTATGCATTGGCATACCCCTCTGTACATTTACGTCTAATCTAACAAGATTCAATACGGGCTAATATGACCCATAAGCGCTGTTAACCTTACCGTAAATATTTCAGCCTAGTGTATCTCCGTTATCTTATTTCTGCTCCTGTGAAAGCGCACTTTTTAGTTCGGACATATCATAATTAATGTGTTGTTTCTGCAGTGACATTGGAGATTTGTAGCTCGCTTCAGTTTTTTCGCCTGTGAGTTGACGCGCTTCGGTTGCGCTGTTTACAAACAGCTACGCCGTTAGTTACTTGCTGCATAGCAGCCTTTACTTTATTCTCTATTTGTTCCGAGATCTGACTGTCCTTCTCAGTTAGCCGGTCTTCGAATTCCTGTTCTACTTTCTTAGCTTTATCGGCTAAATGTTGGTCTATAGTTTCCTTTTGCACTATTTCAAGGGTTTCCATATGGTTTATAAGTTGTTCGACCTCGTCTTTTATAATGGTATGTGCCGTTTGCAACGTTTGCACATCTTGTGCCATGCTACTGACTACGTTCGGCAATTCGGTGTATGCCCTCTTCATTTCATTCATCTTCGACTGTACTTTTTCGAACTGTTCATTCATACGCTCTATTAATGCTTTGCCTCTTTCTTCGAAACTGCCTGTTTCATGCAATCTACTCACGTGCAGTGAAAAATACTATCATTTCTAGGTTCCACAATGAGCTATAGTTCAAGGGATGTCTACTTTAAAACTAAATAACTGCTCAGCACTTCTCGTTCTTGGAATTGCGCCTGCTCCGTTCACCACCACCGTCTACCATCATGGTGGTAGGTCTGAAAGTGGTCTAAAACAGACCGAAACTGGTAACCTCATAAAAAAAGAGTTTTCTTGTGGTTGTGACTGTTCATGTTCATATTTACATACTGATTCTGTTTTTCGTTTTTTGTAAATTATTTTTTGTAGACCTCCATGACTCGACGATTCTAGTAGACGGATCATATACAACATTTAGTTTAATAATTAAGTGTAAAACGTTGACGAATTTCTATTTACGTTTCCCTGCATTGATAATGCCTTAAGGAACTTGAAAGAACACTGTTATCTGACTAGGAACTAACTATTCTGTCCCCTTAATGATAATTTATGGATGATTTCGTGAATATTTTTCATATAGTCATCTGATGAATCTGACTCACGATTCAAAGCATTGATCATTTTCATTTTTGATTCAGAACAATAATTATGACCAAAGTTTGTCAAGGCTGATAGAGCGCGAGGCAGGTTCGATAAATGATTTTTAAGTATTTGTGAAGTCACATAAGATACATCATGACTGACAACATGGTTCAAATGGCTCTAATCGCTCTATGGGACTTAACATCTGAGGTCATCAGTCCCCTAGAACTTGGAACTACTTAAACCTAACTAACCTAAGGACATCATACACATCCATGCCCGAGGCAGGATGCGAACCTGCGACCATAGCGGTCGCGCGGTTCCAGACTGAAACGCCTAGAACTGACGGCCAGACCAGCCGGCTGACAACATGGTATTATAAAAGTTTGAACGAGCACCGAAATCCAAACGCGGTACTTCGGCTTCAGAAGGATCACAGAATTATACCTTTACGTATGCAATGATGAGAAGAAAATCACAAAGTGAATTCTCTCCTTATGGTCACAATTTAAATTCATCACGGAACATAACAACTATCAAGCCTTCGCCGTCCATTTCGCGTGATGGATAGCTCCTCGGGCACGGAAAGATACTCCACGAAATAGTCCTTCAGCTTGAGGGGTCGTAGTTAATTCCATAGAGTAAATATCTCTGTAGTGAGCATTCACATGCGCAGAACAGATTTTTGTGTTGTTAACATACATTGCCGGCCTAGTCACGTGATCTCGGGACGTCGTGTGTTTGTCCGTATAGCGCCCTGTATATTTAGAATGTCACGACATCCCTAGTACAGACGGATTCTTTTCGTGCGTGTCGTGGATTATTTATATATGTTGCGCAGACATTTTAACAGTATCCATTTGATACCGGGAATAAACCAGCTATGTAACTTTTAAGGGCAAGTGATATTACATTCAGCTTCTTTGCGATAGGTGTCATAGTTCAGATGCACTCGATTTTTGGTAGTTTTTGGTATGATACCGCACATTATATTATTACAGAGCCTGAAGTACATTTTTGCAGTGATAGTCCTGCAAAACGACTTGACAGTACGTTAGTACTTTTGCAAGTGTCCGAAAAACACCGAATTTACCACACATTAGCGATTATATCCCTGATAATTCGTCCTTTTTTCTTGTATTTCTGCGTATTTATTTTCTCGTTTCTGCGACCTAAAGCACAATTTTTCTTACTGGTGGCACTTTGAGGTATTTATTTAACGCATTTTAAGTACTTGCTCCCAGTTTATTAAATAAATAGTAGACTGAGTAATCTATATACATAATTGACAAGTCACTGATAATTGCATGGAGGATAGTATTTACTGAAACAACTAACCTTTCCCTTTCCTGTTCCACTAGCAAATTTACGAGAGGAAGCGACTGTTTGTAAGCTTTCGTACGAGCCGTAATATCTAGTATATAGTCATAAAATCGTAGAAAAATAGGTCTACAGAATCAAGTCTTAATTATAATGCGTCTCGAAATTTTAAACGTAGACAGTGTCTCTTACTAAAATGAAAACTATAATTAGAGCTATATGGAATGTAGCCATGAAAAGTTACTATCCCTCCTTTCACATATTTTTCTTTGCATCCATAGCAACAACAGTAATTCACCATCGCTATTACACTATCAACAAACGGTGAAACACAACAAAAACTCTTGGTATTATAAACTTCAAACGCTGCAGAAAGCACACACGCACAGCGAAGTCCCGAAATCACGTGACAATCCTGGTTTAATGTTGACAACATGCGCAGAACGCAATGCTCACTCCAGAGATATTTACTCTATGGTTAATTCTTAAACTTCAGAACTCTCTAGGCTGTTATTCTCTCAAAGAATATCCAACAGTATCGAGGATTCGAGACATAATCGACTTTATCTACGTGTTGCTTGATCTTCCCATTGTAAATTTCGGTTTGGAACTTATTAAGACTGATTCCAGACCAAGTGTCGTGAAGTTTTTTAATAGCAGCGTTTCTACAGATTGTGTTTTTCTTACAAACGTTTCTGGCTAGTTTCTTACACCTCATGCGTGCAAGGTAAATACGAGATATCTCTTTTCAAAATACATTAAACCAAAAGAGATTCCCTTCAAAAAGTGCTCGTATATAATGCTGTTGTTACAGATGGAAACTTCAAGCCATCTGGCTTGCCTCCTTCCATTTATACTACATGTATCTGCCTCTTGTCACGACTAGTGATAGGCAGGACACTTGGTTGCATCCACTTAAAGTCTCATTACGTAGATTTCTTACAGAGAAATGTGCTTCATAAAAATTTAAACGGTCATCGGTAAACCGCTAATAGTTCCAGTCTATAGATATGTGAGAAATGCGCAGCTCTTTCACTGTTCTGAATGCAGCAAGTGTGTCGTAGGCACTCTGAGCTCTGTGCTGGCTTGCGCGTTTCAAGCGGCCACCGACGGAACCTTACAGAACCTACTGGTCGGGGTTAGCAACCTGTGGCACGAATCACCTCTTGAGATGGCCGAGGACAAAAGTTTCAAGTGCTTGCTGGGACACACAATAGATGGCGGAAATGTACCAAGTGTTGGAATGTTGGGGCAAACCATGATGAGAACAGGGACCTCGGGAAATTCAGAAGTGTTAAATAACGCTCTGATTTGCCAATCGCTGTCCGATTTCAGACGGGAATTTCAGGGATAAACTAGTGAGGAAGATGTTGTATGATTAGCCCGTGACTGACGACAGGGTGGGAACTTGTAAAACGTAGCATTGTCACGCTATTGGCGGAAAACAGTAACATTTTTCCTGATTGGCGTTTGCGGCGAGATGGGCGCAAATTGCCAAGTCGGGAGCTGGCGGAAGAAAGCACTGGACACTCTTGGTTTGACTGTGGATGGAGACAAGTCGCTGGTTGGAGACGTCGTCTGAGTCCTGACGGGCGAGATTGTGATTCTCCACTACGACCATGATCCTCCGACTTACTGCCACAGCAGATTGGTGAGAGTATACAGCAGCACGTTTCACTAGGTGGGGGTTAGTGTTGAGATAGGAGTATGTGGGGTCGGGAACAGGGGTCATAACATTTTTGGTCAATACTTGTAGTACAAACAGGGCTGTGTGGGCAGGGGCATTGTCATGATTTTTTTAAAAAAAAAAAAACAACCCCAGTCACCTGACTGCCACAAATCAGGCCGCATACTACTGCGGAATCTTTTCAAAACTTCCAAGTAGAAAGCCTGGTTAACTGTTCTGCCGTGCTGAACAAACTCTTAATGGACGATTCCTCTCATATTGAAAGCAGCTCGTTGTCGTGCGGTAG
This sequence comes from Schistocerca serialis cubense, assembly GCF_023864345.2. NCBI lineage: Eukaryota > Metazoa > Arthropoda > Insecta > Orthoptera > Acrididae > Schistocerca > Schistocerca serialis. The sequence goes on from NC_064638.1 coordinate 1,025,511,734, forward strand.
CGTTCTCGCTTCCCACGCCCGGGTTCGATTCCCGGCGGGTCAGGTATTTTCTCTGCCTCGTGATGACTGGGTGTTGTGTGCTGTCCTTAGGTTAGTTAGGTTTAAGTAGTTCTATGGGACTGATGACCATAGATGTTAAGTCCCATAGTGCTCAGAGCCAGCGTCATATTGAAAAATCGGACCAGCCTTGACTCAATGGTTCATTTCACCTCACGAGTTCTTTTGGGGCGAGGCGAATTTGAAGACATCCACTTTGACTTTTGCTTTGATTCAGGATCGTAAGCATAGCACCAAGTTTCATCACCTGTGATAATATTTGAAAAAAGTTTGGATCATTTCAGGACTTTATTTATTTATTTCAAAGCACAGTATGATTCCATGCGACCTTGCTTTTGTTCAGCAGTCAACAGTCGTGGCACAAATTTGGCAGCCAGCCTTTTCATTCTCAAATCTGCTGTCACAGTTCGCTGCACTACACTCCCAGTCATTCCCGTAAGCTCCACAATCTCTTCAGTGATCTGTCGTCTATCTTTGTTGATGACTACATGAATGTGTCACGTGTTGGGGCCGTGGAATGACGACCGGAACGAAGTTTGTCATCAGGTGACATTTCACCATTTTTGAAACGGGAAGACTACTCGAAGACCTGAGTTTTGCCCATAGCATTGTCCTGTACGCTGTTTTCAACATTCCTAGAGTTCCTGTTCCACTTTTTCCGATCGAAAAGCAGAATGTCACCGCTGCACGCTGTTCACGAATATCACTCATTGCAAAAACGACAACCACATACAGAGTTGTCACTATAACCTCTGCCTAAACCAGTCCTAGCCTTCTTCACCGACGGAACGTGGCTTACTGATACTGGAAATTTCACTTTATGCGCTCCTAGCGACAAAACACGATACTACAAAATCTCTGCTCACCAAAAATTAGTTCGGTTTCTTTTGGGTACCCTGTTATGATGCATACAGTCCTGAAGGAGAGATGATAGGAATGGGATTCAGAAATGTGGGATATCAGGAAACACCTATTGAATCGCGTCGTACAGGCGGACACAACATGACAAAATCTTTCTACTGAGTACATTACTATCTGGGAAAAAAGAAAATTTAATGGCTGTTCAGAGAACAACAGTCTCTCAGGGCGCTTTGGCTGAGTAACTATAAATACGTGTTACGAGCTTTGCTCCATAGCGGCACGAGGGTATCGAACAGTAGAAGGTTACTGCGTTTTGGGACAGTCGTGAAGGCAGTGACGAGAGTCGGACAGCTGTCGCAGTTCACATCCTAGCGTCGTCGGCTCGATGCGGCGCATCTCGGATCATTAGGATGGAATGACCCGTGACGCTGTGGCACACAGTAATATCTTTGTCTGTGGCTGTGGATAGCACAGTGCGGACCAGGTTGCCGTGGCAGCAGTAGTTAGTGAGGCATCCAGAGACCCAACACAGCTGCGTGTGCCAAGTGCTTCTGACCTAGGTTACAACCGAACAGGACTCAATCCAAACTATTCTCCTGCCCTAGCGCTGCTTTTCCGTGGCTCACGCTAAAGGAAACTGTACACGTTAAATATTTACACACAATAATACTTTGCGAAACCTTCAGTGTATTGAAGCGAGCCTCACACAGTCAATAACACTGTCAATTGGAAACGCCATTTTACGAGGGGCGTTTGAAAAGTCCGTGCAAAAATAAAAACTACTTACGTGTTTGGAATGAACCTTTTAATTTTTAAACATAGTCTCCTTTTAGACTTATACACTTCGCCCAACGCAGTTCTTATTTGTTGATCTCTTCCGAATAATAGGAATTGTCCAAGTCTGCAAAATAGCTATTAATTTCTGCAATCGCTACTCGTTTGAATAAAATCTTTGTCCCGCCAGCCATTTCTTCAAATTGGGCAACAAATAGTAGCCCGAGAGAGCCAAGTCTGGAGAATACGGGGGATGTGAAACGAGTTGGAACCCTATTTCCATTAATTTTGCAACCACTACTGCTGAGGTGCATGTTGGTGCATTGTCGTGATGGAAAAGGACTTTTTTGCGGCCCAATCGCTGACGTTTTTCTTGCAGCTCGGTTTTAAAACGGTCCAATAACGATGAATAATGTGCACCTGTAATAGTTTTACCCTTTCCCAGATATTCGATGAGGAGCATCCCTTGCGAATCCCAAAAGACAGTCGCCATAACCTTTTCGGCCGAACAACTGATCTTCGCCTTTTTTGGTGCAGATTCTCCCTTGGTAACCCATTGTTTAGATTGTTGTTTGGTCTCGGGAGTATAGTAATGTATCCATGTTTCATCCACAGTGACGAAACGACGCTTAAAGTCCTGCGGACTCTTCCTGAACAGCTGCAAACTATCCTTGCAACACTTCACACGATTCCGGTTTTGATCAAGCGTGAGCAATCGCGGAACCCATCCGGCGGATAACTTTCTCATGTCCAAATGTTTATGCAAAATATTATGTACCCGTTCATTCGAGAGGCCCACAGCAATAGCAATCTCACGTATCTTAACCATATCATGGATTTTATCAATGATTTCTGGAGTCGTAACCTCCACAGGGCGTCCAGAACGTTCAGCATCACTTGTGCCCATATGGCCACCACTTATAAACTGTTCTAATTGAAGGTACAGAGTCACCGTAATGTTTATAAAGCTTCTCTGTAGTCTCCTGAGGCGTTTTGCCTTTCATAAAGTAATGTTTAATCACCACACGAAATTCTTCTTCGTCCATTTTTTGACAATCACTCGACTTCCTTGATTTACACGAATGACAAACACAAAGAAATAGACCAATATGGCTGAAACTTGGTGTGCGTTCTTTCCAGAGCTACTAGTAACTAAACATGACCTCGATAAGTGCCGGTGGAGCCATCTCTCGGACTTTGCACGGACTTTTCAAACGCCCCTCGTACAAGCTTAAAGTATCGAATACCCAAAAGACGGTACATACTGCAATTATATTAGCTCTATCAAGCAAGAAACAACAGAAAACAACGAAAAAGAGGAAATTGTTGCAAGAATGGCTAAAAAACGGAGTGACCTGTCATACGTTGATTTACTGGATGAAATCAGAACCACGGACCCGAAAAATTTCATAAACTATTTTTAGATGTTGATACGACATAAAACAGAAAAGCAAAATATGTTAATGAGAGAAGGAATCGCAGTCGACGAGATTTTTAGGAGAAACTTCTGTCTACAGGCAGGCGATTCGAATGCTAGAAATTTAGTGCTGTTCAAATGGCTCTGAGCACTATGGGACTTAACATCTATGGTCATCAGTCCCCTAGAACTTAGAACTACTTAAACCTAACTAACCTAAGGACATCACACAACACGCAGTCATCACGAGGCAGAGAAAATCCCCGACCCTAGTGCTGTAATATCAGCAAATATATTTAGCAGAATTGTTATAGAAACGTATTAAACAGTTATATCTATGAAACTGAAGCCATTTTGAGTATTTTTCGACCGTGACTGTCTCAAGAAATATGTAAACGTTTTCTAAATTACCGCTACCAGTCACAAACTTTGCCAACTATTGTATTACTTATTTATTTAGCGACATGTTTCGAGAGTTAAACCTCATCTTCCGTCTAAATGGCATTACAAAAACAACTTTACAATAAGGTCATATTGTTACTAAATAGTCCTTTCGTAAATACTGTGGTCATCCTGTGGAAGAAGCGAAAACATAGGAAGAGGCTATGTCACTTTGGAAGCTGGACTGATGTTTCCATAAGGATAAATTCAAGTTATTAACGTAAAACATGTTTTACATTTTGTGATAATTTGGTTAAACTGACATCTCTTTCGCCGACCTCTTACTAGTCCTTGCGTATATTATGTCTTTTTCGATCGATGTCTGCAATTCAACGAACTAACGCTAAGTTATCTAATTGATAAAGAAAACAATGCCGTAGAGGATCCTGCACTGACTGCCTTAACCCTCGTAAAATTTACGACCGCAGTAGGGTATGAAACAGGACATTTTGTACGTAATTTGGTACGTAACATACTATTGGGGATCTAATAATAATTAATTAATGCTTAACCTACAAATTACGACATCCTTTGAATAAATTACGAGTGGAAGAATTTGCGGTGTTTTAACTGCAATGCCGGCCGGTGTGGCCGAGCGGTTCTAGGCGCTTCAGTCCGGAATCTCGCGACCGCTACTGTCGCAGGTTCGAATCCTGCCTCGGGCATGGATGTGTGTGACGTCCTTAGGTTACTTAGATTTAAGTAGTTCTAAGTTCTAGGGGACTGATGACCTCAGATGTTTAGTCCCATAGTGCTCAGAGCCATTTGAACCATTTTTTTAATTGCAATGTAACGTTCGCGCCCCCCATCCTTAGTATTTTGGAATTAAAATGGTAAATGCAGTCACAACCACTGCGTAGACCTTTTAAAACTGTTTTGTGTTAAAAGACTACTTGAAAAATAGAAGCTGACGTGTGCGACACGCATAAAGACGAATTGAAAACGTAAACGGTGCACACTAACGCCTTGTGATTGCTTCTTGAAGCTCTGCCAACGGCTTATATTGTCAAATAATCACTATTTCGGGTCACAGACTTAGAAAGTACAATAGTGCGAATAATTTGGGAGCCATCAGTGCCACTCGTCAGTATTTCTAGTGTTGACAGTGTGTCAATAGATGCCCTCAGACAGTCAATGTATTGTTATGCCTGACAATTTTTTGTTGAATGTGTGAGAGCCTCTTTAGTAGTTCTTCCGCGGTACGTTATCCGGCCAGTGAAATGTGTCGTCACAAACTCACGACCGGCAAAAACTCTCTTTGGTGCTACTTTGAGTTTCCGTGAGACGGATGCCCAGAGAAACAAGTTTCAACCGGGATTTCCATGTTCGGCTGGCAGGCGCTTCCGGCCACAGTCGTGTTCCCATCGACTCGCGCCTTTGTACTTCTTCCGCACGGCCGCTGTCGTTCTTCAGGAACGGGCGTTTCCCACATCCAAGTGCTCGGTCTAGGCCCTAGAGGCTTCAGAGCTTAGAGGGGCCTGCCAAGCCATAAGCTGTTACCAGCTAACGGGAAAGTTTCCAAGAAGGCCTCTGCCTGAATTAGCGGTGTGTCTTCTTCTCCCACTAACGCTTTCGCTGCTTCAGACGTGCACTTTGCACTCCGTGCTGAGGCGACTTCTCTTACGCCTGTACGGATCACCAACAGCTGGCGCCAGTGCCGAGAAACTGCCTTCCGGCCGATATGAAATACTTAGCATCCGTTCTTTCGAAAACCATTAGGTGAAAAATTTGATTTTTACACATTTTGCAGTCTGATATATTCACTCGAAAGAGACCTGGACTTACTTTCGTTATCCGTCGTATTGCTTTGCATCAAATTAAGTAAAACATTGCACGAAAGCGTTGGTAGAGGTAAAATTGAATTGCATAATCTTTGCGTATGGATGATTTTAGCTCATACATTGCAGCAAATGAAATGTAGATAAGATACTGAATTTTTATTTAAAACTGAGAGCAGAACGCTGTCTCATTCCGTTCTTTAGTTATTGGGTTTTATATCGGAAGGACGGTCGGACGAGATGCGCTCAGTTCCGTCTTGCGGACTTGCCGGCTACTATGAAATACTTCTCATCCGCTTTTGAGAAAACTATTAGCTGAAAAATCTTTATCCTTGTACGTCTTACAGTCTGATATCTTCGCTTGATACTTACTCTTATTCTCCTAGCCCCACAAACCGCCGTCGGATTTTAGCCTCGTCAAGTAGGCTCTTCCACAGTATTTTGTCTTCTGCATCTTCTTTCCTTGCTCCCAGTAACTGGAGATCCTTGGCAACCTGGTCTCTCCTCCTGCCTATAGGTCTCAGTCCTTCTGGTATTTTCTCTGAGACTTCTTTCGGTAAAGACCGTCTCTTCTGTAGACGTGCCCGCCCCATCTCAGTCTTCTTGTCTTGCTTCCGCAACTACATCTGTATAGCTCCCTGAGCTCTCTGTTCTTTCGTCTTCGCCATTCTCCTCCCTCACAGACTGGTCCAAAAATCTTTCACAGGATTTTATCTTCAAAAACTTTTATTTTTCTTTCTGTGTATTTATCTATTCTCAATATTTCTGCTCTATATAGTAATACTGGCCTGATTATGGTTTTATAGCCGGTCGAAGTGGCCAAGCGGATCTAGGCGCTTCAATCTCGAACGGCGCGACCGCTGCGGTCGCAGGTTCGAATCCTGCCTCGGGTATGGATGTGTGTGATGTCCTTAAGTTAGTTAGGTTTAAGTAGTTCTAAGTTCTAGGGGAGTGATGACCTCAGATGTTAAGTCCCATAGTGGTCAGAGCCATTTGAACCATTTGGTTTTATATATTCTTACTTTGGTTCCTGATGAAAAAATTTTAGATGACAGTAGTTTGTTGAGTGAGTATGATGCTCTGGATGCAGCTTTGATCCTCGCCTCTATTTCTTGCTTCTCATCGTTTTTGTTGTTTACTGCTACCCCCAGATATTTACACTCATCTACTTCTTCAAACATATGGTTATCGATTTGCACAGATTTCCGTCTTTTTGTTCTGTAGTTTCTTTCTACTCTCATGAATTTAGTTTTCTCATAACTTACTTCTAATCCTGCTTCCTTTGCCTTTTGAAAGAGTCTTTTTGCCAGTATTTTAAGGTCATCCGGATTTTCAGCGGTTAGTGCTCCGTCATCTGCTAAGGCCAATAAATTTCTTTTTGTTCCTACTTTCATTCCCTCTTCTGCTTCACTTGCTGCGTCCAGCGCTGCCTTTATTACACTGCTGAACAAGAAGGGTAATATTCCATCTCCTTGTCTGACTCCTGTTTTATGTCAAACGTCGTGGAATATTCTCCATCCATTTTCACTACCTCTGTCGAGCCTTTCAATGTCATTTTCACAAGATTTATAATCTTCTTCGTTATTTCTAATCGCTGCATTTTCTCCCACAACTTATATCTGTATATACTGTCATAGGTTTTCTCAATACCAACAAATAGTATTGCCACTTTTTTGTTATACTACCAATATTTGGATAGGGCTTCTTTCATATAAATATATGGTCAGTAGTTGAACGATTCTTCATAAATCCCACTTGTTTCTCATTTATTATCTCTTTTGAATATGGTTCTAATTTATCTGGAGGATCTTGGAGAACACTTCCTAGGCTGTACTAATTAATGAGGTGCCTCTGTAGTTCCTACATTGTTGTTTGTCACCATTTTTATGAACTGGTATTATTATCGCTTCTGTCCACTCCTCTGGCATTCTTTCTTCATTCTACATGTTCATAAAAAGTTTGTGTATTTGTTTTGCAATTTTTATTCCTCCTTTCTTAAACAATTCAGCTGTTATGCCATCTCTTCCTGGAGCTTGGTTGTTTTTTAGTATTTTTAGTAGTCTATTGTCTCTTTCACTTTCGGTAGTTCCACGAAGGGATCTACACTCTGATAATCATATTGTTCCTCCATTTCTGCACTTCTGTCTTCAACATTTAGACGCTCCTCAAAATATTCCCTCCAAATTTCCATACCTTTGTATCTTTCCAGAACTGTATTTCCACTTTTATCTTTAATGCTTTTCATCCGTGGTATTTTCTGAAAAATCTGACTGATTTGTAAAAATATCTTGTATTCCCTGCGATTTTATTCTCCTCTGCTCCTTTGATTAAACTACACACATGTTCTCTCGTTTTATGAGAAGATTTTTAGTTTCTGTATTAATATTTTCATATACTCCTTTACTTTCGTTAGAATCCTCTTGTAGGTGTTTTTTCTTAGCTGCTCCTCTTACTTTCACTTTTTGCTCACATTCTTCTGAAAACCGTGGATGTTTCTTCCTTCTTTTTCTGCATACTTCTAGCGCCGCTTCTTCCACATTTGTTTTTATCATTTATGAGCGGTCTTCAATGTCAAACTTGACTGCAATGGTCTTCAATGTCAAACTTGTCTGCAATTGTTAGAGGATCAAATACGTTTTGCTGTTTATGGCGTTGTCCTTCAACCTGTCTATGTCAGTGTTATGGTCTTTTATGCTCTTTCGCACCCCCCCCCCTCCCCTTGGCGGCTTTCTTTGGTTTATCTCTGCTACGACTAGATAATGGTCAAGACATCTTCGTTTGATAAAGAACTGAAATTTTTTTTCATTGTATGCTATAGTTACGTGCTGCATCAAAATAAGTAAAGCGTTGCGCGAAATTTTAAAGATTTTGCAGAGGTAAAAACGCATTGTGTAAACTTTGAGTATGGTTAGCCTTAGCTCATACAATGCAGTCAATGAAATACGGGTGAGACACCAAAATTTTATTCAAATGAGAGCAGAAGGATATCTCATTTCGTTTCCGAATTATTGGGTGTTCCGAAGGATACAACAATCACCATATTTTATAAGCTATTCAACATATCGAAAAGAAGTTTTTTTGCAAATGATTGCAGGAAATGAGGTACATATGTTGTATGACGAGTACTCGACATTTTTATATTCACCAAGATGGGGAAACAACTCGCCCGCGGCAGTGAGAGATCGGCAGCTCAGGACCCATTCAGAGCCGGCCGAAGTGACCGAGCGGTTCTAGGCGCTACAGTCTGGAGCTGCGCGACCGCTAAGGTCGCAGGTTCGAATCCTGCCTCGGGCATGGATGTGTGTGATGTCCTTAGGTTAGTTAGGCTTAAGTAGTTCTAAGTTCTTGGGACTGATGACCTCAGAAATTAAGTCCTATAGTGCTCAGAGCCATTTGAACCATAAAATTACTGGGGGTATATCAAAAGGTTAGATACTGCACTGAATCCGATGGCTCTACATCTCAGAGATCGTGCGTTCTGCACGGTTTCAATAGCATTTACTGTGTTAACTAGAGCATCTATCGCTTCTTATAGCTGCAGGTATTAAGTCTTCAGGACTGTGGTGATAATTTCCGACGTTTTCCGATACACCATAAATGGTGCAATCGTTCTTGAAGCTGGAGACACAGTTGCCGTTTCTTCTGGCGAACTGAAATTCGCATATTGTACGGAGTAGTTGTAATTAAACTTCCGCTATTTGAACCATTGTAGTCGGAAAACTGTGTACTGTATGAGTACCCAATTTTATATGAATGATATTCAGACTGTGCGCAGCGGGATTTGCATTGTTAGTAGTGTTCTAGTGTCATGACTTGCTGTTAGACGGGGGTATTAGCGTGGCGACGTAGGGTTAAAACACAAGCATCGGTGTGAATTACAGTTGCAGTCAACATGGGTCTGGACAAGGTGATAAGAGCTTTATTCTTAAAGCCGATTTATCAAAATAGCAGCAATATTGCTGCTGCTCTTCTAGAGTATCGACGAGCTAAGGGAATACGGAGAGATTCTCTTACCGCACCAGGGTTTGAATAACATGATTCGGAAGGTCGAATTAATTGATTGTTTGGGGATTGCTACTCGGAGAGGCCGATGGCCAATTGCGCCAAAACTGTTGAGGAAGTTACAGTTGCCATGGCATGAGAATGCTGGACGCTAAGTGCGATTTTCAGGCACTTCACGAGGTGTGTCACGGCAGCTGAACACTCCATGGAACACAGTTCGAAAAGGGCTGCGAACAATTGTGAAGTGGTATCTTCGGTGCGATTCCAGCTGTAGTAGATGCAGGTGGTCGTCACACTGAACGAGGTTTTTAAGCACCGTACACCATTAACAAATGTTATACTCTCAGGTGGAAATTAAAATGTTTCATTCAATGGTTTATTTCTCTTCGGCTTGTCCTTATAAATCCATTCACGAAGTTTCATTGTTCATCGATCACTCGTTTTTGATGAGGGCCCTCTCAAGTAGCGATAGTTTAATTATAACCAACCTGTACGTAATGTTGTCTGCAGGCGCGGGTGAGAGAGGTGGTAGTTCGTTACTGTCTCAGCTCCAAACGTAACCTGCCGTCATCTCCGCTTTTAAAATGCAATAGATGCCCAGGATTTTTTAAGCGGACCATACCATGGTTCAGGTCGAAAAAAATCGATTTTCGGTTTTCATCGTATTTCGATAGATAAGCTTTTATTTAAGTACTCTGAAAAGTATTTTGTTAAAAAAAATTTTTTTCGAGCTTTTAAAGAGCATTTTCCTACCACGTGTGTTTATGTGCCACGCCCACTTTTCTGTCACCCACTTTTCTGCATATATTTTAGATCTTTATATCCCCTACATTGCACGTTAGTTTTTTTTTTTTACTCCCGAGTGTGTTGGCTATCCTTGGAATGCAACGGTCGGTATTCTTTTGTTTCTGCTGTTTGTAAACAACACGCTTTCAAAAGAATGGTTCAAATGGCTCTGAGCACTATGGGACTTAACATCTGAGGTCATCAGTCTCCTAGAACTTAGAACTACTTAAACTTAACTAACCCAAGGACATCACAACATCCATGCCCGAGGCAGGATTCGAACCTGCGACCGTAGCGGTCGCGCGGTTCCAGACTGAAGCGCCTAGAACCGCTCCGCCACTTCGGCCGGCAACATGCTTTCAAACACGCGGTTAGTTTTGTTCAAGTGTGATTGCGAGTAGTTGTTATACTTAGGTTTGTAGTGCTTGTTTACGTGTGTTTTTTTGTGTTTATTGAAGATGACGAAACGTAAAGGCATTTTCAAGAAACGACAATTTACAGCAGGGGTCTCCAAACTTTTTAGCCCGCGGGCGACATTGACTCCTCCACGAAGTCATAAGGACCAAGATCTACTTAGTGGGATTAAAGCACCCTAGCACTCCACGATCACTGTAATGTAAGGCTAAAGGAAAGATGAAATCAAAAAATCTAAGGTTGTGGGAATAGCTAGCACTGAAACGAACTACGATTTTTATTTAATTACATAATTTTGATTGGTGGACATACCTGACCGAAATTCTGGCGTATTTTATTCTGGCGAATTTCACCAACAAAAAAGTATGTTACTGTACATTCTTCACGGAAGCGTCCTACAAAGTTAACCAAATCTCAAAATGATTGTTAGTAACACTATTACTGAAAGACGTAACAGAGGTAGAGTATGTCAACGCATTGTTATTTCAAGCGGTGCAACAATAAGTTCTGTTATGTAGTCTTGTAGCGAGTAGCAGAGCCAATGTCGCGGTGTATTGGTCGCGATAGGCCTCGAAACTCAATTGACGGCAGTATAGGTACCAGCTCAAATATTTGGCGGGCCGGATACCGGGGGTGTCCGGCCAGCTAACGCGGGCGGGTTTGCCGGACCCTGCGGGCCGGTTTCGGCCCGCGGGCCGTAGTTTGGAGACCCCTGATTTAGAGGAAACAAGTTTTCTGAAAAAAAAATTATTTTTTTTGTTAATAAATTTAAAAAAGTATTTCTTAAAAACTATAAAATGGATAAAGTAGATTTTAGTACAGTTGACTATTAGCATCATGTAATATACAGTAAAAATATTAAGATCCTGCATCAAATAGTTTTTTTTTTCAGAAATGGGTCAAATACTTGCCTAAATTAACATGGGTTACATAGGCAGGGTGTGGTCCCTTTAATGATAGTAACAATAAAATATGTATTGTTAATATAATTATAATTATTTATTTATATCAGTTCACAGTCCATCTCTTCAGTATTACTTCGAAGACATTATTTCTCCTTTTCGTTTCGTTTACACCGTTTAGTTACTGGCTCTACTGTTCTCAAGTTTTGGCAAATTCACTTTTATTTAATGTCGCGGTAGGATGCCGTTTCTGTCGCTGCAGCCGTCAACTACCTCAGGGAGGGAATTCGTGTACACAACCTGTCCGTGTAGGATACAGATTTAGTTGTGTGTGAGGTTGTATTTCAGCTGCTAAGTACCATACTCTGTGAGACGAAAAGTGGGGACCATCCCAGCATTTGCCTACACCAGCGTGGGAAACCGCCTGAAAATCACACGCAGGCTCTCTGATGCACCAGCCACTCTCCTAATCCGCCGTGCGGATTCGATCGGGGTCTAGCTCAGCTCCCCCTGTCACAAGGCAGCGTGTTGCACACACGCTATACGAGCAGGTAACTTCCACCACATCACAGTTCAGAAAAATACATATGAAATGTACGTGTACGAAAATTTGAGACATACAGTGTTCTATGTGGTTGATTTAACAACTGTAATAGCAACGGACTCGAACAATTGAGACTACGTCATAATTCACAAGAAATCGAAAAGTGCAATTACCATTTTTGTCAGTATTTCACTTAGTACTGCGGGGCTCTGAACACGGGGCTGCCGACTGTGGCTACTGCAGCATATAACTCAAGTGACATGCTCGTTTTTCTGCCTGTTTCGTCTATGCTCCAAAAAATTTTTGTCATTTTAAGACTCAATCGGTAAAAATCCAACACTTATAGGATAACTTTGTTGTCCGCCTGTCTGTGTGTCTCTCTGTTAAGACTCGTTTTTCTCAGAACGGGTAGAGGCATCAAGTTGAAATTTGTGTCAGGTTCAAAATGGTTCAAATGGCTCTGGGCACTATGGGACTTAACTTCTAAGGTCATCAGTCCCATAGAAGTTAGAACTACTTAAACCTAACTAACCTAAGTACACCACACACATCCATGCCCGAGGCACGATTCGAACTTGCGACCGTAGCAGTCGCGCGGCTCCAGACTGAAGCGCCTAGAACCGCTCGGCCACTCCGCCGGCATTGTGTCAGGTGCTAAGACCTACAGTTCATGGCGACGTGAAAAAATTAAGCTTCCGAGTCAGTGCACTCAAAAGATACAGCCATTTATGTCATAGATTTTTATGCTCGTAACCTCACTCATCAAAACCTGTACATTATTTCGCGTTGGCTTAGAATCACAAAATTTTGCAAGAAGCAAGGTTTCACAGTACAAGTAAAGGAAAAAATCAGAAAATTGTTCATATGTAACTATTTCACACAAAAAATTATTTTCATTCGTTGCCCGTCTTTCTGTCTGTCCGTCTGTGATCACCCCTTTTTCTCAGAAATAGGTAGAGATACGAAGTTGACATTTATGTCACATATTAAGGTCTTCGGTCTCTTGGCGATATAAATAGCTTCTAAGTCAGTGCAGTCAAACTATACTGCGATATACCTCACTTATTTTTATACCCACAAACCCACTCATCAAAACCTATAGATGAACTGTCTACAGAGTAAATACATGAAACTTCCTGGCAGATTAAAACTGTGTGCCCGACCGAGACTCGAACTCGGGACCTTTGCCTTTCGCGGGCAAGTGCTCTACCAACTGAGCTACCGAAGCACGACTCACGGCCGGTACTCACAGCTTTACTTCTGCCAGTACCTCGTCTCCTACCTTCCAAACCTTACAGAAGCTCTCCTGCGAACCTTGCAGAACTAGCACTCCTGAAAGAAAGGATATTGCGGAGAAATGGCTTAGCCACAGCCTGGGGGATGTTTCCAGAATGAGATTTTCGCTCTGCAGCGGAGTGTGCGCTGATATGAAACTTCCTGGCAGATTAAAACTGTGTGCCCGACCGAGAGCACTTGCCCGCGAAAGGCAAAGGTCCCGAGTTCGAGTCTCGGTCGGGCACACAGTCTTAATCTGCCAGGAAGTTTCATATCAGCGCACACTCCGCTGCAGAGTGAAAATCTCATTCTGAGTATATACATGTCGGACCTGGTGGTCAGCGTGTTCGGTCAGAGAGCTGGCTGTGCTCTACAATTTAAAAAAAGAAAAAACAGTGAAGTATCCAACGATCAACTTGAAGATGTGTCATGTGGCGTCTGCCCAGACCAAATGATGGAAACTAAAGAGTCGCGCGATCAAATCTTGGTCGTACTATGTATTTTTCTGCCTTTAACTGGGGTAGGTCACTTACACGCAAGTCGCGAAATGGCCTTGCACCAAGCCATTGAACCAAACGAAATTATTATTCTCTGTACACATCATTAAATTATAAAGTTTGTACGGAACCCTCATAGCGCGTGTCCTACTCGCAATTGTCCGGTTTTTCTTAGTGAAGGATCATTACCTTTCTCGCTTGCCATACTCACGAACCGTACTGGTTTTTTGTCGGCCTGTGACTGGACGCACACATCTGGCTGGAACGTCTTCTGCTGCAAGACAAGCCGCAAACTCATCTACGTAAGCTACCAAACAGCCATCCACTGAAATGTTAAAATTGCTTGTAGTTTTCCAGAATTCGTCGTCACTTTATGACCGAGCGAGGTAGCGCAGTGGTTAGCACAATGAACTCGCATTCGGAAGGACGACGGTTCAAACCCGCTTCCAGCCATCTTGATGTAGGTTTTCCGTGATTTCCCTAAATCGCTTCAGGCAAATCTCGGGACGGTTCTTCTGAAAGGGCACGACCGGCTTCTTCCCTCATCGTTCCCTAATCCGACGGGACGGATGACGCCGCTGTTTGGTCCCCTCCCCCAAATCAAGCCATCTAACCTTGTCAATTTCCAGACTCTTCACGTGCATGCTATTTTATCCTCTGAAAGCTGACAGAGAAATCTGTAAATCGATACATTTAAAAATATGGACGCTAATAGCAAAATATTCTACAGAGGGAGAGAGAGGAGTCGTGGGAGAGGAGGCGGAGGTCATGACCTCCATGCTATTCCCACGTTTGGATCTGCAACTGGTTACATGTATCATTGGTAATACAAAGGGTGACACATAATTCTATTCTGTTGACCTTTTATTTTATCCGTCATGGATAGATTTATACGTGTTTATGTGTTCACAGGGAATAGACAAAAACCCACTTTTAGCTTCGAATAACAGTGTTTTACTACATTGAATGATGTCTTTTGACACAGCAGGTCCATCTTCCTCTGCAGATTGAGCTGTGCACCGTTAGTAATATAGAGGCTTTAAGTGCAATGTTTTGTAGGGATGACATGAAGCTACGGCAGCTGTAGCGGTAATAAGCTAAGTACTGACAAACGTATTTGTGCTCTGTAATACAGTTATTAAATTTAATAGATTTCAGCGGTGTTGCGTGCCGTTTGTGGCGAAATAACGACTTAATAAACTTTTTTAATCTTTCGCTCGCTGTGTTTTATAGTTTTCAGTGTGTTGAAGTCGTTTAGTAAATTTCGTGCCTTAGTTTTCAACTGACGTTTATTATTCTTTCTAGTGAAATATTTCAGTAAAATTTTCATTCAGTGTTTTAACTTCGCTTAGTGTTACAGTGGTCGTTTTAATTTTTTGGTTTTAGCTAATAATTTTGTGAAGTTTTGCTGGTATTGGTATCGGCTGTGTTGTAGTAGTATTAATACAAGTAGCTGCTTTCTTAGTAGGCAGAGAATTTCGAGACCATTATTGTTAATTCTTAAATAGTTCTACTGGTGTAACTGAACTTTGGTAACGTAGACGTATAGTTTTTTTCAGTAACTGTAAAATTTTACCATGAGTGAAAAGTGTGGGCTCTGTCGTAGGTTTGTGAGTAGTGGATTACGGTGTGGGATTTGTTCAAAGTATTTTCATTGGGGGGAATGCAGTGGGGAAGCCAGTGGTCATTTTAGTGAGATCCTCTCCTGGGAATGTAGAATCTGTAGTAGAAACAAGTTAATAGAGGAGCAGGAGCGTAAGATCTGTGCCCTTCAGATGCAGTTACAATGCGCAAAGGAGGAACTAGGTAGGTTGAGGAGGGTGAAGGGTGATGGGGAATGGGAACTGCTAGTTGGCAAGAAGGTAGCTAGGAAGAGGAGGTATTCAGACAGTTTTACTTTGCATACATGCAATAGATACGACCAACTGTCAGAGTTGAGTGGAGAGGAGCCTCGTGTAGCCATAGATGTAGGTAACTTGCAGCAGTCCTCAGCAATTAGTCTAGCAGAAAGAAGGTTCTGCTGCTAGGTAGTTCTGAAGGTAGATGTGTGGGCCAGCAGTTGCTGGAAGTGTTGGGGAGTGAGTACCAGGTCACCAGCATTGTGAAGCCTATTGCAGGGTTGGCTCAGGTGACTGAAAGCATAGGGGAGTTATGTAAGAATTTTACGAAAGAGGATCAGGTAGTGATAGTGGGTGGAGCAGGGAACAGTCTCGATAGGGGCGGGGAATATGTCAGTGGTGACTTGGCTAAGATAGCTACTCAAACTGGTGGCACTAATGTGCATTTCGTGCAACTGTTTCAGCGTCATAATCGGCCTCACCTTAATGCGGCTGTTAGGCGCGTTAATGTGTGACTGGGAGGGCACTGATGGCGGAGGGCATGGACCACATCTCAGTGGTGCCAGTTGGGTCTATCAGTAGATGAGGTTTCACTAGGCATGGCCTGCACCTCAATAGGTATGGGAAGGGAGACTGGCTAAGCTTATAGGTGACTGGAAAACTACAAGTAGTGGGTGGTGGTGGTGGTAGTAGTATCACTCATGGAAAAATTCCTGTAGTAGTTGGTGTTAGAGCTGCATCTTTTTTAGACTGAAGTCAGCTGATAGGTATACCTGCTTAAAGGAAGTGCCTCTAACTAAGGGCTCACCTCCAGAGGATGTATGTTTCCAAGTAGAGAAGGAATTAGCATATTTAATCAAAATATAAGAGGTATTAGAGATAAAGTTAGTGAACTGCTAATAGTTGTTAACTCTGAAATTATTGGTATATCAGAGGACCACTTAAATAATTTGATAATTCAGAGCCTTCCTTTACCAGGCTACCGATTAGCTGGCTGTTTCTCAAGGAGTTCCTTGAGGGGTGGGGGAGTGGCTCTGCACGTAAAAAACAGTATTTCATTTGAGTCCATAGTCGTATCACGACACTGCACTGAACAGATATTTGAAAGTTGTGCAACATTAGTTGAATTTAGTGAAACTAAACTTCTAATTGCTGTTGTTTATAGGTCCGCTAACTCTGACTTCAGAGCATTTTTGCTTAAGCTAGAGAGGATTCTTGATTCACTTTATAGGAAGTACCAGAAAGTAGTTATATGTGGTGACTTCAATATTAATTTTGTACGTGATTGTGCAAGGAAAAGGATGTTGGTAGATCTCCTAAATTCATATGATCTGATGAAAACTGTGTTTTTTCCAACTAGGGTGCAGGGGAACAGTAGCACAGTAATAGACAATATTTTTATTCATTCTTCATTACTAGATGGGCATTCTGTTAGTAAAAGGGTGAATGGCCTTTCAGACCATGATGCACAAATTTTAACACTAAAAGTTTTTTGTACTCAAACCAATGTCGTATTTAATTACAAACTACGTAGGAAAGTTAATCCAACAGTAATAGAGAGTTTTTCAAAACTTGTCAAGGAACAAGAGTGGCAAGATATTTATAGTGCCGATAATATAGATGATAAATACAATGCTTTCCATAACACATTCCTCATGCTCTTTGAGAGTTGCTTTCCATTAGAACATTCTAAACGTACACATTCACACACGTACACGTACACATTCTAGCAGTAATGGACAGCCCGGTTGGCTGACTAGTGGGATAAGGATATCATGTAGAACAAAGCGGGAATTATATCAAAATGTTAGAAGTAGTCACAATCAAGCTACAGTAGCCCATTACAAACAGTATTGTAAAGTGCTTAAAAATGTTAATAGCAAGGCAAAAAGTATGTGGTATGCAAATAGAATAGCTAATTCACAGGATAAAATTAAAGCCATATGGTCAGTTGTGAAGGAAGTGTCTGGTCAGCAGCACAAGTTTGATGATATTTAAGTCAGTTCGCAGTAATAATATTTCTGTTACTGATAAATCAGATATATGTACAGTATTTAACAACCATTTTCTGAGCATTGCTGGTGAATTAAATAAAAATTTAGTTTCTACAGGAAATCGTATAAATTTCTTAGCAAATGCATTTCCGAGATTGACGTCTGAAATACTCCTCTGTGATACAGACAAGAGGGAGATTGAGTCAATAATCAAATCACTGAAGACTAAGGACTCTCATGGTTATGATGGAGAGTCTGGTAGAATATTAAAGTACTGTGCTGCACATGTTAGCCCTGTATTTAGCCATATTTGTAATTTTTCCTTTAGTAATGGTCAGTTTCCTGAGCGATTAAAGTACTCAGTAGTAAAGCCGCTTTATAAAAAGGGAGAAAGGGATAATGTAGATAATTTTAGATCTGTTTCTATGCCATCAGTGTTTACAAAAGTTATCGAAAAGGCTGTGTATGTAAGGTTAATTGATCATTTTATATCACATGATTTGCTATCAAATGTACAGTTCGTCTTTAGAAGTCGTTTGACAACTGAAAATGCTATATTTTCTTTTCTCTGTGAGGTACTGGATGGGCTAAACAAAAAGTTTCGAACGCTTGGCGTATTTTTTAATTTAACAAAGGCATTTGACTGTGTTGATCTCACAATATTGCTCCAGAAGTTGGACCATTGCGGAATAAGGGGAGTAGATCACAATTGGTTCACCTCTTACTTTAGCAACAGGCAGCAAAAGGTGTTGGGGCCGCTCCTGTTCCTTATTTATATAAATGATATGACCTCTAGTATTATGGGTGACTCCAAAATATTTCTGTTTGATGAAGACACTAGCTTGGTAGTAAAGGATGTTGTGTGCAACATTGACTCGGTTTCAAGTAGTGCAGTACATGACCTCAGTTCATGGCTTGTAGAAAATAAACTAACGTTAAATCACAGTAAGACTCAGTTTTTACTGTTTCTAACACACAATTCAACAAAACCTGACGTTTTAATCTCACAGAACGGGCATATGATTAGTGAAACCAAACAGTTCAAATTCCTAGGTGTTCAGATAGATAGTAAGCTGTCGTGGAAAGCCCACGTTCAGGATCTTGTTCAAAGACTTAATACTGCCATTTTCACTATTCGAACGGTATCGAAAGTGAGTGATACTTCGACACGTAAATTAGTCTACTTTTCTTATTTTCATTCACTTATGTCGTATGGTCTTATGTTTTGGGGTAACTCTTCCCATTCTAGAAGGATATTTTTGGCTCAGAAACGGGCGGTTCGGGCAATAAGTGGTGTGAGTTCACGAACCTCTTGTCGACCTCTGGCTCTGAGCACTATGGGACTCAACTGCTGAGGTCATTAGTCCCCTAGAACTTAGAACTAGTTAAACCTAACTAACCTAAGGACATCACAAACATCCATGCCCGAGGCAGGATTCGAACCTGCGACCGTAGCGGTCTTGCGGTTCCAGACTGCAGCGCCTTTAACCGCATGGCCACCTCGGCCGGCCTCTCGACCTCTGTTCACGAGTCTGGGTATTTTGACATTGGCCTCTCAATATGTATATTCCTTATTGTCGTTTCTTGTTACCAATATTAGTTTATTTCCAACAATAAGCAGCTTTCACTCGATTAATACTCGGCAGAAATCAAACCTCCATTTGGATCGGACTTCCTTTAACTCTTGTGCAAAAAGGTGTGCAGTATACTGCTGCATCCATTTTCAATAACCTGCCACTCGAATTCAAAAATCTTGGCAGTAATCCACGCGCTTTCAAATCGAAACTGAAGAGTTTCCTGATGGGTCACTCCTTCTATTCTGTCGAAGAGTTCCATGAAAAATTAAGCTGATTCTCATTGTATTGCGGATAGGGTTTGCTTAAACTTATGGACTGATTTTTTTTCAGGTTCATGAACATTTATTTTTATCTGTTATTACTTTTATGTTGTAAGTTCATGTACTGACACGTTCCATGACCTTGGAGATTTGCTTCTCAATTTGGTCCTACGGAACTTGACATTTAAATAAATAAATAAATAATTTCTTCATTATCACTTACAAATGACTTGATCAGAACTATCCGCTGGATGCGAATCTTATGACAACGTCTGCAATGGATATCGATGTACTATCCTGCTGTGACGTTAGAAAATACGTGGTGGACCGGGACGCTAACCTGGTTTCCCGCTTTACGGGAGCGCTAGTTTTTACCTTTTTTTCATTTTCTTCGTCACTGTTCTTGTCATTTGGTCTGGACAGAGGTCGTTGAACACTTTATCTGCTGTAATCTCATCCTCACGTACAGAAGCAATAATATTATTATATATTATTATTTATACCGTTCTTCCACTCGCAATATGTGCCTTCTCGGCCTTGCTTCGACGCCGTTTTCTTAATTTGTGATGAACTTATATTATTGGTAGTGTGGTAAGTAGAACTTATCTCTCTTCGTTTCTCGGCCTTGTCCAGATGACCATCATTGCACGGAAACAGTTTCTCTTTGCGGAGAATTGCTTGCCAGTTTACAATCTGTTCGTGATTCATCCGGACACATTCCGTTCGTGATTCATCCGGAGCATCGGTTTCCCGAGGTTTCATTGCTGAAATCTGAGCACGCCAATCGCCGAAAGCCCCGTACCATCTGTGCTGCTCTAGACGACGATGAATATATCGTAGAACAGTAGAAATTAAGTTAATAGCGTATTGTGGTTGATGTAAGAGTTTCAGAATTAAAAATAAGAAAAGAAAAAATGTAGACGATTTCTTCTGTCGTGAGGACAAAGTTTTTCTCTAACAAAGCTTCAAAACAAAATTAAAGGCCTTCTGATCTGAGTATTTCATAGGTAATGTCTGTTCCCTTTCCAGACACCATAAAAATATCGATGTGTAAGAAGAAATAACTCAACAATGGTTCACTATTTAGGTCTGGTGTTTCGATCTGATGGTTACTAAGTTTCAAATAATATTATTTTTAAAAAGTTGGCAAAGTGTTTCTTACAATCTTTTGTCTTTATCAGGTTGTGGTGCTGAAGGCCAAGATATAGCTGGAACTCTTCTCTGCTTTTGTTTTCTTCGGTCAGAAGGTAATGTACTGTTCCGCCTTTTAGCCAGTTTGCAGCATTCCTTTTAATGTATGGATAGGGCACGTTACTGGGATTCAAAAAATCTGCAGTCATGATATTGTTGGCTGATGTCTGGTTTATCCTGGCTAACATTTGCATGATGAGTTGGCAGATTTCCTTCACTGTGGTGCACACATATCTATGTTTTTCGCTGTCTGTTACGCCACAAGACTCACACGTTGGCAAATCCGCTGCATGGATGGCGTGAAGTTTCGGTTTGGTTGCAACCTTCCTGTTTATTGCCTAATACCATGAAGCTTTCGCATTTGTTGGTGAGTTACTGGCACTGATATTTTGCCAAATTACTTTCGGGTCATAATGAGGGTATTTCTCTCTAATCGCATTTCTGCTTTTAACTTCCATTAGTTTTTCTTATATTTTTTTTACTTTTGTTATTGTCGTTGCACCGACTCTGGTCTGAATATAGCCAAGTTCTATTAAAACTGTTTAAAATTATAAAAGCCATTAGGAACGAGCCACACATCTATAGCCGGATACAAAGCAGCTGGAATAATTTCTTCTAGCAAGTGGGACATTAAACTGTGTTTTACCTTCTTTCACAGTTTACATGTAGTGCACGCGAATAAAGCTCGTGACTTTATACTAACGTCAGTAAATTTTAGTCACTCGTTTTCGGCGGTGAGGGTGAACTTTGAAAATGTTATCACGACTTACGAAATGGCCCAAAGTCGACAGAATACTTGGTGCTGTTTCACGTGATATGGGTAAAGCATGTGCCACGTAATTGATTTTAAAAATCATGTAAGCTAAGGCTGCCTTTTGGATTTCATCAAGTTTTCTCTGGCAGTGTTTTTGACACTAGCGCACACGCTTGCGAGGGTTTACCTGGAGTTTGCAGCTACAGTATGCTTTATATCGGAGCTGTCATCGGTACCTAGAATTTGCATACGGGTGACCGCATTTAATTGTTATATGTTACACGCCCTATATGCATGCTACTCGAATTAGTTTTGTTTAACTTCGCGCCTGATGCGAGTTCGTATTTGCTGATTATCGACAGTGCCTTGTCAATGTCCCTTTCGCTTGTAATCACGAGACCTACCACAGCTGCGGGTGCTTCACGAGTGATATTCTGACCTTGTATGCATTATCGTGTGCCTTGCAAGTTCCCAAAACAAAATATCGGATTTCTTGCAGTAAAATTTCTGTGAAGATTGATTTATGGTTCTCTTATGCTAGGACTTTATAATTTTCCATCAGATTGGACACAAACCTCTGCAATGTCGCAGCCGCTTACACCACTGTTAAAACTAGTAAAATGAAAATAAAAAAAGACATAGGGATTAACGAAATATATATTCAAGAACTCACAGATGCACATAAACTATGAATAGAAAGTTACATATAAATAATAATTGTTGCCTGACAGTATATTTACATAAATGTGTTCGTCGATGCGCCTGTTTAAATCTGCCTATGTTCGGTATGTAACAAAATGTCTGGAGTTACGGAGCAATGACAAAATGCGTCCGTACGGAAACAGATTATCTCACCACTCTAAATAGTGCGAGAGGAGTCAGAGTTCAAGAACAATACTAAAACAATTCCAGTTTTTTCACCGCAACTACACACTGTTTATAGATAGCGTTTCATATCATGTCTTTGACAGCGCGAAAAAAATTATATGATCGCTTTCGCGTGCAGATGAGCCCTTAAAACGGGCAGAAGGTGAGGAAGGAGGCCCGACTTTACTAATTAAAAAAAAAAAAAGGCCAAGTGCAAGTAGCACTCGCGCTCTGAGGGTTCCGCACAAACTTAATTACTATATACATACTTTATCCATCCATGTAACCGAGAATCCCGATGATTTTTGCCTGTTATCGACATCTATACCGGCAAGATAGTGGTTCCGGTAATTCCAAGACCATATCGGAACCTCTACTGTACTTCCTGAGACTAGCCTGGCCATAGAAGAAGAAGCAAACAGGCGACTTCAGTATACAGATTTAGAGAGAGAGAGGGAAGGAAGAAAACGTTAAAATGTGTGTGAAATCTCATGGGACTTAACTGCTAAGGTCATCAGTCCCTAAGCTTACACACTACTTAACCTAAATCATCCTAAGGACAAACACACACATACCCATGCCCGAGGGAGGGCTCGAACCTCCGCCGGGACCAGCCGCACGGTCCATGACTGCAGCGCCCTTGACCACTCGGCTAATCCCGCGTGGCAGAGGGAAGGCTTAACGTCCCGTCCACACCGAAGTTTTTAGAGACGGACCACAAACTCGGATTGTGTCAGGGATGGGGAAAGAAATACGCCGTGCGCTTTCAAAGGAACCATATCGGCATTGACCTGGAGCGATATAGGGAAATAACGGGAAATATAACACTGGGTGACCGGACCCGGGTTGAGCCGTCGCCCTCCCGAAGGCGAGTCCAGTGTGCTAACCATTGCGCCACCTCGCTAGGTAGAAAGAGAAAATCTAATAAAACGTGGTTTATTCTCTTACTGCAACATGACTATAGCTAACATTTTATGTTTGCATGTATATAATAGTTTTCTTCTCTGCTTTTGACAAATGATAAATTAATGTAAGTTCTAATGGCGAAAATATATTTTTATGTCATATAATTAAAGGTGGCAGGGGTAAAATACAGGGAGCGAAAGGCTATTTACAATTTGTACAGAAACCAGATGGCAGTTATAAGAGTCGAGGGACATGAAAGGGAAGCAGTGGTTGGGAAGGGAGTAAGACAGGGTTGTAGCCTCTCCCCGATGTTGTTCAATCTGTATATTGAGCAAGCAGTAAAGGAAACAAAAGAAAAATTCGGAGTAGCTATTAAAATTCATGGAGAAGAAATAAAAACTTTGAGGTTCGCCGATGACATTGTAGTTCTGTCAGAGACAGCAAAGGACTTGAAAGAGCAGTTGAACGGAATGGACAGTGTCTTGAAAGGAGGATATAAGATGAACATCAACAAAAGCAAAACGAGGATAATGGAATGTAGTCAAATTAAGTTGGGTGATGCTGAGGGTATTAGATTAGGAAATGAGACACTTAAAGTAGTAAAGGAGTTTTGCTATTTGGGGAGCAAAATAACTGATGATGGTCGAAGTAGAGAGGATATAAAATGTAGACTGGCAATGGCAGGGAAAGGGTTTCTGAAGAAGAGAAATTTGTTAACATCGAGCATAGATTTAAGTGTCAGGAAGTCATTTCTGAAAGTATTTGTGTGGAGTGTAGCCATGTATGGAAGTGAAACATGGACGATAAATAGTTTGGACAAGAAGAGAATAGAAGCTTTCGAAATGTGGTGCTACAGAAGAATGCTGAAGATTAGATGGGTAGATCACATAACTAATGAGGAAGTATTGAATAGGATTGGGGAGAAGAGAAGTTTGTGGCACAACTTGACCAGAAGAAGGGATCGGTTGGTAGGACATGTTCTGAGGCATCAAGGGATCACCAATTTAGTATTGGAGGGCAGCGTGGAGGGTAAAAATCGTAGAGGGAGACCAAGAGATGAATACACTAAGCAGATTCAGAAGGATGTAGGTTGCAGTAGGTACTGGGAGATGAAAAAACTTGCACAGGATAGAGTAGCATGGAGAGCTGCATCAAACCAGTCTCAGGACTGAAGACACCAACAATTACGATTCAATAATTTTCGGATTTTTCACCTTTAGTCGTACTGCGAAAACTTGTTTCTTATAAAATGTCATTATTATAAGTCAACGGCATGTAGCCTACAGGTTCTGATGAATGAGTTTGGGAGTGTCCAATTATGTGATACAAATGTCTTTTATTTTAACTACATTGACCTAGAAGTTTAAATTTTCAGCCCCTTGTAGGGACCATAGACCTTAGTATGTGACAGGTTCGATCTTCATGCGTCCACTCGTTCCTCGGAAAAATTGGTCTTAATAGACAGACAGACAGTCGGACAACAATTGACAAAATTTTTCTTTGCGTAGTACAATTACAAATTGACAATTTCCGGATTTTTTCGTTTACTTGTACTGTGAAACCTTGCTTCTTGCCAAATTTCATGATTCTAGGTCGCGAGAAGTGCCCTACAGGTTTTAATGAGTGAATTTGCGCGTATGAAAACATGTAACGCAAATGGCCGTTTTTTAATGGCATCGACGTAGAAGCTAATTTTTTCTTGCATTGCCAAGTAATTATACTATGTGACAAATTCACATTTGCTAAAGCTACTACTTCCTGAGAAAAAAGAGGTCTTAGCAGACGGTTAAAGAGACAGACGGCTAAAAAATGACAAAAAAAATATTTTTTTGTTTGACATAATTACAAATTAACAATTTATGGATATTTTTCCGTTAATTGTAGTGTAAAACCTTGCTTCTTGACAAATTTCATGATTTTAGGTCTATGGGAAATACCGTATAGTTTTTGTCGAGTGTGTTGGCAAAAATTAAAATTTGTGACATAAATAGCGGCATCTTTTGGCTGCAGTGATTTAGATGCTTAAATTTGTTACACCGCCCGATTACCGTATACTTCGGTACGTGACATAAATTTCAACGTGCTACGTCTAATTCTTCCTGAGAAAAAGGCTTCTTAGCAGTTGGACAGACAGACAGATCGACAACAAAGAGACATCTAAGGGTTCCGTTTTAACGAATTGAGGTACGGTGACCGCTTGCTTTAAGCGGAAAATCCGGATTCGAGTCCCGGTCCGGCACAGATTTTCTTTTGTCACAACTGGATAATGCATCTATACCTATTGCAGCTGACGTCATTAAATTCCCATTTAGCGAATAATTTGGAATAAATTCTTCATTATTAATTCATTGGATAACGGCAAGGTTGGGATCAGCTGGTGGGATGTTGTCGGAGTGTTGATCAATGGCTGTTCACGGAAGCATTATTATCGATCAGACATTTTATTACTCAATGGCTTTCACGATAGTGACGGTACTCGGGCATACCCACGCCTACCAGGACGCAGGCTGTTTACGGCGGCAGAGGTGCACCATCAGGAGATTGCACTGCGGCTACACGCCGCCGAGACGGAAGGGAAGCGCAGGCAACAGCTCCAAGGCAGCTCGTAAGTGTGGACGGGAGACAAACTGGCTGCCCAGAACGAACAGCGCTGAGGTTTCTGGAATGGCGCCGATGACGCAACGCGGGGGAGAAGGCTTTCAGCTACAATGCCTGCATACGCAAGCAGCAGCGAGCAGCATCGATGTTTGCCCTCACGGGCAAGACGCATGGAGAGCTTCACTGGCCATGGCCCGAACTGTAAGCCGCCTACGTAGGAGACAAGCAGCGTCTGATGGTTGACCTGTAGGAGGCCCACTGGTCAGAAGGCGCTAAGTGACCAACATTGGACTTGTCGCAGCTAGAAGGCCTGCTGATAATACGCGGGGCGTTCAATAAGTAGTGCCACATTTTTTTCTCGGCTAGTTTCGGTTAAAAAATGCGGGATTTGTTGTGAGACGTCGTGGAATATTTCCACTTCAGCCCCTGGAATTTTATGAAGTGGCGGTAATATATGTAGCTTTCCAAAAGGGCTTCTGTAACAGAGGTGCGTTCAAGGCTGAGACTTGTACTGAGCTTCTTTTGGCGGAAAACTAGACCATCGCAGATATTCCTAGGCACTTGCAGATTGTCTATGGAGACCTGGCAGTGGGCAAAAGCACGGTGATTCGCTGAAGGAGGTATCTGTCATCATTGCAACAAGGTAACAGAAAACCTGTGAGGTCTCCCACGTGCCGGACGGTTGCACACAGCAGTGACACCTTCAATCATGGAAAGTACGGACGCTCTCATTCGAGGTGATCGACGGATCACAATCAAACACCTTGCTGCGTAACTGGACGTCTCTCTGGGCAGTGTTGACACACTTGTCCACCAGTTGGGGTACTCAAAGGTATCTGTCCGCTGGGCACCACGCCACCTAACAGAAAACCGTCAACATCAGCGAAGGACCATATGTGTAGAGTTGCTTACGCATTACGAGGTTGATCGCGACCATTTTTTGTCGAGTATTGCCACAGACGATGCAATATGGGTTCATCACTGCGAACCAGAAACAAAATGGCCCTCCATCGATTGGCAGCACACTACCTCTCCTCTGAAGAAAATGTTCAAAGCCGCACCCTCAGCTGGTAAAGTCATGGCGACGGCCTTCAGGGATTTTGAAGGGTTATTTTGTTTGATGTCCTGCCTGATTGTGCAACGATCCACTCCGGACTGTATTGTGCTACCCTAAGGAAACTGATGGAAAGTCTTCAGCTTGCTTGTCGCCACAAAATTGCAAGCGAACTTCTTCTTCTCCATGGCAACGCAAGGTTTCACACAGGACTGCACATCCGAGAGGAGTCTACAAAATTTCACTGGACTGTTCCGCCTCATCCACCCTACAGCCTGGATCTTGCACCTTCCGTCCTCCATCTGTTTGACCCAACGAAGTATGCACTCCGCTGGAAGCAATACGTGGATGATGGGGACGTTACTCATGCAGCAGCAAGATGGCTCCGACGTCGACCAGTAGAGTAGAATCATGCAGACAAACAGGACCTCGCTGCACCGTGGCGTAAGGCTATCGCATTCGACGATTATGTTGAAAGATAGGGTTTGTGGACAAATGATTGGGGAAAAATGTGCTGGTTTAGAACCCTGAATAAAACCAACCTGCTTTAAGGAAAAAAAAAAAAAAAAAGTGTCGCACTACTTATTGAACGCGCGTCGTGGGTTTATAGTCTGTCAGTGGCAGCTTGCAGGCACATATCGCCTCGTAGGTTACCATAGCCTCTCCCCTCGTAGATGAGGGACGCATGTATAGCGTCATTATAATTAAAGTTCCCGTTTCAAAACGCTGTAAGAAATGAACCATTGCTCAGAATGACCACAAATCTAAAAGGAATATTATCGAAGAAGGGGAAAACGTTATGGAAATAAAAAATGTATTGAGAATTTCTCACTAGATGGCGCTGTAAGCCTCATAACGTAAATGGGTTCGACCACAAATGACAGATGTTTTGTAGTACGATGGTTATAGAGTGAGTTGCACATTAAACCAACCGAAACATGGATTGTGCATGCCCGCACAAGTTTGGCATTCATCAGTTGCGGCATTGTTTGTTAGGTAAGCCCATCCACTACGAAAGGTCGTGTCACAATGGGTGGGAAAAATCGGTTTTTAATTGTTCTGAGGTGATAAACCACATAAAAAGCAACAGTGATATCGGTTTTTAACTGCCGGGAGACTGGTGCACGACATGTTCAGTATGCTGTCCACAGTTTTCTGCCACAAGCTGAAATCGAGAAACAGCGTGTTCCACAACAGACCGGAGTGTCTCTGGGGTCGCGTTCAGAAAGCGCTGCGCAGTGCATGCCTTCTGTTCGGTTACGTTTGTAATCGAAGCCTAAACACATAATCTTCCAGATAAACCCACAGCCAGAAGTCACACGGAGTAAGATCAGGTGATCTGACGGAAGGACTGCATAGAAATAACAACCTGTGTTTTCTAGCATTTTCGAAATGCCTCTGCAACAGCTGCTTCAATGGCTGTGCAATGTGTGCAATATGAGGAGGTGCGCTACCTTGCGTAAAACTGGTCCTACCCCAACATCCGCGCTGTTCAATGTTTGGAATGATGTTGGTGCTCAGAAGACTCCTATAACGTTTACCAGTGAATGTACGGGTAACTGGACCTGCTGCACGCATCTCCTAGAAAAAATGTGGCCCTACGCAATACCGTTTGATGAAAGGGAGGATTTGCCTTGCCCTTATTGCGCATTTCTGTGCGTTGACATGTCCTTGGAGATGGAAATAGGCTTGATCTCTCTACAGAATATTCCGTGGCCATTCATTGTCCGCTTCCATGCGAGCAAGCAATTGTAGAGCAAAGTTTGTCTTACTGGCACGTCAGCACGAAGCAACTCCTGAACATGGGTAATTTTTTACTGTTAGCAACGTAGCATGTTTCGTAGAATTTATGTATCCTTCTCACAGGCATGTAGAAAGTTTGGGCTATTCCTCATGCACTGCATGTTTACACGTCACCACTCAGCCCCTCAAGCAACACTGCGGCCACATGTTCTACTAACATTGGATCGGTTGTTTTCTTCCCTCTGCCCCATTGTAATTTAGCAAAATAGTGCCAAATCGGTTCAACAACCTACACTGGATTGAATGAATGGATAAAATCTTGTGCGTGATAGATGAACCAAGCAATAAAATTCACCAGACACGGACATATATCCTGCTCATGATAAGATACATTTTACAATAGAGCAAAAGCAAAATAGAAAGTTAAATTTCTTGGACATCGCCATTAAGATTCAAAACAACCAACACACATTTGACGTATACTGAAAACCAACAACAACAGACGCAGTTATAGATGAGACACCATAACACCCCATTTCTCGAAAGCAGGCAGCACTTAGATACATGCTCCGGAGACTAAACACAGTGCCGGTAGATACAGGCAATTACAAAAAAGAAAGTATACCATAGTACAAATAGCCACAAACAAAGGGTACAAAGAGAACTGAGTAACAAAGATGCATAATAAATCAAGAAACAGAAAAGAACAAATACTCAGCTGTCACCAACAAACAAACAAACACACAAAATACAAGAACGGGAACAACACAAAGTCTGAAAGAAACAGGAATCAAGAAAGGGTACACAATGACATACAACCACAAATATACGCACAGAATATCCAATCTTTTCAAAAAACAAGTCATAAAAATAGCCTACCAAACCAACAATTCCGTTCAAAAATACTTCCCAAAAACAAAACGTATAACTGATCTATATCGGAATGAGAAATATACCAACTGAAATGCAATGCACGTGATGGAAAATACGTAGGTCAAACCAGGTGGACATTTGACATCAGATGCAAAGAACATGTAAGAGCATGGAAGTATAGGACAAATCATCCAACTTTTGCAGATCTCTTACACCAACCCCAACATAAAATTACCACCAGGGACACAGACATGGGAATCATAAGCACAAACAACAACAAAAACACCTTATTTCACAAGAAAACTGCAACATTACAAAGACCATAACAGAAAAGAAATAGCTTAGAAATGATCAGACCAACTTGGCCAGTCACCCTCTCTTTAAACTGACCACTTAGTATGAAATTAAATATACAGATATAGCAACAGGTTCCTTTTACCGCTACCATCTCCTTCCAGATTCTGTCGTATAATCACCATCCAGGTTCATCCCCACCCCCCTCACCCCAAAAAAAACCTTTGCAATCAGCCCCCCCCCCCCCCCCCCCAAATCTCCTCTCTCCACTCCGGCTAACATACAAGACACTTTCAATAATTTGCTTTCGAAATGTGGTGCTACAGAAGAATGCTGAAGATTAGATGGGCAGATCACATAACTAATGAGGAGTTATTGAATAGAATTGGGGAGAAGAGGAGCTTGTGGATCAACTTGACGAGAAGAAAGTATCGGTTGGTAGGACATGTTCTGAGACATCGAGGGATCACCAATTTAGTATTGGAGGGCAGTGTGGGGGTAAAAATCGTAGAGGGAGACCAAGAGATGAATATACTAAGCAGATTCAGAAGGATGTACGTTGCAGTAGGTACTGAGAGATGAAGAAGCTTGCTCAGGATAGAGTAGCATGGAGAGCTGCATCAAACCAGTCTCAGGACTGAAGACCACAACAACAACAACACCCACATATGTTTTTTTTTAAATAATGTATTTTTACTGGTTGGCAACACTCACAACGTGAACGAAAGCAAACGAACAGACTCAATCACTGTGACTGTGCAGAGTGAGAAACACACATAATTTCAGCTCAAATTACAAAGGTGAAGTGTAAATAATGCAGCGCAAGTAATACTGCAGAATGGCAAACACTGTAAGTGCATATGTGAAACGAAGTCTTTCGAGATCAACCGCTGCTAGCGAGTAGGAAAGAAGCTGTGGTTTGGATAATATGTGAAGAAACACTGTAAGTAACTTGTACACCAACTTTATAAACAAAACGCTGTTTTTAACCTAAAACAACCAAAAATGTACAAACGTTTGTATCCAATTTGCAGAATAACCGTGAAAGATGCTTCGTAAATAAAAGCGAAACGCGTCTGGTGTAACTCTCTTTAATTAAACTGCAATAAGCTCAAGGCGGGAAACCAGTAATAACTATTTTAGGATCTTTTGCCTTGATAACTACCAATATTGCTGTTCTCGAATCACAAAATATAACTGCTTTGTCGAATGTGTGTAAGTAGTTGTTTTGCTCACTGGTTGCAATTCTAATAACTTCAACTTCACCTCGAGTATGTGATCCTAAAGTTTCATCGAAAAGAAAATTTTGCTAAATATTCTTATGCCAACGTTTCCTTCTTTTTCCATTAGTGAACCGCCTGTGCAGATGTGAATCCACTGATTTCAGATTAATTGTTTCCGATATTATTGGGTTGGTGCATAAGTTCGAAGCGTTTTTCCTTAAGTTTAATAAACACAACAGATACACGTAACAGAGACTTTCGTCATCAATAATATATTCTCCTTCACTATTTACAACAGCCTGCCGACGCTGGGTAACTTTTCGATTCTACGACTGTACAAATAACGTGTTTTGAGGCGAAGAACTCGTCGATCTTTGTTCGGAGCGCACTTTGAACCTTGAAGGTTGTTCGATAGAGAGCGGAACAGGTGCTAATCTGAGGGCGCAAGATAAGGTGAATAAGGCGGATGCGGAATGTCTTCCCAACTAAACTCTTTTATACCGTTTTTTGTCAGTCTAGCAGAAAGTGGGCGGGCGTTATCATGGAGTAGCATCACTTCACGCAATTTTCCTGGCCATTGGTCTTGGATTGCGGCTGCAGGACGTTCAGTTGTTGACAACAAATGCCAGCAGTGATGGTTACATCTCGGGGAAGAATTTGCAGTACACGATACAATCGCTGTTCCACCAGATGCGTGACATTAGCTTTTGTGGATTATCGCTGGTTTTTGTACAGGGAGTTGCTGCTTTGTTTGGACTCAATCACCCCCTTTGTTCGCTTATTTTAGCATAAAGACACCATTTCTCGTCACCAGTAACGATACAGGACAGGAATGGTCGGTGTTGTCCTCGAGCCAATTGATGACGCGCATGCAGAGATGCACAGACGGCCACCCGCTAATTTTTGTGCTTTTGGCTTAGAGCATGTGGGACCTGTACACGAGATTTTTGAACCTTCTCGTATGATGGTCGAATGACTGCAGTCCATCGAATGTGCCAGCTCTTGAATGCACTGATGTGGATCATTTTGTATTATGCAATTAAACAGTTTCATCAAAACTGTTAGGGCTTTCGAGCCACTTGTTGACAACCTGCCTATTGGCTTCTGTCCAGGGTTCTTTGGCCGACTGTATGTACCTGGCGCGCCAGCGTCCGAGGGCTACCCCGCGGTCATTTCCGATTCGGTTCTCCTCTTTCTACCTGCGACGGTCGTTCGCTGCAGCACGGGAAGCCAGGGTCCGTTTACCTTTCTTCTTTCTTGTTCAAGCTAGAAGTTGCAGCAGTAGAAAATTGTAGCGAAATGCAGGAAGATCTGCAGCGGATAGGCACTTGGTGCAGGGAGTGGCAACTGACCCTTAACATAGACAAATGTAACATATTGCGAATACATAGAAAGAAGGATCCTTTATTGTATGATTATATGATAGCGGAACAAACACTGGTAGCAGTTACTTCTGTAAAATATCTGGGAGTATGCGTGCGGAACGATTTGAAGTGGAATGATCATATAAAATTAATTGTTGATAAGGCGGGTACCAGGTTGAGATTCATTGGGAGAGTCCTTAGAAAATGTAGTCCTTCAACAAAGGAGGTGGCTTACAAAACACTCGTTCGACCTATACTTGAGTATTGCTCATCAGTGCGGGATCCGTACCAGGTCGGGTTGACGGAGAAGATCCAAAGAAGAGCGGCGAGTTTCGTCACAGGGTTATTTGGTAAGCGTGATAGTGTTACGGAGATGTTTAGCAAACTCAAGTGGCAGACTGCAAGAGAGGCGCTCTGCATCTCGGTGTAGCTTGCTGTTCAGGTTTCGAGAGGGTGCGTTTCTGGATGAGGTATCGAAAATATTGCTTCCCCCTACTTATACCTCCAGAGGAGATCACGAATGTAAAATTAGAGAGATTCGAGCGCGCGCGGAGGCTTTCCGGCAGTCGTTCTTCCCGCGAACCACACGCGACTGGAACCGGAATGGGATGTAATGACAATGGCACGTAAAGTGCCCTCCGCCACACACCGTTGGGTGGCTTGCGGAGTATAAATGTAGATGTAGATGTATTCCCGTGTTATTGTATTTCTATAGCCTCTCTGAACAAGCGGATGTGATAAGTGCTTCTCTACAGCCAGAACTTCCGTAACGCGCGAATTTTACTACGTGGTCGGTCTCGCACAGTGCGTGCTCTGCCACGGCCGATTTCTTCACCTGCCCCATCTGTCAGTAAAATCATCAGACGAAAATCGGGCGAAGAACACGAGACTGAAGCCAATAGGCAGTTTGTCAACATGTGGCCACGAAAGCCTTAACAGTTTTGTATTACGCCTCTACGGGGAGGAGATTTGCAGATTGTACCGACGCCTTGACCATCGATGGAAGAAGAAAGCGCGATTGATGTCCTCTCTCGCCTTTCTGTCGCGGTGCCGAGATGAAGGTGCTACACCGAAGTTCTTGAAATGTAAGCGCCTATTCACCACCGCCCGAGCACATCGTACCTACGACAGAATGGAACGAGCTTTTCTTCGTGAGTGAATTCATATAACGCGGAGAGACTTGGCAAGAACGGATGAGGAACTTTTGGACATTTTATATCAACTAAGTAGCAGAATGCATCAGGACGACTGGGACAAGATCGACTACATTACTCACAGGAGCATGCAGAACGAACTCAGCACTGCACTGAGCGACAGAAGAAAAAGTTTGAAAGATGCCGGAAGCAGACTGACAAGGCGATTCCCGACATGTCACGCACAGTGGTCAACCTCACTGAACGACAATTGACCAAGAGGAAGTGTCTGTTCTTCAAAAGGGAGGGAAATTCGCTATCATCCTGAGTACTATACCTATGGAGGACATCTTTGCTAATACCGAAGCGGCATACGGACCCTTGCTTGTGAAAGAGCAGAGGAAACAGCCAGGATACTGCGCCAAGCAAAACCACCAGCTTGCAATCTGAAGAAAGAAGAGCAACAAGCTGTTAAGAATATTAACGCCGACAAGAGTACATTGGTACTGCCTGCCGATAAGGGAAATGCGACCGTCGCAATGAAGACCGAGGATTATGAGCAAAATATCGGGGACCTATTATATCCGACGATGTACCGAAAACTAAGCGCGAGATCCAACGCCGCGTGTCACACGGACTACGAATCGGTTAATCAAGGCGTCTTCTCTGCCGGCGGACATACAGAGGAACCTGCACACGACATAGGCCCTACCACCACGGCTGTATGGATTACCCAAGATCCATAAGAACACCGACGTGTAAACTGGAAAAACACTTGGCCTCTCTGCTCCAGCCGCACGTGGGGAAAACTGACGCATACATAAAGGACCCGGGACATTTCATCGAGAAGCTGAAGAAACTAAAACTTGCACCAAACGACATCCTGGCCAGCTTTGATATTGTTTCTTTGTTTACGGAAGTGCCACTCAGTGACTCTCTGAAGCACATCAGTTCCCTTTTCCAGCAACACATCACAAAGCTCTTTCATGCACGTCTCACCACGAGCTATTTCACGTGGAATGGCAATTTCTACAGACAGCAGGAAGGCGTCGCCATGGGTAGTCCTCTCAGTCCAGTGGTGGCCAACTTCTTCATGGAACGTTTCGAAGTACAGGCACTGGACTTCGTGACTTGTAAACCGAAGGCGTGGTACAGATACGTCGATGATACTTTTGCTGTGTGGAGAAAAGCTCGGTGACTTCCTAAAACACTTGAACAGCCTCCATTCCAACATCAAATTTACCATGGAAGTAGAAAAGGACAAGGAACTATCATTTCTAGATGTGCTGGTCACAAGGGATGGCGAAGACCGGGGACACAGCGTGTATCGAAAACCGACACACAAGGACCCATATCTGCACAATTTATCAAACTACCAGGCGAGCCAGAAAAGAAGCATGATTAATACACTTGTAACGCGAGCTGGACGAATTTGTGAGCCGCAGCACCTCAGACGCGAAATACAACACCTGGGAAGTGTTCTAAGGAGCAATGAGTACTCCACAAGTTATATTAGAAGTATAACAGAGCCAAACACTCGGCGAAGCGACAAATCAGAAAAGAAATGTAGGGTAAGGCCTTTTCAAACCGACAAAGGAGGTCAAAGAGTGTCTTAGATCGGTTGAGGAGAAAAGGGACCCACTTGCATTATCGGAAATATACCTCATACCATACACATGGGGAAAAGTTTATGTCGGAATGACTGATCGATCAATCAACACCAGGATCAAAGAACATAAGCGACATTGCAGATTGGGGCAGGTGGAGAAATCTGCCGTGGCAGAGCACGCACTGTGCGAGACAGACCACGTAGTAAAGTTCGCCGACATGAAAGTTCTGGCTGTTGAGAAGCACTATCCCACCCGCTTGTTCAGAGAGGCTACAGAAATACAAAAACACGGGTATAGCTTCAACAAGAAAGAAGAAAGCCTGAAGGTAAACGGACTCTGCCTTCCCGTGCTTCGGCGAACGACCGTCGCAAAGTAGCGAGAGGAGAACCGCACCCGAAATATCCGCGGAGAAGCCCCTCAGACATAAGAGCGCCCGGTACATATATTCTGCCGCCGTGAGCTCGGCTTCAGTTCACCACTAGCAATGGAGAGTGAAGCTTTGACAATGCCAGCCACTCGTGCTGGCGAAACGTCAGTAAATTCATCAGACGAACGTCGGCCGAAGAACCCGAGACAGAAGCCAATAGGCAGTTTGTCAA
Source organism: Schistocerca serialis cubense (assembly GCF_023864345.2). NCBI lineage: Eukaryota > Metazoa > Arthropoda > Insecta > Orthoptera > Acrididae > Schistocerca > Schistocerca serialis. Next base: position 1,025,547,360 of record NC_064638.1, read on the forward strand.
GCTTCATCAAACCCCAAAGGTCTTCGCGAAAGTGGGGTCACTATGAAAGGTGGCTACACTGAGCCACAGCGCCAGAGATTGCGCCAAAGAGTATTATTCTGCCGCCTCCACTGGCAGTGCTTATTGAGAAGTAGCAGTAGGCAGTGCTTGTTGAGATGTAGCAGTGGTGAGTCGTTGTCGAGAAGTCGTCGTGGAGAGTGCTTATTGAGAAGTAGCAGTAGGCAGTGCTTGTTGAGATGTGGCAGTAGCGAGTCGTAGTTGAGAAGTTGTGGTAGTGAGTGCTTGTTCAGAACTTGTAGTATTGTTTTGATGGGCTAGACACCAGATGTTGATGGGTTGGGGATGCTGTAATGATCAGAGTGTGCTTTTCGTCAATATATATGAAGGTAAAAAATTCCTTTTTTTTTCATTATTTCAATGTCTTAAACAATAATGCCTCTTGGTCACAGGTTCAGTCAACAAAACATCTGGCTCGTGTTCTTGTATTAGACTATATTTCTGGTTTCTATGTGCAATTATAGTATTTCTGTTTATTTTTTTAATTACTTCAGTATAAATGGTGTTTAAAATATCTGGTCTTATTGAGGAAGAACCGTGCCAGATGTGTACGTTGAATCACGCTTCCACACACAGAACAGCTACACTTGTGTTTTGTTGTTTCCTAGGTTTTATAGTTGCTGGGGACTTAATTAATTAATTGTGTTAACGGAAATTTCGTTTCATTCTTTGTTGTTGTTCTATGCAGTCAGATTGCGTACTATTACTAGTCAGGGCCAACCGGTTACGAGACTTCGTAGCCGGACATACTGCTACAAAAATTAAAAATATTTGCATTCTAAATAATTGAACCCCCATGCACGTGGCGACCGCTGCTTCGGATCGTCCCTTGGAATTATTCTGATTGTAAAAATAGCAGATAGTTGGATTGTTGTAGTAGTTGGTAGTTTAGTAATTGTAGTCCATATTGCATGTGTAGATTTGGTAACTGTTATTCTTCTAATGGTATTTTTTTGCAGAATTTAATTTTTGATGTCTTGTATACGCGATTGACAATTTTGTGCAATTATGAAGATTTCAATTGTTCGTTAATCGTGTTTGAGGGAAGCATTTCGTGTGAATGGTATTGTTGGTGATAAAGCGTCATATTGTGTTTATTTTTCGTGAAGTGACGAGTTTTGTATGTTTTGTAAATGATTACGCGATCGATGAAAAAGGCAAAAATGATGGATAGTGAGAATGACGAAACTGTTAACATGGCGAACTCGCCAACAGAGGAAAACAATATGATGAATAATGAAGTAGAAAACAATTTAATAAGCAGGGAAAATAGTCCAGAACCAGTTCAAAACTTTTCACAATTAAAGAATTTTCAGAATACGAGATTAATGACAGAAGATTCTGAAATAGTATCGAACACAGATAGCTTTACAGCTATGACGAAGGAAGATGGTTTTGCGGGAAATGTTAGGGGCGAAAGGAATTTCGAACCAGTCAATGTGGAACAGTTGATGGGTGCAATATTAAATCTGGGATCACAGTTGCGATCTGAATTAAAAACAGTGGGATCACAGTTACGATCTGAATTAAAAACAGTGGGATCACAGTTACGATCTGAAATTAAAACAGAGATAGGAACAATTAAAACTGATTTGGGAACAATGGAAACACAGTTAAGATCTGAATTAAAAACAGAGATGGGAACACTGGCAACACGGTTAGACTCACGAATAGGGACATGTTTCAAAAACATGAAAGATGAATTAAAGAAAGAAATTAGAGAAGAAGTACAACCGATTTTGAATGCTCACAATAACAGATTAAATTCAATAGAAATCACACAAAAGGAACAGGATAGAGAACAGGAAGAAAGAGATCGCGTGATAGTACAACAATTTTCAGAGTTAAATTTACAACGTGCACACGATAAGGAAGAAATATTTGAAAGAATCGAGGAATCCGTACCAAATGACAGAATAAATAACCTAACACAACAGTATGAACAGTTAACTACTCAATGTGTCAATACTGAAACCCGAGTCGCGACACTTACGGAAGACGTAAATAAACAGAAAGAAAAAATAGGTGACTTATCGGAAAGAGTTGAGGAGATTTCAGATAAATTGACAAATCTTAGTTTAAATGGGGACAGAGATTCAGATGATACAGCTACATTGCCATTTGCAGAAACCGAAGAGTACCAGAACATAAATAAGCATGTTGAAAATCAGGGAAAATTTAATGAACGCGTCAAAAGGGAATTTGAGGCATTACGAAAGCAAGTCAAACAAATTGAAGGCGAAATCGTAGGAAAAGACAGCAGAAGAAATTTAGAATCACAGATAGCAGAGGGGTTTGAAGAAAATAATTTGTTTCATTTACGAGATGCAACAAGAGAGCGCCAGGCGCGCGAACTTGACAATAATCGACATTGGGACTGGGACAGACGCGGTAGGTCTTTGTCGCCACGAGGAGAGAACTTTGACTATAAACACTTCTTAACTGTTCGGAAATTTAAGATCTTTCGCAATTCTAAGAACGACATACATCCATGTTCATGGTTAGATCAATTTATCCACCAAATTGGCCACTAAGTCACAAACTGGAATTTATGTGTGGATATTTAGAAAACGAACCGGCGACGTGCATGCGTGCACTTATTAGAGATTGTAATAATCTAAATGATTTTTATCATGCATTTCTATCGGCATATTGGTCCGAAAACACGCAAGACAGAGTCAAACATAGTCTTATTATGCAGCGTAATTTTAAACAGTCTGAGTTCCGCACGCCAGCAGAATACTTTGAAGACATGATTCGAAAGAATCAGTTCCTGTCCAACCCTTATAGCCCGACTGAATAAATTCGCATTTGTTTAACTAAGCTGCCACAATCGATAAGACAAATTATTTTAGCTGGAAGATGTAAAGACGACATTGAGACTTTTAAGACTTTGCTACAAGAACTTGAGTATGACAACGACGATGGGACTTCTTGTAATTTTTTCAGTAACAGTAATTACAACAGATTTTCAGAGAAAAGGGATAGTGATCGGAACGGACGTTATATGGGTAATTTTGAGAATGACAGACGAAACAGACAGGACAATAGATACCAGCCTTATGACAATAACAGACGTTCTAACAGAAATTACACAGACAATTATAATAACGGTAATTCCTACCGGAATGATCAATCATACGGAAACAGTAATCGGTATAATCAAGACAGAAATTATTCATACAATAATAGAAATTCTTACTACAGAAATAACCAGGGTAGTAGATATAACAATAATTTCAGAAGTGACAGTCGAAATTACACAAGAAGTAGTTATGCAGACAGACAGGAAAATAGAAATTTTAATAACAGACACAACCAAGAATTTGCATCTAACAGACAGGAAGGACCTAATTGGCATCCTCCACGTTACAGAACTTCAGAGAGACAAGTGCTAATCGTAGAAATTGATCCGCGAAATGACGCGAATAATCAAAGACGTGACGCAAACAATCGACAATGACTTGTAGCTTCGGCTTCTGGCAGCAATATAGACGGTTCAGAAAGTAATGACACTACGACATTACACTACGTACGCCTGGAAGACATGAGAGACATTTTGCTAGACGAAAAGGAAAATAATGTAGACGCATTTTTACATCCTGTTATTGAAGTATGTGTGGGTAAGAATAAGTTCACTGCAGTTTTAGATTCTGGGAGCCCATTGAATGTCATTAGTGAATCAGTTTTTCGTATATGTGTAAGAACTATTGCTTATCCTGTGTTACCTGTTTCTAAAACTACAATTCGAGGCGCTATTTCTGGAAAAAGTGTGGAAGTCAAACAACAGACCAACTTAAATTTCATTTGTCAAGGATACGAATTTTCTGCTAATTTTATTATTGTTCCACTACTCAGTACACAAATTATATTAGGTATGGAGTTTCTTAACACACATAAGGCAATTTTGAACTTTAAAGCAGGAAGTGTGAATTTGACTGTTGCCGGAATGCCGAAATGTTTGAAATTTTTCGAGTGTTTAACAAGATCTGAATCAGATACAAAATGTTTAAGGTTTCTTACTTCTGATGTTTTCGCTGAGTATTATGACGACAATGTGTTCATTCATTACAACGACAATAGATACAGAGACGCGATGGATGATGTAATTAATAGCGAAGAATTAATTAATGAAAAGGTTAAGAAAGCTGAAGTGCCAGATGACGTTGCAAGAGAAGAACTGCACCAAATTTTGACTTCACATGCTACAGTATTTAGTCATCACACAGGAACTATACAAGGCTTACAATATTTATTTAAAGTAAAAGAACACACACCATTTCGGGGGAAAACGTACGCTATTCCTTTGGCTTACAGAGACAAGGTTAAGAAATGGTTCAAATGGCTCTGAGCACTATGGGACTTAACTTCTAAGGTCATCAGTCCCCTAGAACTTAGAACTACTTAAACCTAACTAACCTAAGGACATCACACACATCCATGCCCGAGGCAGGATTCGAACCTGCGACTGTAGCGGTCACGCGGTTCCAGACTGTAGCGCCTCTAACCGCTTGGCCACCCCGGCCGGCAAATCAATAAGAGTGAACTTCAATACATGTTAGATCAAGGCATTATTGAGTCAGCAGTCAGACCTTATACCAGCCCATTACACGTCGTTCTTAAAAAGGATGGGTCAATTCGTTTGGTGCTGGATTCCAGGCAGATAAATAATATCATCATTCCTGAAACTGACCGTCCACAAAATTTAGATGAACTTCTTCAACATTTCCATGGAATCAAAGTTTTATCCACGATTGATATGCGCGCAAGTTTTTGGCAAATAGAACTCCACCCTGATTGTAGAAAATACACTGCCTTTTTAGCCTTTGGTAACTGTTATCAATTTCGGAAATTACCGTTTGGACTTACTGTATCTTCTGCAGCATTCATTCGTATTTTAAACGAAATTCTATCTGTTTTTCTTCGTGACCATATTACTTCATATGTTGACGATATTCGTATTGCTAAACGTTCTTGGAGTGAGCATAACAAAATTTTGGATTCATTATTACGTATTTTTGCAAGAGTTGGCATTACAGTGAACTTGGAAAAATCTGAATTTGGTCGTTCTCAGGTGAAATTTCTTGGTCATATTATTTCTACAGAAGGTATTCTTCCTGATCCAGAGAAACTAGACGCTATTCGTAATTATGCTGTTCCTACCACAAAACGTGATGTTCGTAGTTTCCTTGGTGTCTGTAATTTTCTTAGACGCTTTGTTAGATTGGATAATTTGGCCACACCTCGTTTATGTGAACTGTCTGGAAAGAATTCTAATTGGTGTTGGGATGAAGGAGCTCAATCAGAATTTGAACAATTTCGTGATGCTTTCTTTAGTTGCTGCTCCACTTCTTTCACACCCGGATTTATCCAAAGATTTTTGTTTGGCGACGGACTCATCATACAAAGGCCTAGGTGCACATTTATTTCAAGAGATAGAAGAAAACGGCGTTGTAGTACAGAAAACTATTGCATTTGGAAGTCGTGTTCGCTCTAAATCAGAAAAGAATTATTCGATTACGGAACTTGAAGCCTTGGCTGTTGTTTGGGCTTTCACAAAATTTCGCATATTTACACCGATCATCGTGCTCTGGAATTTCTTATGTCAACAAAATTAACACATGGAAGATTGTCACGATGGGCGTTGTATCTACAGGAATTTGACTTTAGTATTGTTTACATACAGGGTTCTTCAAATATTATTGCTGATGCTTTATCACGTGCACCGATGGGTTTGAAACAAAGTGCTGAGGAGGACTGCAAAGAAAACAATTATTGTTTGATGTATATTCAAGGTGTTGCGTTTGAGAATTTTATTTCGTCTTCGCTCCAGGACATCGCTAAGGAGCAAAACAAGGATCCAATCTGGAAGGACATTAAGGAGAAGTGGAGGAGAAAGGAAAGCGTAGCGATTAGACAGTATTATTTACTTCGCAATGATATTCTTTTTAAACGACAATCGGTCGACAACTCTGTTTGGTTAGTTTGTATTCCTGATGAGTGGGTCAATAAATTGATTTGGTATACACATTTCAGTTATGCACACTTTGGTCCCAGAAAATGCTTTCATAAATTACGGGAAAATTGCTACTTCGGTAATATGGAAAAACGTATTCGATCTGTTCTTGCCAAATGCAAATTATGTCAAAAGGCTAAGCCGCCAACTATTTCTCACAGAGCACCGTTGTTTCCTATCATTCCAGCGAAATTAAAGGAGATGGCCGCAGTCGATTTGTTCGGCCCCATGGTTCATTCTACTAATGGTTTTGCGTACATTTAGGTAGCAGTGGAATTGACATCAAAATATGTGTGTTTTACACCTTTACGCAAAGCAACAGCTCGTTCAGTATCTAACCCTTTCATCAAACATTTTCTTAAAGAAGTGGGTCATGTTGATAAGGTTATATCAGATAATGGATCACAGTTTCGGTCTAAAATTTGGCTTCGTACTCTATGGCGTCGTAAGATTACACCATTTTTCATTTCACTTTTTCATCCTCAATCTAACGCTTCAGAGAGATGGATGAAGAAAATCAATAAATTGTGTCGTCTTTATTGTCATCAGAATCACAGAACGTGGGATCAGTATCTTCATATTTTTCAAAGCATTCTGAATGAACTCCCTAATGATTCAACTTCTTTACCGCCGATATTGATATTAAAAAATAAAGCACCGACAAATCGCATTTCTGAAATCGTTCCTTTTCCGCCTACACGGGAGCTGCGGCATTCTGAAGTTGTGAACCTGGCTCTACAAAATATTGCATCAGCGGCTGCTAGAAGAGAGAAATCAGCTAAACGTCGTGGTCGTTTAAAAACCTTGTCAGTTGGTCAAAAGGTGTTAATTAAGTCTCATCGTTTCTCTCACAAAGGAAAAGGCTTGTGTCGCAAATTTTTTCTGCTTTATAACGGTCCATATAGAGTTCGCAAAATTATTCATGATAACACTGTCGAAGTAGAAACTCTTAAATCTCGGCGCTCTAAAGGAGTACATCGTATATCGAACGTTAAAATTTTTGTGGAATAACATACTTTTGAGACATCAACAGTTATGCGTAAACACACGGAGAGTACAAGGATACCGCGCCGTGTTCCGGCGGCGGCACATACTCAAAGCAACAGTCAAGTCTGCGCGCCTCACAAGGCAGTCGTTGACCGCAAACAATTACTTCCTACCTCACGCGAACCTACAGCTGATCGAGCGCTCAGTGCGAATGCACTGACAGCCGTAAACAAATACACAGCCTAATTTCTCTGATTAAATTCAGTATAAAGCTAGAGTGACTTGATAAATTATGTTATTAACGTTCAGTATTTTTCAGGATACGGTTGTATAAAATATTTAAGAACTTCAGGTAAATTCTGTGTGTCTCCGACATTAAGAGGACTTGCTATGGAGAAAATTTCAGGAAGAATGTAATTTCAAAAAAAAAAAAAAAAAAAAAGTAATAAACCAAAAAGATAACTGTTAATTGAGTTTATTTTTCAGGTAACATATTTCCACTTAGGTACGGACTTTAGACGTAATTTGCTGCTCGTGATTACATGATTCATACTTTGTACTAAATTTCATGTTCTATGAATTTACTTGTGAAGCGACGTGCTTGCGTACATTAACTGATTTTGACAATGATTGATTAATGAACAGGGTTGCTACTTATGTATATTATGCATCGCTTGATCGCTTGGCTGCTATGCTTTTTCACTGACGTCATATTTTTTTTTATTATGTGCCTGCTGTGCTTATTTATTTAAATTATAATTGTCACATGATTAATTGTGCTAATATGGTTATGTATGTAGGTTATACTTTGTGATGTATCTGCTTGCGCCTTCCTGTTTACTTATTAAGATTACATATGAACATTTATTTGCTTATGCTGATATGATGCTAATGACCTGTTTATTATGTAAGATATATATTTGCTGCTTTGCGTATGGATTGCATATTTACACATTTCTGTTTTGTTGTCATGACTACTCTTTAATATGGTATATAGAAATGCTGATATACGGTGTACGAACATGGAGTTTAGGTCACACTATGGTATTAATTATAGATTGTTCGCTTGGCAGAGCCTCGTTGTAGGAATTGTGCTGCATCCACTTGTTGACATTCTGTTCTCCACTGGTATATTTACTCACTATTGCATGTTTTGCTTACGCTCAGTGCCTTATATTTTTAAGATAAGTAAATGAACTGCTATAATTCGACGAACGACATTGGTACAAGAAACTTCATTGAAGTCACATGAGCTGGAGGTTTTATGCAAGCTGTATAAATTTATGCTAATAGAAAGGAAGCTAACGACATGACATACCAACACTAGGTTTAGACCATTGACAGTTATTACACTGCATTCTTCGTGAGCAATTGAAATAGCAAGTGACACTTGACACAAGAAATACTCCACATGTTTGCTTCTGTTTTTCCATGATTCTTGAAGTGGTGTACACATTGTGTAATATTACGATTTATTCACTCAAAGTCTTATGTGATCTTTCATACTACGTACTCGCCCCTACTTACTGAAAGTTATTCAAACTGAAGGCTGTTAGAGGTCATGTATGCATTTCTTTTATTTTATGATGGACAAGGTAACCAAAATGTATTTTATAATTCATAATGAGTAGAAGATTTGGGTCAGATGGATTACACAGAGGTTGTGTGTGGACATTGTGTCTTCGGATTGTATGGGACGATGAATTGAAGCTTGCACTAGGATTTTATCTGTACTTGTTCGAGGAGACTGACTAGACGAAAGAGTTCTTATGGAAGTGAAATGATATTAGCGATAAGGTTTATATGTGTCGACGTATTGAAGAGGTATTATTGAGGTATTGAGATTGTGTGAAGTTGATGATTATTGGAGTTTTGGTGGACAAGAGGTAAGGTAAATGATATTGATGATAAGGTTTATATGTATCGACGTAAGAGGTATTATTGAAGTATTAAGATTATGCGATGCTGATGATTATTGGAGTTTTGGTGGATAAGAGGTAAAGTAAGTGAGGAGCACATTTTTTTTTTTTTTGTTGGTTTATATGAAACAAGGAGGATGAAGATGGCAGACTAGAACACTCAAGTGGAAAGAAGATTGTCTACACACACACTTTGTTAAATCAATAAGCAGTATATACTTTTCTTTTGGAGAGAGGAAGCATTTGCATATTTTGGCACACTGACAGTTGTTCAGCAACCGTACATTTTGATTTGGCGTGGCAAACATTGGTCTTGACATGATGACTACAACGTTGACTAACTATTATTGACTGTTACACATTGCTGCCACGACTACTTGATACACAAGTTGAACATAAAATTTTGGACAGAATTGCATTTACACAGTTAACACTATTCAATTACACAGTAGTACTTAAATGTGGATGAAGGATGAGTGAGTGTGTTTTGTGTGTTTTCCTTTCCTAATCCCAAATAATTGGTACCGACCTATCTCCTAAATATTATTTTCTTTGTTTGTTGTGGCTTGCACTGACACCCATAAATATTATAGGTTTACCGTTATTTGTGTATTGTAATAGTTAATATGACAATTATCTGATATCATTTGTGTGTTTGTTATTATTTGTATGTTTAGTGTAAGAGCATTGATATAATTTTGTAAAAGCAATTGTGTGTGCCTTCAAACTGTTGTTCGTGCTTGCACCTATTCAACATTGCTGGGTGCCACTTGGAAATGTTTAATTTCTGCTGATAAACTCTGATGAACTGTCTAATTAGTGATAGTGAATATTATGGACTGTTACCTGCACTTGTTCAACATTGCTGGGTGCCACTGATGGACTGCTTCTACTGAAATGATGTCACTTGTTGCTGTCTGCCCCTGTCAACATTATTGGGTGCCACTGATGGAACTGCTTCTACTGAAATGATGTCACTTGTTGCTGTCTGCACCTGTTCAACATTGCTGGGTGCCATTGATGGAACTGCTTCTACTGAAATGATGTCACTTGTTTGTGTCTGCACCTGCTCAACATTGTTGGATGCCACTGATGGAACTGCTACTACTGATGAGGTCACACGTTGCTGTCTGCACCTGTTCAACATTGCTAGGTGCCACTGATGGAACTGCTTCTACTGAAATGATGTCACTTGTTGGTGTCTGCACCTGTTCAACATTGCTGGGTGCCACTGATGGAACTGCATCTACTGAAATAATGTCACTTGTTGGTGTCTGCACCTGTTCAACATTGCTGGGTGCCGCTGATGGAATTGCTTCTACTGCAATGATGTCACTGTTGGTGTCTGCACCTGCTCAACATTGCTGGGTGCCACTGATGGAACTGTTTCTACTGAAATGATGTTACGTCTTGCTGTCTGCACCTGTTTAACATTGCTGGGTGCCACTGATGGAACTGTTTCTACTGAAATAAAGTCACTCGTTGGTGTCTGCACCTGTTGACCATTGCTGGATGCTACTGCTGGAACTGTCAACTACTTGTTTATTGATTTATTGACAAGATTTTACGTGAATATTTGTATAAACTGATTTTTTTGTATTTACTGTTTATGGAATGTTATGAGACTCTTACCTGTACATATTCGTCATTGCTGACGCTATTGATTGAATTATTTAACCACATGATACTTGTATAAACTATTATGTAAAATCACATGTATGAAAGCATTTGTATTCCTTACTGTATTATATATATTAGGTTATGGAACGGTCAGTGCAAAGCCAAAATTTATTTAGTGAAGTGATATTTACTTATTAATATTATCATTTTTGTCTGTATTTTTTTATTGGACGAATTTGGTGGTATTTTCACCACCAATGCTGGCAAAAGTACCATCAAATTCTGGCCTGTGGAGGAGGGGCATATGAAAGGTGGCTACACTGAGCCACAGCGCCAGAGATTGCGCCAAAGAGTATTATTCAGCCGCCTCCACTGGCAGTGCTTATTGGGAAGTAGCAGTAGGCAGTGCTTGTTGAGATGTAGCAGTGGTGAGTCGTTGTCGAGAAGTCGTCGTGGAGAGTGCTTATTGAGAAGTAGCAGTAGGCAGTGCTTGTTGAGATGTGGCAGTAGCGAGTCGTAGTTGAGAAGTTGCGGTAGTGAGTGCTTGTTCAGAACTTGTAGTATTGTTTTGATGGGCTAGACACCAGATGTTGTGGGATTGGGGATGCTGTAATGATCAGTGTGTGCTTTTTGTCAATATATATGAAGGTAAAAAATTCCTTTTTTTTCATTATTTCAATGTCTTAAACAATAATGCTTCTTGGTCACAGGTTCAGTTAACAAAGCATCTGGCTCGTGTTCTTGTATTAGACTGTATTTCTGGTTTCTATGTGCAATTATAGTATTTCTGTTTATTTTTTTAATTACTTCAGTATAAATGGTGTTTAAAATATCTGGTCTTATTGAGGAAGAACCGTGCCTGATGTGTACGTTGAATCACACTTCCATACACAGAACAGCTACACTTGTGTTTTGTTGTTTCCTAGGTTTTATAGTTGCTGGGGACTTAATTAATAAATTGTGTTAACGGAAATTTCGTTTCATTCTTTGTTGTTGTTCTATGCAGTCAGATTGCGTACTATTACTAGTCAGGGCCAACCGGTTACGAGACTTCGTAGCCGGACATACAGCTACTGAAAAATAAAATTATTTGCATTATATTTAATTAAGCCCCCATGCAACTAATGTCAAAACGATCCTCCTTAAAATGAGAAACCCATTTTTATGGCCGTGCTCTGCTTAGTGACATTATCTCCCTACATGGCGCAAATTTTTCTGGTTGCCTCCGCTGTTGTCACCACTCTATTCAGCTCAAACACAAGAATTTGTCGGAAATGTTCCGATTTCTTCACCTTTCACTCCATTTTCTATCGTTCACAGCTCCACTCTCTATCTCTAAATGAAAAAATAACACTATTTAAACTCAAGTAGCAACAGAACACTACATTTGGTTGGGTAGACAAGTCAATTCTTCATACTGAAGTAGTGCTATCCTTTGATTACTTATTGGAAAAAATAGGTTCTAATCTATTTATAATTCTCATGGATACTAAAGATGTTGATTTTACTCTGTCTGGTTTAGCCAGTAGGTGCACCCCGTGCAACGCAAAACAGTCTGCAGAAGATCAAGGTTCATCTAGTACAACTGTATCTGGAGTTAAAACACTCAGACCTGCGGGAGAGGGCGTTATTGAGGCACAGAATACTAATCATTGAGCGTTATGCTATCATTTCCTGAATGATACTACCAACGGAACAATCGAACTGTGGAAGTGGCTTGATCTTTTTCCTTGCATCTATTAACAACTGTGGTCCATCATCTGGTTACATTAATCAACCTTACAATCACTACTCCGACTACCAACTACAACAGTGTCTATCATTTACACTTTGAAACTAATCTGCATTAGTAAGGGTTTGAGAACTAAAAACAAAAACGTGCAAGAGCTACCCACTCGTCACAACAGCAAACAGCTTTCAATGCTGTCCAACACTCCATTAATAATTTGGCTTCCGTACGCAACAGAAAAAATCCATCTTATTGTAAACAACACCTTAGTGGTTCAAATGGCTCTGAGCACTATGGGACTCAACTGCTGAGGTCATTAGTCCCCTAGAACTTAGAACTAGTTAAACCTAACTAACCTAAGGACATCACAAACATCCATGCCCGAGGCAGGATTCGAACCTGCGACCGTAGCAGTCTTGCGGTTCCAGACTGCAGCGCCTTTAACCGCACGGCCACTTCGGGCGGCCAACAGCTTAGTGTATTTCTGATTATACAGAATGAATCACCTAAAAGTTGCACTGCAAATATTGAGGAAATGGAAAGTGCTATTGATGTGTTGTTTGCTAGTCTGGGATTCGTATTGTTCGCCAATCACAGATTGCAATAATATACACTTTTTAAATGGAACGATACTTATTAACAGACTAAAAGTAGGGTAAATTAGAATGTCAGTGATGTTTGTTGCAGGATTCTAGTGCGAGTCCTAGAATCCTGCAACAAACACCACTGACACTCTAATTCACCCTTCCCTTACTTTGTTAATATCAACAGACATTGAGCACCTGACTACCAACCAATTCTGCGAAAACAGCACATCAGTAGCACTTATAATTTCCGAAATATGTGCATCACAAGTCTTAGGTAATTCTCCCTGTTTTTATTAAACAAGAGTCGCTTAATCATGCGAGAAGTTGTGGGAAGTGGGGTTTGTAAATTGAAGTTGTAAAATATCCTGACTCATTAAAAATATATGTGTAAGTTTCATATGAGGTTCATATAGGTTGTATATATATTTTACAACACTGTTAAGAGAATCATGTCCATTTCACGTAACAGTACACGTTGTTAAAGTCAAATGTCTCACGATCGTTACTACTTGCTTAAAGACGTGGCTAGCTTCATAAGAGTGTGACGACGATTCTTCTTTTAAACAGCAGATTAAATAGGTGAACATGAGCTATCTTATTTCAGGGTGAATGTGGTTTCTGCATATACGGTAGCTAAAAATAGTAAAAGAAAATGAGATGCGTTGTTATTTAACATATGCGTCTGGCTGCATCCTGGTGTTCCTGAAATAATATAAAATTATTTTATGTTAACGAACATTAATTATATTTTCAGCTAATAAAAAGGAATTATGGCCTCACAGACCTTTCCATCCACGTACTAAACTCTTAGCGTACAAGTTTGCATCTTATTCTTCCAAGAACTCGAACAGAAGTATGTTTTACTAGTATCTCTGCCTTACACAATTGGTGTTAATAACGAAAATTGTATTTTCTTTGATTTTGTTGCATCGCAGATACGACTATTCTCTTAGTTTATTGGATTTAGTGCTTTTGTCACTTCGCGTCTTTTCACTCTCAAGACAATATTTATTTAGAACTCTTTCGATTTCCAGGCGACAATACAAGGCTCACTGGAAAGGTTTGTCCATAAAAGTCATTTTTATGTGTCAAACGTTTCCACACTGTTGACTAGAAAATTATAGTTTCATATTGTCAGGCAGTAGTTGGTGGGTCGGCCGGTGTGGCCGTGCGGTTCTAGGCGCTGCAGTCTGGAACCGCGTGACCGCTACGGTCGCAGGTTCGAATCCTGCCTCGGGCATGGATGTGTGTGATGTCCTTAGATTAGTTAGGTTTACGTAGTCCTAAGTTCTAGGGGACTGATGTCCTTAGAAGTTAAGTCCCATAGTACTCAGAGCCATTTGAACCATTTGCCAAGTAGTAGGTGAATATGGACTGGGCGGAAGGGGGAGTGGGGGTAAGGAATGAAAGGGGAAGCTGCCTGGTAGAATTTTGCGCAGAGCATAGTTTAATCATAGCTAACACTTGGTTCAAGAATAGTGGAAGAACGTCGTATACATGGAAGAGGCCTAGAGACCCAGGAGGGTTTCAGATAGATTGTGTAATGGTAAGACAGAAATTTAGGAACCAGGTTTTAAATTGTACGACGTTTCCAGGGGCAGATGTGGACTCTGACCACAGTTTATTGGTTATTAATTGTAGACTAAAACTGAAGAAACTGAAAAAATGTAGTAATTTAAGGAGATGAGACCTGGATAAACTGAAAGAACCAGAGGTTGTAGAGGATTTCAGAGAGAGTATTAGCGAACGATTGTCAAGAACAGGGGAAAGAAATACATTAAAAGAAGAATGGGTAGCTTTGAGAGACGAAATAGTGAAGGCAGCAGAGGATGAAGTAGATAAAAAGACGAGGTCTAGTAGAAATGCTTGGATAACAGAAGGGATGAGATCGACGTGACGTGCAAAATGGCTAAGCAGGGATGGCTGGAGGACAAATGTAAGGATGTAGAAGCATGTATCATTGGGGTAAGATAGATATTGCCTAGAGGAAAATTATAGTGACCTTTGGAGAAAAGAGAACCACCTATATGAATATCAAGAGCTCAGATGGAAAACCCGTCCTAAACAAACGAAGGGAAAGCAGAAAGATGGAAGGAGTATACAGAAGGTCTAGACAAGGGCGAGGTACTTGAGGGCAATATAACGGAAATGGAAGAGGACGTAGATGAGGATGAAATGGGAGATATGATATAGTGTGAAGAATTTGACAGAGCACTGAAAGACCTAAGTCGAAACAAGACCCCGGAAGTAGACAACATTCCGTTAGAACTATTGATAGCCTCGGCAGAGACAGCCATGCCAAACTCTACCGTCTGGTGAGCAAGATGTATGAGACAGGCGAAATGCCCTCACACTTGAAGAAGAATATAATAATCCCAATACCAAAGGTTCTGACAGGTGTTTACAGAATTATCAGTTTAATAAGTCAAGGTTGCAAAATACTAAGACGAATTCTTTATAGAAGAATGGAAAGACTGGTAGAAGCTGATCTCGGGGAAGATCAGTTTGGATTCCATAGAAATGTTAGAACACGCAAGGCAATACTGATCCTACTATTTATCTTAGAAGATAGAATAAGGAAAGGCAAAGCAACGTTTCTAGCATTTGTAGACTTAGAGAAAGCTTTTGACAGAGTTGACTGGAATACTCTCTTTAAAATCCTGAAGGAGTCATGGATAAAATACAGGGAGCGAAAGGCTATTTACAATTTGTACAGAAACCAGATGGCAGTTATAAGAGTCGAGGGAAATGAAAGGGAAGCAGTGGTTGGGAAGGGAGTGAGACAGGGTTGTAGCCTATCCCCGATGTTATTCAGTCAGTATATTGAGCAAGCAGTAAAGGGGGGAAAAAAAGAAAAATTCGGAGTAGGAATTAAAATCCAAGGAGAAGAAATAAAAACTTTGAGGTTCGCCGATGACATTGTAATTCTGTCAAAGACAGCAAAGGACTTGGAAGAGCAGTTGAATGGAATGGACAGTGTCTTGAAAGGATGATATAAGATGAACATCAACAAAAGCAAAACGAGGATAATGGAATGTAGTCGAATTAAGTCGGGTGATGCTGAGGAAATTAGATTAGGAAATGAGACACTTAAAGTAGTAAAGGAGTTTTGCTATTTGGGAAGAAAAATAACTGATGATGGTCGAAGTAGAGAGGATATAAAATGTAGATTGGCAATGGCAAGGAAAGCGTTTCTGAAGAAGAGAAATTTGTTAACATCGAGTATAGATTTAAGTGTCAGGATATCGTTTCTGATAGTATTTGTATGGAGTGTAGCCATGTATGGAAGTGAAACATGGACGATAAATAGTTTGGACAAGAAGAGAATAGAAGCTTTCGAAATGTGGTGCTACCGAAGAATGTTGAAGATTAGCTGAATAGATTATGTAACTAATGAGGAGGTACTGAATAGAATTGGGGAGAAGAGGAATTTGTGGCACAACTTGACTAGAAGAAGGGATCAATTGGTAAACATGTTCTGAGGCATCAAGGGATCACCAGTTTAGTTCTGTAGGGAAGCGTGGAGGGTAAAAGTCGCAGAGAGAGACCAAGATAGGAATACGCTAAGCAGGTACAGAAGGATGTAGGTTGCAGTAGTTATTCGGAGATGAAGATTTGCACAGAATAGAGTAGCATCGGGAGCTGCGTCAAACCAGTCTCTTAACTGGAGACCACAACAACAACAACAATAGTCAGGTTTCAATAAACACTTATCACCAACATATGTGTACAAAAAGAAAAATCATTTGCTTTGACTTTAGGCCAGTATTAGTCATTGAATGTTCATTGACTACCTGTGATAATTACATACTATTTAAAAGTATACAAAATTTGTGATTGCAAGAAACTGTGTGTATGTCTGTCGGCATGAATGCAGCTTGGAAAAGACTTCGGATAAGTCCCAGAAATTGTTTAAAATTTACTCCCCCATCTGCGTTCACAGCAATGGAAAACCGGGAATCAAACCAACATAGAGCCTTCAGACTACATCATCTGACTGTATATGTGACTATTAACTTCGTGAGTTATATACTTTCAGGTCACCTTGATTTGCCAACAGTTAAAGTAGTTCACATATAAGGTAAAATTGACAATTTAGAAAGATAGATTACAATTGAAAAAAATTGACAATTTAGAAAGATAGATTACAATTGAAAAATATTTAGCTCAAAGTACGTCGTGACAGATGAAGTAAAAAAGGTTGGTTTTTTATATTGGTGTTCATGTGCTCTGAACTGTTAAAAATTTGCAGTTCATTTCGATTTGTTTTTCCCTTACACAATGTTACAATCTTCTTTCTTGATACATTATTTTTATGTACATCGTCGTCGGCAAATGGCAGTCGTCCGCGCGGCTGGAACCTGCCGGTCGGCGGAACCGTACGACGGCAGAGTTGCGCAACAGTCATGGCTTGGAACCTGCGCCGCTCAGCTGTTCGCATTGTCTGGAGACTCCTCAGAACCAGATCTTGTAGGAAGGTCATGAAAACAACGAGCAGTATTAGTTGACCTAATTTATACTGTTATACCCTGCAATAAAAAATCCTTTCAACTTCCACTCGCACATAGTTTGTGGGTATCACTGTTTATGATCGTGTTGTGTTCTGCAACTCGAGCGGTCAGCTCGTTTAGGCTTGCTATTCAATCACTGCGCCATGTATGTGGACACTACGCACTAAGCGTTGCACTTTTAAAAGCGTCAAACTAAATGCCAGCGCCGACAGTTTGTTTCTATTCCATTTTCCGCAGATGAAAGCAGTTGCAGCTTCCGAGCGAAAGCACCAAATGTTTTGTTCTTGCGCTTTGTGTAGGTACAGTCTGTTTCGCAACTTGTTGAACTAGGTATGCTCTGATATTGTTCACAATTCTTTTGGAAAGGGTCTAGTGTCACTATTACTACAGCTTTAAGCTACTGTATGGCGAACGTCCTTTCGTCCTACGTAAAGTTTCCAGCACTCTCAGAGCGTCTATAAGTTCACTGACACACATAATTCAAGGTGGTTAATCAGCCACTCACAAATTTTATCTTTTGCACGAATGATTTGCACTACACTGGACACACATAATTCAAGGTGGTTAATCAGCCACTCACAAATTTTATCTTTTGCACGAATGATTTGCACTACACTGGACTTAATTTGAGGTACCCTTCAGTGTTCGTACTTCAGTGTGTGTACAGTACATACCGGGTGATCAAAAAGTCAGTATAAATTTGAAAACTGAATAAATATCGGAATAATGTAGATAGAGAGGTCAAATTGACACACACGCTTGGAGTGACATGGGGTTTTATTAGAACCAAAAAAATACAAAAGTTCAAAAAATGTCCGACAGATGGCGCTTCATCTGATCAGAATAGCAATAATTAGCATAACAAAGTAAGACCAAGCAAAGATATGTTCTTTACAGGAAATGCTCAATATATCCACCATCATTCCTCAACAATAGCTGTAGTCGAGGAATAATGTTGTGAACAGCACTGTAAAGCATGTCCGGAGTATGGTGAGGCATTGGCGTCGGATGTTGTCTTTCAGCATCCCTAGCATCCCTAGAGATGTCGGTCGATCACGATACACTTCCACGGACTGAGGTCTGGGGACCTGGGAGGCCAAGCATGACGAAAGTGGCGGCTGAGCACACGATCATCACCAAACGACGCACGCAAGAGATCTTTCACGCGTCTGGCAATATGGGGTTTTTCTAATAAAACCCCATGTCATTCCAAGCATGTGTGTCAATTTTTACCTCTCTATCTACGTTATTCCGTGGCTTATTTCAAATTTATACTGACTTTTGATCACCCGGTATATGCGGATATTTTAGTCGGTTCATTTCATTATTTCGATCCTTCCCCTGTATACATCTTAGGAAAGATGTATTGTTCACAATGATTGATTTATGCAGTCTTTCTGCAAGACAGCAACCTACCTTGACATATTGTCAATTGACCATTACCGGACTACAGCTGCCGTGTATGTTTTACATAGACGTTTTATTCGCTCTCATTCATTCCGTTGTTTAGGTTACATATGATCTGAATGAGGACCAGTATTCATGTGTCTTTGCCGTAGCTGAAAACAACAAACGCGAAACACGACAGATATCGCGGTCTTACAGTGTCCAAAAAACACCCACAGCAAAGACAGGTCTCAAAACGTCCTGACATATGAAATTAAAATTCGGTCTAATTAAGTACGCTTATCAGTTACCCCACGTGCCACGCATGTATCTTAACCAATAACTGTTAAAGTTTCTCACCTTAATAGCTTTGTTATAAGAGTACATATTGCATAATTTAAACATGACATCACTTATATACATGCACATTAAATAAACATTTATATAGAAAGGATAAAATCTTGCCCTAATTAACAAGTAGCGAGTATTTGTTCTCACGCCAAATACGAGAGTTGTCAAGAAAGTAATACACCACATTTTTTCTCTCAGCCGAAAACAATGCTACAAATGCGAAACGTTACGTACATATTATCTGAAGCCTCCTGAGTGAGCACGCCGAGTTCCCGTCACTTCCGACCGATGCAACTGCAAGACAGTTTCAAAGTGGCGTCTGTAGGTGATGTACGTTACAAGTAACGTGCCGTCATTGAATTACTTACTGCAGAGAAAGGAACTGTGGAGAATAGTCACAAATGCTTGTGCAAAGTCTATGCAGCATCTGCAGTCGACAGGAGTACAGTTAGTCGGGACACGGAGGGTGAAGTCATCAGAAGACGGTTCGGCAGAGCGCCACGATTTGCAGCGGCCGGGGAGACCATCCACGGCTGTCACATCCGACATGCAGCGACCTGATGTCATTCGCGAGAACAGACGCGTTACGAATCGGCTGTTGGGGCTGCATCTGTCAGTCAGCAAAGGAAATGTGGGTGTAATTATCCACACTTTTGGATATTCAAAAGTGTGTGCAAGATGGGCCCCGCAGTGTCTAACGGTGGATCACAAATCGCACAGAAAAAACATTTGTCTTGATTTGTTGCAACGTTTTGAAGCTGAGGGGGAGGCGTTCTTGTCCCGGATTGTGACAGGTGATGAAACCTGGGTTCACCATTTTGAGCCCGAAACAAAACGACAGTAGATGGAATGGCGCCATTCCCACTTCCCACGGAAGAAGAAATTCAAAGCAACTACTTCCGCTGGTAAGGTCTGGGACTGTGAGGGTGTGATTCTCATTGATGTGATGCCAAGAGGCGGTACGATTAATTCAGAATCATATGTCAACACATTAACAAAACTCAAGATGCGCTTCGGCTACTTCGGCGCCACAGCAGCTCAGGGGATGTTTTGCTGCAACATGTGTTGAATCATATAATTTTTCTTTTTATTCTTTTCTTATATGTAAGCTATATGTAAATTAAATTAATAATATTCAAACACGACAATGATTGGCCCTACATAAGTCTGAGGACTGCTGAACACATCGCAAAACAGGTTTGGACAGTGTTGTCCCATCCATCCTACAGCCCTGACCTAGCTCCCTCCGACTCCCACTTGTTTGGGCCACTAAAGGATGTCATTCGTGGAAGATATTTTGAGGACGATGAGGAGGTGATTCACACAGTGAAGCACTGGCTCCGCCACCAGGACACGGATTGATACCGACAGGGCTTACAGGCCCTTGTTTCGCTGTGGAGGAAGGCCATAGAACGAGATGGGAATTACGTGGAAAAATAGGGTGTGTAGATAAAACACCATTCTTTCGTGTGTGTTCAAATGGTTCAAATGGCTCTGAGCACTATGGGACTTAACATCTCAGGTCATCAGTCCCCTAGAACTTAGAACTATTTAAACCTAACTAACCTAGGGACATCACACACATCCATGCCCGAGGCAGGACTCGAACCTACGACCGTAGCGGTCGCGCGGTTCCAGGCTGAAGCGCCTAGAACCGCTCGGTCACCAGGGGCCGGCTTTCGTGTGTGTAATTCTCATTATGTTCAATAAAAAATTGTTGAAAAAATGCGGTGCATTACTTTCTGGGCAATCCTCGTATGACATCGAACGGTAATTTCAAATAAGGTTCTTCTTCGTTGTACTTAACGTTGTCAAAAACACGAAAGTAATCCTGCACTAATCACTAAACATGTACATAGAAAGTAATAAAAAGAAAGAATATTTAACGACTACTATGTACAAAGAAAAGTATTTATTTTCCGCTTCAGTAGAATGCTTTAATTTACGTATAAAACATTTTAATGTCAGTACGTGGGTACAAACCTTATCTGACTTCACAACGGCCAGTAATAAGCTACTATATGGGGAAAATGACGGTTCCATTACAACCCAAGCCAGCTTCTTTTCGGGCACCGAGTACGCAGCTCGACGGTACGTTTGATACTCGTAACTTGCACGTCATATTCGTATCCCCGAATAACGCCTGATTTCTGCGGGAATACGGCTTCATATTGTTTCAGAAGGTATGATAATTCACCTCGCAGTGCCCGATTAGGTACTGAGATTCTTTAACTTTCATTTCTATTAAGTCAGGTATTTCTGTGCTTCTGGCGTGTGATCATTCCCAATCTGACAATAATCCTCTTGTGATTGATTCTCGTCTACCCATAATATGTTCGTTCGGATATACCGAACCCGAACTGCCTGACAAAATTTGCAATGGCATTCTACCATTTCCACCATCTCCAGTACCAATTGTGTATCATGGTCCCTGAAGCTAATGAATACAAGGGAGGGGTCAATTTGTGTGTCCCCCTCTCGTGTAATATCCCAACCTAGGATGGCAGGTACCGATGAATTATTCACTAACAGAAAAGTGCACAATATTGATCCTTTTCCTAAAATCACCTCGGCCTGCACTTGATGCTTAATTACTTATTTGAGCGTAACATTGCAGAGCGATGTGAAGTGGGACAAGCATGTAATGGCAGTTGTGGGGAAGGCGGATAGTTGTCTTCGGTTCATTGGTAGAATTTTGGGAAGATGTGGTTCATCTGTAAAGGAAACCGCTTATAAAACACTAATACGACCTATTCTTGAGTACTGCTCGAACGTTTGGGATCCCTATCAGGTCGGATTGATGGAGGACGTAGAAGTAATTCAGAGGCGGGCTACTAGATTTGTTACTGGTAGGTTTGATCATCACGCGAGTGTTACGGAAATGCTTCAGGAACTCAGGTGGGAGTCTCTGTAGAAAAGGAGGCGTTCTTTTCGTGAATTGCTACTGAGGAAATTTAGAGAACCAGCATTTGAGGCTGACTGCAGTACAATTTTACTGCGCCAACTTACATTTCGCGGAAAGACCACAAAGGTAAGATAAGAGAGACTAGGGCTCGTACAGAGGCATATAGGCAGTCATTTTTCCCTCGTTCTGTTTGGGAGTGGAACAGGGAAAGAAGATGCTAGTTGTGGTACGAGGTACCCTCCGCCACGCACTGTATGGTGGATTGCGGAGTATGTATGTAGATGTAGATGTAGATGTACTTGACTCTTCGCCCCGATGGCACCCACAACTTTGCAATTCTGTACCGGTAGAATGGGTAACCTCTTCACTCGATTCACACATCTGTAGAAATTACTGGCCATAGCCGAAACGGATGCCCCGCTATCGATAACTAACTGCACTTGAATACCATTTATATTGCCGATTATCGCAGCTTATACTTTTTGGACACATTCCTTTTTGCATTTGCGGTTTTTCTTGGACAACTCTTTCCTAAGATCTTGCACATGTTTACAAGATTATTCTGTTTGCCTTCACTTTGTGTCGCGACCTCCTGTCGAAGGCTTACAGAGGCCGCACATAGTTTGACCCTTGTAAAGGTTGTTTTTGACTGTTTTCCGTTACCTACACAATACGTACACTTTATGCGGCGGTGTTTGATTTTGTTCGCTTCATTCCGAAGGCTGCCAATGTGGCTGATACGTCTCGGGCCTGGTATCGCGGTAACATGGATTAGCGCTAGATTTTGTTGTTGATGTTGTCCTTAATTAGGGTTCTAGCCATTGGGCCTGAAATTCTGCCAAGACCTGTCTGAAGTGCGCATGTTCTTATTCCTGTTGGAATTAAATCCATTGTCACCTCGCGTTTGGCGATTAGAGTTGTTGTAGTTATTTGGTTAGATTACATTAGATTGGATTAGATTAGTACTTGTTCCATAGATCATGAATACGACACTTCGTAATGATTTGGAACGTGTCAGGTTAATAAAAGGTGTCTATACAAGATATTACATTACACAAAATATTACATGACGCTCAATATTTTTAATGTTTTTTTTTTTGTATGGGGGTTGGCGAAATTACCTACCCACTTACTATATCCAAAAATTCATCTAATAAGTAGAAGGAGTTGCTATTAAGAAATTCTTTTAATTTCCTTTTAAATGCTATATGGCTATCGGTCAGACTTTTGATGCTATTAGGTAAGTGACCAAAGACTTGTGGCCGCATAATTTACCCCCTTCTGAGCCAAAGTTAGATTTAACCTTGAGTAATGTAGATCATCCTTTCTCCTAGTGTTGTAGCCATGTACACTGCTATTACTTTTGAATTCGTTCGGATTGTTAATAACAAATTTCATAAGTGAATATATATATTGTGAGGCTACAGTGAAGATCTCTAGCTCTTTAAATAAGTGTCTGCAGTATGATCTTGGATGAGCTCCAGCAATTATTCTGATTACACGCTTTTGTGCAATGAACATTCCTTTACTTAGTGATGAGTTACCCAGAATATGATGCCATACGAAAGCAGAGAATGAAAATAGGCGTGGTAAACTAATTTACTCAGATGTATATCGCCAAAATTTGCAATGACCCTAATAGCATAAGTAGCTGAACTCAAAAGTCTCAACAGATCCTCAGAGTGCTTTTACCAGTTCAACCCCTCATCAATGCATACACCTAGAAATGTTGAATATTCTACCTTAGCTACCGATTTCTGATCGAAGTGTATATTTATTAATGGTGTCATTCCATTTACTGTGTGGAACTGTATATACTGTGTTTTGTCGAAGTTTAATGAGAGCCCATTTGCAGAGAACCACTTAATGATTTTCTGAAAAACGTCGTTTACAATTTCACCAGTTAGTTGTTGTCTGTTGAGTGTGATAGCTATACTTGTATCATCGGCAAAAAGTACCAGCTTTGCATCTTCGTGAATATAGAATGGCAAGCCATTAATACATATTAAGAACAGCAGAGGACCCAGACCGAACCTTGCGGCACCCCATTCTTGACTGTTCCCCAGTTTGAGAAATCACCAGTTTTTTGCATATTATGTGAACTGTTTATTTCAACTTTCTGCACTCTTCCAGTTAGGTATGATTTAAACCATTTGAGCACTGTCCCATTCATACCACAGTAATTGAGCTTATCTAGAAATATTCCATGATTTACACAATCAAAAGCATTTGATAGATCACAAAAAATCCCAACAGGTGACTTCCAGTTACTCAGAGCATTTAATACTTCATAGTGAAAGTATATATAGGATTTTCCGTTGAAACACCTTCTGGAAACCAAACTGACATCTTGTTAAAACTTTATTTTTACAAAGGTGTGAAGCTACTCTACAATAAATTACTTTTTCAAGAATTTTGGATAAGGCAGTCAGAAGAGAGATTGGGCAGTAGTTGTTGACATCAACAATGGTAGTTACCATTATTGGGTTTACCAGACTGCGGTCTACTGTTGCTATGATTAAAGATGTTGTTCGAATCTTGGTTATAGTAATTGTTGTTAATATTGCTATTGTTGTTGTAAAGCTTGAAACCAGCTTGGTTACCATCACTCCGATGGTTATTGTGGTTTCCGCCTTCTTTCCCATTACTGTGGTTCGATCCGTTATTTTCGTTTGCTCTCTTAGCATCATCTTGTATGAGGTCTAACGAGTCTACCACAACAAGGAAGTTTTCGAGTCTGTGTCTGGTACATGCCATGCCTCTAATAGAGACAGGCATACGTGTCTTTAATATTTGCAACACTTCTCTGTGTGATACTGGCTCATCGCAATGTCTTGTTATATTTAGATATTTCTCAGTATATTTCCTGAGACTGCCCTGTTTCAGGTTATATACTTCTGGACTATATACCAGATTAAGTAAACGTTCTCGTGCAGAACTTGACCAAAATCGTCCTAGGAAACATTTTTCGAACTCTACGAAAGCGTGACAACTTTCTGCAACTTGTAGTACCCACAACAAGGCTTCCCCCCGTTATGTGCGATATTGCAAACTGTTTTTTTTTGCGGATTGTCATTTTATCCTCATTAAATGTCTGAATTTGTCCATACTTAATCAACCTTTCCTCCTGCATCAGACTTGTCATTGTTGGTAATACTGTGTGTAAGCTAGTAGTCATTCTGTTTATATCCGGGAAGTACGAAATCACACTATCTGTATCTCCATGAAACACAGTTTCTAGTGGTCATGTATCCAAAGGCGTCTTCCCGTACTGCGATGGAGAACGAGACACTTTCCTTTGCTCGTAATGTATTTCACCTTTTATTTCTTGTTCAGGTTCTCTGACGTGCTTCCTACTTTGATTCTGCCATGATTTTTTATTTATTTATTTATTGTTCCGTGGGACCAAATTAAGGAGAAGTATCCATGATCATGGAACGAGTCAATACATGAAATTATAACACGATATTAGAAACAGATAAAATGAAATATAAAAAAACATATTCAGGTGACAAGTCGTAAGTTTAAATGAAGAAAATCAACAATGTAGCACTGGAATTTCTTAATATTTTAGCTCTTCCAGGAGCTCCTCGACAGAATAGAAGGAGTGAGCCATGAGGAAACTCTTCAGTTTAGACTTAAAAGAGTTTGGGCTACTGCTAAGATTTTTGAGTTCTTGTGGTAGCTTATTGAAAATGGATGCAGCAGAATACTGCACTCCTTTCTGCACAAGAGTCAAGGAAGTGCATTCTACATGCAGATTTGATTTCTGCCTAGTATTAACTGAGTGAAAGCTGCTAACTCTTGGGAATAGGCTAATATTGCTAACAACAAACGACATTAAAGAAAATATATACTGCGAGGGCAATATCAGAATTCCCAGATTTTTGAATAGGGGTCGACAAGAGGTTCTCGAACTTACACCACATATAGCTCGAACACCCCGTTTTTGAGCCAAAAATACCCCTTTTGAATCAGAAGAATTACCCCAAAAAATAATACCATACGACATAAGCGTATGAAAATATGCGAAGTAGACTACTTTTCGTGTTGAAGTGTCACTTATTTCAGATACTGTTCTAATGGTAAATAAAGCAGCATTTAGCTTCTGAACAAGATCCTGGACATGGTCTTTCCACAACTGCTTACTATCTATCCGAACGCCTAGGAACTTGAACTGTTCCGTCTCGCTTATAATATACCTATTCTGTCTGATCAAAATATCGGTTCTTGTTGAATTGTGAATTAGAAACTGTAAAAACAGAGTCTTACTGTGATTTAGCATCAAATTATTTTCCACAAGCCACGAACTTATTTCATGAACTACATTATTTGTTACTGTTTCAATATTACACACAAGATCCTTCACTATCAAGCTGGTGTCATCAGCAAACAGAAATATTTTTGAATCACCTGTAATACTAGAAGGCATATCATTTATATAAATATGAAACAGCAGTGGCCCCAGCACCGACCCTTGGGGAACGCCCCACTTAACAGTGCCCCATTGGGACTGAACATCACTACCACTCTCAATATTGCGGAGAATTACCCTCTGCTTTCTGTTCTTAAAGTAAGTGGCGAACCAATTGTAAGCTACTCCCCTTACTCCATAATGGTCCAACTTCTGCAGTAATATTTTGTGGTCAACACAGTCAAAAGCCTTAGTTAAATCAAAGGAAACACCTAGCGTTCGGAACCTTCTATTTAATCCGTCCAAAACCTCACAGAGAAAAGAGAATATAGCATTTTCAGTTGTTAAACCATTTCTAAAACCTAACTGAACATTTGACAGCCAATTATGTGAATTTAAATGCTCCAGTAACCTTGTATATACAAGCTTCTCGATAACTTTAGCAAACACCGATGGCATAGAAATAGGTCTAAAATTGTCAACATTATCAATGTCTCCCTTTTTATAAAGTGGCTTCACTACCGAGTACTTTAATCGGTCAGGAAACCGATCACTCCTAAAGGAAAAGTTACAGATATGGCTGAGAACTGGGCTAACATACATAGAACAATACTTCAGTATTCTGCTAGATACCCCGTCATATCCATGAGAGTTCTTGGTCTTTAGTGATTTAATTATTAACTCAATCTCCCTCTTGTCAGTATCATGGAGGAGCATTTCAGGTAACAGTCTCGGAAAACTTTTTTCTAAGAGCGCTATATGATTCCCTGTTGGGACTAGGTTTCTATTTAGTTCACCTGCTATATTCAGAAAGTGATTATTAAAGACTGTACATATATGCGACTTATCAGTAACACGGACATTCCCACTATGCACTGATTCTATATCCTCGACCTGTCTCTGCAGACCAGCAACTTCCTTTACGACTGACCATATGGTTTTTATTTTATCCTGAGACTTAGCTATTCTATCTGCATACCACATACTTTTTGCCTTCCTAATAACATTTTTAAGCACCTTACAATACTGTTTGTAATGGGCTGCTGCATTTAGATTTTGACAGTTTCTAACGTTTTGATATAATTGCCACTTTGTTCTACAAGATATTCTTATCCCTCTAGTCAGCCACCCAGGCTGCCTGTTTGTGCTAGTACCCTGTTTTAAACGTTCTAACGGAAAGCAACTTTCAAAGAGCATGAGAAAAGTCTTGAGAAAAGCATTATATTTATCGTCTACTGTATCAGCGCTATAAACATCTTGCCACTCTTGTTCCTTTATCAGGTTTACAAAGGTCTCTACAGCAACTGGATCAGCTTTCCTGAACAGCTGATGACTATATTTAACACGTGTTGCAGAACAAAAATCTTTTAAAGTTAAAATGTGTGCATCATGATTTGAAAGGCCATTCACCTTTTTGCTAACAGAATGCCCTTCTAGTAATGAGGAATGAACAAAAATGTTGTCTATGGTTGTTCTACTGTTCCCTTGCACTCTCGTTGGAAAGAATACGGTTTGCATAAGATTATATGAATTAAAGAGGTCTACCAGCATCCTCTTCCTTGAACAATCACTTATACAATTAATATTGAAGTCACCACATATAACTAACTTTTTGTATTTCCTATAAAGTGAACCAAGAACCTCCTCTAGCTTTAGCAAAAATGTTGTGAAATCGAAGTCTGGGGATCTATATATAACAATAGTTAGAAGTTTAGCTCCGTTAAATGTAACCACAGCTGCACAACATTCAAACAACTTTTCAGTGCAGTAATTTGAAACATCAATTGACTCAAACGGGATGCCGTTTTTCACATACATGGCTACTCCCCCACACCGCAAAGAGCTCCTCGAAAAGCTGCCAGCCAACCTGTATCCTGGTAAAGGAAGCCTCTGAATTATCTCCTTATTTAAGAAGTGTTCAGATATACCAATAATTTCAGAATCAACATCTATAAGCAGTTTACTAACTTTATCTCTAATACCTTGTATATTTTGATGAAATATACTAATTCCCTCATTAATCGAATACCTAAGCTTTGTCAAAAGTGATTCCCTTGTTAGAGAGACTTCCCTTAAGCAGGAATACCTATCAGCTGACTTCAATCTAAAAAAGGTGCAGCTCTAACACCCACTACTGCAGAAATTTTCCCATGAGTGATCCCACCAACCCCACCTATGCTGTCACCTATAAGCTTTGCCAACTCCCCTTCCCATACCTGTTGATGTGCGGGCCATGTCTAGTGAAACCCGTTCTGCTGATAGACTCCACCGACACCACTGAAATGTGACCCATGCCTTCTGTCATCAGCGCACCCCCAAGTCTCATGTTATTACGCCTGACGGCTGTATTAAGATGAGGCCGATCGTGACGCTGAAACAATTCCACGAAATGCACATTCGTGTTGCCAGTCTGAGTGGCTATCTTTTCCAGGTCACCATCTATGTCATACTCCCCATCCCTATCAATACTATTACCAGACCCACCCACAATCACCACAATCACTACTTGATCCTCTTTAGTAAAATCCCTACATAACCCCCCTATGTTAACAGTCACCTGAGCCAACCCTGCATTAGGCTTCACAATGCTGGTGACCTGGTACTCACTCCCCAGCACTTCCTGCAACTGCTGGCCTACACCTCTGCCATGAGAACTACCTAACAGCAGAACCTTCTTCTTCTTCTTCGACTTTGCAACTGTTCTAGGCACAGCAACTACTGAGGTTTGCTGCATACTTCCTACATCTACAGCTACTAGAGATTCCTCTCCACTAGACTCTGACAGTTGGTCATATCTATTGTAAACACCAATGGTAAAACTATCTGAAAATCTTCTTCTCCTAGCAGATCTCTTGCCAACAGCCAGCTCCCATTCCCCAACCCCCTTCTCCCTCCTCATCCTATCTAGCTCCTCCTGTGCGTTTTTCAACTGCACCTGAAGGGCACAGATCTTACGCTCCTGCTCCTCTATCAACTTACTCTTGCTACATAACCTGCAGTTCCAGGAGAGGATCTCACCAGAATGCCCACTGGCTTCCCCACTGCATTCCCCCCAGTGAAAATACTTCGAACAAGTCTCACACCGCAATCCACTACTCACGAACCTACGGCAAAGCCCACACTTCTCACTCATGGTAAAATTTTACTTTTTCTAAGTTCCACTACTACAATAAGAAGATGTTAAAAACCTGACTACAATAATCACAAACTTCTCTACAAGGGAAGTAACTACTATTGTTAACACTATTAATAAACAACAAATGTGAATATAACAAAAGACTGATACAGAAAGAGAATCAAACGTCTAATGACACAGTAACGAAGCTGAAAACAGTTCCCAAAAGGTTCTTCTGAAATTATTTCACCAGAAAACACCAAGAACACCGGTTGAAGACTACTTAAGTTCCTAAATAAACCACTATACACAAACAATTAATTAGTACTTAGCTTTCGATGCGCCGCTACAGCTGCAACTGGTCAGCGCGGAATGCAATCGTGGACTGAACTAAATTCGTAAGACTATCAAATTTCTCTCTCAGTCCTTGGCTAGTATCATCTTTACCAGAGGCTCCGCCTGATGCTACATTCGCCACTTCTAACTTAACCTCCTCTTTAATTGTCTCTTTCATGTCTTTGTTTATTTCGTCTACCGATGTGGCCAGCTTTTTCACCTTTTCTTCTAACTGATCCTGATTCAGATGTAAACTTGCCACAGCGTCACTAAGTTATTCCACAGTTTGCGGTAGGTCCTTGCAACTTGTTTGCAAAGCGCTAATGTCACTCCGTATACGTGACAAATCTTCCTTGATACTATCCGCGACGGTCTTGTCACGAGCATCAAGTACTTCATTTAGCCTTACTGCAATCTCTACGTCATGCTTAACTAAGCTTCATCAAGCTGTCTTACCATCTCTCTAAGAACTTGTTCTTTTCTCGCTGACTTTCAAAGTCAGCGAGAAGTTATCTCTGGTTTTCTTCGCCTTCCTGTTCTGATATTTTCTTTTCTTTTCTCGTACCCGTTCTCTTTCCTTTTCAGGCAATTCTAACTGCAGTAGCAATACAGAAATTAGATCCTGTTCCTGTTCTCTTATTGGCAAAGGATCAGTTGTGGATGCTCCCTACCCCGTAACATCGACAACGTTACCTAACACCATACATACACTTTCTGTAGCAACGTCTCCGCGCTCAGGCTTTATTCCCTCAAAATCTTCGCCACGTCCTTCCGTCCCGCATATTTGGAGTTCAGAAGTCATTCTGTCTATATTAAAACTACTGTCTAAATCTGCTAAAGTGTCGCGGCGTTCCACACTGGTGATTTCTTCCACGTCAGTCCTGTCTTTCCTCTTTAGGCTAACCATGATATGCAATGACAACCCAGTAAACACGAACACACAATATATCACTAATACCAACTAACAACACCTAAATACATACATAGAATTATTTCACTGGTATAATACAATTATTCTTGACGTTAGTTAGCAGTCAAACAACTGCTGCTACATAAATTATTTAAGAACGGCCAACGCCAATCTGTTTAGCTGCATGCCCTGCAGTTTCACTGATACCTGACCTGTAAATTGCAAAAGCATGCACGCGGCTCTTTATTGTGTACACTGTTGACTCTGTTTTATGTCATTTAATTTTACTGATCTATTTTCTTGGTTACTAGTTTTGTCTTTCTCGTTCAAATTTCCCGATAGCTGTACGTGGAAGAGAAATTACAATCCCATTAACACAGAGAAAAAGGCGTGTACATGTACAGAAGTTCACTTATCTACATATATTTAAAAACGTTAATTATTGTATACATAAGGACTATGATTCTCTGGCACCACGTTGGGCGCCACTGTAATACACTTCTGGCCATTAAAATTGCTACAACACGAAGATCTATGACGTGCTACAGAAGCGAAATTTAACCGACAGGAAGAAGATGCTGTCATATGCAAATGATTAGCTTTTCAGAGCATTCACACAAGGCTGGCGCCGGTGGCGACACCTACGTGCTGACATGAGGAAAGTTTCAAACCGATTTCTCATACACAAACAGCAGTTGACCGGCGTTGCCTGGTGAAACGTTGTTCAAATGGTTCAAATGGCTCTGAGCACTATGGGACTTAACATCTTAGGTCATCAGTCCCCTAGGACTTAGAACTTAAACCTAACTAACCTAAGGACGTCACACACATTCATGCCCGAGGCACGATTCGAACCTGCGACCGTAGCGGTCGCGCAGTTCCAGACTGTAGCGCCTAGAACCGCTCGGCCACTTCGACCGGCTGAAACGTTGTTGTGATGCCTTGTGTAAGAAGGAGAAATGCGTACCATCACGTTTCCGACTTTGATAAAGGTCGTATTGTAGCCTATCGCGATTGCGGTTTATCGTATCGTGACATTGCTGCTCGCGTTGGTCGAGATCCAATGACTGTTAGCAGAATATGGAATCAGTGGGTTCAGGAGGGTAATACGGAACGCCGTGCTGGATCGCAACGACCTCGTATCACTAGCAGTCGAGATGATAGACATCTTATCCGCATGGCTGTAACGGATCGTGCAGCCACGTCTCGATCCCTGAGTCAACAGATGGGGACGTTTGCAAGACAACAACCGTCTGCACGAACAGTTCGACGACGTTTACAGCAGCATAGACTATCAGCTCGGATACCATGGCTGCGGTTACCCTTCACGCTGTATCACAGACAGGAGCGCCTGCGATGGTGTACTCAACGACGAACCTGGGTGAACGAATGGCAAAACATCATTTTTTAGAATGAATCCAGGTTCTGTTTACAGCATCATCATGATCGCATCCGTGTTTGGCGTCATCACGGTGAACCCACATTGGAAGCATGTATTCGTCATCGCCATACTGGCGTATCACCTGGCGTGATGGTATGGGGTGCCATAGGTTACACGTCTCGGTCACCTCTTGTTCGCATTGACAGCACTTTGAACAGTGGACGTTACATTTCAGATGTGCTACGACCCGTGGCTCTACCCTTCATTCCATCCCTTCGAAAGCCTACATTTCAGCAGGATAATGCACGAGCGCATGTTGCAGGTCGTGTACTGGCCATTTTCGATACAGAAAATGTTCGACTGCTGCCCTGGCCAGCACATTCTCCAGATCTCTCACCAACTGAAAACGTCTGGTCAATAGTGGCCGAGCAACTGGCTCGTCACAATACGCCAGTCACTACTCTTTACGAACTGCGGTACCGTGTTGAAGCTGCATGGGCAGCTGTACCTGTACACGCCATCCAAGCTCTGTTTGACTCAACGCCCAGGCCTATCAAGGCCGTTTTACGGCCAGAGGTGGTTGTTCTGGGTACTGATTTCTCAGGATCTATGCACGCAAATTGCGTGAAAATGTAATCACATGTCAGTTCTAGTATAATATATTTGTCCAATGAATACCCGTTTAACATCTGCATCTCTTCTTGGTGTAGCATTTGTAATGGCCAGTAGCGTATATCCTAACTCACTAAAAATGTGTGTGTAAGTTTCATATGAGGTTCATATAGGTTGGATATATACTGTACAACACTGTTAAGAGAATCATGTCCATTTCACGTAATAATACACGTTGTTAAAGTTGAACGTCTCACGAGAATTACTATTTGCTTAAAGATGTGGCTAGCTTCTTTTATGGTGTGTCGACGACTATTCTGTTAAACAGCAGATTCAGTAGGAGAACATGTTGCATTTTATTTTCGAGGTAAACGTGGTTTTTGCATTTACGGTATCTCAAAATAGTCAATGAAAATTAGCTGCGTCGTTGTTTAACACATGCGGATGTCTGCGTCCTAGTGTACCTAAAATAACTTAAAATTCTGTCCATAACTGCTTGAATTTCTCACACATTTTACTTCTCTTGATAAGTGAAACCAGTTTATAACGAATATGTGGGCGCCGCGCCCAGCTTTAGGTGAATTTAGAGAATGTTGCAGCAATTAACGAACATCTACCACCCTGAAACTGGCAATAACTGGGAGGAAACGTGTTTTACATACATATTAACATTAAATAAAATCTGTTGTTTTAGGTTAACGAACAATAATTATATTCTGAAATAACAAACAGAAATTATCGCATCACAGAGCTTTCCATCCATGTAATAAAATGTTAGCGTACAAGTTTGCGTCTTATTCTTCCAAGGACTCGAACAGAAGTAAATTTTACTAGTATCACAATCTTTACATAATTAGTGTTAACAATGAACGTCGTATTTTCTTTGATTTTGTTCCAAATTCATGATAGGCCTGTACGCTGGGCTTGGCTAGGAATGAAACTGATGGAAGGGGGAGATTCACAAACCCAAGCGTTTATGAAAAAGAGTGTTTTCAGCGCGTGTCGGGCAAACCGTGAACCGTTTCTGGTGCCGTAATTTCCAGGCAGTGACAGGCGCAACAAAAAGAGTACAGGGGAGGAGGGCGCGGGGGGGGGGGGGGGGGGGGGCGGGGTTTAAATCCGAAGATTGTGGGTTCAAGTCCCTGCGCGACAACCTTTTTTTTTCAATTGTCTACCATCTGGTGAGCAAGATGTACGAGACAGGCGAAATAGCCTCAGACTTCAAGAAGAATATAATAATTCCAATCAGGTGTTGACAGATGTGAAAATTACCGAACTATCAGTTTAATAAGTCACAGCTGCAAAATACTAACACGAATTATTTACAGACGAATGGAAAAACTGGTAGAAGCCGACCTCGGGGAAGATCAGTTTGGATTCCGTAGAAATGTTGGATAACGTGAGGCAATACTGACCTTACGACTTATCCTAGAAGAAAGATTAGGGAAAGGCAAACCTACCTTTCTAGCATTTGTAGACATAGAGAAAGCCTTTGACAATGTTGACTGGAATACTCTCTTTCAAATTCTAAAGGTGGCAGGGGTAAAATACAGGGAGCGAAAGGCTATTTACAATTTGTACAGAAACCATATCGCAGTTCTAAGAGTCGAGGGGCATGAAAGGGAAGCAGTGGTTGGGAAGGGAGTGAGACAGGGTTGTAGCCTCTCCCCAATGTTATTGAATCTGTATGTTGAGCAAGCAATAAAGGAAACAAAAGAAAAATTCGGAGTAGGCATTAAAATCCAGGGAGAAGAAATAAAAACTTTGAGGTTCGCCGATGACATTGTAATTCTGTCAGAGACAGCAAAGGACTTGGAAGAGCAGTTGAATGGAATGAACAGTGTCTTGAAAGGATGATATAAGATGAACATCAACAAAAGCAAAACGAGGATAAGGGAATGTAGTCGAATTAAGTCGGGTGATGCTGAGGGAATTAGATTAGGAAATGAGACACTTAAAGTAGTAAAGGAGTTTTGCTATTTGGGGAGCAAAATAACTGATGATGGTCGAAGTAGGGAGGATATAAAATGTAGACTGGCAATGGCAAGGAAAGCGTTTCTGAAGAAGAGAAATTTGTTAACATCGAGTATAGATTTAAGTGTCAGGATATCGTTTCTGATAGTATTTGTATGAAGTGTAGCCATGTATGGAAGTGAAACATGGACGATAAATAGTTTGGACAAGAAGAGAATAGAAGCTTTCGAAATGTGGTACTACAGAAGAATGTTGAAGATTAGGTGGGTAGATCATGTAACTAATGAGGAGGTATTGAATAGGATTGGGGAGAAGAGAAATTTGTGGCACAACTTGACTAGAAGAAGGGATCGGTTGGTAGGACATGTCCTGAGGCATCAAGGGATCACAAATTTAGCATTGGAGGGCAGCGTGGAGGGTAAAAATCGTAGAGGGAGACCAAGAGATGAATACACTAAGCAGATTCAGAAGGATGTAGGTTGCAGTAGGTACTGGGAGATGAAGGAGCTTGCACAGGATAGATTGGCATGGAGAGCTGCATCAAACCAGTCTCTGGACTGAAGACCACAACAACAACAACAACAACGGTAGTTATACTGCAAATAAATCAAGATAATTCTCAATATATTGTATTTGATGAGATAAAATCATATGTGTAGGAAAGCAAATTTCTTTTTTTAACTGACTCGTGGGGAGGAGAATCTAATTCACAATTATAAGACGAGATTTTTCAGGATGAAGAAGGATTGCCATCGTGCGATTCCCACATCAAAGGCATTCCTCTAGTACAGTTTTATCATCAGCTAAATAATTTGATCAAAAAACTTCAAAACTGCTCATATCTCGTCGAGAGAGAAAATGAAAATCTCGAGAAGAGTGTATCAGAACACTTTCCATTTTACATCACCAGCTACCCTCGCCAATATCGGGCGAAATGCGTTAGGCGTGATTCGCTGTGGAACTGTGCGCTGAGAGAGAACCTTTTAAGGATGGAAACCAAGTTTTTTTCTAGAAAACTTTAAAAGAACCATGAAATTGTAAAAATTCGGCGTTTTTAACGTGTGAAAGACGTCGAGTAAATTACTGCTTTTCCTGTTTTTACGATGAGTGTTACCCCAGCGAATGCAAATCATCAATTGTAAAATAACAAAAGTACATAATTTTATGTAAGGGTACGAAGTCTCGTGTACTCCTTGCAACCCCTTAATATAAATTTATTTGCAACACTAAATTTTCTTTTGTCTTTCGTTTGATGAAAATATTAATAAGTAGAATATGTTGAGCACTATTAAACTGATAATGAAAATATTACCGCAGAGGTACTAAAACGCAAGACTAGCGTGTTACTGGTCGGTATTTTTTCCGTTGTGCCAACCGGTGCCTGGAAATTATGCTAACATAAACGGCTCATGAAACCCGACCCGCGCTAAAAGCGTTGTTTTTTCTAAGCACTTAGCCATCCAGAGCACCCATTTCTGTCACAACCCCAGATGACGTCTCCAGTAGAGGGAGTACCTTCGTTCTGTTCCACTCTGCATTGTTGCCAAATTTATTCAAGATGGCGGCGAAGGAGTCATGCAAGATGGCAACGTGTAGACTTGGCAACAGTGCATGACATCATCCAAGATGGCAGATTTTGTCGGGAAAATAGGCCAATTGTGCTACCTCCACTAACCTAAACCCCAGAAAAATGGCTGAAATTTGAATTTTGGCGGGAAAATTGGTCAATTGTGCTATGCCCACTAACCTAACCCTCCAGAAAAAATTGGCTCGAAATTCAAATTCCAACACGATAATCGTGGCAAAACTGAACTTGTCTTTATTATTATTTATTATCATTCATTATCATTTATTATCATTCATTATCATTTATTATCATTTATTATTATTTATTATTATTTATATAATGCACCTGAGTTTGCAGTCCAACTTGCTTAGTTCATATCTCCACCACCAGAGGTCGTTATCCAAGATGGCTGCAATTTTTTTTTCTCGACTCACATGACTCCAGTCGCTCCTGCACATTCAGTCTTTGCTGAGCTGTGGTTGTCAGACCATCGCCATGTGTTCGATCATCGAGATGAACGTTCCCGATAGAGCAACTTTCAATAGCTGCATTACATGTAGACATTCGAGCAAGGACTGTAGCCACAGTTCACTACGCGAGGTATGGAAGAGTATGATAATGGAGGAGCGTCAGAGGAATAAGTACAAGAATTCTGTTCAGCAGATTTCATCAATGCAGACGGATGAAGCCAGGATGCATCTTGTAACCAGCACATACTCATGCACATGCGCAAACTGCAGAGATATTCGCCATCAAGCATTCACTCTCCCAAAACACAAGAGACGTCCAGTTGTTGACAATTTGCTTCGACGTAAGTATATCCATATACTCGATATATACCATTTAAGACCGTCCTCCTACTCATGCAAAACGTCTTCTATCGACGAATTATTGGTGTTTGACCGCGATCAGTTTAACAGCTGCGTAGTTTGCAAGCATACAGTCAAGGACTGCCCCCATAGCCTCCTACATTTGGAATGGAAGTGATCATTAATGCTCGAACATATGAACAAAAATACTGTCCTCCAAATAAATTCTTTGCAGCGAAATGCTATAAAAATGCATTACCCATCTCATGGAAACATCTGCTACTGCTGGAACTGCTTGCCTTTTCTAAAGCCTACATATAAGCTCACAGTCCACAAGAGACGACTGCCTCCCATCCAGCAGAGCGAAGAACTGATCTAGTTCATGAGTTCGCCGCTAGAGGACACTGCAATAGGTCATGTGGTCACATCATTCAGCCAATAGGAACACAGCATCATTATGACACAAACAGCTTGTATATAAGGAGGACTCAGCAGCTCCTCCAACACCAGACACTATCACGACAACAACACCGGGAAACACACAGCAACAACGACCAGGTCCTCCATGACGGAGGAAGCTCTAGGGAACCCCACACACACTCCCCCCCCCCCCCCCCCCCATGGATCAGTTGTTAGGTGTAATGGTGCAGACCATGAACCTCGTCATGGAAATGATGAATTCAGGGAAGCCCTGAAGCAGAACACACAGATCCTCGTCGCCCTTCAGGCAACAGTCCAGCAGTCGCTCCCCTCTGCGACTTCCTCAGTAGTATCAAAACCCCATCATGAACAGACGAACGAATATTCAAGGCCTGACAATGTGCGTCTTTAATGCAGACGGCATTGTTAATCAAGAGGTCGAGTTCAGAGAACTCATGAAGGAGTTCTCCATCGACATATGTATGATGGGGGAAACCCACCTAAAACCGGGAATAAAAGCGACAGTTCCCAACTACGTTAGCTACCGTAAAGACAGGCCAACCCAAGGCGGGGGAGTGGCCATATATGTAAATAGAGGGATCCCCCACCACCAGGTATTCATACCAGCTACCAACAAAATCGAAGCAGTGGCGGTGGAAGTAACCACTGCCACTGGACCCCTAACAATTGTTGCAGTCTACCGACCCCCACATGACCAGATAGATGAGGGAGACATAGCTGCTCTAGGGCAAATTGAAGGCAAACTCATAACAGGGGGAGACTTCAATGCCAAACATCCTGATTGGAATTCAAGAGTAACCTCCAGAGCAGGCGCCAAACTG
Organism: Schistocerca serialis cubense; assembly: GCF_023864345.2. Taxonomy (NCBI): domain Eukaryota; kingdom Metazoa; phylum Arthropoda; class Insecta; order Orthoptera; family Acrididae; genus Schistocerca; species Schistocerca serialis. Next base: position 1,025,585,808 of record NC_064638.1, read on the forward strand.
CAACAACTAGCACGCACCCACCACTTCGAAACATGGGGTCCAGGCCCCACGTGTTAGACATAGCTCTCACTAGGAGGTATGCAGGGTTTGTGGCCGCAAGGACAATCAACAGAATGTCCGCCGACCACAACCCAGTGATTCTGGAGGTCGATGTGGGAGAATGGGTAGCGCTCCCACGGTACCAGACGTCGTACAAACGTACAGACTGGGAGCGATACCAAGAAACTGTCGCCTCTGATATCGCTCGCGCTCCGCCACCTACTGCCGAAACAGTAGAACAAGCGCTACAAGACCTAACAGGCACCATCTTGCAGGCAGCGGAAGAAGCCACCCCTCCACAAAGGGATGGCCCACCGCAGCAAATACAGCTCCCGGAACACTTGCTAGCTCAAATTCGACATAAGAACAGAGTGGCAAAAGAGTGGAAGATCACCAGAAATCAGGCCACCAGGAGGCTGCTCAATCGTCTACAGAGAGAACTGAAGGTAGCGCTCAATGAGCACAGAAACCAGCAATGGCAAAACCAGCTCACAGCTCTCAAAGTAGACGATCATACACTATGGCAAGCGACCAAACAGTTTACAAAAAGACGTGCTAGGATGCCTCCACTGCATGGCGAGCGGGGACTGGTCTACAGCCATGCTGGAAAGGCCAACACCCTCGCCGACTCCTTCGAGAAGCAGTTCCAAACGGCAGAACCCCAGGATGAAGAGCATGAAGAGGTAGTCAGTCGTCAACTGACTGTCTTCCTCAATGCCGAGGAGGATCCAGTGGACGAACCCATACTTTTTGCCCCCGAGGACGTGGCAAGAGTAATCAGGTCCCTCCCTACAAAATGGCACCAGGGCACGACAGTTTCACTAATCAGTTAGTCAAAAATCTCCCACCCACAGCAATCACACACCGCGCGAACGTCCTCAACGAGATAACTCGATCCCGTGTTTTCCCAGCTTGCTGGAAACATGCGGAAGTGGTCGCGATACACAAACCAGGGAAAGACCCTCTATTCCCGCGGCACTACAGGCCGATTAGCCTCTTGCCAACTCTCAGCAAGATCTATGAGCGCCTCCTGCTAAGACCCATACAAGAACATATTACCAGAGAGCAAATTCTGCCAGATTTCCAATTTGGGTTCCGGCAGAACCACTCTGCCCCACAACAGGTCATGAGAATGGTTGAAGCAGTCACAGAGGGCTTCAACCACAGAGGCTACTGCGGGATAGTGCTACTAGATGTAGCCAAAGCCTTTGATTCAGTATGACATAAGAGGGCTACTCTACAAGTTGTACACACAAGGGTTTCCCGGGAGCATAGTTCAGCTGATTAAGAGCTATATCACGAATAGGACTTTCTCCGTCAAAGTAGAAACTGCCACCTCCACCAGAAGGCGTATTCGTGCTGGGGTGCCACAGGGATCGGTCCTGGGGCCCGTATTGTACAGTTTGTACACTGCGGACACTCCAACGGCCCCCCTGGTGCACACTGTACAGTACGCTGACGATACAGCCTTCTACACGAGAAACGCGAACAAGGACCTGGTCATCCGTAGGCTACAAAAGGTTTTAGATGACACAGAAACTTGGGCCCGTCGCTGGCGCATCACCATCAACTCTGAGAAGACGCATGCAATGCTGATTACCTGCAGGCTCGGAAGGGGCGAACCTCCTCAACGTCCCCCCTCCACCTTCACCTAAACGGAATCCCCTGGCGCAGAACCGCCAAGTACCTTGGCGTAACCTTGGACTCTCGTCTTACGTGGAAACCCCACATAGACGTGGTCCACAGGAAGTTCTGCGCCAGAATGTCCATCCTATACCCTATCCTGAACACAACCAGCTCCCTTCCCTGCCCAGTAGCAGTAAATGTGTACCAGGCTCTGATCCGGCCAGTAATGGAGTATGCGTGCCCTGTCTGGGCATACACGGCAAAGCAGCACCTGGACAAACTCCAGAGGCTGCAGAACCGCGCCCTCAGAAGGGCACTGCGTCTACCTCTTGGATTCCCCACAGACGACCTGCACGCTGCAGCCGAAATCCCACTCCTGAGAGAGCGTTTCCAGGATCTGGCAAGGGCCTTCTATGAGGGTTCTTCCAGATCCGGAAACGCACTCATCCACTCCCTAGGTCGGTACGACATGTCCCGCGATAAGCACAAGCGCCCTATGACGATCTTCGACGACTAAGTCGAAGAGAAAATCCCAACACCCAATCCCTAACCCAGTTCCTTCCCACATAACACCAATCTTCTCGCCTACCTCAGACAAGTACCAGACACACTCACAACAATCATCACATTATCACAGACACCATAAAAACTATAGAAAAATCACACACACACGTTCACAGGGGAGTAAAAGCCGAAAGGCTACAAACTCCCCCTCACACTTCCCCAAATAGGGGAAAGTAATAGATGAGAGCAGCAGCTCCTCCATCTCTGTTCCAGTCAGTCAGTCAAGATGAAGCGTCAGTAACCACAGCAGAATAGGAGGAGGAAGCAGCAGAAAAGTAAGTCCCAAAATTATTATTATTCTTATTTCTGTGCCAACAACATATGATGCTTATGAATATTCGTCTTTGTCCTGTAGCTGCACCCGTGATGTCAGCATGAGCAGGTTCAAACCTGTCCCGGTCCTGTCCTGTAGCTGCACCTGTGACATCAGCCTCAGCAGGTTCCAACCTGTCCTGGTCCACACACATGAAGACCTCAGACTCGTCCACACACAATCCTGTAACGCAGCTTCTCAGCATGCTGGAGCAGGATAGCGAGGTGTTAATGTCGGTGCTGGAGGCTACGCTTGACGGAGCTTCACAGTACTGGGTTCCTTCGTACGCACCATCCATTGATCATCGCCTAAGAGACTTGCCGCCATCAGTGCAAGAACAGCAGGCTAACCGCACTGGTGTGGATCTCGTCGATGAGAAGATACCGACTGCCAGTGCACCTCAACCTTTACTATTCGCCTCAAGCTATGTGTTAACAGTTAGTGCTTCAAAACGTCATCATGTAGGACTTGAAGTTTCACAATACGGTAGCCTGTCAACTGTTTTAGTGCTGGAAAACGTGCTCAAAAATATTAAAGTGAAATTTTCTGACTACGAGTGGCATAACTGTGTCGTGTAAAAACATAGATCAAGAAACATCTGACTACCGAATATTATCCATCCCAATCCTGGCAGGACATGTACTGTGGCACTATAAGTGTGAGTATTCTATCAATGTATGATTATGCTACACTAAGAATTAAAAGTGCAGACGGTTACAGTATTTTCATGCAATGTCCGACTGTTGATAACTTGTTCAATGTAGGCATGACTGTAACTAGTACGATTGAGAGACTAAATAGATGGTGCCCATATGTTCAAGCAGTATACAGTGATATCATTAACTGGCTTCACACATGTAGCATCCACATAGAAGATATAGAACATTGTTTTAGTACCTGTATAACACCAATGCCCAAGTCTTGTGCTATTCCTCGAATAGGTGTTGAAAATGTTGAAGTCACATTTACTGGTGGAATACCAGATTATTGCAATGCACCAATAACATTACGAGATATACGTGCCGAATTTTAAGCATACAAAAAGCAGCTATTTTCCAAATACTGTACTTCTGCTGCACCGTTTAGAAAAGAATCAAGTCATTTTTTCTCATGCTGATCATATTTGTAAATATTTTAATAAATAAATATATTTATAATATTAAATTTGTGTTTGTGTTTTCATTTGCCAAGGCAAAATGTCACCCTCGTTAATCTATATGACACCCTTCCCTTTAAATATTCCACTTGGAGTTCATTCTATCGTGTAGCCGTTGTAGCTCTGTTGGTAAGGTGATTGCGCTATAGTGGCTACACACACACACATATTGTTTATCATATAAAAACCTATTGCACGCCAGGACCCAGCACAGTAGGTATCATGGCAGGCTCGGTGAAACAACCTCGCCGCAGGGACTTTGTTGTAGGTGACTGGTCCTGTGATGATGACCAAGACCAGAAGACCAATAAGAATGGACGACTCCTTCCTGACAGCATAGGAGCGATAATTGTTGGCCCTTCCAACTGTGGTAAGACAAATGTCCTCATAGCTCTGTTAATGCTCATAGACGGAGTCCGCTTCGAGCACCTTTTCGTCTTCTCCAAAACACTCTTTCAGCCCAAGTACCAGTTACTGAACAAAATATTAGATGGAGTAGATGGTGTAACGCGCAGAGCATTCAGTGAAAGCGACGATATCCCCCCACCTGAAGAGGTAAGGCCTAACACTGTCTTCATATTTGACGATGTCGCTGTTGAAAAGCAAGATCAAATCCGTAAATATTTCTGCTTTGGCTGTCATATGGGTGCTGATGTGTTTTATCTGAGTCAGACGTATTCCAGGATCCCAAAACAGTTGGTGAGGGATAACGCCAACCTCATTATAGCCTTCAAACAAGACAGTCTCAATTTAAAGCACATTTACCATGCTCACGTAGGGACCGACATGTCATACAATGAATTTGTAAAGATATGTGCTGATTGTTGGAACCACTCACAATACGGGTTTCTCGCTATTGATAAAACTCGCAAACTGAATGACAGTAGGTATTGCCGGAACTTCCAATACTTTCTCCATATATAAACGTGCAAAACAGCTTAGTGCGTCAGTTGCCACTACAGCATGGGCAAATTCGCACGCATGGCGCACGCTCAGTCTGAGAGGTTAGGTGTGCAGAGACAGAATGCTCGCATGTACACCGATATCAGATTTAACAATCTTGAGGCGAGACTCGTTAAGGTTCTAAGTGAATTAAAGGACACTCAGAAACTTCTTGCGATTAACCAAAACCGGATAGAGAACAGAATTAGCGCAACTGAGCGGCAGATAGAAGCCGAGGCTGTTGTTATTGAAGAAGGTAGTGTAGGAAACAAGAAAAAGAAGAACAACAAAGCATATATAAAACCACGTGATAGTTAGAGCTCTGATTAGTATCCTTCGAGGTGTCGACAAAGCATAAAGTCATTCAGTCGCGCAAAGCAGTTAGACATAAATTACGTTTGCATAAGTTGGGACATACCGATCGCGAGAAAGCACTAAAAGAAACTTTTAAACCTGTTACCGAATCTATCAACAAGATGGCTTCGCGTGATAATGCTCCAGTCGCAGAATTCACCAACCAGTATCCACCCGTTAAGATAGATAGAACATTTGGTGTCAGCAGGGAGAGACCGTAATGCTAGGCTCTCAAACTATAAGTTTATCCGATAGTACAATACACACCGGGGATACAGAGTTTAAAAGAAAGCCTGGCTTAATGAACCTAATCTTCCTAAAGCTAACAAAAAAACTTAAAATACTCTGCCGATGATCGCAAAGTCTATCGTGAAATACTTCACTTGACTGATCTGTATAAAAATCCTGACTGAACACTGAGAAAGCCGGAAAACTCTAAATACACGACCATTATACAACCTTTATTGAATGAACAACCTAAAAGCATCGGTGAGGGTGTAGACTTACAGCATAAAGGAATGAGCAATCAAGTCCCGCAGTATATATATTACGATAACCCAGATGAACTAATAGACAGATTTCGACTGTTGATGGCTTCGGCTGCTGCGGGGAATACAGCTCCTTCGAATGAGGTTGTTTCAATAATCTCTGAGCTTCGAAAGAGAGGTATCATAGAATAAGTATGGAGACAGTAGTTAAAGAACTGCACAAGCCAGCACGCAAAACATACCCTCGCAGGCATGTTATGATTGATGGGCTGGATGACTTGTGACAAGCTGATCTTGTAGATATGAGTCAATATTCACATGAGAATAATGGATTCAAATACATTTTAATGGTTATTGATACATACTCTAAATTCTCATGCGTATTACCTGCGAAAACTAAAGCTGGTAGAGATGTTGCTTCGGTGTTTGAGCGTTTGCTGCAGACAGGAACGAATCGATGCCCGGACTATCTTCAAACCCATCACAGTGGCGAGTTTTACAATGAACATTTCAAGACTGCTATGGAGCGGTACGGGATACATCACTACTCTGCGTTTACCCACCTGAAAGCTAGCATCGTGGAGCGTTTGAACAGAACAGTCAAAGCTCAAATGTGGATGCGGTTTAATCTTCAGGGTTCGTACAAGTGGCTAGATATCCTCCCACAGACAACTGCACGGTATAATCGAACCAAACATAGTACAATAAAAATGAGACCGATCGATGTTCGCGATAATTCTCATGGACGCAGTATATTTCCGCATTAAAATGTTGGACCCTCGCAAACAGAGGTTCAGTGTAGGCGACACTTAGTACGTATTTCAAAACAGAAGACAGCGTTCGAGAAATCGTACTTACCAAACTGGTCCGCGGAGATATTCACAGTACCCAAACTGCAGAGAACGAACCCTAGGATATATATCTTAAAGGACGGCAAGGGCGAAGAAACTGCAGGATGCTTTTACACGGAGGAATTACAGAAGAGTCCTAAACAAGATGTATTTCTCATCGAACGCGTGATAAGACGTCGCGGGAATAGAGCCCTAGTTAAATGGTTAGGATTTCCATCTTCAGAAAACAGTTGGACAAGATGGTATATAGCAGGGATGCTAGACCTCTATCTCCTCAGTAGCTTACCATGCACAATAGGAGGCACATCATAATAAGAGGTGAAGGTGGTGTTCTCGACAAATTGCCTGTTGAATTACACATGCCTGGATATAACTTCTGTGGGCCTAGAACAAAGCTTTAGAAACGCGTGGCACGTGTGATAATGGTATTAACGTACTAGACGAAGCCTGCCTTGAGCACGACCTCGCATACGCTGCGAATAAGGATCTCTCAGCACGCCACGTCGCCGACCGAATATTAGCAGATAAAGCCAAGCAAATAAGGTGAAAAAAGATCTCGGAATAGGCCAACGCGTTGCAGCATTCGTAGTTGATAAAACAATGTGTGGAAAAATTAAGTTGGGCTTGGGGGTGATGAATTTCAAACGAATTATGAAAGCAGCGCGAACATCTTTGAGGGCGAAGAACAATAAGAACAAGGCCGGTTGTTTGAAAAACGATATTCTAACTTCGACGTGTGCAGCTAAACGTGTGTTGAACGGTGGGACCAAGAAGAACAAGACTTCTAATTCAACCGCCTAGGGTCGTACCACTGCCAAAGACTTCAGGTGAAATTATCCTATTCCTCGTTCCAGCCCTTGCAGCCCTGTCCGCTGTAGGTTCGCTTACAGCTGGGGCCGCAGCTGTCGCCAAAACGGTGAAAAACGCGCAGACTGCACAGGTCCAACTAGAGGAAGCCACAAAACATAATCGCGCTATGGAGTCAGCGGCAAGGTCTCTACTTGAAACCATACAGAAAAGGACTAGGTCTTTTCATATATAAAAAAAAGTCCGTTAGTTATCCTACCTGACCGAGCGCTCACAAATAAAGATCTAGTTAAAAGTGTTAATGAAAAGCTGCACATTCCCGCATTCCGAGGGGTCTTTATACGCGATACATTACCGAAGACCATGTGGCGGACTAATGAGTGCGGAATTGTAAATTTAGATGTTGCTGGTGATCCAGGGACCCATTGGTGGCATATGTTAAGAAAGGTGCAAATACAGTGTAGTATTTCGATTCAATCGGGGATTTACAGCCACCTGAAGAACTACAACGCTACTTCAGCAGCAAAAGACGCGTCGTCTTCAATTTCCGGCGATATCAGGACTTTAACACATACGTGTGTGGGTGTGGGCATCTCTGCGTTATGTTCCTCATCACAGCGGCGGCGAACCCCTGGAATGCGCGCTATATTCAGACCGGGAAGTCCCTAATGTGCGCTTTCTCCTGTCCTCGTCACAGCAGGTGTGCGACATATAAAAGAGCTGTCATTGAACGAATGACCATCATTTGACGTTTAGATGCAATGTCGCACACTCTGACTTTAAAAGAGCGAGGGTCAGTATTACGTGCAAATTACTTTCCACGGATTGATTTAAGTGCAGGGGTGTGGAGTATTGCGCTAATTGGTCTAGAGTCGTATAACAGCATTCCAAATATCACATGGAGCAAAAATAAACTTCATCTTGAAATTGACGGCCGGAAGGAGATTCTACAAATACAACCTGGTGCCGAAGTCTTAAAACAGTCAGGAAAAGGTATTGAACTACGGGCAAACATTAACACTCTTAAATCTGAAATACGGACAGAGAGTGCTACGACTTAATTTACACAGAAAGATTCAATAGGTCCACTGCTAGGGTTTGCAAAGGATTGTGTTTTGGTGAAGGACGCCAGTGAATTTTACGCATCGGATCAAGCTGTAGATATACTTCCAGCGAGCACAATCCACGATGAGAGTAATATTGCCACAAACTCATACTTGAACGATAAGTTGATTCACTCGATTTACGGATTCTTTCCTACAGTCGGTACAGGGTATAGAATAGTTCAAGGCCCCACAAACGCTATATATCTCCCGGTGACAGTTCAGACATAGGACTACCTAGAACTGCATATAGTGGACCAGAATAATCAACATGTTAACTTTAGAGGAGAAGAGATCATTTTGCGCTTGCATCTAAGGCGAGATGGGAATAGGGTATAAAGCTAGCACACCAAGCTCACAATCCGTCAGAGCATCGCGAAAGGGCAAAGTGATAACACGCCTTAATTACGGATTCCTCACTGCTATGTCAAACTTCTTAACAGACTGGTCATCACCATCATTCAGCAGATTTTTAACACTTAGTGGTACAAAATGTTCATGTTTTCTTGAATTCAGACTTGTAAAAGCTTTATTTAAGACTGCTAATACTTCACATATGGAATTATTCTGTTTCTCAATGCTCAGAATGGATTGTTGGAAAACACTCATTTGTGAATGTAAAAAAAGTAAATAACATTCATTTATAGGATCACTGAAAAAACTCTTTAAGATTGCAGGGCACTTTGAGTTAGACTGTGACAAAAAGTAAGACTTCAAAGGTTCATACATTTTCAAGATCCTTTCTATGGCTGGCAACAATGAAAGCCACCTTGTTTTGGAAAAGGAAAGTAAATTTTTGTAAGTGACACCAACAAATTCACAGAATTCAGTGAGTTCTGCAACACGAATAGAAAAAATATGAAAATGGTTGTACAACTTCATGACAATGCAGTCAATGTCAACAGGTAAAACATCACAAGCAGTTTGAAGTGTGTTATGGACAACATGTGCTGGACAACCTATGCCAACAATGTTAGAGTTTTTTAATTTTTTTTCAGATGTGTGAAAACGTTATTACCCTCTTTCTTCATTAACCCCCGAAAATTACAGTTAGTATTGTCTGCACCAAATGCAACACTTTGAGATGATACTGAATGACGGTATAACATGAGAAAGATAATTGGTAATTGTTTCGGACTTTTCGTTCTGCAATTTATCAAGATCAAGCAATTTCGTCTGCAGTCCACCCTCACTTACAGAAAAATACTGAACTATCACAGGAAAAATTTTCTGGTGCCCATGGTTGCTAGCATCAGTAGATATTGAAAACTATTTTGCACTGTTTACAGCAGCTATTACCTGTTTCTGGGAATACGGAGCTATAACATTGTTTATAATTGCTTCACACTTTGTTCTTCCACACGAAACATTTTCCGCAATCTTAGAATCAGGAATTTTTTTTGTTTTTGTTTATTTGAACACTGCAGTCATTAGAACGATAGCTTTGGTAGTGTTTAACAAAATCGAATGACAGGGTTCCTTCTGCTGCAGCTAAGTTTTTCTGTTCCTGTGTGTTTGAAGTTACAAAATATCTCGTCATTTTTTGCGAGGAACCTGCCGATCAAAGATTCTTCCTGTGTTTCTCTGATTCCATATGATAGATCTGCAGCACCACCATGAGACACGGATACAGCAGTTACATACGTTACATTTTGCTGAACAATCATTGTCTGTAGCAGTGAAGCAAGGAAATTTCCTCTAATGCTCTTCCGAAAACTTTGATATTCGTTTCGGCTTCGCCACGACGTGCTAGCACTTCACGAAACTGATACTGAGTGCTGACAACAATGGCAAGCAAAAGCAAAGAAAATAAGAGTACGCAACAATTATAGTGCTTAAGCTGTACAATATCAGGGGGTAGCAACGTACGGAATGTCAGTTTCAATTGATAATTTATAAAATTGACACTCAGAAAATATTTTAACCACTTTGTGAATGTCAGAAAATAATCCTTGAAAATCGGAACAAATGGCTTGTTTTTTTTTTAAAAAAAAAGTCGGGACAACTTTTTGAGCCTCAAAAAACGGGACAATCTCGATTAATCGGGACTTATGGTCACCTTACGCTCGGACCACTAAACACGTTTTGCTCGTTTGAACTTGCCCATGCTGACGTGACAACGGTCCGTTGTCCGCTCACCACGTGTATTCGTCTTCTCCACACGTTTCGCGCCAAAATTGTTTGCCTGGGATCGGAATCTTCCCCCACATCACGCAATGGTCTGCCGTTCGGTCCAGCATGCGGAGGACAAAGAACGCCCTGCACACTTTTGGCGCCAAAGTTATTTCCTTGAGACTGGAAACTTCCATGACTGTACAACAGCACGTTTGTTCCACGCTAGACCCCTCGCTAAGTTAATTGATCACGCGACTCTCATTATTCATATAGGTGAGAAAAGGTGTTTGCTACGCTTTCAAATATCTAGTTTCAACTACTTTTCAAGAACACCCAACCGCTCACTTCCGCATCCGCAATACAGCGACATAGATCGATGTATGTAGGAAATGTGTTACGATTTTTGATAGGTTAGCGAATAAGACAGATAAATATCCGCTTACAGAATATTTATTAACTTTTGCATATTCATTTACACACAGAAAACAACTCTTCCCTTATTTTTGTTAGGTGTAGCTTTAATAATGTCCAATTTAATTTTTAACTTATAACTTAAATCCACATCCGAATCATCTATTTCTTTCTCCAACCAGTAATTCGACACATACAGAGAAGGCATATTCTCGAATTCTAATACATATCTAATTTTCTTCCTGTAAAATACATGTTTTATGGCTTTAACTGCTAGCTCTGTTCCTTCCTGCAGTTCTTCTAGGCGAGAGCATTCGGAGATTTTAATTTTTCCTCGTATCTCCTCCATGACACGGCTGTTAAAGCGTTCCATGTCCTCCTGTGTGTATGTCGGCAACTCTTCTCCTCCACATTCTTGCGGGACTTCTGTATAGAACTTCAAGCTTACAATTTTTGCAAAAGAGTGGCCATTAAATGTAGTTATTCCATCAGTTTTAAGCTCGGCCAATGGCTGTGCTGTTGCTAGGTGGGCAACATCCAGCTCGCCACACTTAGATAGAATATAACCGTCTTTTTTAAGCCGATCCAAATGGGAACAGAGATGAATAAACACATTTTTCGTGTATCCCTTAATATAAAAACTTCTCGATTCCACTGAATTCGGCCAGTACTCCAACACGTGACCAGTTTCCATGGCTGTTTACTGTAAATGCCAATATTTTGTATTCCCCTTCGTAGTCAGATTTTTCCATAGAGAATGTTGAAATCCGTACGTAAACCTGGCCTGCACATCGGCAATAGCTCCTTCCTCTTCCAATTGCAGCTTATATTCTTGCTTTATATCAGTTGTCTTTTCCATATACTCCTGTCTCCTTTTCTTTACTTCGAGTTCCTCTAATTCTGCTCTGACAGAATTACAATGTCATCGGCGAACCTCAAAGTTTTTATTTCTTTTCCATGGATTTTAATTCCTACTCCGAATTTTTCTTTTGTTTCCTTTCCTGTTTGCTCAATATACAGATTGAATAACATCGGGGAGAGGCTACAACCCTGTCTTACTCCCTTCCCAATCACTGCCTCCCTTTCATGCCCCTCGACTCTTATAACTGGCATCTGGTTTCTGTACAAATTGTAAATAGCCTTTCGCTCCCTGTATTTTACCCCTGCCACCTACAGACTTTGAAAGAGAGTATTCCAGTCAATATTGTCAAAAGCTTTCTCTAGGTCTACAAATGCTAGATACATAGATTTTCCTTTCCTTAATCTATTTTCTAAGATAAGTCGTAGGGTCAGTACTGCCTCACGTGTTCCATCATTTCTATGGAATCCAAACTGATCATCCCCGAGGTCAGCTTCTACCAGTTTATCCATTCCTCTGCAAAAAATTCGTGTTAGTATTTTGCAGCCGTGGCTTATTAAACTGATAGTTCGGTAATTTTCACATCTGTCAACACCGGCTTTCTTTGGGATTGGGATTATTATACTGTATTCTTCTTGAAGTCTGAGGGAATTTCGCCTGTCTCATACATCTTGCTCACTAGATGGTAGAGTTTTGTTAGGCCTGGCTCTCTCAAGACTGTCAGTAGTTCTAAGGGAATGTTGTCTACTCCCGGGGCCTTGTTTCGGCTTAGGTCTTTCAGTGCTCTTCAAAAAAAAAAAAAAAATGGCTCTGAGCACTATGGGACTTAACATCTATGGTCATCAGTCCCCTAGAAATTAGAACTAGTTAAACCTAACTAACCTAAGGACAGCACACAACACCCAGCCATCACGAGGCAGAGAAAATCCCTGACCCCGCCGGGAATCGAACCCGGGAACCCGGGCGTGAGAAGCGAGAACGCTACCGCACGACCACGAGATGCGGGCTTCAGTGCTCTGTCAAACTCTTCACGCAGTATCATATCTCCTATTTCATCTTTGTCTACATTCTCTTCCATTTTTATAATATTGTCCTCAAAAACATCGCCCTTGTGTAGACCCTCTACATAGACCTTCCACCTTTATGCTTTCGGTCCATCGGAGGTTCGAGTCCTCCCTCTGGCATGGGTGTATGTTTGTCCTTAGGGTAATTTAGGTTAAGTAGTGTGTAAGCTTAGGGACTGATGACCTTAGCAGTTACGTCCCATAAGATTTCACACATTTAACATTTTTCTGCTTTCCCTTCTTTGCTTAGAACTGGGCTTCCATCTGAGGTCTTGATATTCATGCAAGTGGTTCTCTTTTCTCCAAAGGTCTCTTTAATTTTCCTGTAGACAGTATCTATATTACCCCTAGTGATATGCGCCTCTACATCCTTACATTTGTCCTCTAGCCATCCCTGCTTAGCCATTTTGCACTTCCTGTCGATCTCATTTTTAAGACGTTTGTATTCCTTTTTGCCTGCATCATTTACTGCATTTTTATATCTTCTCCTTTCATCAATTAAATTCAATATCTCTTCTGTTACCCGAGGATTTCTACTAGCCCTCGTCTTTTTATCTGCTTGATCCTCTTCTATACTCATTATTTCATCTCTCAAAGCTACCCAACTCCTCTTCTACTATATTTCTTTCCCCCATTCTTGTCAATCGTTTCCTAATGCTCTACCTGAAGCTCTCTATTACCTCTGGTTCTTTCAGTTTATCCAGGTCCCATCTCCTCAAATTCGCACCTTTTTGCAGTTTCTTCAGTTTTAATCTACAGTTCATAACCAATAGATTGTGGTCAGAGTCCACATCTGCCCCTGAAAATGTCTTACAATTTAACACCTGGTTTCTGAATATCTGTCTTACCATTACACAATCTATCTGAGACCTTCCAGTAACTCCCGGCTTTTTCCATGTATACAACCTTCTTTTATGATTCTTGAACCAAATGTTACCTATGATTAAGTTATGATCTGTGCAAAATTATACCAGGCGGCTTCCTCTTTCGTTCCTTAGCCCCATTCCATATTCACCTACTACGTTTCCTTCTCTTCCTTTTCCTACTGTCGAGTTCCAGTCACCCATGACTATTAAATTTTCGTCTCCCTTCACATCTGAAAAATTTCTTTTGTCTCATCATACACTCTATCATTCTCTTCGTCATCTGCGGAGCTTGTTGGCATATGCTGCAATATCTCGGGCACCTCCTCCATTAGAACATCCAATTTAACATCCGCTAATTCCACTTGATATGGTATAGCCACAGGATTTTTATATTTCTTCGAAATCGTCTACAGTGCTTCCTTGTCGATTTTCTCCAATATTCTTCTTGCTGTCACATTGTCGCTTCCATGTAGAAGAAATGATAGCTTCGTCTTGACACCACGTCTCGCGTAGACGAACTTGGAGAATTTACTACGTAGATAATAGTTAAATGAGCCACACATCTCCTTTTTTAACATTACAGATAGTCCCGTCTCTAGATGCTCCTGATAGTCCTCTTAATCACAGATTTTAACTACCATAATGTTATCGCAAAAGGGTTCTGTAATAGGAGTAAGCACATTTAAACTCTTCTTGCTAAGGAGCGTGCCATTTTCGGTGTAATTTACGTTACCAGTGTCAGAAACAAGATTGTCCAGGTTCTCCAGTAGTAACCATAAACCAAAGCGTTCGTCAGTTGGTCTCGTCCACCTCCGTAGTAGATGAGGCATGTTAAGCACTTTGGAGGAATCCATGTTGACACTTTCAACTGCCACAGAAGACTGATTAGATGCGATTGTCATGCATCCTTTTATACAATACAAATCCGAGATGATTGCACTTCCGGTCACGTGATTTCCGGTCATACACACTGCTTAGATTCTAGCTCAATTGCGCTATTTTGTATGCAAGGTGTCCGTGGGAGGGAAGGTGCCTGCCCCCGTGAGTACGTGGACGCCTTTTTGGACAGTATAGTGTTGCGCAATATCCATGCAGTAGAGTCTGCGGCTGTACGTGAATTGGTTTCGGACGGGCTGGTGCAGCACAGTATTCGTACAGAAGAGTATGGCACTGTTCCCGAACATGGTTTCGGAAGGATGGTCCAGCGCAGTTGCTGGCCGGACTAGTGTACGTGCTAGTAGTATTATGCGGTGCGGGATAGGGTGGTACTCGCGACCGTAATAGCGGTATTGTGCGACGCTGGATAGGGTAGTACTCGCAAGCATAATAGCGGTATTGTGCGATGCCGGATAGGGTTCAAATGGTTCAAATGGCTCTGAGCACTATGGGCCTTAACAGCCGGATAGGGTGGTGCTCGTGGGGGGCTAGCGCCTTCCCTCCAATGGATATCTTACGTACAAAATAGCGCAATTGGGCTAGAATGTAAGCAGTGTGTATGATCGGAAATTACGTGACCGGAAGTGCAATCATCTCGGATTAGTATAGTATAAAAGAATGCATGACAACTGCATCTAATCAGTCTACTGTGGTAGTTGTAAGTGTCAACATGGATTCCTCCAAAGTGCGTAACATGCCTCAACTATTAGGGAGGAGGACGAGACCAACAGACGAACGCTTTGGTTTATGGTTACTACTGGAGACCCTGGACAATCTTGTTTTTGACATTGGTAACGTAAATTACACCGAAAATGGTACGCTCCTTAGCAAGAAGAATTTAAATGTGCTTACTCCTATTACAGAACCCTTTTGAGACAACATTATTGTAGTTAAAATCTGTCAGGAGCATCTAGAGAAGGTACGATCTGTAATGTTAAAAAAGGAGTTGTGTAGATCATTTAACGATTATCGACGTAGTAAATTCTCCAAGTTCGTCACCGCGAGACGTGGTGTCAAGGCGAAACTATCATTTCTCCTACATGGAAGCGACAGTGTGACAGCAAGAGGAATATTGGAGAAAATCGACAAGGAAGCACTGGAGACGATTTCGAAGAAATATAAAAATGCTGTGGCTATAACATATAAAGTGGAATTAGCGGACGTTAAATTGGATATTCTAGTGGACGAGTTGCCCAGAATATTGCACCAGCTACTTGTAGACGATTATTACCTTTAGGATTTAGACATAACGCAAGACTTTGCCGGAATTTTTAATAAAATGGAGATGTGCGACTACCTAATATAAACACACGACTTCTGCATGGAAGGAGACCATCAGGGAAGCAGCAATGTGATTGTGGACAACGGTAAAACAGCTGGACTAGACTGTTTAACGTGGATGAGCTCCAATTGTAAGGTAAAGGTATATAACAGATTTATATGTCAAATCACAAGTTCAGGAGTAAAGAAAGTTATAGGTAACCATCTTATAGATTTTATAAAGTGCCCAGACACCCGACTACGGAAACTTTTACGTCTTCTTTGGCTAAGGAGCATGACATTACCAGGCTGGAGGCCACAATATACAACTACCTAATGGATCGTGTGTTCGACCCAGTGCAAAGCTGTTTACGTGTATTAGACATCAACAAGCAGTATTTACAATGTGCTCCACTTTACTCTATGCCAATTGCATCCATGTGGTGTCAGCTAACTAATAATTTACAGAACAGTTGCTGTGTGGTGTTTAACAACGTTCTACAATTTGTGTACTGAGGTAAAAAGAACACCCGAAAATTGACTCGTGTGCAAGTAAGTCTGCCGGACTCTCAAGACCGAGAAAAGCTTATAAATTATGCTCTCTCTGCATAGAGTTTTAATTATCTACCTGTGAACTACGTGGAGATTCTAAACTCTGACTCAAACAAAGACAATATAAGTATTACGCAGAAGTGTTATGTTAAAGCAGGAGAATCTTATTTTTCTTTGTCTAGAACCCTGTTCTCCACAATACCGTCCGATATAGATATCGCCGAATTGGGATTGGTTCCTACAAATAATGTTATACTACTAGTCTTAAGAAAAAGGACCAATGTATCAAACAGACTTCAACCATTCCCCATTAAAGAAATTACTCCTTTAAGTGCAGTTAATGTATTAAGTGTACGGAAACGAAAACAGGAAATGGAGGAACTCGAAGTAAAGAAAAGGAGACTGGAGTAAATGGAGAAGACAAATGATATAAAGCAAGAATATAAGCTGCAATTGGAAAAGGAAGAAGCTATTGTCGATGTGCAGGCCAGATTTACGTACGGATTTCAACATTCTGTATGGAAAAATCTGACTACGAAGGGGAATACAAAATATTGGCATTTACAGTAAACAGCCATGGAAACTGGTCACGTGTTGGAGTACTGGCCGAATTCAGTGGAATCGAGAAGTTTTTATATTAAGGGATACACGAAAAATGTGTTTATTCATCTCTGTTCCCATTTGGATCGGCTTAAAAAGGACGGTTATATTCTATCGAAGTGTGGCGAGCTGGATGTAGCCCACCTAGCAACAGCACAGCCACTGGCCGGGTTTAAAACTGATGGAATAACTACATTTAATGGCCACTCTTTTGCAAAAGTTGTAAACTTAAAGTTCTATACAGAAGTCCCGCAAGAATGTGGAGGAGAAGAGTTGCCGACATACACACAGGAGGACATGGAACGCTTTAACAGCCGTGTCATGGAGGAGATACGAGGAAAAATTAAAATCTCCGATGCTCTCGCATAGAAAAACTGCAGGAAGGAACAGAGCTAGTAGTGAAAGCCATAAAACAAGTATTTTACAGGAAGAAAATTAGATATGTATTAGAATTCGAGAATATACCTTCCCTGTATTTGTCGAATTATTGGTTGGAGAAAGAAATAGATGACTCAGATGTGGAGGTTCAAATGGTTCAAATGGCTCTGAGCACTATGGGACTTAACATCGGAGGTCATCAGTCCCCTAGAACTTAGAACTACTTAAACCTAACTAACCTACGGACATCACACACATCCATGCCCGAGGCAGGATTCGAACCTGCGACCGTAGCGGTCGCGCGGTTCCAGACTGTAGCGCCTAGAACTCAGATGTGGATTTAAGTTATAAGTTAAAAATTAAATTGGACATTATTAAAGCTACACCTAACAAAAATAAGGAAAGAGTTGTTTTGTGTGTGTAAATGTATATGCAAAAGTTAATAAATATTTTGTAAGCGGATATTTACCTGTCTTATTCGCTAAACTACCAAAAATTCTAAGACATTTCCTACATACCTCGATCTATGTGGCTGTATTTCGGATGCGGAAGTGAGCGGTTGGGTGTTCTTGAAAAGTAGTTGAAACTAGATATTTGACAGCGTAGCAAACACCTTTTCTCACCTATATGAATAATGAGAGTCGCGTGATCAATTAACTTAGCGAGGGGTCTAGCGTGGAACAAACGTGCTGTTGTACAGTCATGGAAGTTTCCAGTCTCAAGGAAACAACTTTGGCGCCAAAAGTGTGGCAGGGCGTTCTTTGTCCACCGCATGCTGGACCGAACGGCCGATCATTGCGTGATGTGGGGGAAGATTCCGATCCCAGGCAAACAATTTTGGCGCGAAACGTGTGGAGGTGACGAATACACGTGGTGAGCGGACAACGGACCGTTGTCACGTCAGCATGGGCAAGTTCGAACGAGCAAAACGTGTTTAGTGGTCCGAGCATAAGGTGACCATAAGTCCCGATTAATCGAGATTGTCCCGTTTTTTGAGGCTCAAAAAGTTGTCCCGACTTTTTTTTAAAAAAAAACAAGCCATTTGTCCCGATTTTCAAGGATTATTTTCTGACATTTACAGAGTGGTTAAAATATTTTCTGAGTGTCGATTTTATAAACTATCAATTGAAACTGACATTCCGTACGTTGCTACCCCCTGATAATGTACAGCTTAAGCACTATAATTGTTGCGTACTCTTATTTTCTTTGCTTTCGCTTGCCATTGTTGTCAGCACTCAGTATCAGTTTCGTGAAGTGCTAGCACGTCGTGGCGATGCCGAAACGAATATCAAAGTTTTCGGAAGAGCATCAGAGGAAATTTCCTTGCTTCACTGCTACAGACAATGACTGTTCAGCAAAATGTAACGTATGTAACTGCTGTATCCGTGTCTCATGGTGGTGCTGCAGATCTATCATATGGAATCAGAGAAACACAGGAAGAATCTTTGATCGGCAGGTTCCTCGCAAGAAATGACGAGATATTTTGTAACTTCAAACACACAGGAACAGAAAAACTTAGCTGCAGCGGAAGGAACCCTGTCATTCGATTTTGTTAAACACTACCAAAGCTATCGTTCTAATGACTGCAGTGTTCAAATAAACAAAAACAAAAAAAATTCCTGATTCTAAGATTGCGGAAAATGTTTCGTGTGGAAGAACAAAGTGTGAAGCAATTATCAACAATGTTATAGCTCCGTATTCCCAGAAACAGGTAATAGCTGCTGTAAACAGTGCAAAATAGTTTTCAATATCTACTGATGCTAGCAACCATGGGCACCAGAAAATTTTCCCTGTGATAGTTCAGTATTTTTCTGTAAGTGAGGGTGGACTGCAGACGAAATTGTTTGATCTTGATAAATTGCAGAACGAAAAGTCCGAAACAATTACCAATTATCTTTCTCATGTTATACAGTCATTCAGTATCATCTCAAAGTGTTGCATTTGGTGCAGACAATACTAACTGTAATTTTCGGGGGTTAATGAAGAAAGAGGGTAATAATGTTTTCACACATCTGAAAAAAAAAATTAAAAAACTCTAACATTGTTGGCATAGGTTGTCCAGCACATGTTGTCCATAACACACTTCAAACTGCTTGTGATGTTTTACCTGTTGACATTGACTGCATTGTCATGAAGTTGTACAACCATTTTCATATTTTTTCTATTCGCATTGCAGAACTCACTGAAATCTGTGAATTTGTTGGTGTCACTTACAAAAATTTACTTTCCTTTTCCAAAACAAGGTGGCTTTCATTGTTGCCAGCCATAGGAAGGATCTTGAAAATGTATGAACCTTTGAAATCTTACTTTTTGTCACAGTCTAACTCAAAGTGCCCTGCAATCTTAAAGAGTTTTTTCAGTGATCCTATAAATGAATGTTATTTACTTTTTTTACATTCACAAATGAGTGTTTTCCAACAATCCATTCTGAGCATTGAGAAACAGAATAATTCCATATGTGAAATATTAGCAGTCTTAAATAAAGCTTTTACAAGTCCGAATTCAAGAAAACATCAACATTTTGTACCACTAAGTGTTAAAAATCTGCTGAATGATGGTGATGACCAGTCTGTTAAGAAATTTGACATAGCAGTATCAACGTTTTATGATGCTTCAGTATACTATTTTTCCTCATGGTTACAGGGAATAGCTGAGTTTTCTGTATTCTCATGGATGATGCTCACAGAACCACCAGAATGGACAGCAGTTGAAAATACTTGAATGTGGCTAAATGAAAATGGCATTCTAGTAAATGACAGACTCTTATTTGATGAAATAGTTCATATACAGTCATTTGTAAAACAACAAGTGGAAACAGACAGTGAACAATGGAATCAGTTGATGGCACATGAAACATGGTGTAGGTTTTTCAGATCTAGCCAGTGTAATGAACAGTTCAGAGAATCGCTTAATATAGCGCAGTACTTCTTTTCACTCCCTGCCCACAATGCAAATGTTGAAAGAGTTTTCAGCTTACTATCGTCACAGTGGACAGATGAGAGGAATAGATTTACGGTGAGGAGCGTTAAGTGTATTTTACTGACCTGTTTAAACTTCAGTAAATACAGTTGTACTGACTTCTATTCATACCTATAAGGCAAACCTGAGTTGCTGAATAAAATTTCATCTTCGAAGAAGTATGATTGCAGTGTGGAATCCACAAAACCATAAATTCCTTGTGTTCACTAAGAACTTTTTTGTAGTGATTGTTACTGTATGTCTTTCTACATTCTGTGTTATAAATGTTGTTGTTGTTGTTGTTGTGGTCTTCAGTCCTGAGACTGGTTTGATGCACCTCTCCATGCTACTCTATCCTGTGCAAGCTTCTTCATCTCCCAGTACTTACTGCAGCCTACATCCTTCTGAATCTGCTTCGTGTATTCATCTCTTGGTCTCCCTCTACGATTTTTACCCTCCACGCTGCCCTCCAGTACTAAATCTGTGATCCCTTGATGTCTCAGGTCATGTCCTACCAACCGATCCCTTCTTCTAGTCAAGTTGTGCCACAAACTTCTCTTCTCCCCAATCCTATTCAATACCTCCTCATTAGTTACGTGATCTACCCACCTAATCTTCAGCATTCTTCTGTAGCACCACATTTCGAAAGCTTCTATTCTCTTCTTGTCTAAACTATTTATCGTCCATGTTTCACTTCCATACATGGCTACACTCCATACTAATACTTTCAGAAATGACTTCCTGACACTTAAATCTATACTCGATGTTAACAAATTTCTCTTCTTCAGAAACGCTTTCCTTGCCATTGTCAGTCTACATTTTATATCCTCTCTACTTCGACCATCATCAGTTATCTTGCTTCCCATATAGCAAAACTCCTGTACTACTTTAAGTGTCTCATTTCCTAATCTAATTCCCTCAGCATCACCCAACTTAATTCGACTACATGCCACTATCCTCGTTTTGCTTTTGTTGATGTTCATCTTATACCCTCCTTTCAAGACACTGTCCACTCCGTTCAACTGCTCTTCCAAGTCCTTTACTGTCTCTGACAGAATTACAATATCATCGACGAACTTCAAAGTTTTTATTTCTTCTCCTTGGATTTAAATACCTACTCCGAACTTTTCTTTTGTTTCCTTTACTGCTTGCTCAATATACAGATTGAATAGGATCAGGGAGAGGCTACAACCCTGTCTCACTCCCTTCCCAAGCACTGCTTCCCTTTCATTAAGTCTACAAATGCTAGAAACGTAGGTTTACCTTTCCTTAATCTTTCTTCTAAAATAAGTCGTAAGGTCAGTATTGCCTCACATGTTCCAACATTTCTACGGAATCCAAGCTGATCTTCCCTGAGGTTGGCTTTTACCAGTTTTTCCGTTCATCTGTAAAGAACACGCATTAGTATTTTGCTGCTGTGACTTATTAAACTGATAGTTCGGTAATTTTCACATCTGTCAACACCTGCTTTCTTTGGGATTGGAATTATTACATTCTTCTTGAAGTCTGAGGGAATTTCGCCTGTCTCATAAATTTTGCTCACCAGATGGTAGAGTTTTGTCAGCACTGGCTCTCCCAAGGCTGTCAGTAGTTCTAATGGAATGTTGTCTACTCCTGGGGCCTTGTTTCGACATTTCTTAACAAGTAAATTTCTGAAAACTTGAAATGCACTTCTTTCCAGTCTTTCCATTCTTTGTTTGATTTTGTACACATACACAAATATCCCCCCCCCCCCCCCCCCCCCCCCATGAACCATGGACCTTGCCGTTGGTGGGGAGGCTTGCGTGCCTCAGCGATACAGATAGCCGTACCGTAGGTGCAACCACAACGGAGGGGTATCTGTTGAGAGGCCAGACAAACGTGTGGTTCCTGAAGAGGGGCAGCAGCCTTTTCAGTAGTTGCAAGGGCAACAGTCTGGATGATTGACTGATCTGGCCTTGTAACAATAACCAAAACGGCCTTGCTGTGCTGGTACTGCGAACGGCTGAAAGCAAGGGGAAACTACAGCCGTAATTTTTCCCGAGGGCATGCAGCTTTACTGTATGATTACATGATGATGGCGTCCTCTTGGGTAAAATATTCCTTTTTCAACTTGACCAGAAGAAGGGATCGGTTGGTAGGACATGTTCTGAGGCATCAAGGGATCACCAATTTAGTATTGGAGGGCAGCGTGGAGGGTAAAAATCGTAGAGGGAGACCAAGAGATGAATACACTAAGCAGATTCAGAAGGATGTAGGTTGCAGTAGGTACTGGGAGATGAAAAATCTTGCACAGGATAGAGTAGCATGGAGAGCTGCACCAAACCAGTATCAGGACTGAAGACCACAACAACAACAACACAAATATCAGTGAAGGCTATATTTGCAGAGGAAGACGAAATGTTAGCATTAAAAGTGATATTTAACGAGAAATAAAAATTGTCCCACTTTTTGGCCAAGAAAATGTATGAAAGTTCCACTTTTGTCTGAAGAAAATATGGTCACCCTATCCGAGCGGCCGACCGACCGTCGTGAGGTAGGCATGGACAGGCTCCAACCTGTCCAGCAGAACAAATTTGGCGCCAAAAGTGTGGCAGTGCGTTCTATGTCGACCACGTGGTGGATCGCGAATGGATGGGTGGTTGTGTGACGTCAGCATCGGCGGGTTCCAACGTGTCCGGCGAAAACATATTTACAGGGTCCAGCGGCTACCGCGGGCCGGGGAGCTGTGACTCGGAAGGGCGCTGGAGTTATGGGAGTTCGCGGCGCCGGCCGACCCCAGCCAGCCAGGGGCAGCCGTGCGCGGGCTACCGGTGAGCGGTGGCGCCTGGGGAGCCTCCTCTACTGGCGACCAAACGAATTAATGCAGTTGGTGTGGGGGCCTTGTGGCGACTGCACTGGGTGTTGCTGCGATCTCGAAGAGGTATACTGCTTGTGTTGGAGAACAAGTGATGACCGTACTGCTTGAAATAAAAACTTCAGTCCTTTTTCCCCCTGCAAAATCAAAGGATATGGCTTAGGTTACTATAAGTGCACTTTATTATGTGTCACGATTTTGATAGGTTAGCAGTGAAAAAAGATAAGTGGCGGAGAAAGTTCGTACGTGTCATCGATTATGGTGTTGGGATCTGAACTTGTGATAGATTTTTGTTATGGGTGTAAGGAAAATGGCTTTCTCGCCGAGAAAATCGGACACCTTGAATAAATGATAATAAATAATAATAATAATAAATAGAAGTACAGTTTTCAAGACATTATCGTGTTGGAATTTGAACTTGGCGCAATTTTCTAGTGGCGGTAGACCAATGATAATAATAATAGATAATAATGAATAATAATATATGATAATGAATAATAATACATAATAGTAAAGACAAGTTCCGTTCTGCAGGCATTATCATGTTGGAATTTGAATTCGGCATCAATTTTTTCTGGAGGGTGGGGGCAGCGGTGGGGTTTAAGTTAGGTTAGTGGACATAGCCCAATTGGTCAATTTTCCCGTCAAAATTCAAATTTGGCGCCATTTTTCTGGGAGTTAGGTTAGTGGAGGTGGCACAATTGGCCTATTTTCCCGCCAAATCCGCCATCTTGGATGACGTCATGCACTGTTGCTAAGTCAACACGTCGCCATCTTGGATGACGCCATCGCCGCCATCTTGAATAAATTTGTCCACAGTGCAGAGTGGAACAGAACGAAGGTAGTCCCACTACTGTCTCCAGCCCAGTAATGCCATACGATCATTTGGCACTTAGTCAGTTGTGAAAAGTCTTGGACAGAATTTAATTTAATTCATTAAATTTCTCCCGCAATTTATAAAGTGCCAGTTCTGAATGGTCGCCTACCTCATAGATGAAAGCATTTATCTCTCACGTGAAGAAAAATACGATCATTTAATTTCACATCTTCCAACTGCACAGTCAGCACGAAACGACAGTGAGAGAGCGAATGATACTCGGCATGTGAAGACTAACAGCGGGCGAAAGACGAGAATGCCAGAATGCCAATGACAAGTGCACAAAGTTCTCTGTTCTCAGCCCACACTCCTTTGGGGAGGGGGTGCTGGTGGGGGGGCGTTGGGCGACAGCAAATGCTTCTAGCCAACATGACTCAACGAAATTGCCTCGAAGCATGAAAATAGAGGGGAATGTTGCAAACGTTTCCTTGATATGGCGTACAAATAGGCACAAACAATTTCTGAGGTTGGAATCGAGCATGAATGGTATTTGACTACTTGTTGAGGAAGCACACATAGTGTCTTGAAGGGGTGGCAATACACAGAATTTGCTGAATAGAAATACTGTTGAGATGGTACGAAATCTCTCACTTTTCGTGGAAACAGAAAGGCAGGCTTCTTGTTTCCATCCATGCTGAAAAGATACTTCGTAGTCCCAAATGGATACTTTGGACTAAGGCACCGTTGTGGCCGCGCGTCAGGGATTTTTTCTTGGAAACCACAGCTTCAGAACACGCCGAGCAGGCTCTGGCGACCTCATCAGGATACCGCACAATTCGAGATTAGCTTCTCTGATGCCGCTCCCCAACGAACATATGATGTTCTGGTGTAACAATTGTAAATTGGCGTAGCTATGTTGGGAAAGTACCAGAGCTCCAAAAGCTAATAGAAAGCACTGATGCTCGAATTTTTATAGGCTCTGAAAACTGGCTAAAGGCGGAGATAAGTTCAGCTGAAATTTTTGCGAAGAACCTAACGGTATTCCGAAACGATAGGCCACCACAGTTGGCGGTGGCGTGTTTATTGTTGTTAGAAATAGTTTATCTTGTCGCGAAATTGATATATATAGTGCCTGTGAGTTAGTATGGGCAGAGGACATTCTTGGGAACGGAGTAAAATAATAATTGGATCCTTTTACCGACCTTCCAATTCAGATGATACAGTTGCTGAAAGGTTCAAAGATAACTTGAGTTTAGTTTCAAACATGTACCTGACTCATAGAGTTATAGTTGGTGGCGATTTTAATTTATACTCGATATGTTGACGAAAATACATGTTTCAATCCGGAGGTACGCATAAAACACCATCCGAAATTGTGCTAAAGGCATTCTCTGAAAATTATTTCGAGCAGTTGGCTCATGAGCCCACTCGAATAGCAAACGGTTGTAAAAACACTCTTTACCTCCTAGCAACAAAAAATTCCTGAGCTAATAACGAATTTCAAAAAGGATACAGGGATTAGTGAACACAGTGTTGTCGTAGCGAGATTGAATATTGTAATTCCCAAATCCTCCATAAGTATACGAAAAATACACCTACTCAGAAAAGCATTTAAAAATTCACTTGATGCCTTCCTGAGAGACAATCTCCACTCCTTCCAAATTAACAATCTGTTGCAAGTCTAGACCAGATGTGGCTTAAATTCAAAGAAATAGTGACGACAGCAATTGAGAGATTTATACCAAATAAAGTAACAAACGACGGAGCTGATCCCTCTTGGTACACAGAACTGGTCAGAACACTGTTGCAGAAACAACGAAAAATGTGTGCCAAATTTAAACGAATGCAAAATCTCCAAGATTGGCAATCTTTTACAGAAGCTCGAAATTTAGTACGGACGTCAATGCGAGATGCTTATAGTAGTGTTCGCAACAGAACTTCATCTCGAAAAAAGAGATTCTAGTCGTATGTAAAGTATGCTAACGGTAAGACACAATCAATGCCTTCTCTGCGCGATAGCGATGGAAACACAATCGAAGACAGTGCTGCCAAAGCTGAGTTACTAAACACAGCCTTCCGAAGTTCCTTTGCAAAAGATGATGAAGTGAATATTCCAGAAGTCGAATCAAGAGCAGCTGCGAACATAACATAGAAGTAGATAACCTCGGAGTAGTGAAGCAACGTAAATCACTTAATAAAAACAAGTCCTCCGACCCAGACTGTATACCAATTAGGCTCCTTTCAGAGTATGCTGACGCAATAACCTCATACTATCAACACAACCGATCGCTCGACGAAAGATGCGTACCCAAAAACTGGAAAGTTGAACAGATCACACCAGTATTCAAAAAATGTAGTAGGAGTAATCTACTAAATTACAGGCCCATATCATTAACGTCGATTTGCAGCAGGGTTTTGGAGCATATATTGTGTTCAAATATTATGAATTACCTCGAAGAGAACTGCCTATTGACACACAGTCAACATGGATTTAGAAAACATCGTTCTTGTGAAACGCAACTAGCTCTTTGCACGTGCTAGTTCAAAAATGGCTCGGAGCAATATGGGACTTAACATCTATGGTCATCAGTCCCCTAGAACTTAGAACTACTTAAACCTAACTAACCTAAGGACATCACACAACACCCAGTCATCACGAGGCAGAGAAAATCCCTGACTCCGCCGGGAATCGAACCCGGAAACCCGGGCGCGGGAAGCGAGAACGCTACCACACGACCACGAGCTGCGGACGCACGTGCTAGTGTTGAGTGCTATTGACAAGGGATTTCAAATTTATTCCGTATTTCTAGAATTCCAGAAGGCTTTTGAGACTGTGCAATACTAGCGACTGGTGAAATTGCATGCTTATGGAATGTCGTCTCAGTTATGTGACTGGATTCGTGATTTTCTGTCAGAGAGTAGTAATTGGCGGAAACTCTTCGAGTAAAACAGAGGTGATTTCTGGTGTTCCGCAAGGTAGTTTTATAGGCCCTCTGGTGTTCATTATATACGCAGGTTGTTACAAAAAGGTACGGCCAAACTTTCAGTAAACATCCCTCACACAAAAATAAAGAAAAGATGTTATGTGGACATGTGTCTGGAAACGCTTAATTTCCATGTTAGAGCTCATTTTAGTTTCGTCAGTATGTACTGTACTTCCTCGATTCACCGCCATGATTTCATAGGGATACTCTACCTGTGCTGCTAGAACATGTGCCTTTACAAGTACGACACAACATGTGGTTCATGCACGTTGGAACTCCTGCACATTTCAGTCGAAGTGTTCGTACGCTTCTCAACAACAGATTCGGTGACCGATGGATTGGTAGATGCGGACCAATTCCATGGCCTCCACGCTCTCCTGACCTCAACCCTCGTGACTTTCGTTTGTGGGGGCATTTGAAAGCTCTTGTCTAAGCAACCCCGGTACCAAATGTAGAGACTTTTCGTGCTCGTATTGTGGACGGCTGTGATACAATACGCCATTCTCCAGGGCTGCATCAGCGCATCAGGGATTCCATGCGACGGAGAGTGGGTGCATGTATCCTCGCTAACGGAGGACATTTTGAACATTTCCTGTAACAAAGTGTTTGAAGTCACGCTGGTACGTTCTGTTGCTGTGTGTTTCCATTCCATGATTAATGTGATTTGAAGAGAAGTAATAAAATGAGCTATAACGTGGAAAGTAAGCGTTTCCAGACACATGTCCACATAACATATTTTCTTTCTTTGTGTGTGAGGAATGTTTCCTAAAAGTTTGGCCGTACCTTTTTGTAACACCCTGTATAAACGATTTAGGAGACAATCTGAACAGCCGTCTTAGGTTGTTTGCAGATGATGCTGTTGTTTATCGTCTAGTAAAGTCATCAGAATGTAAAAACAAATTGCAAAACAATTTAGAGACGATATCTATACGGGACAAAAATTGGCAACTGACCCTCAATAACGAAAAGTGTGAGGTCATGCAAATGAGTGCTAAAAGAAATCCGTTAAACGTCGGTAGCCGGCCGGTGTGGCCGTGCGGTTAAAGGCGCTTCAGTCTAGAACCGCGTGACCGCTACGGTCGCAGGTTCGAATCCTGCCTCGGGCATGGATGTGTGTGATGTCCTTAGGTTAGTTAGGTTTAATTAGTTCTTTCTAGGCGACTGATGACCACAGAAGTTGAGTCGCATAGTGCTCAGAGCCATTTAAACGTCGGTTACACGATAAATCAGTCAATTCTAAAGGCCGTAAATTCAACTAAATACCTAGGAATGCCAACAACTTAAATTGGAAAGAACACACAGAAAACGTTGTGAGAAAGGCTAAACAAAGATTGCGTATTATTGGCAGGACACATAGGAAACGTAACAGATTTACTAAATAGACTGCCTACGATACGCTTGTCCGTTCTCTTTTCGAGGTACTGCTGCGCCTTGTGGGATCCTTACCAGGTAGGATTAACGGAGTACATCGAGAAAGTTCAAAGAAAGGCAGCGCGTTGCGTACTGTGGCGAAATAGGAAAGAGTGTCACTAACGCGATGCAGGGTTTGGGATGGACATCATTAAAACAAGGGCTTGTTTCGTTGCGGCGGAATCTTCTCGCGAAATTTTTATCACCAACTTTCTCCTCCGGGTGCGAAAATATTTTGTTGCTGCCGATTTACATAGGCAGAAACGATCATCTTAATAAAATAAAGGAAATCAGAGTTCGCGCGGAAAGGTGTTCGTGTTTTCCTGTCACTGTCCGAGATTGGAATTATAGGGAATTATTGTGAAGGTGGTTCGATGAACCCTCTGCCAGGTACTTAAATGTGATTTGCAGAGTATCCATGTAGATGTAGATGTAGACTCCGCAACTTCGTGTGAGAATTTCAACAACCGCACAACAGTTAATGCTTTCTGATGTTTTTAAAAAATAAAATGTAACTGAACTCATACAGGATCGAGAAGTGATATTTACCAGTCATGTTACAATTTCTTGGCTGAGCTACCGAGTAGTTAACATGACCGCATAGCCACAGCACACTAGTCCTGCCGGATTTCCGTCTCTGTAAACGGGAAGGCGGAACTCTACTACCTGCTACCTCTGGCGTTAAGTTCCTCACTTCGTACAATCGGCCACTACTATGAGCGTCAAACGTTACACAAACATACAATCCTGATGTGTTGGTCGAACCCAACTCCTACGGTAAAATTTCGTAGGTTTTTCAGGGATATTTTCTGAATATTTTGGAATAAAGGACCCATGGTCTCATAATGGAGTTATGATTTATTCGGTTTGTTACCCAAATTAATATGCACACACCGAAACGTACAACAAAACCAGAGAGTGAAGGTCGAGTCATACTTGACGGAACGGAACAGAACGTCAAAACAGTGCATAACGCATTTAAAATTGCGGCATTCACACAGGTCGCCACGGCACGGGACATCTGTGTCAAGGGTTCTCGGGGAAAAAGTTTTGACGCTGACTTGGCGGGTGGGCGGTGACTTCCTCTGTAAACGTCAGAAGTTAACCTATTCTCGCCACTGTCACTCTTGTTGTGTTAATCGGAATTTCTCGCTTTTGTGTATTTTTAGCCTTTAATTTGTTGTCTGTTTTGCCTTCGTTACACATTGCAAATGTTCCAGAACGATTTGAATTTATTTTCTATGAGTATTCTCCCACAAAAAAGGCCGCATGTCTGAAACCTAAAAATTGGATTAGTTTTCTCTATACCTGGATGGAAAAAATACTAACACTATGCGTAAATAACAACATGTTGAAACAATTTTCATTAAATAACCTTTCCTTGACAGTGAAAATGTCAGCTCAGTTGAAGAAGAAACTTATTTCGTACTTAGAAAAAATAATACAATGGATAAGATAAAAACTTTCTACGTACTGCTTCTCTAGCAAATTACTGTGAGTGTTTTTGAAGAACTTGCACGGGAGTTCTCGTATTGCCTCACTTCTCAGTAGCTTACCGTATAACTTTGTCTATCCATTTTGAAATTTACTGTGGTCAATAACTAACTTTATCATTACTAGATCGTTAATTTTGACATTATAACGTTAATTGTGACATTATAACCGACTGATTTGTCACGAATGTTCTACAGCCTCAGTTTCACAGTGTGATATTGGAGTAACCGTAGTGACGTTATGTTGACGCTCCCTCCAACGTGAACACACCTTCTATTTGAGGGCGAGGTCGCTTCCCTTCCGTTGCAACATGTCTACTAAAGAGACTGCCTGCACTACGCTTGTCGGCCCTGTGCTAGAGTACTGCTGTACAGTACGGAATCATTACCGGATGAGACTGACGGAGGACATCGAGAAAGTCCAAAGAAGGGCAGCTCGTTTTGTATTACCGCGAAATAGGGGAGAGAGTGTCGTGGATATGATAAGCGAGTTGGATACCAATCATAAAAAAAATGCGTTTCTCCTTAGGACGAGATCTTTTCACGAAATATCAATCAGCAACCTTCACCTCCGAATGCGAAACTATTTTTTGCCACCCACCTACCCGGAAATGGTCATCGTAATAAAATAAGAGAAATCAGAGTTCGCACGAAACGATTTAAAGTGTTCGTTTTTCCCACACGCCGTTAGAGATTGGAACAGTAGAGATATATTCTGAAGGTGGTTCGAAGAACCCTCTCCCAGGCACTTAAGTGTGAATTGCAGGGTAGTCATGTAGACGTAGATGTTCCATTGACGTCCAGTGTGAATCGGCCTGAATACAACATCCCTCAGAAGAAAATACATGTTTTTATCATACTGTGTCTAGTCTGTTCTGTCAGTGTAAAGTACAGTACGTAATAAATTCCGAACTGTTCCCTTACAGGTATTCCTGAAAATGTCGACGACCAGGGTCACGGCTAAGTGTACAGCGGCACACCATCGACTATCTTACAACCTCAAGAATCCCGAAACTTAGGCGAGCTATTGCTGTGGCTGCAGCAGCCCAAGCTATAAGATTCTCGTAAACTTGGCTCTTCACATGTCCCCGGAAGGAGATATTTGTCACATCATGTGACAGGGCTGGTCATGGAACAGGTCCACCGAGAGTAATTTACTGTCGTCCAAAGGAAATGCTGTTAACCTACAGCTAGCCACTGGAGCTCATGGATCTCTTATACCGAAGTAGAAAATATCCCTGAACAACCTCCATACGCGCTCATTACATTGTAACTGCTGTACTACTGTATGTTTCTATGAGCGCTATTTTAGATGCACATCCGATTTATATTTTGGACAAGTGATCATTTAAGGGACAGGAAGTAGGCAACCAACAGCTGACACCTCTCCTGACGTCCCCATTTCAACGGACATACAGAGGCGCCCATCCAACGCTCCAACTTCTGTAGATATCCGGTGCCAATGCCAGTTCGAAAGTGGCTGATCCGGACCAATGGAATCGGCTACGCCAGCGTGGCTGTTCTTTATGTCTGATTAACTTTTCTAAATTAGTACTACGCTCTTCTATTCGCGTAAAAAATGTTCCGAGCCTTCTATTTCTTGTGGTCTCTGATTATCTCGTCCACATTAAAGGTATCTAGTAGAGCCTCTCCTGCGAGGCGGCTTGTTGAATTCAGGGCATTCCAGTGTTAATGACTTGACAGTTACTTGCAACGGCATCGCTTCGTCCACGGCGCCATCGTCAAAGTGACAGCTGACAGCGGCCTTCAATACGTATGGTGGTCAGCCGCTTTCTCTGATATGACATAATCACTGTGACGTCACAATGGCACACGACCACACAGGAAACTGCACGTGTCTCTGCAGCTCTCTTTGATGTGATTCACCGCTGTGTATCGTCGGGCTATCTGGGTAATGCAGTCACAATTAAAAGTATCTTTTGCCGACGACTAGCTGGAATGGTTACGCTTCGAGTTTATTAACGTGTCCTCCGAGCATTCATTACTTCCGACATTGCAGCGAGAGATGCCCTCAAGTATTACTTACAAGTTGTGTCAACAGCCACATAAAGATAAGGAAATTAATTGCAGAAAGAGAACCTATTGGAAGCATGCCTTATTTATCCAAGGCAGCTAGCGGCAACATTGTCGATATGAGGGACTGCGGTTGCGTTGCAGAAGCACTTGGTGTCGTCGTTGAAAATGTGTATAGGAAGACACCAAGAGGATAGCGAAGAAGGTCTTCGTTGTTTGAACAAATGCAAGGGCCAAATTGCCACCCAAGAGAAGTCCGCTAGTATCAAACATTGACTTTAGTCACGGTAAGAAATTTCTTAGAATGTACCTTTGTGGCACAACATTTTATACTGTATAGTACTGAATCATGGACTGTGGGACAACCGAAAAAGAAAAGTACCGAAACATTTGAGACGTGATGCTATAGAAGGCTACTGAAAATTAGGTGGACTGATAAGATAGGAAGTGAAGAGGGTCTCTGAAGAATCACTGAAGAATGAAACATAGAAAACACTGACAAAAAGATTGGAAAGACGACGGACATATTAAGACATCAGGGAATAACTTCCATGGTGTAGGTCGTCAGGCTTTCCCAGTGAGGCGTTGTCATCTTGGAAAATCGGGTTTTCTGCCGGTAGTCCGCGGAGTGCTTGCCTGATAGAGCATCTTATGAAGATTGCGAGTTACGCGATCGAAATATCGTGCAGGTACAATTCGGATTACAGACAAAAATAACTTTTTTCCAAGATGACAACTTCCATGCTACTTGAGGGAACAGTAGAGCAAAAAACCCTAGAGGGGGTCAGAAACTGGAATGGATCCGAAGAGGTTGGCGGGCTGCATCAAACCGGTCAAAAGAGTGACGACCCCAATTT
Organism: Schistocerca serialis cubense; assembly: GCF_023864345.2. NCBI lineage: Eukaryota > Metazoa > Arthropoda > Insecta > Orthoptera > Acrididae > Schistocerca > Schistocerca serialis. Next base: position 1,025,618,481 of record NC_064638.1, read on the forward strand.
AAGAAAAATATTTATGCCATTTTAACTATTAGCGTCCAGAATGATTTGATGTCACTAGCACAAATAGGCAAAAGTTTCGTCTGCCAGAGTGTACGAATACAGTCTGCCGATATCTTCATTGTGCTGCTGGTTCCCAACCCGCCCCAAGTCTGCAAGAAAAAAAGATTACATACCGTCATTTATAAGTACTCACTGTGTTCTATTTCCAGTACATCCTAGCTGGCAGAGACTTGTGGGACTTAGTGGTATGGTTCACAAGAAAAGGTTTTGTCCCAACGACATTGTCAAACTGTATTTACGGAGACCCGGCAACCCTCGTTACTCTCCAGAACACACTGTTGCCTCAACGCAATGCAGAATGATAAGGTGGTGCAAAAGTCTGCGTATCAGGTGAAAACTGGAATGTTTGTGTTACTGCTGAAGCAACTATTTTATACTTCCTGCGCAAAATAGAAAGTACTTCAAAGGCAAGTTATTAAAAAAATGGGTGTCATGCAAGTAACAAATAACTGGAAAATGAGAAGTAATGAGGAGATACAGCGAAGTATGCAGAAAGTATCGGAACTAGTAACAGAGCGAGGGTAGCTGTTCTTTGGAAACCTCTGCTAAATGAAAGAGAACTGGCTAACGAGGCAAATATAATTATGGAAAAAGAAGTCAGGAATAGCATTGATTATGGAAATAAGAAAAAAAGCAGAAACAAACAATATTATAGAACGGGAAGTAACAGAAGGAAATGTTTTAAGAATAAAGTACTAAGTCGTTTAAGACAGAATAATATGAAAGTGGGAACAACAAGGACGAAAGAAAGGGAAACACAATGTAGAGATAAGGTGATAAAGAATTGAAAAAGCAGGAATCAACGAAGAAAGAACAGAGACTGAAGCAGTGGCTTGTCCTCAATTAGTCAATACGAAGATTTAAATAAAAATATTTGTCGCCGTGTAATCTGCATGTGGCAGTTTTCTCGAACTAGCCGAACTACTCCCGACAAAGGACGAAAAAGTTGTTTTCTTGTTACGTGACAGAAAGGACGGCGAAATTTATGAAGGCAGGAGGACTGCCTGACCGCCCGTGGCCACACTACCGGGAACTGGGTTCGGCCTCTCTTTGTCGGCAGACGGCCGCTTGCCGCCTGCGAAAGCCAGCCAACGTGCAGCGCGTCGATACGCACACTCCGTCGTGGCCTTGAGGACCCCTTTCTCAGAAGCGCGCACGCATCTATATCCAAGAGAAAAACCGGGCCTCGGAATGGACAGCGCTTCCCGGATCATTTATTTCTTCGAGGGCCGATTTTAACACTGTGTGCAAACATATTCATACTAATACACTACTGGCCATTAAGATTGCTACACCACGAAGATGACGTACTACAGACGCGAAATTTAACCGACAGGAAGAAGATGCTGTCATATGCAATGATTAGCTTTTCAGAGCATTCACACAAGGTTGGCGCCGGTGGCGACACCTACAACGAACTGACATGAGGAAAGTTTCCAACCGATTTCTCATACAAAAACAGCAGTTGACCGGCGTTGCCTGGTGAAACGTTGTTGTGATGCCTCGTGTAAGAAGGAGAAATGCGTACCATCACGTTTCCGACTTTGATAAAGGTCGGATTGAAGCCTATCGCGATTGCGGTTTATCGTATCGCGACATTGCTGCTCGCGTTGGTCGATATCCAGTGACTGTTAGCAGAATATGGAATCAGTGGGTTCATGAGGGTAATACGGAACGCCGTACTGGATCCCAACGGCCTCGTATCACTAGCAGTCGAGATGACAGGCATCTTATCCGCATGGCTGTAACGGATCGTGCAGCCACGTCTCGATCCCTGAGTCAACAGATGGGGACGTTTGCAAGACAACAACCATCTGCACGAACAGTTCGACGATGTTTGCAGCAGAATGGACTATCAGCTCGGAGACCATGGCTGCGGTTACCCTTGACGCTGCATCACTGACAGGAGCGCTTGCAATGGTGTACTCAACGACGAACCTGGATGCACGAATGGCAAAACATCATTTTCTCGGATGAATGCAGGTTCTGTTTACAGCATCATGATGGTCGCATCCGTATTTGGCGACATCGCGGTGAACGCACATTGGAAGCGTGTATTCGTCATCGCCATAGTGGAGTATCACCCGGCGTGATGGTATGTGGTGCCATTGGTTACACGTCTCGGTCACCTCTTGTTCGCATTGACGGCACTTTGAACAGTGGACGTTACATTTCAGATGTGTTACGACCCCTGGCTCTACCCTTCATTCGATCCCTGCGAAACCCTACATTTCAGCAGCACAATGCACGACCGCATGTTGTATGTCCTGTACGGGCCTTTCTGAATACAGAAAATGTTCGACTGCTGCCCTGGCCAGCACATTCTCCAGATCTCTCACGAATTGAAAACGTGTGGTCAATGGTGGCCGAGCATCTGGCTCTTCACAATACGCCAGTCACTACTCTTGATGAACTGTGGTATCGTGTTGAAGCTGCATGGGCAGCTGTACCTTTACACGTCATCCAATCTCTGTTTGACTCAATGCCCAGGCGTATCAAGGCCGTTATTACGGCCAGAGGTGGTTGTTCTTCTCAGGATCTATGCACCCAAATTACGTGAAAATGTAATCACATGTCAGTTCTAGTATAATATATTTGCCCAATGAATACGCATTTGTCATCTGCATTTCTTCTTGTTGTAGCAATTTTAATGGCCTGTAGTGTATTGTAAATACGAAAGGAACTCTGTCCGTTACGCTTTCACGACTAAACCTCTGAATCGATTTTGATGAAATCTGAGGTGGAGATACCTTGAACGTTCAGGAAGAACATAGGCTACTTTAAAAATTGTTTAGTAAAACATACGTATTGATTTGAAGAGTATAACGCGAAATAAGGAACAACAGTTACTCTCTGAAGAAGCGATTTACTCATTGACTTCCGAAATTTTATCATGTTTGTTAATATGTTAATCTCTGATATGTTCCACATCATACGATTCAACGTTATGGATAGGAAATTTATAACGTTCTCAACGCGTTTAATTCATGTTCTATACTACTATCAGTCACAAGCCAGTCGCATTTTAGCCGCTGAGCGTCACGTGTCTGTAACAGCTTCCAAGGCGCTTAGTGACTCGCAACAACGACGACGAGCTTTATTTAAATGCTGCATGACAAACAGGGAAAGGTCGCGCCTTGACGTGTAGAACGCGGGAGACCCTCCAGTGCGGCTGCGCAGCCGCGGGTAATAGGCAGAAATGTAAGGACAATTTACATCAATGCACTTACAAACGCTACAAAATTTGCGCTGCGCCGACCTACAAATTATTTATTTTCTTTGTTCATCAGTTTAACGCTATTTAATAATTTTAGGAAGTCCCAATTTCGGTTTAGTACCTCACTGTCACTTATCATGACAAAAGTAGTGTTAACCCTCTACATACCGCTTGCGTCACAGTCTCATGAGATACTGCTCGCGAAACTGTGTGGTGCGTTTCCAAAATGGTATCATCCGTACATTTTTGTAACTATTATTATTTGTATAATGTCAGTACAGTATAAGGACATTAAACGTCACAGAAAAGTAATATTTATTTTAACGTCGGTACCAGCTTAGGGGATAAAGATAGAAGAATACGTTACTATGTTTTATATTAGAATAGCACTACTTTTGATTTCATGTAAACTAAAACTAATGATTCCAGAATGAGATTTTCACTCTGCAGCGCAGTGTGCGCTGATATGAAACTTCCTGCCAGATTAAAACTGTGTGCCGGACCGAGACTCGAACTCGGGATCTTTGCCATTCGCGGACAAGCACTTGCCCGCGATAGGCAAAGACCCCGAGTTCGAGTCTCGGTCCGGCACACAGTTTTAACTTGGCAGGAAGTTTGAAACCAATGATATTACAAATTACAACATACATAAATAAGAAAACAAATATCAATCGCTCTGCTCTATCATTTCCTCATCTTGTATTCGACGACAACTATTGCAAATTACTTGGCATGTTGGGTGATTCTTGCGTACAAAATGTCTGCACGTCGAACAACGTGTAGTGGACTTGTTATTGGTGTGTGGGCCACATTTCTGGCACGGACCTACTCTTTTCTTTTATTGGATTGTCTCATCGATTCAGTATTAGTTGGTTCTCGTTTGGTTCTCGGTGGTCCAGACTACCGAGAAGCAACTGATATATATTTCCTCTGGCGAATTCGGAAGTGTTCTTCGAGAAGCCCGAAAGCCATATTTTTCAGAAAGTCTTGTCTACTACCTGTTTGGCCTATATTATTCCACATCCACAATAATTGTGCATTTATTCCTGCCTTTTCAAAAACCTGAAAATTTGCCAGTGGCCACCTTTTGATTTTTACTGAAGTCGAATAAAGCGAATACTTTTGGTCAACTGTATTCACGCCCCCCTTCGTTTGCTTATACCCCATACTGGGGTACGTTTTCCCGTGTCTGTATCTATTGCCTCACACTCATACATTGTAGATGTAGGATACCGCGGTGCAATCGCCCTGTAATCTAGATAGTGAAGAGCCCCTTTCTCGGGATTTCAGATCCAGAAAGTCTGAGGGAATTTATTTTTTATTCTTTTTCATTGTACCAAGAAATGTTACACCGTTCTCCAGAAGAAAGTGCACCAATAGATAGCTAGTGTAGCAGTTGTCGGTGGTCACATTTCTGTCAGAACCTAAGATGGCTGAACCAGTCGTTTGACTATGCAGAGCGGTTTGTCCGATGTAAAGTAAGGAGCTTCCCCTTGTTTGGAGCAGTGTATTTCAAAGCTGTGCACATAAAATGTTCTACTGTCGCACATGGCGTACAATTTCAGGCCGTACGTCTCCGGCTTGGCAGGCGTGTGTTGGATGAAACTACACCGACCTCGAAAGGGAAGCAGTATTTCATCAATCGTCACAATTTCTGATAGGGAGTAATTGTTTTTACATTTATTTTCAAAGTGCCTGTGTATCTCCCTAATGGCTGCTAATTTATCATACTTTTCTCGTATTTCCCTGGTCACCCTCTCATTAAATCTGACGCTTCTCAGTAGGAACATAAATCTGTTACAGGAAAACGCAGCTGGGCAAGCCATCGTCCTTGTATCATTACGTTTGCAAGCTCTACGGTGATTGGCTCGACTACTTCTGTTGAGAGCGATAAAGAATAGAACTTCACAAAAAGCTTTCATTTCAGAAAAACCCAGAAAAACCTAGAATCTCTTTCGCTCGTTTATTGACTTGTACATCTCCGTTCTGAAATGTATAGGTTTATGTAACCAACAATTTTGTCAATCATATTTGTAGGAATGCATCCCGGTAACGCGTCCTATTCCGAAGAAATATTTCCGGCTATGCGGATCGTGCCTGGCAATACTTTTATAGTGTTTTTTGATTTCGTTTTATTCGACAGAGGTAGGGAATTGCTTTCCCAAAGTGTTTCCCCATCTTTTCCGACATTAAAACGGTAATCGTTGCCTCGAACATCATCTAAGGTATTGGAATGTTCGTCTAAGGATTGTTCTGAGTCAATACTGTGGCAATCTACGTTCTCACATTCTTCCTCCCCTTCACTTTCATCTGTGAAATCGCATGGAAGCTCTACCCTTTCGCCGGCCGGAGTGGACGAGCGGTTCTAGGCGTTTCAGTCTGGAACCGCGCGACCGCTACGGTCACAGGTTCGAATTCTGCCTCGGGCATGGATGTGTGTGATGTCCTTAGGTTAGTTAGGTTTAAATAGTTGTAGGGGACTGATGACCTCAGATGTTAAGTCCCATAGTGCTCAGAGCCATTTGAACCATTTTTTCTACCCTTTCATCTTCGTCTCGCACACCCCACAAAGTATTTGAGGTATAACTTTATCATGTTTATTGTCCCTATTCCCACAAAAGCGAAGGGGAGCAAAGACGTAATTATGTGCACTGCATTTGTCGCAAAACGCAGCGGCGATTAGCACAAACAACGGTAAAAGCAAAGGGAGATACGACACAGTAAATACGTAAATGATTGACCGCACGCGGTATGGAGTGCCGCCTGTGCAATGTTTTCAGTTGAACGGATAGTTTCTCACTGACTGTACAAGGAAACAGGAGACTGATACGTGCAGTACTCGCGGGAAGGGCGAACCTGGGAATACATACAGGGTGTTTCAAAAATGACCGGTATATTTGAAACGGCAATAAAAACTAAACGAGCAGCGATAGAAATACACCGTTTGTTGCAATATGCTTGGGACAACAGTACATTTTCAGGCAGACAAACTTTCGAAATTACAGTAGCTACAATTTTCAACAACAGATGGCGCTGCAAGTGATGTGAAAGATATAGAAGACAACGCAGTCTGTGGGTGCGCCATTCTGTACGTCGTCTTTCTGCTGTAAGCGTGTGCTGTTCACAACGTGCAAGTGTGCTGTAGACAACATGGTTTATTCCTTAGAACAGAGGATTTTTCTGGTGTTGGAATTCCACTGCCTAGAACACAGAGTTGTTGCAACAAGACAAAGTTTTCAATGGAGGTTTAATGTAACCAAAGGACCGAAAAGCGATACAATAAAGGATCTGTTTGAAAAATTTCAACGGACTGGGAACGTGACGGATGAACGTGCTGGAAAGGTAGGGCGACCGCGTACGGCAACCACAGAGGGCAACGCGCAGCTAGTGCAGCAGGTGATCCAACAGCGGCCTCGGGTTTCCGTTCGCCGTGTTGCAGCTGCGGTCCAAATGACGCCAACGTCCACGTATCGTCTCATGCGCCCGAGTTTACACCTCTATCCATACAAAATTCAAACGCGGCAACCCCTCAGCGCCACTACCATTGCTGCACGAGAGACATTCGCTAGTGCACAGGATTGATGACGGCGATATGCATGTGGGCAGCATTTGGTTTACTGACGAAGCTTATTTTTACCTGGACGGCTTCGTCAATAAACAGAACTGGCGCATATGGGGAACCGAAAAGCCCCATGTTGCAGTCCCATCGTCCCTGCATCCTCAAAAAGTACTGGTCTGGGCCGCCATTTCTTCCAAAGGAATCATTGGCCCATTTTTCAGATCCGAAACGATTACTGCATCACGCTATCTGGACATTCTTCGTGAATTTGCCTTAGACGACACTGCGAACACCTCGTGGTTTATGCAAGATGGTGCCCGGCCACATCGCACGGCCGACGTCTTTAATTTCCTGAATGAATATTTCGATGATCGTGTGATTGCTTTGGGCTATCCGAAACATACAGGAGGCGGCGTGGATTGGCCTCCCTTTTCGCCAGACATGAACCCCTGTGACTTCTTTCTGTGGGGACACTTGAAAGACCAGGTGTACCGCCAGAATCCAGATGTCAAAGGTTTCGGGTAATTTCATTCAGAGACTACGCCATATTATTGCTACGCATGGTGGATATGTGGAAAATATCGTACTATAGAGTTTCCCAGACCGCAGCGCCATCTGTGGTTGAAAATTGTAACTACTGTAATTTCGAAAGTTTGTCTGCCTGAAAATGTACTGTTGTCCCAAGCATATTGCAACAAACGGTGTATTTCTATCGCTGCTCGTTTAGTTTTTATTGCCGTTTCAAATATACCGGTCATTTTTGAAACACCCTGTATAAACAGATAGAGAGGAGACTAAGGACTGACACCATCAAAGTGCAAGTCAAATAAAAAGACTTGCACCAGGCAGCTGAACTAATCAAACGGGGTCTCCTGGCCAGTAAAGCCATATGCACACTTCATTTCATTCTGCTGATATGCGAGCGCAGCTGAGAGTAACACCTAGTTAATACACAATGCGAAAGATTTTTAGATTAGTTTCGCAATTCCCCTTACACTTACATTTAGAAATTAGCAGATTATAATTATAATTTCTACATGAAGCTATTTTTGAAGAGCAATAAAAGAATTCATTACTAGTCACTTTACAAATAAAGATACATAAAAAGACTGGTAAATCATAGTTCGGAAACTTTCATCACTGGAAGAAAAAAAAGATTGTTTTAATTATATCTGACTCCGGACATAGAATATCTGAGCAGCATTTAGAAATCGTCCTACAATACTAACACTTATAATCTGGAATTATTCCTGCAGTTTGCTGTAACGATATCCACCTCAAAATCATTCGCATTCGCAAGAAAAACAGTTTACCTGATTGTATTTACAGGCCTGATGAATCCTGAGATTCGCAGTCACAGCTGGCTTCATTTACAAAGCTGTGGAAAACGCACGGCTTGAGCAACTTCTGATCAAGAAACGTAATGTTGAGATATAGCGTTCGGCTGCATGCGCCTGAGCTGTGACGTCACGCTGCGACCCTGCTCTCCGACGGCCCGCTGCGGCCGTCAGACACAGCAGCGGTGAAAAATGCTTCGCGCTGCTGATAAAAGCGTTGCTGCCGGTTCTGACGACGCAGAAGGAAGGAAGCAAGATTAGGCTTCAACGTCCGTTCGACAGCGCGGTCATTAGAGACGATGCAAAAGCTCCGATCTGACAATGATAGGAAAAAAAAAAAAATCAGCAGAGCTCTTCCAAAGAAACCGTTAAGGCAGTCACCTTAACGATGTCAAGGAAATCACGGAAAAGCTAAATCTGATGGTTGGACGGGGATTTCAACCGTCGCCATCTTGAATACGAGGTCACTGCTACCTCGTTCGGTAATGAGTGTTACGTAATGTTACTGGGATATCCCACATAATGTAGATACTGCTACTTCATAAACATTGCAAGACAGTGATTACTGAACTGTATGCTTAACGTCTTAACTTTTTTGTGCGTTTAAGTTCACGGTTGCAGCTTTTTAATAAAATTAAGTACCGGTATCCAGACTTCAAGAAGAATGTAAAAATTCCAATCCCAAAGAAAGCAAATGTTGACAGATGTGAAAAATACCGAACTATCAGTTTAATAAGTCACAGCTGCAAAATACTAACGCGAATTCTTTACAGACGAATGGAAAAATTGGTAGAAGCTGACCTCAGGGAAGATCAGTTTCGATTCCGTAGGAATGTTGGAACACGTGAGGCAATACTGACCTTACGACTTATCTTAGAAGAAAGATTAAGGAAAGGCAAACCTACGTTTCTAGCATTTGTAAACTTAGAGAAAGCTTTTGACAATGTTGATTGGAATACTCTCGAATTTTGAAGGTGGCAGGCGTCAAATACAGGGAGCGAAAGGCTATTTACAATTTGTACAGGAACCAGATGGCAGTTATAAGAGTCGAGGGGCATGAAAGGGAAGCAGTGGCTGGGAAGGGAGTGAGATAGGGTTGTAGCCTATCCCCCATGTTATTCGATCTGTATAATGAGCAAGCAGTAAAGGAAACAAAAGAAAAATTCGGAGTAGGTATTAAAATCCATGGAGAAGAAATAAAAACTTTGAGGTACGCCGATGACATTGTAATTCTGTCAGAGACAGCAAAGGACTTGGAAGAGCAGTTGAACGGAATGGACAGTGTGTTGAAAGAAGGATATAAGATGAACATCAACAACAGCAAAACGAGGATAATGGAATGTAGTCGAATTAAGTCGGGTGATGCTGAGGGAATTAGATTAGGAAATGAGACACTTAAAGTAATAAAGGAGTTTTGCTATTTGGGGAGCAAAATAACTGATGGTGGTCGAAGCAGAGAGGATATAAAATGCAGACTGGCGATGGTAAGGAAAGCGTTTCTGAAAAAGAGAAATTTGTTAACATCGAGTATAGATTTAAGTGTCATGAAGTCGTTTCTGAAACTACTTGAATGGAGTGTAGCCATGTATGGAAGTGAAACATGGACGATAAATAGTTTGGACAAGAAGAGAATAGAAGCTTTCGAAATGTGGTGCTACGGAAGAATGCTGAAGATTAGATGGGTAGATCACATAACTAATGAGGAGGTATTGAATAGAATTGGGGAGAAGAGGAGATTGTGGCACAACTTGACAAGAGGAAGGGACCGATTGGTAGGACATGTTCTGATCACAAATTTAGTACTGGAGGGCAGCGTGGAGGGTAAAAATCGTAGAGGGAGACCAAGAGATGAATGCACTAAGCAGATTCAGAAGGATGTAGGTTGCAGTAAGTACTGGGAGATGAAGAAGCTTGAACAGGATAGAGTAGCATGGAGAGCTGCATCAAACCAGTCCCAGGACTAAAAACCACAACAACAACAACAACAACAACAACAACAATCCAGAAAACTCTAGAAGAATGTATCGAAATGTTACAGCTGAAACATTTCTCAAAAGTAACCTGGTGAGGCATTAAACGCGAATATCAAATTGTCAGAGTAATGCAGTTGCACCTCTGTTCACTCGACAACGTTGAACAATGGCGTTGATGCTGTGCTGTACCGGTTACCGTTGGACCCACACTTAGCACAGTTCCTGTTTATTTGAGACACACATTTCACTGCAGATATTAAAAGCAGTTGTATCACAGCACTCATTTTTTATGTGGCTTATAGAATGCCATTAATAATAATATCTCACTTCATTTAAAATAATCATAGATGCTCAACCATATCTGTAGACATCTAATCCAAAAGTCAGGTAATGATCTATTTCCTAATACATCAATTCCATCTGTCCCTGTTTTGTATGTTCGCTTTACTGTATCATAGTACCCTAGGTCTTTGAGTAACCTAGAATAGACCTTTACCGTTTCACAGGACCTGCATGTAGGCCGTCCATAAAATACTACCATTCGTCAAATCTCAGTTCTGTATCTTTATTTTCTACTGTTGCTATTACAATTATTATTACACACATAAAAAAAAGGTTTGCAACACCTCGGTTCCGAGGGTTGCTCATAAAAACCACACATTGCTTATTGTACCACCATACAGCGAGACCTGCAGAGGTGGTGGTCCAGATTGCTGTACACACCGGTACCTCTAATACCCAACAGCACGTCCTCTTGCATTAATGCGTGCCTGTATTCGTCGTGGCATACTGTCCCCGAGTTCATCAAGGCACTGCTGGTCCAGTTTGTCCCACTCCTCAATGGCGATTCCTCGTAGATGCCTCTGAGTGGTTGGTAGGTCACGTCGTCCATAAACAGCCCTTTTCAATCTATCCCAGGCATGTCGATAGGGTTCATGTCTGGAGAACATGCTGACCACTCTAGCCGAGCGATGTCGTTATCCTGAAGGAAGTCATTCACAATATGTGCGCAATGGGGGCGCAAATTGTCTTCCATGAAGACGAATGCCTCGCCAATATGCTGCCGATATGGTTGCACTATGGGTCGGACCCGAATGCCTTGCCAATATGCTGCCGATATGGTTGCACTATGGGTCGGACCCGAATGCCTTGCCAATATGCTGCCGATATGGTTGCACTATGGGTCGGACCCGAATGCCTTGCCAATATGCTGCAGATATGGTTGCACTATGGGTCGCAGGATGGCATTCACGTATCTTACATCCGTCAATAGCACCTTCCATGACCACCAGCGGCGTATGTCGGCCCCACATAATGCCACCCCAAGACAACAGGGAACCTCCACGTAGCTGCACTCGCTGGACACTGTATCTAAGGCGTTCAGTCTGACTGGGTTGCCTCCAGACACGTCTCCGTCGACTGTCTGGTTGAAGGCATCTGCGACACTCATCGGTGAAGAGAACGTGATGCCAATTCTGAGCAGTCCATTCGGCATGTTTTTGGGCCCATCTGCACCGCGTTGCATGATGTGGTTGCAAAGGTGGACTTCGCCATGGACGCCAGGAGTGAAGTTGCACATCATGCAGCCTATTGCGTATAGTTTGAGTCGTAATACGACGTCCTGTGGCTGCACGAAAGGCATTATTGAACATAGTGGCGTTGCTGTCAGGGTTTCTCTGAGCCATAATCCATAGGTAGCGGTCATCCACTGCGGTAGTAGCCCTTGGGCGGTCTCAGCGAGGCATGCCATCGTTAGTTCCTGTTTCTCTGTATCTCCTCCATGCCCGAACAACAACGCTTTGGTTCACTCCGAGACGCCACTAAACCCGCCCAAAGATGTAAACAACCAAGCATGAGCAGCGTCTGTTAGACGGAGGGGCTCCGCCAGGCGATCAGTTCCAGACTTCCCACGAGGAAGGAAGTACACGGCTCGTGTTGTCTGTAGTTTAAGCATGCCTAGACGGTCAATACCGCGGTTCGATCGCGTTCGCATTGTTACTTTCTGCCAGGAAGGGCTCTCAGCGATGGAAGTGTCCAGGCCTCTCGGAGTGAACCACAGGGATGTTGTTCGGACATGGAGGAGTTATATCTTTGCAACCACGACACCATTCAGCGCGGTACAAATGGGCCCAACAACATGCCGAATGGACCGCTCAGGATTAGCATCACGTTCTCTTCACCGATGAGTGTCGCTTATGGTGGTACAACATGCAGTGTGTGGTTTTAATGAGCAATAAAAATGGCAGAAATGATGTTTATGTTGATCCCTGTCCAATTTTCTGTACAGGTTCCCAAACTCTTGGAACCGAGGTGTCCAAATTTTTTTTGATGTGTGTATATTTGACATCGCCATATGCGAACAAAGCCACCCATGAAAGGCTCATCTTAAACCCCTGGAACTGTATCAGCGAAATTTGGTACACATGTTAGTTAGAATCTGTAAAGAAATAGTGCAGGGGTAAGAAGCACCAGCCTCCTATTGGGGTGAGTGTGATAACGTGGAGAGAGAAGGGAGGACGAGGATCTGGATAGAAGGAAGGAGGAGACGAGCTAATAGAAGATTGGAATATAGACATACCTGGGCAACGCCGGGTACTCAGCTAGTTACTGAATAAACATTAAACATGTAATCAAACTGCTCCCCTGAACATACTTGAGTAGATGATTCATTACATGTGTCTTCCTTATGTATTCATATGGCGTCGCTTTATCAGTTGTTTACATGAACCATCATCACGAAGTCTCGGCAGGAACTGTTGTGTACTGCATATTATCACCCTTGCACGGTACAATATATTATGCGAGCCTGCTGTCTCCTTCAGTACTTTGCGTAATTCGTCAATACCGCTCTCAGGCGGTCAGTATTATTGTGCAATTCGCAGTAAATATTGAGTGTGTGAGGGCCCCTAGTGCCTGCCAAGAGCAGGAATGTTGCCGTTATTACTATTAGTTCCTAGCCGATACTGTCATTTCAAATGGCCTTGCTTTCAGGGTGTCCCACGAGGAATGGTCAGTATTTAGGGATATTATAGGAACTACCATTCGAAGCAAAAAGTATAGCAAATATGGGCTCTAAAACGCACGCACTTTTAGTGCGCTGACCTTGGTCTTTTTACAGTCAATGCAAGTTTCAAACGATCCAACAATGAAACATAACAGGGTCCAATTATTGTTCTGCCTTTTTCGAAGTAAATCTCAAAAACGGTGACCATCACCTTACCAGCTTGCCTTCTTCAGTGCACTTTCACCAGGCTTTGTCCATTGTTTTGGCTGCCGTTTTGACTCTGGTGTGTAATGATGGATCCAGGTTTCATCAACAGTCACAAATCGACTCAGAAAGTCTTGCAGATTGCGATTAAACATCGCCAGACGTTGTCTTTATTTTAGCAGTTTTCAATAATGCACCTTGCAGGACAAGAGCAGGCCTTTCAGTAATTTTCAACGACTTCTCAGTTCTGAGTGTGCTTTTTAGTTGTTGACTCTCCGATTTATAAAACCGTTGCCCTTGTACAAGACTAATCTTTTTGTTCTTGATTTTGGTTACGAATATCATTTTAATCTTTTGAAATGCAAAATGCCACCTGTCTGCTTCTTTAAGGGCATGATCTGCCATTGCTTTCGATCTCTTACAGCGCAAATCGTCTCCTAAGCGAACAATCTTCGCGCTTTTTCTCATGATTTCAATATACTCGTCAGGGTTTTCGATAACTTCCAGTTTTTTGGAGTTTTTTCCCAAAATTCCGAACACTCTAGCGGGGGGCAGAAAAACATGGCCTTCAATGGGGAACAAAATTTCAATATTTTGCACAGCACGAGGCGTCCTCTTTAAAAACCAGCGCATTATCATTGCGATCATGGTTTTGCTCTTGTTATGATCTCCACAGCCGTCAACGAACAAACGAACCTTTTGAATGCTGTCGAGATTTAATTCGCACCATGTGTTGTGCACACCAGATGCTACCTGGTTTGACTCCTTTGCTTAGGCGCTCTCAAGCCACACGTAAGAGTAGACATTTTGCGGAGTCTGTGGAACACGAAAAATGCCGAAGCAAAATGTGAAGTTACTCAGATACATCTGCCTTGAGAAATAAGTGGCTTGATCAGACAATTTTGGAAGAAGCGCGTTCTTTTGGCAATCATAGCTTATAGTGAATTCTCCGTCTTCTTCTAACCTTCCATAAAAAAAACAGCGGCTCTTTTTTTATGAACGACGACATCCACTTCTAGTTTCTTCTTTTCATTCGGATCATTTTCTACACTTATTCGAGACTCCAAACTCGCACACGTAGAACACTTGCCTACAGCAGGTGAACCAAATCCAGTGTTAAAATGTTTGCTGAAAATGCTTCTGTAAAAGACGTAGGTACGTGCGTTACTGTTGTACATCTCCGACATTTTCTTGATTGACAGGTCCGAGTTCGGATATTCACGACCACAATTCTTTGCTCTGGAGTAGTGTTTTTCCGGGGGTTTAAAATGTTTATTACCACTGATCACCTTTTCATTTCTATCGGCGTATTTTTCGGCTTGTCTTTCGCTGTCTTTTGTTTCTTTTGGGCTCACAGGAGTTTTTAGTGATTTCATACATAATCAATGTACCCTGACTCTTCCAACTTGCAGAATAACCAGAAACATATCATGGTAAACTGGAATTTTTTCCACATTGCCTTCTCTTCTTTTTTGAAGAAAGAACTTAATTCAAAATGTTGTTTTACTTCCTTCCCCTTGACGTTTTGAGGATGACGCCGTCATGTGTTGAAGGATGAAATTGTTCTGGCAATCTTCTTATAGAAGAGCTAGTGATTTCGCCTGAAGTCTTGAAAATTCAGCTCCGAGCACCTAAATACCTTTCCGTTTTTCATGTGGGAGCAAGTCGGCCTAGACGGAAACCCTTTTGGCGAGGACGTGAAACAGAAGCACGTTTTAGGTTGTGTATAGGCAATGTTGCACAAAATGAAAGACGGTTTTTACCATTTTCCTTTCAGTTGCAATAACTCGCCTTGCTTTTTTTCTCAACATTTCGTTTCCAATCTTGAGGCTTTGTCTTCCATTTGCGACCTCGATTAGACACATTAACACCATTTGAGGTTTGGTTGTTACGAGGATCAATTACGTCGGTGTTGATGATCTGAATAGGCACAGCCTATCTGTCTCTGTTTTCGTTGTCCTCTCCCAAGCTATTTCACTGACATCCATTATGAAAATATCCTAAAATCATTCAAAACAGTACTACTCCCCACAAAAACTTCTTTAACGTTTCGGCTTCCTAAAGGAAAAAAAACAAACCTCTCAGAAGTCTCGACTAGACAGTAAGGAGACATGGTGCTAACCTTTGTATATAACCGCCTACTCCAAGAGTATTAAAAGATTAATTTCGCTTGTTATTTACTTTCAATGACAACGTTGGTAACTGATAACACATTGTAGCAGGTAAGCAGCCGCACACCGTGGAGCACCCATGTTGCTAGTGCATTATAGCAGGTCTTGCAACCCTTTGGCATTTTAGATTTTTCATCCGTAGGTTCTTTGCGTTTAGCGAGTTTTGCAATCGTAGCCAACTTTTTAGTGTCATTTTGAAGCAATTATGGCGGATTTTGCAACTTGATGCATCCGTATTCTTATAGTGGGATTTGAGACGTTTCATTTGATGTATCTAACACGAACTTAGAATTCTTTGCGTTTAGCAGCTCTTCCAACTGGACGACTCATATAGTAGGCCAATTTTGAGACAATGTACGAGGGTCGTTCCGAAAGTAATACCTCCTATTTTTTTGTGGTGACTCTGGATGTCCACACCAAATGTCATTGGTGTAGTGCTAATACTTGAATCTTTCTCTTTCATTTGCAGTTGGTTCCGTTGTCCTGCGGTAGTTGGCGCCAGCAGAGGAGTGTTCCATGGAGTCTGATACAGACGCGCGTATAAAACAGCGATGTGCGATTGGATTCCTCATTGCAACTCATTGCAAGGGCGTACCCGGGATCTGAACTGGGGGGGGGGGGGGGGGGGGGGGGCGGGGCGCAGGTCATACTAGTCTCAGGAAACAAGGACTCGAGACAACATACAGCACTTCCTATTAAATAAAACAGTAAACCAGTGAAAAATTGCTTTTAATAAACATTTTAAATACAAGAATGCACTTGTACAATCCGAGGAAACATGCAGCATTTCTTATTAAATAAAACGGTAAACTAGTAAAAAATTGCGAATATCATCGGGGGGGGGGGGGGACAGCTGCCCCCCCCCCCTGTCCCTCGCTGGGTACGCCCATGCCTCATTGCTGGAGAAATTGCGCCGACTGAAATGCTTCGATGCTTAATAAACATGTATGGAGACGATAAAATAGACGTGAGGAATGTGAGGCGATGAGTGAGGCATTTTCAAGCTGGTGAAAAGTGTGCGCATGACAAGCCGCGGCCCGGTCGACTCTGCATCCCTCGAAATGAGGAAAGTCTTGATCAACTCATGCGTGCTGATCAGCGGTTAACGGCCAGAGAATTGTATGCAATGCTGAATGTTTGCTGTAATACCTTGGAAACAATGTTGGAACATGTTGGTTATCGCAAAGTCTGTGTGAGATGGATACTGCGGATGCTTACAGAAGAACAAAAAACTCATCGAATGGAAATTTGCCGAGACCTGCTGGACCAATATGAAGCTGAAGAGGACAATTTTCTGAGTAGTATCGTCACCCGACATGAGACGTGGTGTCACCACTATGAGCCGAAATCCAAAAGACAGTCCATGGAATGGCGATATGCGACTTCTCCGTCAACGAAGAAATTCAAGACACCAGCTGCCTGCAGGCAAAGTGATGTGCACAGTCTTCTGGGATAGCCAGGGTGTGGTGCTTTTCGATGCCCTGGAGCCTGAAGAAAATGTCAATTTAGCATGCTGCAAGACGACACTGACTAAGCTGAAAGCCCGAATTTCCAGCCTAAGACCAGAGAAGAGGACCAACTTTCACCTGCAACATAATAACGCCAGGCCCCACACCAGTTTTGCGACCATGTAACGCATTACAAAATCCGGCTGGACTGTCTTTAACACATTCACCATACAGTCCCGATTTAGCGCGTTCAGACTACCATCTCTTTGGGCCTCAGAAAGATGGACTACGTGGCGAACATTTTCAAGACCCGGATATCGTTGTCAGGGCTGTAAGAAAGTGGTTAGCCTCAGCTGGTTCCGATTTTTACAAGCGCGGTATGCAGCCTCTGGTTCATCGTTGGCAAAAGTGCATAACGAATGGTGGTGACTGTGTGGGAAAAATGACAGTCTGTAGCTGAAATATTGCACTATTTAGCTGTGCTGTTTTGATTTATGTATTTCCTGTAGTTACCATGAACAAAAATAGGAGGCATTACTTTCGAAATGACCCTCGCATTTAAAACATTTAAAGAAACAATTCGATTGGCTCTATGACAGTAGATAGAGGTACATACACTCCTGGAAATGGAAAAAAGAACACATTGACACCGGTGTGTCAGACCCACCATACTTGCTCCGGACACTGCGAGAGGGCTGTACAAGCAATGATCACACGCACGGCACAGCGGACACACCAGGAACCGCGGTGTTGGCCGTCGAATGGCGCTAGCTGCGCAGCATTTGTGCACCGCCGCCGTCAGTGTCAGCCAGTTTGCCGTGGCATACGGAGCTCCATCGCAGTCTTTAACACTGGTAACATGCCGCGACAGCGTGGACGTGAACCGTATGTGCAGTTGACGGACTTTGAGCGAGGGCGTATAGTGGGCATTCGGGAGGCCGGGTGGACGTACCGCCGAATTGCTCAACACGTGGGGCGTGAGGTCTCCACAGTACATCGATGTTGTCGCCAGTGGTCGGCGGAAGGTGCACGTGCCCGTCGACCTGGGACCGGACCGCAGCGACGCACGGATGCACGCCAAGACCGTAGGATCCTACGCAGTGCCGTAGGGGACCGCACCGCCACTTCCCAGCAAATTAGGGACACTGTTGCTCCTGGGGTATCGGCGAGGACCATTCGCAACCGTCTCCATGAAGCTGGGCTACGGTCCCGCACACCGTTAGGCCGTCTTCCGCTCACGCCCCAACATCGTGCAGCCCGCCTCCAGTGGTGTCGCGACAGGCGTGAATGGAGGGACGAATGGAGACGTGTCGTCTTCAGCGATGAGAGTCGCTTCTGCCTTGGTGCCAATGATGGTCGTATGAGTGTTTGGCGCCGTGCAGGTGAGCGCCACAATCAGGACTGCATACGACCGAGGCACACAGGGCCAACACCCGGCATCATGGTGTGGGGAGCGATCTCCTACACTGGCCGTACACCACTGGTGATCGTCGAGGGGACACTGAATAGTGCACGGTACATCCAAACCGTCATCGAACCCATCGTTCTACCATTCCTAGACCGGCAAGGGAACTTGTTGTTCCAACAGGACAATGCACGTCCGCATGTATCCTGTGCCACCCAACGTGCTCTAGAAGGTGTAAGTCAACTACCCTGGCCAGCAAGATCTCCGGATCTGTCCCCCATTGAGCATGTTTGGGACTGGATGAAGCGTCGTCTCACGCGGTCTGCACGTCCAGCACGAACGCTGGTCCAACTGAGGCGCCAGGTGGAAATGGCATGGCAAGCCGTTCCACAGGACTACATCCAGCATCTCTACGATCGTCTCCATGGGAGAATAGCAGCCTGCATTGCTGCGAAAGGTAGATATACACTGTACTAGTGCCGACATTGTGCATGCTCTGTTGCCTGTGTCTATGTGCCTGTGGTTCTGTCAGTGTGATCATGTGATGTATCTGACCCCAGGAATGTGTCAATAAAGTTTCCCCTTCCTGGGACAATGAATTCACGGTGTTCTTATTTCAATTTCCAGGAGTGTATATATTTTTTGACCTTAAGAAGAAGAAGAAAAAAAAACCAGGCTCAGCTTTATATAAACTGCCAGCCTGCGGATCGAAAGGTCTTGAATTCGATCCCGAGGTGGTCCTAAGCTTTTTGTCTCTCTGGTAATGTTTGTTGATGTGAAAAATGCCGTGTTGCAACGAGGCTCGGAGTCTACGTTGAACCGTGGGTCCTCTCTGTAAATGTCCAGATAAGTAAGTTCAATTGTTAAGCTCAAATGTTGGGGGAAGGCAACAGCATACCACCTCCAACAGGACCATGCCTAATGAAGCACTGGAAGGTTCAAAACACTTTAGGTTAAAACACATTCTTTTCTTAAAATATTGTTTCAAAGTCAGTTGAACAATTCATATTTTATATACAGCAGCTTAATTATTAACTATTCTTGGCTTATTACAATCCTTTAGTGATCATCTAGAGCATCACAAACTTTTGAAATTAGTTGTTATATACATCCCGGATCTTATTGAACTATGTGGCTGTTGCCGGTCGTTGTGGCCGAGCGTTTCTAGGCGCTTCAGTCTGGAACCGCGCGACCGCTATGGTCGCAGGTTCGAATCCTGCCTCGGGCATGGATGCGTGTGATGTCCTTAGGTTTAATTAGATCTAAGATCTAGGGGACTGATGACCTCAGAAGTTAAGTGCTCAGAGCCATTTGAACCTTTTTTTTAGAAAATGCAAATACCTGCCAAAACACCAGAGAAAACGCGCCTGACAACTCATAGGAAAGACGCGCTGTATATGCTGATGATGATATTGACAGTGCAAATAAATAAATGTACCATTTGAAAACTGTAATAATGATCCCAAGTCGAACAGGGCATCGAAATAAACTTAAAAAAAATTTGCGGTAGTTGCCATTTCTCTCAACAACCTTTGGTATTTTAAACAAGTACACTAATGATGTGTATGAATCGCCTCTGGGCAGAAATCTTTAGTGTAACAATTAGATGCTCATGGAGTGGGAGAGCTGACCCATACTAAACTGGAAGCAATCGCCAGAGTGCATCAATGACTCATCAGTTCGTGTCTGTGAGAATCCCTTGCGCACTCCTTTCTAAATAATACAGAAACCTTCCTTGGCTCCTCTGTTAGATGTCTCAGTGCAACACTGGATAAGTATTTAAACTAAAGTATATTTTTCATGCTTTTTTATGGGGATGTCAAAATAAAAAGGTTTCAGGGTCTAGTTTTGCCCATCTTCAGTTATAGTGACGCCTTACAACAAGATCTAAAGAGTGGTAGTTTCCGGCGTCTTAACCCGCCCTAAATTCCTGTGTTGTCATAACCCCAGACAGCTCTCCTCAAACATAGCATTCCTACACTGACACCGACAACACTCACGTGACACCACATCCTTACATCCTAAATTACTTTCACTCCCCTTTATATCAAAGGTGTTTAACTTCGTCCTGTGTTGCAATCACTCTACTACGAAATATCTGTCCCATAACGTCAGGAAGTTACGCATATCTTTAAAAATATGTTAATGCCTTAACTCACGATATAATGCTAGCACTCCCTTTCCTTCCCCAGTTTACATACCCCACAATCTGCAGTCTCAATATTGCTACCCAAGGTCTTACACGCCTTTATACTCCTACACTTATATTTCTTTCTGCAAAGGTTGGCAACTTGCTTTAAATATCGAGAAATGTAAAACTGTGCACTTCACAAAACGAAAAAAACGTAGTACCTGTGACTGTAACATAGCGACTCGCAGCTGGAATCGGCCAACGCGTACAAATATCTGTATGTAAAAACTTTGTGTGGATTTGAAATGAAGTAAGCACATACGCTCAGTCGTGGACAGAGCAGGTGGTAGACTTCAGTTTATTGGTAGAAGGCCAGGGAAATTGTCCGCCTCGGTAGCTGAGTGGTCAGCGCGGCGGAATGCCATGCAAAGGGGCCCCCGTTCGATTTCCGGGTGGGTCGGAGGTTTTCTCCGCTCAGAGACTGGGTGTTGTGTTGTCCTCATCGTCATCATCATCATCATCATCATCTCAGCCCCATCGACACGCAAGTCGCCGAAGTGGCGTCAACCAAAAAGACTTGTACCAGGCGACCGGTCTACCCGACTGGAGGCCCTAGCCACACATTTCATTTCACTAGGGAAATTCAATCACTCTACAAAAGAGAATGCTTACAAATCACTCATCTTAGAATATTGCTCAAGTGTGTGGGACCTATTCCAAATTGAACATATACAAAAAGGGCAGCACAAATAGGTTTGTTTGAGCCGTGGGGAAGTGTCACCGAGATGCCGAAGAAACTGAATTTTTAACTACTGCAAACGAGGCTGTTAGACATGTCCATAATGCTTTAGTAGCAACAACACCCATGCCCCGAATTGCAGAAGAGTGGTTTAATGCTTTTCTGCTGCTAAAACGTTATGGGCTTGTCTAACCATCTCGTTTGAGGTATATCCAAAGGTTCATCTCCTTGTAAGAAGTGTTTTTTACTTCAAACTACTCGAAATAAGAGCCAATCCCGTTTTTATCCGTTGATGTTAGATCTAACATTCAGTCCTCACTCTCGTTGATTGAACATTTGACGAAGCCAATTGGTCACTATTTGACGCAACTACAAGGGTGATCAATATTTCGTCCATAAAATATATGCCTTCTTGGAGAAGCCACTGACAATGCTTCAACCCACACTGAATTTCACTGCCATGAAACTCTTCATGTAGTGAGGTATATAAAGAAAGTGCTGCAGTTGCGAGGGCCGCTGCATTGATAACATTTTCAATAAGAATACGGCTTCTGAGGACGTAACTTGTAGTGTCATAAATCCTTGCACAGTATAACGGAAAGAGGGATAAATTTCCAGCCGATGAGTCACTCAACGTAATTCGTTTCACTTCGTCTTAATGGCGAATGTTGTTCTGTTACAAAAAAATGGCTCTCAGCACTATGGGACTTAACTTCTGAGGTCATCAGTCCCCTAGAACTTAGAACTACTTAAACCTAACTAACCTGAGGACGTCACACACATCCATGCCCGAGGCAGGAGTCGAACCTGCGACCGTAGCGGTCGCGCGGTTTCAGACTGTAGCGCCTAGAACCGCTCGGCCACCCCGGCCGGGTGTTCTGTTACAATGAACTTCCTTAGGAATACGTTATGTTGACCTCTATCTCGATGATTCAGAAACTAGCAAAAACATGTTCTTCTTCGTTTTAGGGTACTTTGTGACTATTCATCACGGTGTAAATTTTTTTTATCGACACCACAAACTAGTCAGAAAATGTCAGTGCGTCTGGATGTATACCCAGTTTCCTCACTGCAATTCAACCTCACGAAAGCAGCGTTTCCAGACTGAGTTTTCGAAATTTACCTATAGCGGACCAAAAAGGTTCCCAAAATGATACGGTTTCGCCAACTTTTCCCCAAATATCCTTAAACCATTATTTGATATCGGTATTGGCAGTTTAAAGCGGTGGAATTATGTGTTCACAGCTGTAAAATTATGGAACAAATCAAACCATTATTGTACATAAAGAAAATTTTTTAATTTATAAATAAAAACAATAGCCTGAATCAAAAAAAAACCTACCCTAGGGGAGCCAAATTTGCTTTCTTCATGCTTTTTTCATGGTTCTGTTGATTTACCATCACTGCACCACACCACCACCTAGCCCATATCTCTCTGAGCAACGCAACGCCTCTGTTCAGTATGCTACAGTGAACACCCAAAATCTGTAGCTGCGTTTTTATTTATACCTCCTGAAGGCCGATTTGTCATTACCTTACAGTTAATTGTAACAAAAAAATGGTTCAAATGGCTCTGAGCACTATGGGACTTAACTGCTGAGGTCATCAGTCCCCTAGAACTTAGAACTAGTTAAACCTAACTAACCTAAGGACATCACACACATCCATGCCCGAGGCAGGATTCGAACCTGCGACCGTAGCGATCGCGTGGTTCCAGGCTGTAGCGCCTAGAACCGCTCGGCCACTCCGGCCGGCTAATTGTAACAAATCATACTAATACCGATGCGTTTTTAAGACGTCCTCATTATCTGAAACAGTATATATTCATAGGACACACGTTGCAATGTAAAACCCATCTGATACAAGCTTTAACTACAACGACGAAATCTAGTACCACGTATCTTCACAACTCGATACGGCAACGAAAGTCGATAGACATCCCAAACGGTCGAAACTATGGACGTACGTTTTACTCGTCATAGTGGTATCATGGAGATGTATTACGCGCCGAGCCTAACGTCCCCCTAAGAAGAAAAAGTGTACCGTATTTTACGCCCGATAACTAGCACTTTTTTGTTCGAAAAATCTCTCCTATATTCAGATACGTCTTATACTCGAAATTAATATAAAAATGTCCAGTGTTGTGTTTAAAGTTCCCGCCTGTCTTAAAAATGGCCATACATTCGATATCGCGGGAACCTATCTCTATCTGGCAACACTGGATTCACACTGGGTTCAACTGGCAGCAGCAGTCCACTGATACGACGACCTTGAGTTGCGGTGATTCACAAGCTTGCTAACAGTCCCTCCTGCCCCGCCATCACAAACCCAGAACACTGTCCAGCCTGTGATGCGTCACTGTAGCCTACGCTGCCAGTGAACTTGAACGGAAACTGGTTTGTTTCATCGATAACAGTACAATGTTTTTGTTAGTAGCTTGTTTCGTAATGGAAAAAATAGAAGGTATTCCTATGTTGCGGGCTGTAAATTGAAAGTAATTGCATATGCAGAAGAGCATGGAACAGTTAAGCGGCGTTTCGGCCCTCCACCAACAGAAAATACCATTCGCGACTGGCGGGCTTGTAAAGAAGAACTGAAAAAAATGAGGAATGCTAAATGTGCGAATAGAGGACTGAATGCAAAATGGCTAAAATAGATGAAGACGATTTTCATGGCTTGTAAGGATTTTTTCGGTTTTATAAACTAAGAATTTTTTTAGTCTGGCTTTGCAGTCTGATAATAAAAATGTAATTTTTAAACAAAATTGATTTAAAATGAAGGTGTATCCTATAGCCCATAGCGTCCTAGGCGCCGTTCATACTAAGGCGATATACGATAAGCGACAGATCGTAAGCGACATACGACACGGGACACGCATGGACAGACATTTGAAATCTAAAGCGCGGCGATAAAAAGGTTCACAGCGGTGCGATTGCGCAACGTATCGTAAGTGACGTATCTCCCCCAGTGCTGCATGCCGGTCTCTGCAGTGATTAGTAGCGTACGATATTTCGAGCTGTTAACATGACGGAGAGAAGAGAATACAATTCTGTACTTCGTTTCATTAATTTAGTGAAAGCTCATCAGTGCAACTGGAATTATTCCATTGCCGCATACAGTAAGACAGATGTGACGAGTGCTGCGTAGAGGGAAATTTCATCAGAAATAAAAGACACGGGTATATATTTATTTATTACGCAAAAGACAAGTAAGGAATTAAATTGCAATATTATTAACTCATACTGTAACTATTTTGAAACCCTCACACGAAATAAGTAATTTAATTATATTTCAATTTGACAGAATAGTCACTTACCAAAAATGTTGCTTCAAATTAAATTTTCAATAACCTGATAAATTTAAGAACTTAACATTATTTTAAATTAACAAATGGTGCTGTATAATGAAGTATGCCCACCTATTTTATTTTAAATTTTCGTATTTTTTATTTTAATTTGAACGGTTTACAGGTATATAAAGAATCGGTTGTACTAAGTGGCTGGGTCTTGTAAACCTATACATCTCCATTGTGTAGGGATTGCACCAGTTGGCTTCAGAAAGTACTCACCTAGTTAATTTCGTAAGCGATTTGCTTCGTTCAAGCTGTTGCTTTGACTGAACGCACCGTTGTCTGGTAATGCTGGTATCACAGAACACTTACTAAATTGTTGTGGAACATACGGTTGGCCTTCTCGTCTGCATATAAAATTATGAAGCACACATGCTGCCTCGAAAGTCTGCACAGCGTTACTTCTGTTGGTATAAATTGGTCGGTCAAATAGACTAAATTTTGAGGTTAACGTTCCAAAGTTGCATTCCACACTTTTTCTGCCTCTTGATAGTGGAAAGTTGAATATTCTTTTGCATCATTTAAAACACTTTTTGGAAAGGGTCGTGTTATATTATGTTGGAGAGGGAATGCTTCATCTGTCACAGAGTAGAACGGAAAAGGATTGTCATTTGCCTCGCCTGGCAAGGGACTTGCTTCGCGTATTCTCTGTTTATTACTGTGCAATAATTCTCCGAGAGTTGATTTGCGGAGCACAGCACCGTCCCGACTCCGTCCGTAGTCTCCCCCCTCTACAGCGATGAACATTCCATCTGGGTCAGACAAAGCCATTAGAACTATTGAAAAGAATTCTTTGTAATTATAATATGTGGACCCAGTATTTGGGGAACACTGAATGCGGAAATGTTTGCCATCGAGAGAACCAATATAGTTAGGTAAATTTCATGAGGCGAGGTACGGTGGAAGTAAAGCTATCAGGAGGTGCCGTGAGTCGTTCATGGGTAGCTCAGTTGGTAGAGCACTTGCCCGCGAAACGCGAAGGTCCCGACTTCGAGTCTCGGTCCGGCACACAGTTTCAATCTGCCAGGAAGTTTCAGGTAAATTTCATAACTCATAATAACGCTTTGATATTTGCCTCTCAGTTTCCTCCGATAGTTGTAGCATATACAGCAGTTGTAAGTGAGACCATATAGCAGTACAAGTCGAATGAACAATGTAAATGACAGTTGATTTACCTCTGTAAAATTGCAAGGAAAGATCCTGAAAACTGCTTCCAGTAGCTAGATACCTAAAAAAGTTACAAAAATTTTGTGTCTTGTTTTTCAGCAAGTATTACACAAGAATAAAAACAAAATAAGAATTATAACATGTATGTTAACTAAATTGAGGGTTTTAAATCGTAAATAGTTGCATAAGTCTCATTGTGTTTTCGTTTTACTAAACAACATTTTAAAATAAATCCTATTGATGTGTACTTTTTGAAATCTTGTTTCAGAAAAGAACTGTCGAGAGAGATGGAAGAATATCAGAACAGCATATGTGCGTTCGCTGAGACCACTAAAGTCTGGTGCTAGCCAGAATTCAAAGAAAACGTATTATTTAGCTTTTCTGCAACCGTATTTGAAAGGAGAAAATACGTCCGGCAATCTTCGCATTGAAGATACAGCAATAGAGGAGTCCAATATTAGTTAGAATGATAAAAGCGACACATTTATTGAAGAGGAAGATGCCTGACAAAGCTTCTTCCGTGCAATTACTTGAGAAACCTGCTCGTAAAAGCTCAAGTGAAACACACAAAAAACGAAAGGAAAAAGACCAAGTCGACGATACTTTTATAGAAAGGATGAACATGGAAAACTTTTCTAATAAAAGTGACCAAGATGATGAACAGAATTTCCTTATTTCTCTTTTACCTGATCTGAAAAACCTTAGCTCGCATCGGAGGGGGATTTTCAGAATACGAACAATGTCTCTTCTACATAAAGTTGTTGGATCGCATCTGAGGGGGATTTTCAGAATTCAGACAATGTCTCTTCTACATAAAGTTGTTGGAAGAGGACAAACGAGAGAATGTGGAATCGAGTGTTTCAGTTGGTTCCAGTCCTTCAAGTTGGAGTGTTCCAGTCCTTCTACTTGGAGTTCGTATTCCATCATGACATCTTACAAACCCAGTCTAACATGAGCGATATTGCAACGACTTCGGGATTCAATCTGATTACCCTACTGCCGCAAGAAAGTGAAACTAGTTGTCACAATGTGTAAAATATTAATAAACCATTATAAAAATAAAACTGCTCAATTTCATTAATATTACTGTTTACATTTATTTCTATTTACCTTACAATAATCGGAAGTTTTTCATCTGGAGAAATAGCCTTCCTGAAGTGTGTATCTTTTTTTTTCAAGGGTTTGTGACGCTAGGTGCTTCAGAAAAAGGAGCCGGCCGATGTGGCCGAGCGGTTCTAGGCGATTCAGTCTGGAACCGCGCGACCGCTACGGTCGCAGGTTCGAATCCCACCTCGGGCATGGATATGTGTGATATCCTTAGTTAGGTTTAAGTAGTTCTAAGTTCTAGAGGACTGATGACCTCAGATGTTGAGTCCCATAGAGCACAGAGCCATTTGAACCATTTCAGAAAATGAACGTTTTCGGGTTTCATTCAGTAAAACTCCCTGAATTTTTGTTCATGTTGAGACAGCTCTGGAGAAACAACAGCCAAACTGTGGTACACGTTGGTAAGAATGTAGGGATGTAACCAGTATTTCCTTTTTCTCATCGTACACCTGAACCAATAAGGCACTACAACGTCTTATTCACTTGAGCTCATACTTGTAACTGAGGTAGTGAGACTTCTGTTCACACCACATTTTTATCACCCATGTCGCGTCGATTTATCGCCCACTGTCATGAACCTTCTTAGCAATATATCGTCGCAATATACTTCTTACTACATATCGGGATGGAAAGAAATACAGTAGAAGAAGAATGGGTAGCTGTGAGAGATGAAATAGTGAAGGCAGCAGAGGATCGAGTAGGTAAAAAGACGAGGACTAATAGAAATCCTTGGGTAACAAAAGAGATACTGAATTTTATTGATGAAAGGAGAAAATACAGAAACGCAGTAAATGAAGCAGGCAAAAAGGAATACAAACGTCTCAAAAATGAGATCGACAGGAAGTGCAAAATGGCTAAGCAGGCATGGCTAGAGGACAAATGTAAGGATGTAGAGGCGTATATCACTAGCGGTAAGATAGATACTGCCTACAGGAAAATTAAAGAGACCTTTGGAGAAAAGAGAACCACTTGCATGATTATCAAGAGCTCTGATGGAAACCCAGTTCTAAACAAAGAAGGGAAAGCGGAAAGGTGGAAGGAATATAGAGGGTCTATACAAGGGCGACAATATTAGGAAATGGAAGAGGATGAAATGGGAAATATGATACTGCGTGAAGAGTTTGACAGAGCACTGAAAGACCTAAGTCGAAACAAGGCCCGGGAGTAGATATCATTCCATTAGAACTGCTAATAGCCTTGTGAGAGCCAGCTCTGACAAAACTCTACCATCTGGTGAGCAAAATGTGTGGGACAGGTGAAATACCCTCAGACTTCAAGAAGAATATAATAATTCCAATCCCAAAGAAAGCAGGTGTTGACAGATGTGAAAATTACCGAACTATCAGTTTAATAACTCACGGCTGCAAAATACTAACACGAAATCTTTACAGACAAATGGAAAAACTGGTAGAAGACGACCTCGGGGAAGATCAGTTTGGATCCCATAGGAATGTTGGAACACGTGAGACAATACTGACCCTACGACTTATCTTATAAAATAGATTAAGGAAAGGCAGCCTGCGTTTCTAGCATTTGTGGACTTAGAGAAAGCTTTTGACAATGTTGACTGGAATACTCTCTTTCAAGTTCTGAAGGTGACAGGGGTCAAATACAGGAGTGAAAGGCTATTTACAATTTGTACAGAAACCAGATGGCAGTTATGAGTCGAGGGGCATGAAAGGGAAGCAGTGGTTGGGAAGGGAGTGAGACAGGGTTGTAGCCTATCTCCGATGTTATTCAATCTGTATAATGAGCAAGCAGTACAGGAAACAAAAAAATTCGGAGTAGGAATTAAAATCCATGGAGAAGAAATAAAAACTTTTAGGTTCGCTGATGACATTGTAATTCTGTCAGAGACAGCAAAGGACCCGGAAGAGCAGCTGAACGGAATGGACAGTGTCTTGAAAGGAGGATATAAGATGAACATCAACAAAAGCAAAACGAGGATAATGGAATGCAGTCGATTTAAGTCGAGTGATGCTGAGGGAATTAGATTAGGAAATGAGACGCTTAAAGTAGTAAATGTGTTTTGCTAGTTGGGGAGCAAAATAACTGATGATGGTCGTCGAAGTAGAGAGGATATAAAATGTAGACTGGCAATGGCAAGGAAAGCGTTTCTGAAGAAGAGAAATTTGTTAACATCGAGTATCGATTTAAGTGTCAGGAAGTCATTTCTGAAAATATTTGTATGGAGTGTAGCCATGTCTGGAAGTGAAACGTGGACGATAAATAGTTTAGACAAAAAGAGAATAGGAGCTTTCGAAATGTGGTGCTACAGATGGATGCTGAAGATTAGATGGGTAGATCACATAACTAATGAGGAGGTATTGAATAGAATTGGGGAGAAGAGAAATTTGTGGCACAACTTGACTAGAAGAAGGGCTCGGTGGTAGGACGTATTCTGAGGCATAAAAGGGATCACCAATTTAGTATTGGAGGGCAGCACGGAGGATAATAAATCGTAGAGGGAGACCAAGAAATGAATACACTAAACAGATTCAGAAGGATGTAGGTCGCAGCAGGTACTGGGAGATGAAGAAGCTTGCACAGGATAGAGTAGCATGGAGAGCTGCATCAAACCAGTCTCTGGACTGAGGACCACAACAACAACTACATATTGCTTATCTTATGTCGCCTTAGTATGAACGGCGCCTTATAGTCTGCAAAATACGCTATCGACTGATGTGAAGAGGAGTGACGTCTAGTGAGTATCTAGAAAACTAAATATGTGTTATTTGAACGAAAATATCGGAGATGGTGTTATTATCCATTGCAGAATGATTGACCCCTGACTGATCTCATACTCTGGTCATATCGCATGACGAATTCGATGTGTTATACCTTGCCAGGATCGTGAAAATGTGTACTTTCATTTGATGTATGAATGCATACACAGTAATGTTTAAGAGAAAGCCTGCTTTTTCCACCATTTTTGGCGAGTGTCACATTTGAGAAGCCATAGAAGTCGGATCGCAATTAGAAGAAAAATTTCCTTTGCACAGTTTAAAGATACAATCATACTCAACTTCCACACGAATTGTAGTAGTTTTGCAATTATTCGTTTTGCCCTAACGATGGTGGCCGTACATTGCCGCAATTCGCCTAATGGTCATACATATTATCAAGACGAAAGTGTAAATTCAAGCTCTGTTGTTGCCTTTCACAGCTGCTATGTTTTGAAGCAAGTAAAGCTACACAAAGCGCTAATCTAACGTTTTTAATTTATTTGCTTTTGCGTTTCTATGCACCGCGGGCTCGCATGTATTGTGTTGACGGACCTCTGAACAGTATTTCCACTTCATTGTTCATTGTTTAAATTGCGTCTTCCCAGTCGGATAGCAAAAAATCGTACTCTTATTCGTTGTGTAGTCGTGTGAGACGGTGCCCTAACATAATTAGTTACCTTGAACTTATGTGAAACCATGCATCATATACGGAGTTGTGAATAGTCTCTGATGATCAGTATGCGTGCTTACCTTGAGGCAGAAAAAGAACATGTCGCTTGCAGTTCCGTATCACAGGCCGTAAAGAGAGCTTCTGCATGTCTCGGTATTAGTGAAAATGCAGTGAAGCGAATTTCGAGAGAATATAGAAAAACTTCATGTCTTTTATCAACAAAAAAGAGTTGTGGCAGGCGACATTGGAAGAGTTTACACGGGGAGTCATAAGGTGATAAATGCAGGAATTCTATGTGGAAAAGCAGTTTCCAGCAGTGGCAGCCGTGTTGGAAAAGTTGAAGGCTGAAATGGAGGGTTTTCCTGATATGAGTGAAACAACCCTTTGGTGTGCTATTCGAAATTTAGGCTTCAGGTACAAAAACTTCAACAAAAAACCTATGTTGATGGAAAATAACGAAGTATCAGGAAGAAGAGACGAGTTCTTGCGCGAAATAAGACTATTTATTACACTGATGAGAGTTGGTGTGGCGCAAACTTTTCCAGAAAGTTTGGTTGGCAGGAACAAAATATGCCTTATGGATCAGAAAATGTATACGATTATCACATAGAAAGTGTTCAAGAGCGAAATGCCTCGAAAGGAGGAATTCATATACAGTTCGGTTCTGGAAAACGGATTATAATGTGCCACATTGGGAACAAATATGACTTCGTGCAAAGTACCAGTTTATGTTTTATTGGGCGAAAAGTACAGATTATCATTCTGAAATGATTGCCACATACTACGAAGAGTGGTTTAGAAGCGTTCTCGAAAAATTATCAAAAACAGATCAGCAATCGTATCACACAAAGATAAATCCAGTATCATGAAATCCATCTACGAAATGGAGAAAGGATTCTATTATTGAATGGATGGAAAGCAGTGATGTAGTGCTTCCATCGAATGTCACATATGAAGAATTTACTAAAGCTGGCCTATTGGAACACGCGAGATCGCACTTCATGGAGCAGGAAGATCTTTTGGAAAGTATGCTGCTATCAATGGACAAGGAAATTAAACTCGTGTGGTTGCCTGTAGCGCACCTTGAACTCCATACATGTTATTTTGGTATTGTCAAAAACAAGGTAGCAAAGGAGAACAAGAATTTTAAAATAAATACTTTACAGTTGTGTCGCTCCGCTCTGGAAAGTGTTCCCCAGAGTGTTTGGAAGAATTCACTGAGCCACGTACACAAATTTGAAAACAGTTCTGCACAAGAACCCACTGTCCTGATATAACAATAGAACCGTTGCTGATCCAAGTAGACGACTGCCGTAGCAGCAGTTGAGACCTCAGGCCCGCAGCGAACGCGATTAAGGTAGGTTTTATTTCAGTCATCATTGTTGACTGCAAAATTTATTCGAGCTAATCGACTTTTCCATTTACTGTTGAAATGTGCTATACAAACGTTCATTTATTGTGGGTTCTTCGCATATCGAGCATTTATTTGCAATTTCCCATAATATATCCCTCTACTCGCAACAAAATCTGAATGCGGCAATGCTGTACTGGAATGCGACTGCGACGTTGCCGTTCTCCGCTGATTGAACAGGCGCTTTTGGCGCATTAGAACAACGGCGATGCTCTGGTGTGACAACTGCGCTCCATCACAGCATCACATATATTGCAGCTACTAACACAACTGCTTTACAGACTGTTACCTAACAAACACGAGGAATATGCGTTAGTAAAGACATATGATGTAACCAACAAAAGTTCAAGCGTTGTTCGTCGTCATAGCTACAACAGTAAGCTCAGTCGCAGCGTCTTGCGTTTAGCATTATAGTGATCAAATGAATAACCAGAAAATAACGAAAATCCGCGTGTAAATAGAACAAGGTTGTATCTTTAAACTATGTAACGGGAATTTTTCTCCTAATTACGGCCCGATTTTTATGCGCACCTGAAGTTGACACTCACCGAAGAAAAACTAGGAAAATCATGGTTTCTCTTAAATATTACAGCGTATGTTGCCTCCATTTCAAATAAGATCTACCATTTATACACTAAATAATAGTAGACATTTTCACGATTCCGGCAGGATGCAACATACCGATGTTTGTAATGGAATGAGACCAGAATACGAGCTCAGAGTCAGGGATCATTCATTATGAAATGGACGAAGTAAAATTATCAGATATGGCATAAGTATTAAGGCCAAGGAGATAAAATACCTCCCCATTCTCACCGACACAAAATTTTCTTTCCTAAAAATTTCGCTAAGGTACCTGTTTCCTCATAAGTTCCCCCTAAAAAATATTTTTCCCCAAAACTGCGAAAAAACAATCTGGAGTCGTTGCACAGAAAATACTATGATAACTGCAACTGCTGTTATTCTTATTAATTTTTGTGTTTTATCATCTGTTCTCGGTAAATCAGCATGCTTCTATCAACTTGCTATTGAGCAACTTTCTGTTGCGAAATGATCTGCATATTTAAGATTCACGTCTCATTCATATGCAATAGAACTTACACAAGAAAATTGTACGCTAATTGAAGCCTTTCCTCGTTGTAGATTGGACCTGAATGATGCTGGACAACTAACGAACACATGAGTTCTTGTTCCACTAGACGCAGGAAAATACGGCAGAGTTCAATGTTGGGTACGCAAAGTACCAACTGTTTCAGTTTCTCGAATGTATCTTCCAGACTTATTAAAAACTATCTTCAAAAAACGATGTCATTTACACCAGACTGTTTGATTAAATTAAGTACTGTATTTAGCACTACAGGCCACTTTAGAGCTTTGCATCGTCTTCAAGTGCACCAAACAGAACAACGAAGTCGTGCGGAAACAAAAAGAAATTTTAGTACGCTAAGCCGGTGACGTAGCTGCCGTGAGGTTGTTAAAAAAAGTGAGTTTTGGTCAAAACTAAGAAATGTTTCTATAATAATGTGTCCGGGAGCCAGTACCCGTAAGATACGGGGAGCTTTACTTGTGATGATGAGTAATGCATAGTGTTCGGCGATGTAGGTCGTGTTACTCGTCGAGGAAGTTCGGTAGCGTTGCCTGGCGTTTCACTGCACCTAAATCCGTTGGATTTCTGACTTCAGGGGTATTTAAATCTGTTGGTGTTTGCGCAACACATCGCCAATGTGCAGACGTTCCAGACACGTGTGACCGATGCATGCGACAGTTGGAGCCAGGTGTATTTGAAAGAATGCGTGATTCACTGCTAAGAACGGCTGAAGGCTGTGTCAGGATGCGTGGTAACCACTTGCAGCATTGCCTATAGTGTCTACCTCTACGTAAAGACAGATGGGAGTATGAGAACAGATTGGTTCATATTTCTAGTGTCATACCAAAAACGCGCAGTTAAATACAAAAGATTGGGCCAGGTGCGAGCAGGACTCACGCACTAAGGGTTCAGTATAGACTCACTTCCGGAACCATGAATCTCGAAGATTTTTGACTGTTATTGACATTGATACTCGCAAGATATCGGTTCCAGGGATCCCAGTTCTTCCGAGTATGTTTTAATTTCAACTTTGAAGTCGGATAACAATGATAAAAAAGGTTTTCCTGTCATAAAAATTAACAATTTCGCATTTTCCCGTTACTTGTACTGCGAAACCTTTCTTCTTGCCAAATTTCGTGATTCTAGGCCAAGAGAAAGTATCCTGTGCCATTAATGGCCGTCTCTTTTGACTGCACTGACTTGATGCTAACGTTTATTACACCGCAAAGGGACCGTAGACCTTAGTATGTGATATAAATTTCAATTTGATACGTTTATCCATTCTGAAAAAAAGAGGTCTTAAGAGGCGAACGGCCAGATAGTCTGATAATGCAAATAATGCATAAATGACAAACTTTTTTGTCGTGTGATGTAATTACAAATTAACAGTCTTCGGATTTTTTCGTTTGGTTATATTATGAAGCCTGCTTCTTGGCAAATTTCATGATTCTAGGTCAACGGAAGGTACGCTGTAGGTTTTGATGAGTGAGTTTGCGCGTATCAAAATTTATAAAATAAATGGTCGTATCTTTTGATTGCATTTACTTAGAAGTTTCACTTTTATACAGCACCAAGAGACTGTAGATCTTAACATACGATATAAGGTCAACTTGATACGTCTGGCCGTTCCTCAGGTAAAGGGTTTTGAAAAGGCGGACGGACGGACGGACAGACAGACAGACAACACAATGATGCTATAAGGGTTTCTTTTTTACCGATTGTAGTACGGTACCAATACTCTAAAAAGTTCGCAGTGTGTAGAGACACTAAGTTCTTAGAGGAAGCTAAGAGCTCTTGCAAAGCTGTGAGCATATCACTGTGCGTAGGATGGGTAGTGAAAATTACCAATACTC
This sequence comes from Schistocerca serialis cubense, assembly GCF_023864345.2. Taxonomy (NCBI): domain Eukaryota; kingdom Metazoa; phylum Arthropoda; class Insecta; order Orthoptera; family Acrididae; genus Schistocerca; species Schistocerca serialis. Next base: position 1,025,653,099 of record NC_064638.1, read on the forward strand.
TAAAAAGTTCGCAGTGTGTAGAGACACTAAGTTCTTAGAGGAAGCTAAGAGCTCTTGCAAAGCTGTGAGCATATCACTGTGCGTAGGATGGGTAGTGAAAATTACAAGCCCAGATCACGTAAGATCTTACGTGATCTGGGTTACAAGTTCTGGAAATTACTTACAAAAGAGGAAAAGGACTCGTATCTATTCTTTCTTTATGAATAAGATAACATTAGTCTTGTTAAATTTGTAGGTGTTTCTCTGTAAGAGCAGCAAAGTGGATGATTTGTTGGAATGCAGTGTTCCACAAGATGGTGCGTCGATTGTGCACAGTAGTGGTGGGCAGGAAATCGCGTATCTGTTAGAAATCATAGTGATTGAGAAGTCACAGATATCACAATAACAACTTTACAAAATCTAATTGCGATTTCAGTCACAGTTAGCAGTCGCAAGTAGCACTTCACATTCAACGCCGTGAGCCATCTGTTGGCCGAATTCCGTACTGCTTTCTGCGATTTCAGTGACAAATCATGGCTAGAAGTCGCAAGTAGCAACTAAAAAGCACAGTTAACAGTGCCATCTGTTGGCCAAAGTTCGTACTACACTCATCTCTGCGACACGCTATCGACTCTAAGTGCGATTTCCGTGACAAGTCGCAACTAAGAGTCGCAAGTAGCAACTAAAAAGCGCAGTTAGCAGTGCCATCTGTTGAGCAAAGTTCGTACTAAGCTCATCTCTGCGACACGCTATCGAGTCTAACTGCGAATTCCGTGACAAGTCGCAACTAAGAGTCGCAAGCAGCAACTAAAAAGCACAGTTAGCAGTGCCATCTGTTGAGCAAAGTTCATACTATGCTATTCGCTTCCGAGTCAAACTGCGATTTCTGTGACAAATCGCAACTAAGAGTCGCAAGTAGCAACTAAAAAGCGCAGTTAACATTCTGTTCCTAGTGCCATCTGTTGACCTACGTACGTACTTCGTTACGAGAGCCTTGTGCCTCACGAGATCGACGTGCTGTGTGTGACTGTGTGCATAATACTGAATATGAATGGCTTATTTCTATAGTGGTACAAGTCCACTTTTGTTCATTTTGAGATACAGACTCGTAAAGTTAAATGAGTGCTGAAAAATCTGCAGTTGAGATACCAGAAATATTCAAGCATATGGCTTCTTGCTAGAGATGAACCTTTATTTATGTTTGTTTGGATCATTAATTTCAGAAGCATTATAGACAAAAAAGTGGAGGTAATGGACTTGTACCACTATTGAAATAAGCTCTTCATATTATATGACGACATGCACATTCAGCATCAGTTATGGTTGGTCAAACACAGCTGTGACTCTGAATGTATTATATTAATAAGAAGCAACATTGCCTTTTTCTCCTGAAAATATCAAGTAACGTAACAAATGTGTTTGATTCTGCTTCCAATATGACAGTTTTGGTTAATACTCCACATGCCTACAGGACTTTGCAATGTTAACACAGCAGAACTCAGACACCTGTATAAGTGAAGTGAAATAAAAACAGTATTATTGTGTCATATGAATGGCTCACTTTTGTTCCGACACAGTTCAAGACTCGGGAGAAAAGTTTTACACCTGGTGTTCTACATGGCAACTTCACACACAAGAAATTTTGCCGACACTACTACCACCTACATAAGTAAGCTTTTCCTGTGTTACTTTCAAGTATGTTGGGCTAAACTGCGATTTTCCGATATCAGTGATTTCTGTGAATGCTACTTTTCAGTATCTGTTATTCTTAATTGTGATTTGTCGCAGTTAAGAGTCGCAGTTAAGAAACCTAAGTCGCGTATCCCTCCGCCACTGCTATTTCTGCTACTTCCGCGATTTCTGCGACTTCTGTGACTTCTGCTACTTCTGCGATTTCTGTGACTTCTGCTACTTCTGCAATTTCTGTGACTTCTGCTACTTCTGCGATTTCTGTGACTCCTGCGGTTTCTGCGACTTACCACCGTATGAAAAAGCTACATCTGTCCACATAGAAAATTGCATCTCAACAAACCTGTCATTGGTAAGTATGTTTTACGTTTGTTCTTCCGTTGGCTTTAATCTTGTTTTAAAGAAACAACTGTGAAAATATTAATAGTGTAATTAATATGTAAGTAGCCATACAGTACTGTAATAGTTCGTGTTTAGAAAATGAATTCTAACATATTGTTATGTTCTCGGGTACCCGAACTACATTTCAGTCACTCAGTAAAGTGATAACTCAAAATATCATTGTCAGCAGATCTGGAGAAATTGCCACTGCGTCTTTAGACCGTTTTCGTCAGACGAGAGGTTAGTTTCTATGTGTTTCGATGGACTTAATTACTTAAATGAGATCTTTCTTGCAAATGTGAAATATACCCCATTGAGTGGCTTTCATTACAGCAAATATTAGCAATCTACTCTGTCAATTATATTGCTTGTAATTAGTGACAGCAAAAATTGTTTAATAATTCTTGTGATTTTGCAGACACAGTTCTGGTTGCTGTACGTATCTATCCACATCAAGGCTGTTGGGAGAGAACCGTGAAGATTCAAGAGAGCTCTTAGAGGATTTGCAGTTTAAAAGTGACATTATTGCGAAATAAGTGTGCAGATGAGTGAGTAAACTGTGTTTTATTGAAGTTGTTGTGCGATTTTAAAGGAATAATAAATGTTAAACACTGTGAGCGAATAATGAAAATCTCATTTTCCACATGTTAAGCCGTCCTATACCCATAATTTTCCGCCACATATTTATTGGTAAACACTTATTGGAGAGGGTCAACAGAAACCTCCGATCTTACTCGTCGGCTTTGACCCGTGACGTAAGCGTGTTGTGGTGTGTGACGTCATAACGTCATTCGTTAGTCATAGATCTTAATGGCTTCACTTCGAGGCATAGATAATAAAGCAGTTCTGTGTTCTAATAAGCTTTTGCTGTTATGTTTCAATTTCGTTTTTTACTGATTACTTAATAAAGTAGGATCAGTTTATTCTATCTCGTGAGATTTTTTTTTTAAACCCAAAAAACACTTATCAGCTACTGAAGGCAGCTACAACACTAGAAAAATCGCTTCTCGGCTTTTGACAAGATATTGCTTAATAAAGTAGGATCAGTTTATTCTATCTCGTGAGATTTTTTTTAAAAAAGCCTAAAAAACACTATTGCTTAATAAAGTAGGATCAGTTTATTCTATCTCGTGAAATTTTTTTTAAAAAAGCCAAAAAACACTTATTAGCTACTGAAGGGAGCTACAACATTAGAAGAATCGCTTCTCGGTTTTTGACAAGATATTGCTCAGTAAAGTGGGATCAGTTTATTCTATCTCGTGAGATTTTTTTTAAAAAAGCCAAAAAAACACTATTGCTTAATAAAGTAGGATCAGTTTATTCTATCTCGTGAGATTTTTTTTTTAAAAAGCCAAAGAAACACTATTGCTTAATAAAGTAGGATCAGTTTATTCTATCTCGTGAGATTTTTTTTTTAAAGCCAAAAAACACTTATTAGATACTGAAGGGAGCTGCTTAATAAAGTAGGATCAGTTTATTCTATCTCGTGAGATTTTTTTTTTAAAAAGTCAAAAAACACTTATGCCTTTGACAAGATCAATGTTTATCTCTCTCGCATTCCTTTGTTTCTCAACATTCTCCTCAGCTCTTTCATCTCTGTAATACATGCTCTCTGGCGACTTGTGACGTCATTGTTCAAAGCCGACGGGTTGTATCCCCTGCTGCACTAGTCCCGATTTTTTTCGTCGTTTTGCGTGGTTTTGTATGGCGGTCGGTGGCTACATTTGTGTATATTTAGTTTCTCCCCACCCAAAAACCCCCAATTTTCCACGCTTGTCCCGTTAGTCATTAGGCTTTTTGTGAAACCTGTGTATTTCAGTGTTTATGATACGTATGCGATGTTTTTATATCCGCCATATTGGAATTGTCGTTTATGGTCGTTTCCGCCATATTTGTGACGTCATGGGTCAAAGCCGACGGGTAAGATCGGACGCTTCCGTATTTCCATTGGAGAGTGACATGCCGCCTCCCCCCCCCTCTTTCTCCACAATCTTGGTGTGACACTGACCTGTAACATATCCCGAAGTCTACAATATGCATTTTGAGGCTGTTGATACGAAAGTGGGAAGTACAGATCTTACAGTTAAATCAGGAATAGCTTAAGTGAATTACTTGAAAGTAACACAGGAAAAGCTTACTGATGTAGGTGGTAGTAGTGTCGGCAAAAAGTTCTTGTGTGTGAAGTTGCCATGTAGAACACCAGGTGTAAAACTTTTCTCCCGAGTCTTGAATTGTGTCGGGACAAAAGTGAGCCATTCATATGACACAATAATACTGTTTTTATTTCACTACACTTATACAAGTGTCTGAGTTCTGCTGTGTTAACATTGCAAAGTCCTGTAGGCATGTGGAGTATTAACCAAAACTGTCATATTGGAAGCAGAATCAAACACATTTGTTACGTTACTTGATATTTTCAGGAGAAAAAGGCAATGTTGCTTCTTATTAATATAATACATTCAGAGTCACAGCTGTGTTTGACCAACCATAACTGATGCTGAATGTGCATGTCGTCATATAATATGAAGGGCTTATTTCAATAGTGGTACAAGTCCATTACCTCCACTTTTTTGTCTATAATGCTTCTGAAATTAATGATCCAAACAACATAAATAAGGGTTCATCTCTAGCAAGAAGCCATATGCTTGAATATTTCTGGTATCTCAACTGCAGATTTTTCAGCACTCATTTAACTTTACGAGTCTGTATCTCAAAATGAACAAAAGTGGACTTGTACCACTATAGAAATAAGCCATTCATATTCAGTATTATGCACACAGTCACACACAGCACGTCGATCTCGTGAGGCACAAGGCTCTTGTAACGAAGTACGTACGTTGGTCAACAGATGGCACTAGGAAAAGAATGTTAACTACGCTTTTTAGTTGCTACTTGCGACTCTTAAAGTTGCGATTTGTCACAGAAATCGCAGTTTGACTCGGTAGCGAATAGCATAGTATGAACTTTGCTCAACAGATGGCACTGCTAACTGTGCTTTTTAGTTGCTACTTGCGACTCTTAGTTGCGACTTGTCACGGAATTCGCAGTTAGACTCGATAGCGTGTCGCAGAGATGAGCGTAGTACGAACTTTGGCCAACAGATGGCACTACTAACTGCGCCTTTTAGTTGCTACTTGCGACTCTTAGTTGCGACTTGTCACGGAATTCGCAGTTAGACTCGATAGCGTGTCGCAGAGATGAGTGTAGTACGAACTTTGGCCAACAGATGGCACTGTTAACTGCGCTTTTTAGTTGCTACTTGCGACTTCTAGCCGTGATTTGTCACTGAAATCGCAGAAAGCGGTACGGAATTCGGCCAACAGATGGCTCACGGCGTTGAATGTGAAATGCTACTTGCGACTGCTAACTGTGACTGAAATCGCAGTTAGATTTTGTAAAGTTGTTATTGTGATATCTGTGACTTCTCAATCACTGTGATTTCTAACAGATACGCGATTTCCTGACCACCACTACTTTCAAGTAATTCACTTACGCTATTCCTGATTTAACTGTAAGATCTGTACTTCCCACTTTCGTATCAACAGCCTCAAAATGCATATTGTAGACTTCGGGATATGTTACAGGTCAGTGTCACACCAAGATTGTGGAGAAAGAGGGGGGGGGGCGGCATGTCACGCTCCAATAAGTGTTTACCAATAAATATGTGGCGGAAAATTATGGGTATAGGATGGCTTAACATGTGGAAAATGAGATTTTCATTATTCGCTCACTGTATTTAACATTTATTATTCCTTTAAAATCGCACAACAACTTCAATAAAACACAGTTTACTCACTCATCTGCACACTTATTTCGCAATAATGTCACTTTTAAACTGCAAATCCTCTAAGAGCTCTCTTGAATCTTCACGGTTCTCTCCCAACAGCCTTGATGTGGATAGATACGTACAGCAACCAGAACTGTGTCTGCAAAATCACAAGAATTATTAAACAATTTTTGCTGTCACTAATTACAAGCAATATAATTGACAGAGTAGATTGCTAATATTTGCTGTAATGAAAGCCACTCAATGGGGTATATTTCACATTTGCAAGAAAGATCTCACTTAAGTAATTAAGTCCATCGAAACACATAGAAACTAACCTCTCGTCTGACGAAAACGGTCTAAAGACGCAGTGGCAATTTCTCCAGATCTGCTGACAATGATATTTTGAGTTATCACTTTACTGAGTGACTGAAATGTAGTTCGGGTACCTGAGAACATAACAATATGTTAGAATTCATTTTCTAAACACGAACTATTACGGTACTGTATGGCTACTTACATATTAATTACACTATTAATATTTTCACAGTTGTTTCTTTAATACAAGATTAAAGCCAACGGAAGAAAAAACGTAAAACACACTTACCAATGACAGGTTTGTTGAGATGCAATTTTCTGTGTGGACAGATGTAGCTTTTTCATATGGTGGTAAGTCACAGAAATCGCAGGAGTCACAGAAATCGCAGAAGTAGCAGAAGTCACAGAAATCGCAGAAGTAGCAGAAGTCACAGAAATCGCAGAAGTAGCAGAAGTCACAGAAATCGCGGAAGTAGCAGAAATAGCAGTGGCGGAGGGATACGCGACTTAGGTTTCTTAACTGCGTCTCTTAACTGCGACAAATCACAATTAAGAATAACAGATACTGAAAAGTAGCATTCACAGAAATCACTGATATCGGAAAATCGGAGTTTAGCCCGACACTAGTGCACAGGGTGTGGCAACCTAGATTGCGGCATTGTAACGGTGCCTATGTTACCATCTACCCTGCCATCTGTTGGTCAAGATACGAACTAACGCACTTCAACGCTGAGAGTTTCCTTCGTGGCTGTGGTTGTCCGATCATAGACTAGGTGGCTCTGTTGTGCGGTTGCTACTTCGATGGGATACGTATTTCATGCTTTTGCGTCTTCTCTTTACGTGCAGAGGGTTCATTTCTCCTCTTTCCTGTTCTATTGTCGAATGGTGCGTGGGAATAATGACTGTCGGCAAGTCGCAGCATGGGCTCTAATGTGAATCAGCGTCGCGGTCATTTGGTGAGGTGTGTGTGGGAATAATGAGCTGACTGATCTTCCCTGGACCGTAAGATCTAGAAATTTTAATACTGAACTTGCCTCTGACACAAAGCCTCTCTCTAGCTTCTGTCACTTGCGTTTGACAAGCATCTTTGTACAGGCGCATTTACACTGAGTTCTACAACAATGTTCACAACACTGTTAGTGGCTAGTAATGGACTACTGATGGTCGCAACATATATTGCGAACATAAAAATTGTTTCATGGCTTCGTCGGTACAAAGGGACGTTATTTGTGGCCTGGTAACACTAAATGCCGCTGTATAGCGGTTGTGTTTGCTTATGCTCTGGCCCCTACACTATGTAGTGTTGCATTAAATTGTCTGTTCGTTTTCGGAAATTTAACTGACAGGAAACAATATTTACGAATTTGTCACACTGTATGAGGCAAAGGAGTGCCTCTGAAATGTTCGAATCCCAGTTACAAAAATACTACATGGAAACATGACTCACTTGCTTGGCACCAGCAGCAATGATGTGGATAAAACACTGAAGTCGCTCAAACCTCAGTATAGGTATACGAAATGAATACTAAAGAATTGAAGATTGCGAGAAATCTGGAAGTGGGACAGATTATTTGTATCAACCACAATGGTTTGGTTTCAATTGTCTACGAAAGCAAGGGGATTCAGTGGATGAAGTGAGAAAGGTTATGATTGTGTATATTTATTTTTAAACTTTGCTGTACAACAGTATTCACCTATAACTATAAAATACTAGTGAATACTTTGCAAATTCGCCACAAATGTATTTGTATGTGTTTGAAGTTCACCGCATCATATTTGGAGTGCAGTAATAGACGATGCAGCAGCATCTCGCCTCCATATCCGTGGAATCACTTCTCCTGTCTGTAGGCAGTAATAATCAAAGCTTCTTGTGGGCTGTAATAGCTCCTTGAATCGCTATTTCTCCTTATGAAATTATGGAGACACCCTACTGTCACAGTCAAACTTCATGCCTGCTCAGGTTGCAACACTGATGGCTTTCGAATGACACGAAACACGGAGTCCATAATACCGAATACACTTTCTGCTGCCATCCTTGCCATAGGCGATCGGAGTTAAAACTTCTTTCTTTAGTGCTTTGTTTGTGCTTTCTTGGACATGGCTTCCGTAATGGAAAAGCATAATCTGCCATGGATACATAATATTGTAGCGGCTTTGTTCCTCCAGATAAATATTCACGCGATGTTGCTGGCCTTGGTGGAATAATGTTCCAAACAAAAACATGTTCTTTAATTCAGTGTAAACGCAGGTTAACTCTCTCGCTCTTACTGCACCAATCCGTGGCGAAAAGAGCTGCTCGTCTTTGGAAAAGGTCTCAAAAGTGACGAGAGTTGTCAAAAACAGATGGAATGAGTGTTTTGTAAGGCTCTCCTTTCGTGGATAGTTACATTTCCTTAATTAAGATTGTCCCAATAAATCTCAACTGTATATCTGTTTTAGCCCACAAATAGTTTTGTGTGCCCAGTCCTCTTTACGTCGCTCAGGTCGGTTATTTCTACGTGGGGCGTTCAATAAGTAACGCAACACATTTTTCGATTGAAAAAATGCGGAATTTGCTGTGGGACATCGTGGAATAGTCCCGCTTCAGCTCCCATCGTTTCATGGAGTTCTGATAGGTGGCGATGTTACACGTAGCCTACAAAATGGTGTCTGTAACAGAGGTGCATCCCAGGCAGAGAGCTGTCATTGAGTTTCTTTTGGCGGAAAACCAGAACATTGCAGATATTCCAAAATGTCTACGGAGACTTGGCAGTGAACAAAAGCATGGTGCGCCATTGGGCGAGGCGCCTATCATCACAACAACAATGTCGTGCAAATCCGTCCGATCTTCCACGTGCTGGCCAGCCTCAAATAGCTCTGACTCCTGCAACGCTGGAACGTCCAGACACTGTCACTCGAGGTGATTAATGGATCGCAAGCAAGCAGCTTGCTGCACAACTGTACGTCTCTTTTTGTAGTGCTTACACACTCAACCACTAGTTGGGGTACTCAAAGGTGTCCCCCCTCCGGTTTCGTTGCCGCCTAACCCTAGAGCCCGGATGTCGCACCTTCCATCTGTTTGACCCAATGATGGATGCACTTATGGGAAGCAGTACGTCGATGATGAGGAGATTAATGATGCAGCAAGACGTTGGCTCCGATGGTGACCAGTAGAGTAGTACCATGCCGGCATATAGGCACTCCTCCCAGTAAAGTGGTGTAAGGCCGTCGCACTGAACAGAGATTATGTTGAAAAATAGAGTTTTGTAGCCAAGAGTGGAGAATAATATAGTGTGTTGGAATTCTGAATAAAACCAACCTTCTTTCAGAAAAACAGGTTTGCGTTAATCATTGAATGCGCCTCTTAGTATTTTACGGTTGTTACTCTTTCCAGTGATTTATCTCCAATAGTCGATCGAATGGCAACAGATATCTCTGCCTTTTTAAGCGCAAGAAGTTATGTTTATTGACTCTAAGGGCCAGCTGCCAATACCTGAACGAATCGTCGGTCCTCTGCAGTAGCTTCCTAGCGTTGCAACTTTCGGTAGACAAGACCAGTGTTCGAAAAGAGGCTCACGGAGCTTACTACGTATAACGTCGATCATTTACATACGTTGCGGACAGTAACGGCCCTGCAACACTTGCCTAGGATACTCAGGAAGTGACTAACATCTGTCGATTTCGTCCCGTGAAAAATAACGTATTGAGTCTGTTTGGAAGTCCTGAGTCCAGTCACAAATCTGGTACAGTACTCAGTAAGATCGTATTTTGTTCATCAAGCGACCGCATAGAAGTGTGATCAGTACCTCCTGGAAGTCAAGGAACAAGACGTTAATCTGGTTGCCGTTGTCTGTGGCGCACTGAATCACAAGGAAGAACAGAGCGAACTGAGATTCAGTAGACATCTGTTTGTGGAATCCCCTTTCCTTCTAGAAATGCTTGCCACCCTCTGTAGTGTCATCCTTCACATATGCTACTATCCTTTGCCCTGGAAAACTTCCTAAATCTTGCTTTTCCTTAAGCCCAACAACCTTCTCCTTTGATTCAACAATGCCAACGCTACAACAATGCTGTGTGGCAAAAGCCAGTCATTGTTTCACCCTTTCTGACGTTGTATGTCATGAAGAAATGCTGTGAGGAGCGTACTTCAGCACCCCATGGATCTTGTAGGGATGGCGAAGAAAAGAATAGATTAATAACAGCAGCCACAGAGGCATTTTAGCAGTAATTTTTCCCGTGCTTCTTCTTGAAAGGGAAGAGACCCTAACATATGCTTCTGTGCTAAGTACCCACAGCCATGCAGTTCTGCATCTACATCTACATTTATATTCCGCAAGGCACTCAACGGTGTGTGGCGGAGGGCACTTTACGTGCCACTATCATTACCTCCCTTTTCTGTCGCAGTCGCGTATGGATCGCGGGAAGAACAACTGCCGGAAAGCCTCCGTGCGCGCTCGAATCTCTCTAATTTTACATTCGTGATCTCCTCAGGAGGTATAAGTAGGGGGAAGCAATATATTCGATACCTCTTTCAGAAACGCAACCTCTCGAAACCTGGACAGCAAGCTACACCGCTATGCAGATCGCCTCTCTTTCAGAGTCTGCCACTTGAGTTTGCTAAACATTTCTGTAACGCTATCACGCTTACCAAATAACCCTGTGACGAAACGCGCCGCTCTTCTTTGGATCTTCTCTATCTCCTCCGTCAACCCTATCTGGTACGGATCCCATAAATGGTTCAAATGGTTCTAAGCACTATGGGACTTAACTTCTGAGGTCATCAGTCCCCTAGAACTCAGAACTACTTAAAAACCTAAGGACATCACACACATCCATGCCCAAGGCAGGATTCGAACCTGCGACCGCAGCGGTCGCGCGGTGCCAGACTGTAGCGCCTAGAACCGCTCGGCCACCCCGGCTAGCACGGATACCACACTGATGAGCAATACTCAAGTATAGGTCAAATGAGTGTTTTGTAAGCCACCTCCTTTGTTGATAGATTACATTTTCTAAGGACTCTTCCAATGAATCAATGTTTTCCTCAAAAAACAGGACCTTGCTTTAGGCAAACTGTGGTTTGCATATTATGTATGTATATACACACTGGGGTTGTATAAAAATATGGCAACACCGCCAGAAAAAGTATCGTGATTCGACCTGGAAAAAGTTTTAACTACAAAAAACAGTGAAATCGATGAACTTAGAAGAATGGTAGCCTTATAGGAGAAACAGCTGCAAAACCTTGGTTGTAAAACAGAGTATCGGCTCAACCTCAAAGAAATATCGGCTACCAGTGATGTAAACAAAGTAAGAACCACAGTGGAAACCAGCACAAAACTTGTAAATATTAAAGTAAGCGCATCAAATAGCTATAGTTACAAAAGTGATTGTACAAACAATGTCACTCAGAAACATGTGAGTCCAGAAAATAATAACAAACAACAGCACTGTGCACTGTACATTTTTCGCATGTGTCGAATTGTAAGCAACGAAATGTGAATAAAAAATTGATTGACTGGCCTCAATTGTGCAAAAAGAACGAAAGTCTGAATTTTTGCCGACAATCATGGACGTCGGGTACAGTAAAGGTGACAGATACACAAAATACTGTAAGTGCCCAGGCCTTTGTCAAGCCAGGAGTGGGTGTTGAAGAAGTGACAAAAACAGTGGTGAAATCGTGTGAAAACCTTGGCTCAAAGACTGTGCTGTAATTTGTGCAGGTGCAAATGATATTCTCAGAGATAAGCGTAGTAAATTCATCACAGCTCATGAAAGTGTGCTACTCAAATCAGGCAACACAAATGTAGCTGTTGTAAATCAACCACACAGATTCGACCTACCTCGTTGGTCATCTGTAAATAAACAAAGAGATAGATGAAGTATGCAAAAATTTCTATGTGTGAACTTAATAAATGTAAACACCTTAGACAGATCCATGCATACCAGCTGTGGCCTTTATTTAAATCACAGTGGGAAACAATTTTTGGTTGAAGAAACCTGGCATTCACTAAACGTCAGTCACAAGAGGCATAGTATAGAAGCAGTTCAAAGTATTTCGGACAAATGGGTCATAAAGAAACATGTGATGTCTTGTAAAAAGAGCGAAGAACTTTTTTAGGCAAGTTGGCTGCTTCACAAAAAAAAGCAATGCAGAAGTAAATTACAAATTCACACTAAAAATTGTACATCAGAATGTACGGTAATTAACAAACAAAACTGATGAAATAAATATACTCCTCAATAATGAATGGAAAGATGTTTTGGTTTGATTTTTTTGTGAACGTTGGTTACAAAATAAGTATTTTCATACATTAAAATGTTGTATTTTAACATTGGACACTGCTTCTGTAGAATGGGACCAAAACATGGGGAAGTTGTATATATGTAAAAGTAAATGAAGAGTATAAGAGTATTGACCCTGTATGCAAACTATGTTGTAAAAGAGACTTTAAAATCTCAGCTGTTGAGTTATTTTCTGAAAAAAAACCTTATTTTATGGGTTTATAGATCTACTGTTAGCGATATAAGTGTTTCTTTCCCCAAAAAACAGGACCTTGCTTTAGGCAAACTCAAGACAACTGGGAAAACATTGGCAATTGCTAATCATACCTGTAAATCACATTTCGACCAGTGTACAAAATGTTTTTGAAAGGAGCTATAGTTTGAAAAGTATGAAACACTTTCAGTATCTAACCAGTGAACAATCTTGGAGAGAAGTATATTATACCTCTATTACCAATGAAAAGGTGGAAAATATTTTTAAACATTTTCATGCATAACTTTGGCATAGCTTTTCCACAAAGGAAAGCGATTTCCAGAAGCACAGACAGATTCAAAAACTGGATTACATCAGACATTAGAGTATCTTAATAAAAGAAAGCAGGAACTTTTGTCTGCATTCAAAAACAGACAGCAGTTCAGAATTTCTTAGTCATTTTCAAAAGTACAAGTTAGTTTTGAAAAATGTCATAAAAGAGGCAAAAATTAAGGAAAATGACAAATATATTGTAAAGTCATCCAATGAAACTACGTCCATGCGGGAAAGCTGTGCAGGATCTTACAGGGAAGAAGGCAACTCACAAAAATATTGGGATACCGTATGATGACAAGAATGTCACTGATCATAGGGCAGTTGCAAACAACTTATGGTCTTACTATGCAACTGTTGCTGGAAAATTAGTGAAGGAAGCATTTGGTATTTCACCTAATATAACATTGAAATAACTTTCATCTCTTCAAAGAAATTATGTATCCATGTTCATCAGTCCAATAAGCCCAGCTGAATTTCTAAATATAATTAATTCACTGAAGAGTAATTATTCAGCTGATATTAATGATATTGCAGATTACATTATAAAAATAACAGCAACACACATACTCTCCCCTTTATTAAACATATGCAATTCTTCCTTATCATGTGGTCCCTTCCCACAGCAACTGAAAATAGCAATAGTAATACCCCTGTATAAAAAAGGTGTTGAGTAATGCATGGGTAACTATAAACCTGTGTCACTACTGTCAGGGTTTTCGAAAAATATTGAGAAGTGTTCCTTTCACAACAATATTCTTCATCAAGAATAGTATTATTTCTGGATGTCAACATGGCTTTCGATCATAGTGATCAACTGAAACAGCCACTTTCAACCCGATAAACCATGTCTTAAATGCAGTGAACAACCACAGAAAAATCTCAAGTTTATTCTTGGACCTAACAAAAGGTTTTGATTGATTATTCTGTGCTCCTGAGAAAGCTTGAATGGTATGGTGTTAGAGGAGAGCCAAATCAGTGGATTAAATCATATTTGGAATGTGTCTCTCAGGTAACTGAAATTAAGTATGTGGAAGGAAATGAACACCACGTACATCTTTCAGAACCATGTGGACTAGGTCATGATGTTCCTCAAGGCTCTATTGTAGGTCCCTGTTTTTTTGTTTACATTAATGATTTCCCATTACACGTTAGTGATTCAGAACCAGTACTGTTTGCAGATGACACCCTTCTGTTGATTGAAGGAAATAAAGAAAATCTTACTGCATCTGCAAAAGATATAATGAAAGGAGTGTTAGAATGGTTTACCAGAAACAGGCTAATAGTTAATCCCAAAAAAACTATACTCATGAATTTCAACACAGATCAAAATAAAAATGCAGCATGACCAGTAGTATGTATAAATAACCAAAACATTATTGCCGTCACTGAAAGTAAATTTCTTGGGATTCATATCCAGGAAAATGTTAAATGCAGCTCCCATACCACATCCTTGACATTACAACTAGCAAAAATGAGCTGTGTAATAAGAAGTCTTTGCAATACTAGTGAAGGAACACTTAGGGCTCTGTACCTTGCTCATGTACATTAAATAATGAAGTACGGTATCATTTTGTGGGGAAATGTACACCAGGCCATAACAGTTTTCAGAAAACAAAAGGCAATTACAAGAATAGTAAAACAAGCAAGCAGCAGAAAACGATGCAAACCTTTCTTTAAAGTTCTAAAGATCTTACCCCTTCCCTACATTCATATACTGGAAGTAGTCATGCATGTCAAAAAAGTATACTAAGAAAAGAAAACCTTTTTCCTCAAAACGAAAGTGCCCATGTTTACAGTATCAGGTCAGATAGCGACATACATGTTAGTCATTGTGACACCACATTATGGCAGAAAGGTGTATTTCATGCATGAACAAAACTATACAACAGATTACCATGGCATGTAAAATATCTTTGTGTACTACAAAACTTTAAGAAGTCTGTGACAGCCTACCTACTGCAAAACTACTGCTATTCAATCTCACAGTATCTTATGCAAGAAAAAATGTAATTCGTATCTTTAATTGTAGAAATAAGTTCTAAATATACACTATTTAATCAAATTTGTAGTTATTAACAGCATAGATCCTATTTGTTATAAAAATTTAAATGGTGTGTGTATGATGTTTGTAAAACCAAGAGCTAAAAAGATTTTCTGTTCAATATCCCATTTACGATATATAGGTATTGAAAAAGAGATTTATATGGAGAAGTAAATAAATAAATAAAATGTATGCTTGGACATAAATGCAGATGATACCCCATCCTGCAGGTTTTGGTGTTGTATTTCGCCATGGACGGCACCTGTGCCATGTCTCAATACATTGCAAGTGTCAGTTGTAGTCAGAAAGGTGTTCTGTGTATATGCGATTGCAGTCTTTCTCAGTGTATTCCATTGATGAATTCTTCTCGGGTTATCAGCTGAGTGGTGGCGTCGTCTTGTCGCAACGTTTCGATGAGTTGGGTACGAAACTTATCGAAGCGTTGCTACAAGACGCCGCCACCACTCGGCTGATAGCCCGAGAAGAATTCATCAGTGTTCTGTGTAGCTATGAGCGCAGTGTGTCGCAGTTAAGTGAATTCGAATGCAGGCAAATGATTGAGGCTCATGTGAGAGGTGCTTCCGTAACCAAGGTAGCCGAAATATTCCGTGTTTCAAGAGGCACCATATGGAAGATTTATACCTCGTCAAGGGAAACCGGAGAAACTTCGACGAAGTGTGTGTTGAGTGATCATGACAGACAGTTACTGAAGAGGATTGTGATGAAAAAAAGAGGACGCCAGCTGCAAAATATATCTCAGAACTCAATAACACACTCAGCAACTCGCCAACTCTGTCGGACGGTGGTTTGGGCAGCCATATCATGGTGTTCCATGGTCCCCATGGTTACTCTGCAAGGTCGCATTAGTGCCAAGGATTATGTGACCATTTTGGCTGATCAGGTCCATCCCATGCTACAATATTTGTTCCGCAATGGTGATGGCCCATTTCACGGAGCTCGCATCATCCAGGAAAGGTTTCGCGAGAACGAGGATGAATCATCGTGTCTCCCCTAACCACTACAGTCACCAGATTCCAATATTATTCACTCTTTTAGTCTACTTTGAAGAGACAGGTGCATAATCACTATCCACCTCCATTATCTTACATGAAAGTGCCACTATTTTGTAGGAAAAATGGTATAACATTTCCTTGAAAACCGTACAGTATCTGCGGTATATTTATCCATTCCCATAAAATGGGAAGGCGTTTTGAATGCCAACGGTTTTCCCATACCGAATTATCCATTGTAGTATGTTGTGTTTTGGTGTTTCCATATTTTTGTCCACTCCCTGCATGTGAGTTCCATAGAGAGCAGTTTCCATAATTTTTCCTGCCCACAAATCGGTTCTTTCGGTGTATTTTCACCAGTTACACCATACCACTACTTTGACTGTAGCTTCCAGGATGAAAACACTCATTCAGCTTAGAACTTCATTAAGAGGGCAGAAATATTTTGGATTAAGCTCTAGTTTTACTGAACGTGATCTTGTAATAACCTTCCTCAAGCATTTCTGCTCTGGAGCATACATACTTGATAATTATCATTCATTCAGTTACTTCACAAGTGGAACCTCATTCAGAATATTGTAGACCAGTGCACAGGATACGTTTGTGATCTCAATAACCTCACTAAACTTAATGCGTTATTCTTCTGTCACGATATGACTTCGTTTAAATTCATGAATTTAGTAATAGTTGGTGAAGGGTACTGTTGCATAGTAACTATGGAATTGCCTGAACTCTGGGCCATATTCAGCGTTTTTTAATTATTTTATTGCCGTACAAAACTCTTATCCATCCGGTTGTACGAAATTTATTACAACCATCACTTAAAACAGATATCTAAAAACAGCTGCAAACTATGTCTGTCTGAGAATGCAGCTCTTTTAATGTCATGTACAAAAGTAACTAAATACAAATAATGATTATACAAACAACCCATCGAAACAATTTACGAAAGGCATAAAACCGAATGATTTACAATAGCGTAAATTAAAATATGAGAAGTTCTAAAATCATCTAGCTGTGTAGAATAATTAATTGATCAATTACGACAACATTGATACACGTTAGGTACTATACTGAAAGACGAGATGTAATAAAGGGTATGCGTTTATATGGTAACTGTAAATTATGATAAGGTGTGTGTGCTACAGCTGATAGGAATGTAATTATAACATTACCAATTTTTACCTATGTGATAATTATTTCTACTTAGGGTGTAAATGAATAAATGCCAGATATTTATTTTGTGTACCAGATCTAATTAGGATCAATAAACCAGTGCTCAATATTTACAAGTACATAAGGACAAGCCATTTCCAAAAGGACCGCACCTAGTAGAGCACTGTCATGTTCAAACCATCCTTCAGGATGATGACAGTTTTACTTTCTATTCAACGTTTATGAACAATAAAGGAATTAACAATTAACCACTTTGTCTATTATTTAGTATTATGAGGCTTTCCTTGTCGAGGTGTATGAATTCTATAAGGCACTGAGGCGTAGAGAATTAGACAGACTATATTATTAGCTTCTGAAGGCTACATTACAGCAGCCCAATGAAGGTAGCTTGAGAAGAATACTTTGCTGCAATAGATAATGACAAGTGGCGGCCTTAGAAATATTTTTTTCTGTCAAAAGGGACGTCATCGAAATCTTAACTTGATGCTTACCCTCAAATACCGCTTCAGCCTAAGTTTCAAAGTCCAATGCAGAAATCTCGATCGCAGTTTACGGATTAGAAGTGACAGCATTGCGGGAGTCCATCGAAGAGCATTTGAAAGCTGCTGTGGTTATTGAGCAGAAGTCTCTTTTTGAAATTTTGAGATTCATCTTGGATTTTATGCTTCTTTTCAACAGTTTGCAATCATCTGTCACACACTGTGGTCAATATTAGCCAATATCTTTGGAGTATTTGAGAGCATCACTCACAAAGGCGTGATAACGTTGTTTCTCTTTCCTGGACTTCCACATTATAGACATTACAAGCTAAAATTCACTTTTAGCTCTCTTTGCAGTATTATTTGTAGCTCTTCTGAGAATGTTTTGCTGCATACTTATGAAAGTAGCACCTCATTACAAGAGTGACTAATTCGTTTCCAGCCGGCTTGCTGTGGCTGAACGGTTCTAGGTGCTTCAGTCCGGAACCACACTGTTGCTACGGTCGCAGGTTCGAATCCTGTCTCTGGCATGGATGTGTGTGATATCCTTAGCTTAGTTAGGTTTAAGTAGTTCTAAGTCTAGGGGACTGATGACCTCAGATGTTAAGTCCCATAGTGCTTAGAGCCATTTGAATTCGTTTCCTTATCATTCTAGTATTCGTTGTTCATACCTACATACAAAAATCCTAAAAAATAAAGCAGTGTTTCAACATGCAGTTACAGTCTTCCTCGAACTATTCCTATTCCCATCTTCCCAACATGCGAGGTTTGTCTAAAAATAACCAGATTAGGCTTGTAACACTCTTCATTTTTGCTTCTTCACAACATTTAAAATACTTCTACTACAGCCTGGTACACACATGGAGCTTCCTCTGTTTTCTCTTAGAAGTGTGGTTCTTAATCTTGTGCCTGTTTTTTCTCTATTTAAATGGCTTATTCTCATGGTTTGTAACAAAGAAAATTAAATTCTGGCAGTCTGAAGCACACTAGTTACTTACTTGCTTGACTTGAAGAGCCGGGTACAGATCCTTTTGAACCTAGTAAGCGTCAGTCAGGGTCCTAATGCCATCTTTACACATTTGGAAAGCGGCAAGTTACGTATTCAGCTTCTAGTGTGTTTTCTTAGCAGTATGTTTCTTGAATTCCGTGCGTGTATTATCTCCATTTGCGAGGTTTACTCTCGCGTTTTTGTAAGTTCAAAGTGTTGTCAGGCAGTCTGTAGCGTACTTCCCATTCATTTATTTATTTATTGTTCCGTGGGACCAAATTAAGGAGAAGTCTCCATGATCATGGAACAAGTCAATACATGAAATTATAACACGATAATAGAAACAAATAAAATGAAATATGAAAGGTGGCTACACTGAGCCACTGCGCCAGAGATTGCGCCAAAGAGTACTATTAAGCCGCCTCCACAGTGCTTGTCGAGAGCTCGTAGTAGACAGTGCCTGTTAAGAACTCGTGGCAGTCAGTGCGTGGGCAGAGCTCGTAGCAGTGAGTGCTTGTCGAGAGCTCGTAGAAGTCAGTGTGTGGGCAGAGCTCGTAGTAGGGAGTGCTTGTCGAGAGCTCGTGGCAGTCAGTGTTGAGATGTGCGAGTGGGCAAGGCTTGTCGAGAGGTTGTAGTAAGGAGTGTTTGTTCCATGTTTTATCCAGTTATTTGATGGAGAGATAGCAGATGTTATTCTAATGAAGATATTGTAATGATCAGAGTGCATTTCGTCAATATATATGAAGGTAAAAACCACTATGTTCTTTTATTATTTGTGTGTCTCAAATAATGCATCATTACAGGTTCAGTCAACAAAGCATCTGGCTTGTGCTCTTGTATTAGAGTGTAATTCTGGTTTTCTTGCGTAATTATAGTTTTTCTAATTTTCTTTTATCACATCAGTATAATTGGTATTTAAAATTTTTGTCTTGTTGAAGAAGAACCGTGCCAGATGTGCGTTGAGTCATACTACCACATACAGAACAGCTACACTTGTGCTTGTTGGCTTCGTAGATTTTATAGTTGCTGGGGATTTAATTAATTAATTGTGTTAATGAAAATTTTCGTTTCATTCCTTGTTGTTGTTCTAAGCAGTCAGATTGCGTAATAATACTAGTCAGGGCCAACCGATTTCGAGACACAGCGTAATCGGACATACAGCTACGAAAAATTTAAAAAGTATTTTCAATAATATTTAATTAAGCCCCCATGCACGTGGCGACCGCTGCTTCGGATCGTCCCTTGGAATTCTTCTGATTGTGAAAATAGTAGACGGTAGTATTGTTGTAGTAATTTGTAGTTCAGTAATTGTAGTGTGTATTGAATGTGTAGATTTGGTAATTGGAATTCTTCTAATGGTATTTTTCAAATTTTTTTTTTTTGTTTGTTGTCTTGTATACGCGTTTGAAAATCTAATGCAATTATTTCAATTGTTCGTTAATCGTGTTTGAGGGAAACATCTCGTGTAAATAGTATTGTTGGAGATAAGGAGGCATTGTGTGTAATTTTCGTACAGTGACGAATTTTTTATGTTTTGTAAATGATTACGAGGTCAATGAAACAGGCAAAAATGATGAATAGTCAGAATAACGAAATCGTTAACATGGCGAACTCGCCAACAGAGGAAAACAGTGTCATGAATAATGTAGTGGAAAACAATTTAATAAGTAGGGAAAATAGTCCGGAAACAGTTCAAAATTTTTCACAATCGAAAAATTCTCAGATTGCGTGGTTAACGACAGAAGAAATGGAGCGGTTGATGGGTGCTATACTGGATTTGGGATCTGAATTAAAAGCATATAGGGGAACAATGGAGCAGTTACGATCTGAAATTAAAACAGAAATGAAAGCTATGACAACAGGGTTATGCTCACAAATAGGATCAATTAAAACCGAGATGAAAGCAGTGGGATCACAGTTACGATCTGAATTAGAAACTGATATGGGAACAATGGAAACACAGTTAGGCTCACGAACAGGGACATGTTTCAAAAACATGAAAGACGAATCAAATAAAGAAATTAGAGAAGAAGTACAACCGATTTTGAAGGCTCACAATAATAGCTTAATTTCAACAGAAGTCAGACATGAGGAACAGGGCAGGGACCAGGAAGAAAAAGATCGCGTGGTAGTACAGAAATTTTCAGAGTTAAATTTACAATGTGCACACGATAAGGAAGAAATACTTGAGAGAATCGAGGAATCCGTATCAAATGAAAGATTAAATAACATAACACAACAATGTGAACAGTTAATTACCATATGTGTCAATACTGAAACCCGAGTCGCGACACTTACGGAAGACGTAAATAAACAGAAAGGACAATTAAGTGACTCATCGGAAAGAGTTAAGGAGATCTCAGATAAATTGACAAGTGTTAGTTTAGCAGAAGGCTTTGAAGAAAATAATTTATTTCATTTACCAGAAGCAACAAGAGAGCGTCAGGCGCGCGAACTTGACAATAATCGACATTCGGACTGGGACAGACGCGGTAGGTCTTTGTCGCCACGAGGCGAAAACTTTGACTATAAACACTTTTTGACTGTTCGGAAATTTAAGATCTTCCGCAACTCTAGGAATGACATACATTCATGTGCATGGTTAGATCAATTTACGTACGCACTTCCGCCAAATTTGCCACTAAGTCACAAACTAGAAATTATGTGCAGCTATTAAAATCCTCAGGGGATTCACTACTCTAAGTGAATATGTGCCGTAGCGAGCATAGGGCCCCGAGCTGTAGTGGTGCTATTTCTCTTTTAGTTTTCTGCACCGCTGCCTTCTCTTTTACTATTCTTTGCATCTGTCAAAAGCAACTCTTCTACTATCAATCTATCTAGAGAGTAAGTAAACAATAACCTGATATGACTAATTGTAACTAAAAGTGATTTCGTAAATTACCATTTGGACTTACTGTACCCTCAGCAGCATTCATTCCTGGCTTAAACGAAGTTTTACCTGTTTATCTTCGTGACAACATTACTTCATATGTTGACGATATTCTTATTGCTAAACATTCTTGGAGTGAGCACAACAAAATTTTGGATTCATTATTACGTATCTTTGCAAGAGTTGGCATTACAGTAAACTTAGAAAAATCTGAATTTGGTCGTTCTCAGGTGAAATTTCTCGGTCACATTATTGCTATAGAAGGTATTCTTCCTCATCCAGAGAAACTAGATGCTATTCAGTTCGCAATGACATTCCTTTTAAACGAAAATCGGTCGACAACTCTGTTTGGTTAGTTTGTATTCCTGATGAGTGGGTTAATAAGCTGATTTGGTATACGTATTTCAGTTATGCACACTTTGGTCCCAGAAAATGCTTTCATAAATTACGAGAAAATTTTTATTTCAGTAATATGGAAAAACGTATTCGATCTGTTCTGGCCAAATGCAAATTATGTCAAAAGGCTAAGCCGCCAACAGTTTCTCACAGAGCACCGTTGTTTCCTATCATTCCAGCGAAATTAAAGGAGATGGCTGCAGTCGATTTGTTCGGTCCAGTGGTTCGTTCTACTAATGGTTTTGCGTACATTTTCGTAGCAGTGGAGTTGACGTCAAAATATGTGTGTTTTACACCTTTACGCAAAGCAACAGCTCGTGCAGTATCTAACGCTTTCATCAAACATTTTCTTAAAGAAGTTGGTCATGTTGATAAGGTTATATCAGATAATGGATCACAGTTTCGTTCTAAAATTTGGCTTCGTACTCTACAGCGTCGTAAAATTAAACCAATTTTCATTTCACTTTTTCACCCCCAATCTAACGCTTCAGAGAGATGGATGAAGGAAATCAATAAATTGTGTCGACTTTATTGTCATCAGAATCACAGAACGTGGGATCAGTATCTTCATATTTTTCAAAACATTCTGAATGAACTCTCTAATGATTCAACTTCTTTACCGCCTATACTGGTATTAAAAAATAAAGCACCGACAAATCGCATATCTGAAATCGTTCCTTTTCCGCCTTCACGGAAACTGCGGCATTCTGAAGTTGTCAACCTGGCTCTGCAAAATATTGCATCTGCGGCTGCTAGAAGAGAGAAATCAGCTAAGCGTCCTGGTCGTTCAAAAATCTTGTCAGTTGGTCAAAAAGTGTTAGTTAAGTCTCATCGTTTATCTCACAAAGGAAAAGGCTTGTGTCGCAAATTTTTTCTGCTTTATAACGGTCCATATAGAATTCGTAAAATTATTCATGATAACACTGTCGAAGTAGAAACTCTTAAATCTCGACGCTCTAAAGGAATACATCATATATCTAACGTAAAAATTTTTGTGGAATGACATACTTTTGAGAAACCAACAGCTACATGTAAACATGCGGAGAGTACAAGGATACCGCGCTGTGTTTTGGCGGCGGCACATACTCAAAGCAACAGTCAAGTCTGCGCGCCGCACAAGGCAGTCGTTGACCGCGAACAATTGCTTCCTACGTCACGCGCCTACAGCTGATCGAGCGCTCAGTGCGAATACACTGACAGCCGTAAACAAATACACAGTTTAATTTCTCCGATTAAATTCAGTATACAGCTATAGTGAGTTGATGAATTATGTTATTAACATTCAGTATTTTTCGGGATACGGTTCTATAAAATATTTAAGAACTTCAGGTAAATTCTGTGCGTGTCCGACGTTAAGACGACTTGCTATCGAGAAATTTTCAGGAAGAATGTAATTTCGAAGAAGAAACTAATAAACTAAAAAGGGTAACTGTTAATTGAGTTCATTTTTCAGGTAACATATTTCCACTTAGGTACGTACTTTAGACGTAATTTGCTGCTCGCGATTACGTGATTCATACTTTGTGCTAATTTCATGTTCTATGAATTTACGTGATAAGCGACGTGCTTGCGTACGTTAACTGATTTTTGTCAATGTTTTATTAATGAACTGGGTTGTAACTTGTGTATATTATGCATCGCTTGGCTGCTATGCTTTTTCACTGATGTCATATTTTTTTATTATGTGCCTGCTGTGCTTATTTATTTAAATTATAATTGTCACCTGATTTATGGTGCTGATGTGATTATGTATGTAAGTTATACTTTGTGATTTATCTGCTTGCGGCTTCATGTTTACTTATTAGGATGACATATGAACATTTATTTGCTTATGCTGATATGATGCTAATGACATGTTTACTGCTTTGCGTATGGATTGCATATTTATACATATCTGTTGTTGTCATAACTACTCTTTAATTTGGTATATAGAAATGCTGATATACTATGTATGAACATAGAGTTTAGGTCACGCTATTGGATTAATTATAGATTGTTCGCTTGGCAGAGCCTCGTTGTAAGGATTGTGCTGCATCCACTTGTTGACATTGTGTTCTCTACTGGTATATTTACTCGCTATTGCTTGTTTTGCTTACGCTCAGTGCCTTATATTTTTAAGATAAGAAAATGAACTGCTATAATTCGACGAACGACATTGGTACAAAGAACTTCATAGAAGTCACATGAGCTGAGGTTTTATGGAAACTGTATAACTTTATGCTAATAGGAAGGAAGCTAACGACATGACATACCATTACTAGGTTTAGACCATTAACAGTTATTACACTGCATTTTTCGTGAGCAATTGAAATAGGAAGTGACACTTGACACAAGAAATACTCCACATGTTTGCTTCTGTTTGCCATAATTCTTGAAGTGGTGTACACACTGTGAAATATTATGATCATTCACACTCCGTAATCGTACTTAATTACTGAGAGTTATATGAACTAAGTCTGTTAGAGGTCATGTATGCATTTCTTTTGTTTATAATTCATAATGAGTAGAAGATTTGGCTCAGATGGATTACACAAAGGTTGTGTGTTGACAATGTGTCTGCGGATTGTATGGGATGATGAGGTTTGCATTAGGATTTTATCTGTACTTGTTCGAGGAGACTGACTAGAGGAAAGAGTTGTTATGGAAGTGAAATGATATTGGCGATAAGGTTTATATGTATCGATGTATTGAAGAGGTATTATTGAGGTATTATTGAGATTATGTGAAGTTGATGATTATTGGAGTTTGGTGGACAAGAGGTAAGGTAAATGCTATTAATAATAAGGTTTATATGTATTGACGCATTGAAGAGGTATTATTGAGGTATTATTGAGATTATGTGAAGTTGATGATTATTGGAGTTTTGGTGTATAAGAGGTAAAGTAAGTGAGATGCATATTTTTTTTGTTGGTCTTATGGAACAAGGAGGATGAAGATAGCAGACTAGAACACTAAAGTAGAAGGAAGATAGTCTACACACACACTTTGTTAAATCACTAAGCAGTATATATTTTTTTTGAAGAGAGGAAGTATTTGCATATCTTGGCTCACTGACAGTTGTTCAACAACAGTATATTTGATCTGGCTTGGCAAACATTGGTCTTGACATGATGACTATGACGTTGACTTAACTATTATTGACTGTTATATATTGCTGCCACTGCTACTTGATACACATGATGAACATCAGATTTTGACAGAATTACATTTACACAGTTAACACTATTCAGTTACACAGTAGTACTTAATGTGGATGAAAGATGAATGAGTGTGTTTTGTGTGTTTTCCTTTCCTAATCCTACCCACCTATTTCCTAAATATTATTTTATTTGTTTGTTGTGGCTTGCACTGACACCCACAAATATTGTAGGTTTACTGATATTTGAGTATTTGTAATAGTTAATATGAAAATTATCTGACATCATTTGTGTGTTTGTTATGATTTGTATGTTTAGTGTAAAAGCATTTGTATGTGCATTCAAACTATTGTTCATGCCTGAACTGTCTGATTAGTGATGGTAAATATTATGAACTGTTACCTGCACTTTTCAACGTAATGTGTGACACTAGGACATGTTTAATTTTTGCTGATGAACAGTGTGATTAGTATGTGTATTCAAACTATTGTTCATGCTTGAACTGTGTGATAGTGAAGATTATGGACTGTTACTTGTATTTTTTTTCTACATGATTGGTGCCATTAGGACATGTTTAATTTCTGCTAATGAACAGTGTGCTTAGTGATAGTGAATATCATGAACTGCTCTCTGGACCTGCTCATCATTGCTAGGTGCAACTGATGGACTACTTGTATGGAAATGAAGTCACTTCTTGCTGTCTGCACCTACTCAACATTGCTGGGTGCCACTGATGAACTGCTTCTACTGAACTAATGTGACTTGTTGCTGTGTGTACCTCTGCAACTTTACTGGGTGCCACTAATGGACTACTTCTGCTGAAATGATGTCACTTGTTGGTGTCTGCACCTGCTCAACATTGCTGGGTGCAACTGATGGACTGCTTCTACTGAAATGATGGTCACTTGTTGGTGTCTGCACCTACTCAACATTGCTGGGTGCAACTGATGGACTGTTTCTACTGAAATGATGTCACTTGTTGGTGTTTGCACCTGCTCAACATTGCTGGGTGCAACTGATGGACTGCTTCTACTGAAATGATGGTCACTTGTTGGTGTCCGCACCTGCTCTCAACATTGCTGGGTGCAACTGATGGACTCCTTCTACTAAAATGATGGTCACTTGTTGGTGTCTGCACCTGCTCTCAACACTGCTGGGTGCAACTGAAGGACTGTTTCTGCTGAAATGATGTCACTTGTTGGTGTCTGCACCTGCTCAACATTGCTGGGTGCAACTGATGAACTGTTTCTACTGAAATGAAGTCACTTGTTGCTGTCTGCACCTACTCAACATTGCTGGGTGCCTCTGATGGATTGCTTCTACTGAACTAATGTGACTTGTTGCTGGATGTACCTGCTAAACTTTACTGGGTGCCACTGATGGACTGCTTCTACTGAAATGATGTCACATGTTGGTGTCTTTTTTTGTATAAACTAATCATTAAAAGTATTTTATGTGAACATTTGTATAAACTGATTTTTTATGTATTGTGTAAACTATTATGTAAAGCCACATGTATGAAAAGAATTTGTATTGCCTACTGTATTTTACATATTAGGTTATTGAAAGGTCAGTGCAAAGCCAAAATTTTAACTAATTATGTGATGTTTAGGTATTAATATTATCTTTTATTTTTGTCTGTATTTTTCTGGACGAATTTGGTGGTATTTTCACCACCAATGCTGGCAAAAATACCATCAAATTCTGGCCTGTGGAGGAGGGGCATATGAAAGGTGGCTACACTGAGCCACTGCGCCAGAGATTGCGCCAAAGAGTACTATTAAGCCGCCTCCACAGTGCTTGTCGAGAGCTCGTAGTAGACAGTGCCTGTTAAGAACTCGTGGCAGTCAGTGCGTGGGCAGAGCTCGTAGCAGTGAGTGCTTGTCGAGAGCTCGTAGAAGTCAGTGTGTGGGCAGAGCTCGTAGTAGGGAGAGCTTGTTGAGAGCTCGTGGCAGTCAGTGTTGAGATGTGCGAGTGGGCAAGGCTTGTCGAGAGGTTGTAGTAAGGAGTGTTTGTTCCATGTTTTATCCAGTTATTTGATGGAGAGATAGCAGATGTTATTCTAATGAAGATATTGTAATGATCAGAGTGCATTTCGTCAATATATATGAAGGTAAAAACCACTATGTTCTTTTATTATTTGTGTGTCTCAAATAATGCATCATTACAGGTTCAGTCAACAAAGCATCTGGCTTGTGCTCTTGTATTAGAGTGTAATTCTGGTTTTCTTGCGTAATTATAGTTTTTCTAATTTTCTTTTATCACGTCAGTATAATTGGTATTTAAAATTCTTGTCTTGTTGAAGAAGAACCGTGCCAGATGTGCGTTGAGTCATACTACCACATACAGAACAGCTACACTTGTGCTTGTTGGCTTCGTAGATTTTATAGTTGCTGGGGACTTAATTAATTAACTGTGTTAATGAAAATTTTCATTTCATTCTTTGTTGTTGTTCTAAGCAGTCAGATTGCGTAATAATACTAGTCAGGGCCAACCGATTTCGAGACACAGCGTAATCGGACATACAGCTACGAAAAATTTAAAAAGTATTTTCAATTATATTTAATTAAGCCCCCATGCAAATACAAGAAACGTATTCAGGCGGCAATTCGTAAGTGTAAATAAAGAAAATCAACAATGTATCTCTGGAATTTGCTTAATTTTTCAGCTCTTCCAGGAGCTCCTCGACAGAATAGGAGTGGGCCATGAGGAAACTCTTCAGTTTAGACTTAAAAGCGTTTGGGCTACTGCTAAGATTTTTGAGTTCTTGTGGTAGCTTATTGAAAATGGATGCAGCAGAATACCGCACTCCTTTCTGCACAAGAGTCAAGGAAGTGCATTCCACATGCAGATTGGATTTCTGCCTAGTATTAACTGAGTGAAAGCTGCTAACTCTTGGGAATAAGCTAACATTGCCAACAACAAACGACATTAAAGAAAATATAGACTGTGAGGGCAATGTCAGAATCCTCAGACTATTGAATAGGGGTCGACAAGAGGTTCTCGAAATTACACCACATATAGCTGGAACAGCCCGTTTTTGAGCCAAAAATAAATCATAATAATTACCCCAAAAAATAATACCATATGACATAAGCGTATGAAAATATGCGAAGTAGACTACTTTTCGTGTTGAACTGTCAGTTATTTCAGATACTGTTATAAAGGTAAATAAAGCAGCATTTAGTTTCTGAACAAGATCCTGAACATGGGCTTTCCACAACAGCTTACTATCTATCAGAACGCCTAGGAACTTTAACTGTTCCGTCTCGCTTATTATATGCCTATTCTGTCTGATTAAAATATCAGTTCTTATTGAATTGTGAATTAGAAACTGTAAAAACTGAGTCTTACTGTGATTTAGCATCAAATTATTTTCCACAAGCCACGAACTTATTTCATGAACTACATTATTTGATAATGTTTCAATATTACACAGAAGATCCTTCACTACCAAGCTGGTATCATCAGCAAGCAGAAATATTTTTGAATCACCTGTAATACTAGAAGGCTTATCTTTTATATAAATGAGAAACAGCAGTGGCCCCAGCACCGACCCTTGGGAAACGCCCCACTTAACAGTGCCCCATTGGGACTGAACATCACTACCACTCACAATATTGTAGAAAATTACCTTCTGCTCTCTGTTCTTAAAGTAAGAGGCGAACCAATTGTAAGCTACTCCCCTTACTCCATAATGGTCCAACTTCTGCAGTAATATTTTGTTGGCAACACAGTCAAAAGCTTTCTTTAAATCAAAGAAAACACCTAGCGTTCGCAACCTTTTATTTAATCTGTCCAAAACCTCACAGAGAAAAGAGAATATAGCATTTTCAGTTGTTAAGCCAATTCTAAAACCAAACTGTACATTTGAGCCAATTATGTGAATTTAAATGCTCCAGTAACCTTGTATATACAAGCTTCTCGATAACTTTAGCAAACACCGATGGCATAGAAATAGGTCTATAATTGTCAACATTATCCCTGTCTCCCTTTTTATAAAGTGGCTTCACTATCGAGTACTTTAATCGGTCAGGAAACCGACCACTCCTAAAGGAAAAGTTACAGATATGGGTAAGTACCAGGCTAACATCCATAGAACAATACTTCAGTATTCTGCTAGATACCCCGTCATATCCATGAGAGTTCTTGGTCTTTAGTGATTTAATTATCAACTCAATCTCCCTCTTGTCAGTATCATGGAGGAGCAATTCAGGTAACAGTCTCGGAACACTTTTTTCTAAGAGCGCTATATGATTCCCTGTTGGGACTAGGTTTCTATTTAGTTCACCTGCTATATTCAGAAAGTGATTACTTATCAGTAACACGGACATTCCCACTACGCACTGATTCTATATCCTCGACCTGTCTCTGCAGACCAGCCACTTCCTTTACGACTGACCATATGGTTTTAATTTTATCCTGAGACTTAGCTATTCTATCTGCATACCACATACTTTTTGCCTTCCTAACAATTTTTTTAAGCACCTTACAGTACTGTTTGTAATAGGCTGCTGCATTTAGGTTTTGACTGTTTCTAACGTTTTGATATAAATGCCACTTTGTTCTACAGGATATTCTTATCCCTCTAGTCAGCCACCCAGGCTGTCTGTGCTAGTACCCTGTTTTGAACGTTCTAACGGAAAGCAACTTTCAAAGATCACGAGAAAAGTCTTGAGGAAAGCATTATATTTATCGTCTACTGTATCAGCGCTATAAACATCTTGCCACTCTTGTTCCTTGATAAGGTTTACAAAAATCTCTACAGCAACTGGATCAGCTTTCCTAAAAAGTTGATAACTATATTTAACATGAGTTGCAGCACAAAAATTGTTGTGGATTGGCAGGAGCCAACCCACGGAGTTTGGAGGAAGCCGAAAGGCACGCGTTCAGCTCACGCAGGCTGGTGTGAGGTCTGGAACAGGACAAGGATATTAGAACTTAGAAAAAAAGGAGGTAACTGGTGGAATACTTAACTTTAATCCATTAATGTTGAACGTAGCTCTTGTCTGTACATTCTTTACAATATCAATAGCAACTGATAATGGCGCCTTGCTAGGTCGTAGCAAATGACGTAGCTGAAGGCTATGCTAACTATCGTCTCAGCAAATGAGAGCGTAATTTGTCAGTGAACCATCGCTAGCAAAGTCGGCTGTAGAACTGGGGCGAGTGCTAGGAAGTCTTTCTAAACCTGCCGTGTGGCGGCGCTCGGTCTGCAATCACTGATAGTGGCGACACGTGGGTCCGACGTATACTAATGGACCGCGGCCGATTTAAAGGCTACCACCTAGCAAGTGTGGTGTCTGGCGGTGACACCACATTCCTCCCCCGCAAATCGGCGCACGGTTGTGTTATAAGGCTTCCGCCCGCCGTGGGGAGGACCTCATGTTGACATATGCGACGGGGTGGGGAGCCTAACAACAGGCGAGGCTGTGGCACCCGCACCCTGCCATTCGGTCCGAGGGGAGCGAGGAAACGCCTGAAATCCTACTCCAGGGTGCACGCCAACGTGCGGTGTATGCGCCCGTAGAGAGACAGGACGGGCCGAAGGGTCGACCTCCATTGGGCCGGGGCACCCGACGGGCGAAGACGACATATGGTCCGGAGCGGGCAAGAGGTCCATGTCGGAGGACAACTGGTCACGGGAAGCGATTGGCGGCGCGTGACCCAGGGAGGCGCCCGGCGGTTGCAGCGACGCGTCCACTGTGGGCGGCGCCGGCGGGAGAACAGGCGGCGGCGGCGGTGGCGGCGGCGCGTCGCCATGGGGCAAAATGGAAGGCAGCGTCGGTAACACCTGGGGCTGAGGCGAGCCAGTAGACGGGTACCCAGGGCGCTGACCGTACGGCACCGTCGCTGAAAGCAGATGCGGAGCGGTAGAACCCGTGCGACGACAGAGGCGCAGCTGGTTGAGATGCTGGCGCACCTCACCAGAGGCCCCCAAAACCAGATACATTGCGCGGCCGAGGCAGCGAGGAATGCGCCCTTCGAGCCAACGCCGTGAACCTCGATAGTTACGATAGTAGACAACGTCGCCCGGAGCAAAAGCAGGTGTCTGCCACTGCACAGGAACCTGATGCGCGGATGTAGCAAAGACATCAAGGTTCGATGAGGACGACCGTGGAGCAACTCAGCTGGCGAGCGACCATCTCGGGGCTGAGAGCGATACGAGGACAAAAAGAGCAACAACGCATCCTCTCGAGAATGCAACTTTTTCAACTTCAACATCTGGGACTTGAAAGTCCTGACCAATCGTTCAGCGGCACCGTTTGACTGTGGCGAAAACGGCGCGGTTGTCAGATGTTGAATACCATTGGCCTTGCAGAATGACAAATTCTGCAGACAGGAATTGTGGGCCATTGTCGGAAACAATAGTCTGTGGCAGACCTTCAACGCAAAAGATAGCAGATAACGCTTGGATGGTGGCAGATGACGTCGTGGAAGACATCCGGACAACAAAAGGAAAATTACTGAATGAATCTACCACAACCAACCATCGAGCATTCCAGAATGGACCAGCAAAATCGATGTGTAAGCATTGCCAAGGGGAAGTGGCTTTTGGCCACGAAAAGAATTTCTGCGGTGGTGCGGATTGTTGTTCGGCACACACCCTGCAAGAAGAGCACATATTCGTAATCGCGGCATCGATTCCGAACCAAGTACAGTGCTGACGAGCAAGTGGTTTCGTTCGCACTATACCCCAATGTCCTTGGTGGAGAAGCCGTAAGACAGAGGACTGTAACGAACGTGGGACCACGACCCTGGACTGATCATTATCAGAACACAACAGCAAAACACCACATCGTACAAAAAGTCTCTCCTTGTGAGCAAAAAATCTGCGAACAAACGGATCCCTGATCCGTGACTTTGACAAGGGCCATTGCGTAGCAACAAAACGCAGAACGGTAGCAAGGACAGAGTCAGCAGCTGTGGCTGTAGCTACACGACGAAAATCAATCGGAAACGATTCGACCACGTCGTCGGTTTCCGCATCAATGAACATGCAAGCAAGTTCGGAGGAATCGAATGCTCTATCCTCAGCAACAGGCAAATGGGACAATGCATCAGCGTTTCCGTGCTTAGCAGTGGACCGATACAAGATATCGTAGCAGTACTGCGAGAGGAAAGTAGACCAGCGAATGAATTTCTGCGCTGTACGTGGAGGTACAGGCTTGTTCGGATGAAAAAGCGATGTCAAAGGTTTGTGGTCTGTGATGATGGTAAAGTGACGACTATACAAGAAATCATGAAAGTTAGTAACACCAAATACGAGAGCCAATGCTTCTTTCTCGATCTGTGAATAATTTCTTTGCGCAGACGAGAGCAATTTGGACGCAAAGGCAATAGGGCGATCGTGCGATCCATCTTTGTGCGCAAGCACAGCACCGATCCCGAAATGCAATGCATCCACCATCAACAGAAGGGGCTTCTGGGGATCGAATGGCGTAAGGCAAGTAGTGGAAAGTGTGGTGTCACCGCCAGACACCACACTGGCTAGGTGGTAGCCTTTAAATCGGCCGCGGTCCATTAGTATACGTCGGACCCGCGTGTCGCCACTATTACTGATTGCAGACCGAGCGCCGCCACACGGCAGGTCTAGAGACACTTCCTAGCAATCGCCCCAGTTGTACAGCCGACTTTGCTAGCGATGGTTCACTGACAAATTACACTCTCATTTGCCGAGACGATAGTTAGCATAGCCTTCAGCTACGTCATTTGCTACGACCAAGCAAGGCGCCGTTATCATTCGATATTTATCTTGTGATGCATGTACCGTCAGACCGATGTTCACCAATTATGGATTAAAGTTAAGTATTCCAGAAGCTACGTACCTTTTTTGCTAGTCTCAATTCCTTGTCCTGTTCCAGACCTCACGCCAGCCTGCGTGAGCTTAAACGCGTGCCTTTCGGCTTCCTGTCATAGTGGGTTGGCTTTCTTGCCAGTCCACAACAGAAAGCAACGCCGATTTCAACTGGCGAAAGGCGCGTTCGCATTCCGTCGTCCAGACGAACGGAACACCTTTACGGCATAAGCGATGGAGCGGAGCGTAAATGGAAGAGGCGTGGCGCACATAGCGATGATAATAATTAATTTTTCCCAGCACACTCTGTAGCTGCTTCAAATTCTGCGGCGAAGGCAAGTCTTGTATGGCACGGAGATGCTCGGGACTGGGATGTATGCCTTGGGCATTGAGTACATGTCCCAGGTAGGGTAAGTCGCGAGCAAAAAACACACATTTGTCCTTCCGCAAGCGAAGACCATTTTGTCGAAAGACCTGAAATAATGTTCTGAGATTGGCCAAATGTTCATCTTCCGTCTGTCCGGAGATCACTATATCGTCCAGATAGTTTGCTGCAGTAGGGACCGACGCACAAACAATTTGCAGATATTGCTGAAACAATGCAGGGGCGGATGCACACTCGAATGGCAGTCGTTTGAATCGATACAAACCAAGATGCGTGTTAACCACCAAAATGCGCTGGGATTCTTCGTCCACCGGTATTTGCAAGTACGCATCTGCTAGGTCCAACTTCGAAAAATATTTACCCAGGCACAGTTTGTCAAAAAGATCTTCCGGGCGGGGTAACGGAAAAGTTGCAGTCACTAGTTGTGGATTCACTGTTGCCTTGAAGTCCACACAAAGTCTCAATTTTCCGGAAGGTTTTGGCAAAATTATTAAGGGTGATGCCCAGAGAGAAGCCTGCACACGTTCAATCACACCTTGTGATTCCAAATCGTTTAATGTTCTGGCGACCTCATCACGCAATGCGTGGGGAACATTGCGCACTCTGAAAAATTTCGGTTGCGCGTTTACTTTCAGTTCCAAATGTCCTGTATAGTTCTTAGCGCAACCAAGGCCCGGTGCAAAAATGTCTGCAAACTCTTCACATAGACGAGAAACACTGCCTGAAGGTTCAGTCTGGTTCACTGATAGGACCAGATTTACTATAGACAAGTTAAACAACTGAAATAAATCGAAACCAAACAAGTTCACTGCAGAAGAAGAACGAAGGACGTACAATGACACAAGTTTCGTTTGTCCTTTGTATGTTGCAAGAAGGCTGCACTGCCCTAACACAGGGATTGCTTGTCCTGAATAGCTATTTAACTTAACATTTGCGGCACGCAACGGAGGTGTGCCCAGCTGTTTGTACATGTCTTGATTGATCAGTGAAACTGCAGCTCCGGTATCGAGCTAGAATGCTGGAATGGTGTCACTTTGCTGTTAATGTCCAAGTCTACAAAAAGTTTATTCTCCTGTTGGCGACAAGAGCGACTGTCTCGTGCAACGTGAACTGACACTGGTACAAAATCACTTGCGACATGATGGGATTTCCGGCGATGTCGACGCACACTATTTGTGGGACGAACACAGTCACTGTTAGAGAGAGTGGCATTGGGCAGAGTGGAATGAACTACATGAATTTCCATGGGCAAAGTTTCACGAGCCGAAGTATCTTTGGTTCGAATCCGATTCCGGCGCGAAGCAAAGGGCCTGGAATGGTTGTGAGTGTCTGATCTGAGCTTTTTCTGGCAAACACTTTGAACATGTCCTTTTTTATTACAGAAAAAGCAAATAGCCTGGTGGGATGGGCAATTCTCACGTGAATGTCTAGTAGCACACTGCGGGCATGATTTTAGCACTGCATTTGCTTGCCTGCGCGGCACACGTGGCTGAGAGCCTGGTGGCAGCTGCGCCGACGGGCAGGAGGGCTGTTTACTGTTCCGTGCAGCGCGCCCGGCGGGCCGGTTAATGTGACACACGGCTGGTGAAGTTTCAAATGATTCGTGAGCAAAGTCAAGTGTGTCCTGCCGATCCAATATGTCCATCACTTGTTGAAGGGAGGGATTGACTAGTTTCAAAATCTGTTCCCTTATACGAACATCAGAAACATTCTGTGCAATTGCATCACGTATCATAGTATCTGAATAAGGGAGTCCACATTGACACTCAAAAGCACAATCCCTAGTAAGGCCTTGCAAGGTTGCAACCAACTCCCTATTAGTCTGACCGGCCGTACGTTTTGTACGAAAGAAGGTATACTGTTTGGCAACTACATTGACTGAGTCTTTGAAATGTGCATTTAATGCAAACAAAATTTCGTCGTAGGACAGAGTTGCTACTCTCACTATCACACGGTACGTTTGGATGCCTACGGAGGAAAGGAGAAAAGGCTGCCACTCATTACCTTGAATTCTGTAGGCGGCGAGATGGAATCCAAATTGGCGTGACCACTCCGTCCAGCTTTCCAGTGCAGCATCAAAAGGTCGAAAAGGTGGTGCAACTGCATGTTGTGGCTGCAGTAGCGGTGGAGCGGCGGCCGCCGCATCGTTTTGCATTGCTCGTTGACCCTGGACGAGCTGTCCAAGGGCATCCAATAAGGCCTGCGTCTGCTGATTCTGCAAGCGATAAAATTCGGACAGTACATCTGGAGATTATGGAGAAGCCACTACACAAGTAAATCAGGGCAGTATAGTTAAGATCGCATCCCATCCTCGTCACCAATATTATTGTGGATTGGCAGGAGCCAACCCACGGAGTTTGGAGGAAGCCGAAAGGCACGCGGTTTAGCTCACGCAGGCTGGCGTGAACTCTGGAACAGGACAAGGACATTAGAACTTAGAAAAAAAGGAGGTAACTGGTGGAATACTTAACTTTAATCCATTAATGTTGAACGTAGCTCTTGTCTGTACATTCTTTACAATATCAATAGCAACTGATAATGGCGCCTTGCTAGGTCGTAGCAAATGACGTAGCTGAAGGCTATGCTAACTATCGTCTCGGCAAATGAGAGCGTATTTTGTCAGTGAACCATCGCTAGCAAAGTCGGCTGTAGAACTGGGGCGAGTGCTAGGAAGTCTTTCTAAACCTGCCGTGTGGCGGCGCTCGGTCTGCAATCACTGATAGTGGCGACACGCGGGTCCGACGTATACTAATGGACCGTGGCCGATTTAAAGGCTACCACCTAGCAAGTGTGGTGTCTGGCGGTGACACCACAAAAATCTTTTAGAGTTAAAACTTGTGCATTCACTTTTTTGCTAACAGAATGCCCTTCTAGTAAAATGATAGCATGGAATATTATTACGACATTTCAGTGTCTTCAGATTGTCTCACTTGGTGGTGTGCTTCTGTAGAAAGATACGGACTTTCAGTGCAGCTGCGTGCAACCTGAAGTGCTACAACCGTGATGCAATCCTTCCCATTCCTTTCCTAATTCTTTTAAAATGATAAAGACATATACAGTGCGTGTGCACTCTATGCCATTTGTTAATATGGTTTGTACTCATTATGTATACATTTTTTTTGTGATTCCCAGATATGTTCTGTATTACAGTGCGTGTGCACTTTCGTCATTTTGTTAACATTATTTGTATTCATTGCATATACATTTTTGTGATTTGCTGATATGTTCTGAATTACAGTGCGTGTGCACTTTTGTCATTTGTCACTATGATTTGTACTCATTATGTTTATTTGTTGTAAAAATATTAGAGAGTTTTACAGTGCGTGTGCACTTTATGCCATTTGTACTCATTACATATGCCATTTGTTAATATGATTTGTACTCATTACGTATGCATTTTGTGATTCCCAGATATGTTGTGTATTACAGTGCATGTGCACTTTCGTCATTTTGTTAACATGATTTGTATTCATTGCCTATACATTTGTGATTTCCTGATATGTTCTGTACTCAGTGCGTGTGCACTATATTTTATTTTTTGTTTTGCACCTATATATATATATATATATATATATATATATATATATATATATATATATATTCTGTGATTGTAAAGTTAATTAATTATGAAAAATTTGTTGCTCATGGCAAGTCCTATTGACTCACCATCACTGCCAAATTTTTGCCCCCCAGTGGAGGGTTATGTAAGGAGTATGCTTCGCCGGCGATGGGCGAAGCATGACAGAACCTCTGACCAGAGAGTAGTTTGTTGTTAGTTGTTGATTGTCGCTAGTCTGCGTGAGTCGCCAGTAGTAGTGGTAGTCGGTCAGCTTTAGTAGCGAGTGGACGGTAGTAGTCTGCGGGAGTCGGCATGCGTCGGCTGTGTGCTCTGGTCGCGACTCTGGTCAGGACTCTGGAGGATGAGTATTGTTGTAGAAGGTAAAGAAGCAGCCTTGCGCATATTTAATAATGTATGTTAATTGTAATTTAATTTGTTCAGAAAAAATGCCCCAAAAATAATTTTTTTATAAAGTAACTCTTTTAAAGAAAAGTATTCATTTCAATTTAAAGAATTTTTCCACTCATTTGAAGAAAAAGCATTCATTTCAATTTAAAGAATATTTCCTATGCATTCCTTCCAAGAATGAAAAAAAAATATACGCCAGCATTGCACGAAGCTATGTCGATAAATAAGAGCAGATATAGTTGCAGTTTTTATTGAGGTAAGAAATTTTGCTTGTTTTATTCAGAATACAGGGCCGAAGGTCAGCGCTGCTGTCCTTATAAAATTTACCAGATATTATTATTTCTGTTAGGAGGTTACATTTCGTTCATGGTTCATTATTTAATTAATATTATTGTGTGGTTTTTGGTCAATTTTCATTCCTTAATTTTTATGGGGAGGTTACGCATGGTTCCATTTCACATTTTTTTTATTTAACATATTTTTGCTGGGAGGTTACACTTGGCTCATTTCCATTTCAAATTTTCATTTAATTAAATTTACGTGTGGAGAGGTTA
Source organism: Schistocerca serialis cubense (assembly GCF_023864345.2). Classification (NCBI taxonomy): domain Eukaryota; kingdom Metazoa; phylum Arthropoda; class Insecta; order Orthoptera; family Acrididae; genus Schistocerca; species Schistocerca serialis. The sequence continues at coordinate 1,025,690,843 of NC_064638.1, forward strand.
CACTTGGCTCCATTTTTCTTGTTTTTCATTTAACATTTCTGTCGCGAGGTTACACTTGGCGACATCCGGCCAGGATCGTATTTCTTTGTGAATCTTCTGAGAAGTAGTAATTTTTTTTTTCTAATAATTTCCGGGTATGCAGCCAGATCCGATCGACATTCTGGCAGAATGTCGACGGGATCCGGCTCCATACCCAGAAATTATTAGAAGAAGAAATACGCTGGGAAAATTTCAGAAGTCACAAGTAGTCATATATCTGCTGTTATTTACTTAAATGTAGTTTGCATCTGGCGCAACGCATTTACTAATTTGTCACTCTTTCTTTCACAGGTCATCGGCAATTTGTTGCTCTTTCTTGTAATTGTGTTTGTTGCATTTTGCATTATCCTTGTTTCATTTGTGCTTAATTTTGATTTGTGAAAAATGCCGCGAAAAACTGTTAACAGTACATCGCGATGTGCAATGAGCGAAATAGCCGACTCGAATAATTTGACCAATAGTACTTGCGATACTCAGGGTAATGATGATAATTGCTAATTGTGGACAATCAGTGCGTACCGACCACTAATATTGATTTTGATCCTAGTGATGAGCAAACAAATTCAGTTGTGTCGTGTGTTAATTTAATGACAATTGATGACGCGGGACGTTCTGTTACAATGAACGCTGCCCAGCTTGACACACCCGGTTTGCAAAATTTACTTAATGAACAGACAAATTTTTCTAACGAAAATGAACAGTATAATCAAAATACATCAGATTTATTTAATTCCAGTGTAGTGACCAACAGTGCACATCCGATTAGCAAACATTTTCAAGAATCACAAAATGACCAAATGGTTACACGAAACGGGACAATTGCAGGTACGCCATCAAACAGCACAGAGAATAGAGTAGGTATTATTGGCTTGAATCAAATTATGGCACTATTGCTACAACAGAGTGAAAATAACAAACAATTTAGTGAACATTTCAAACAACTTAATGAAAGACTAGACAGCAATTCCAAACAGTTGAATGAAAGTCTCAAACAGTCGAATGATAAACAAGACTACAATCACAAACAACTTAGTGAACAGAACAAACGACTTAATGAAAAACAAGACAACCTTAATGAAAATTTCAAACAACTTAGTGAACAGAACAAACAACTTAGTGAACAGATTACAGCCATTGCCGCGCAATGTCATGATACTAAGGAACAATTGCGTGAGGAAATTAAGGCTTGTGCTGCGAAAAGTAGTGAAGAAATTAGATCTGTGGCACAAGAATTAAATAATAGACATGCAGATACAACTAAATTACTTAGAGACGAAATTAGTGCAGTCGGTAAACAATGCACTGAAAACGCAACACAGTTACGCGACGAGTTTAAATTAATGTCAGCAGAACTTTCGCGCACACTGGATGCAAAAGTAGACGCGAAATTCGACCAACAGAACAGTCAAATTGACGAACGTTTTAATCACTGCCTACAAAACAGTGAAACGCGTTACCGTAAACTCATACAGGAACAAAATAAAGTAAAACGACAAGTCATGGAAACAATTACCGCACAGAGACAGGAAGATAAACGTAAACTGTTTACGAAAGCAAAAACATATGTAGACAACAATATTGCTACAGTATCAGACGAAATTAATACTATCAAACAGTTGAACACCGAATTGCCTGATGAAATTTCCGATCTTAAATCAAAAACAGATACACACACAGTAGATTTTCAGACAGTGACCGACAGACTCGAACAATTAGAACTAACACAGGATTCCGATGTCATCAAAGCTGACGTTAAAAAATTGAACGAAACCACACTTAAAATACAAAAACAAATTAATGCTTGTGATACTAAAAACGATGATCAGGTAAAAATACTGACTGAAAAATATGATGAATTGGCCAGTCGTATTGACATTATTGAGAGTAATAATGACAGCAAATCAGACGATACTTCACCGATTTCGTTTAATCAAACACCTGAATTCCAAAATTGACAGCAGACGATCAGTGAGATAGATTCGTCCAATAATACATTACGTTGAAAATTGTCAACTCTACAGCAAGAAGTGACAGAGTTGAAAAATGTTTCAGTCACTAACACGTCACAGCATACACCACATTCCGAACATTTCTCACACTCACACAGCCTGTATAATTTAAGTAATTTACAGAGAGTACGTGAGGTAGATTCCGAACAGTCACAGACAAATAGATTCTCATACAATCCTGAACCTGTTCAAACATTCCGAGACGATAATTTTGATTACAAGCATTTTCTATCCGTGAGAAAATTTAAAGTATTTAAAAATGACAGAACACTGATAATACCCCTTGGATTGGATACAACAATTTAGCTTTGCTTTTCCACCGACTTGGCCAGTAATGCACAAACTTGAATTTATTTGCAGTTTTTTGGAAGGCGAATCGGCAACTCGTATGAGACCGATCGCGAGACAATGCTACTCGGTAGAAGAATTTCAGAATGCTTTTCTGTCAGCGTATTGGTCGAAGACGACACAGCGCGGAATTAAGGATCAATTAATTAGTTTACCGAATTATGAGAACTCAAATTTTTCCACTGTCACGCAATTTTTTGAGCACATGGTCCAACAAAACCAGTACTTAAGTGAACCATACAGTGAATCTGCACTTATTCAATTATACATTTCTAAATTACCACGATCATTAAGAGTGTCACTTTTAACGGCTCAACAGAAAGATAATATTTCGGCATTCAGAGATCTGTTACAGCTTTTGGAAGTGCAGCAATCGGATTATTCCTTTATAAACAAAAATTTTCATATAATAACCAAAGTCAACAAACATACAGCAATTACGATCAGCCACGTAATTTCAATAGCAAAGCTAATAGATGCTTCAGGAACGACAACCACCAGAACTTCAATAACAGACAAAATTTTAATTATCAGTATCGACAAAATTTTCAGCAACAGGAACCACATTTTGGTAACAATAGACGTTTTTCACCGCAACAGCATGAAAGGCAACCGGTTAGCATACCTAACCTACAATGTAATGTATAAGGTTAACCAAGCTTTAATGTTTCGCCGCGTACGCGTATAGCGTCGGCCCCAACAAATACACTCCTGGAAATTGAAATAAGAACACCATGAATTCATTGTCCCAGGAAGGGGAAACTTCATTGACACATTCCTGGGGTCAGATACATCACATGATCACACTGACAGAACCACAGGCACATAGACACAGGCAACAGAGCATGCACAATGTCGGCACTAGTACAGTGTATATCCACCTTTCGCAGCAATGCAGGCTGCTATTCTCCCATGGAGACGATCGTAGAGATGCTGGATGTAGTCCTGTGGAACGGCTTGCCATGCCATTTCCACCTGCCGCCTCAGTTGGACCAGCGTTCGTGCTGGACGTGCAGACCGCGTGAGACGACGCTTCATCCAGTCCCAAACATGCTCAATGGGGGACAGATTCGGAGATCTTGCTGGCCAGGGTAGTTGACTTACACCTTCTAGAGCACGTTGGGTGGCACGGGATACATGCGGAGGTGCATTGTCCTGTTGGAACAGCAAGTTCCCTTGCCTGTCTAGGAATGGTAGAACGATGGGTTCGATGACGGTTTGGATGTACTGTGCACTATTCAGTGTCCCCTCGACGATCACCAGTGGTGTACGGCCAGTGTAGGAGATCGCTCCCCACACCATGATGCCGGGTGTTGGCCCTGTGTGCCTCGGTCGTATGCAGTCCTGATTGTGGCGCTCACCTGCACGGCGCCAAACACGCATACGACCATCATTGGCACCAAGGCAGAAGCGACTCTCATCGCTGAAGACGACACGTCTCCATTCGTCCCTCCATTCACGCCTGTCGCGACACCACTGGAGGCGGGCTGCACGATGTTGGGGCGTGAGCGGAAGACGGCCTAACGGTGTGCGGGACCGTAGCCCAGCTTCATGGAGACGTTTGCGAATGGTCCTCGCCGATACCCCAGGAGCAACAGTGTCCCTAATTTGCTGGGAAGTGGCGGTGCGGTCCCCTACGGCACTGCGTAGGATCCTACGGTCTTGGCGTGCATCCGTGCGTCGCTGCGGTCCGGTCCCAGGTCGACGGGCACGTGCACCTTCCGCCGACCACTGGCGACAACATCGATGTACTGTGGAGACCTCACGCCCCACGTGTTGAGCAATTCGGCGGTACGTCCACCCGGCCTCCCGCATGCCCACTATACGCCCTCGCTCAAAGTCCGTCAACTGCACATACGGTTCACGTCCCCGCTGTCGCGGCATGCTACCAGTGTTAAAGACTGCTATGGAGCTCCGTATGCCACGGCAAACTGGCTGACACTGACGGCGGCGGTGCACAAATGCTGCGCAGCTAGCGCCATTCGACGGCCAACACCGCGGTTCCTGGTGTGTCCGCTGTGCCGTGCGTGTGATCATTGCTTGTACAGCCCTCTCGCAGTGTCCGGAGCAAGTATGGTGGGTCTGACACACCGGTGTCAATGTGTTCTTTTTTCCATTTCCAGGAGTGTAGTAACGCACAGCAACAAGGAAATCAGTACGTACAGAAAGCACACTATTTCAATTCCTATGGCAGTGCACCGTATAGAAATGACTATCATTGTTGTTGTTGTTGTGGTCTTCAGTCCTGAGACTGGTTTGATGCAGCTCTCCATGCTACTCTATCCTGTGCAAGCTTCTTCATCTCCCAGTACCTACTGCAATCTACATCCTTCTGAATCTGCTTAGTGTATTCATCTCGTGGCCTCCCCCTATGATTTTTACCCTCCACGCTGCCCTCCAATACTAAATTGGTGATCCCTTGATGCCTCAGAACATGTCCTACCAACCGATCCCTTCTTCTGGTCAAGTTGTGCCACAAACTTCTCTTCTCCCCAATCCTATTCAATACTTCCTCATTAGTTATGTGATCTACCCATCTAATCTTCAGCATTCTTCTGTAGCACCACATTTCAAAAGCTTCTAATCTCTTCTTGTCCAAACTACTTACCGTCCATGTTTCACTTCCATACATGGCTACACTCCATACAAATACTTTCAGAAATAACTTCCTGACACTTAAATCTATACTCGATGTTAACAAATTTCTCTTCTTCAGAAACGCTTTCCTTGCCATTGCCAGTCTACATTTTATATCCTCTCTGCTTCGTCCATCATCAGTTATTTTGCTCCCCAAATAGCAAAACTCCTTTACTACTTTAAGTGTCTCATTTCCTAATCTAATACCCTCAGCATCACCCGACTTAACTCGACTACATTCCATTATCCTCGTTTTGCTTTTGTTGATGTTCATCTTATATCCTCCCTTCAAGACACCATCCATTCCGTTCAACTGCTCTTCCAAGTCCTTTGCTGTCTCTGCCAGAATTACAATGTCATCGGCGAACCTCAAAGTTTTTATTTCTTCTCCATGGATTTTAATACCTACTCCAAATTTTTCTTTTGTTTCCTTTACTGCTTGCTCAATATACAGATTGAATAACATCGGGGAGAGGCTACAACCCTGTCTTACTCCCTTCCCAACCACTGCTTCCCTTTCATGCCCCTCAACTCTTATAACTGCCTTCTGGTTTCTGTACAAGTTGTAAATAGCCTTTCGCTCCCTGTATTTTACCCCTGCCACCTTTAGAATTTGAAAGAGAGTATTCCAGTCAACATTGTCAAAAGCTTTCTCTAAGTCTACAAATGCTAGAAACGTAGGTTTGCCTTTCCTTAATCTTTCTTCTAAGATAAGTCGTAAGGTCAGTATTGCCTCACGTGTTCCAGTATTTCTACGGAATCCAAACTGATCTTCCCCGAGGTCGGCTTCTACTAGTTTTTCCATTCGTCTGTAAAGAATTCGTGTTAGTACTTTGCAGCTGTGGCTTATTAAACTGATTGTTCGGTAATTTTCACATCTGTCAACACCTGCTTTCTTTGGGATTGGAATTATTATATTCTTCTTGAAGTCTGAGGGTATTTCGCCTGTTTCATACATCTTGCTCACCAGATGGTAGAGTTTTGTCAGGACTGGCTCTCCCAAGAGCGTCAGTAGTTCCAATGGAATGTTGTCTACTCCGGGGGCCTTGTTTCGACTCACGTCCTTCAGTGCTCTGTCAAACTCTTCACGCAGTATTGTATCTCCCATTTCATCTTCATCTACATCCTCTTCCATTTCCATAATATTGTCCTCAAGTGCATCGCCCTTGTATAGACCCTCTATATACTCCTTCCACCTTTCTGCTTTCCCTTCTTTGCTTAGAACTGGGTTTCCATCTGAGCTCTTGATGTTCATACATGTGGTTCTCTTATCTCCAAAGGTCTCTTTTATTTTCCTGTAGGCAGTATCTATCTTACCCCTAGTGAGATAAGCCTCTACATCCTTACATTTGTCCTCTAGCCATCCCTGCTTAACCATTTTGCACTTCCTGTCGATCTCATTTTTGAGACGTTTGTATTCCTTTTTGCCTGCTTCATTTACTGCATTTTTATATTTTCTCCTTTCATCAATTAAATTCAATATTTCTTCTGTTACCCAAGGATTTCTACTAACCCTCTTCTTTTTACCTATTTGATCGTCTGCTGCCTTCACTACTTCATCCCTCAGAGCTACCCATTCTTCTTCTACTGTATTTCTTTCCCCCATTCCTATCAATTGTTCCCTTATGCTCTCCCTGAAACTCTGTACAACCTCTGGTTCTTTCAGTTTATCCAGGTCCCATCTCCTTAAATTCCCACCTTTTTGCAGTTTCTTCAGTTTTAATCTACTGTCATGACTATCATGACAAACGTAAAAATAATGAGCACAATTTTCAGCGTACATTTAATAACAGTCGGTCTTATCAGCAGCAAGAACATCAGCAACAACATATTATCATGAATGAACCAGACAGTAGGTATCATCCAGAACGTAATACGTCAGTAGGAAATAATAGAACAGTGCAAATAGTGGAAATGCCACAGCATCCTCCTGAAAATAATAACACGTCAGATAGAATTTGACTTGATACAGTACAGGTTGCATCTTCCAGCAACGTAGGCAATGCTTCAGATACACAGAATCTTGTTTACGAAAATGTTATTACTTTTGACATCCGAGACACTCTTTTGCAGGAAAGACCAGTTGTTCAAAAAACCATTTCACACCCTGTCATCGAAGTTAAAATTGGATCATCGAAATTTACAGCAGTAATCGGTTCTGGATCACCTATGTCAGTTATAAATGAAGAAACTTTCAACGAGTGTAACAAAGAGAATACCTATCCTACGTTACCATTAGGCAAAACGAAAGTAAAAGGAGCAGTATCTAGTAAAGGAGTAGATGTAAAATTACAGACACATTTATCATTTTGTATTGCAGGTCATACATTTCACTCAAATTTTTGGATTATTCCGTTATTGACGACAGGCATTATTTTAGGTACGAATTTTCTGGTACAACACGATGCCATTATTGACTCTCAGAACTCCTATTTAATGTTGAAGGATGAAAATGTACAACTAGCTTTAGAATTTCAGCGCTCTTTATCTGCAGAAGAACAAACAATTAATCGTACAGAGGTCATTTCCGCATCACGTAACTTAGACTGTCATTCCACATTGTTCACAGGTACGTACATACACAACTATAATACTCCAGACGAAGCTGACTATGACGTTATACAGATGATTTCTGATAAAGTTAAACAGAGCAGTGCAAATACAGACGACGAACGCACGCAACTGCGCAAAATTCTTTTACAGCAAGCTCCAGTTTTTGACAATGTTCCTGGTACTATGTCCGGTTTTATGTATGAATTTCAAGTTAAACAGCACGACACATTTAAAGCCAAGCATTATCCCATTCCGTATATTCACAGAGAACCAGTTAAGAAAGAAATGCAAGCTATGCTTGACCAAGGAATTATTGAACCGGCAGTTAGTCCGTACATAAACCCGCTCCATATTGTTAAGAAAAAAGATGGTTCACTTCGCCTCGTACTTGACTCGCGTCACATCAATGACATTATTATTAATGAAACAGATTTCCCACAGACACTAGAAGAACTTCAACAGAAATTTCATGGCACTGCAATTTGTTCCACATTAGATTTGAAATCGGGATTTTGGCAAATTCAGCTCCAGCCGAACTGCAGAAAGTACACAGCTTTTCTCTGTTTCGGTGACTGTTACCAATTTTGTAAATTGCCGTTCGGTTTAACTATTTCTTCAGCAGCATTTATTCGCGGTTTGAATACAACACTTCCGACAGAACTTAAAGACATAACCACAACGTACGTAGACGACATTCTTATTGCAGAAGCTAACTGGTCTGAACACAATCTGATCCTTGAACAACTGTTACGAACTTTTCGTGCACAAGGACTCACAGTTAATCTCAGTAAATCGCACTTTGGTAAAACTTCTACAAAATTTCTTGGACCTGTAATTTGAGCAGAAGGCATTGCGCCTGACCCGGAAAAACTTCAAGCTTTACGTGATATTACTGTTCCTACGACGAAGAAACAACTACGCAGTTTTTTGGGCTTAATTAACTTTTTTCGTAAATTTATTCATTACTCTGCTTTAGACACCCCTAGATTATGTCAATTGACAGGTAAAAACACTATTTGGTCCTGGGATAAGCAAGCACATTCTGAATTTATGAACCTGAAACATGCTTTGTTGAATACACCACTTTTATCGCACCCAGATCTTACTAGAATTTTTTCCATTGCCACCGACAGTTCTAACACCGCTTTAGGCGTACACATTTTTCAGGAAATTGAAGAAGATGGTTCTACAGTAATTAAAAATATCGCCTTTGCGAGTCGCATTCTGTCACCTGCTGAACGCAATTATTCTGTTACAGAACTTGAAACATTATGTGTTGTATGGGCATTTACGAGATTTCGGCATTTTCTTTATGGAAGACATACGACCGTTTATACACACCATAGAGCGATACAGTTTTTACTTTCGGCTAAATTTACACACGACAGATTAAGTAGATGGAAACTTTATTTACAGGAATTTAATTTTACAATTGTTCACATTCCCGGCACACAAAATATTGTAGCAGACGCACTATCCCGATCTCTTAACAACAATCAGCAAGACATCGCAACCAACTTCTGCAAAGCAAATTTCAGCGTCATGTACATTCAACAAGTTGCATTTGAAAATTTCATTTCGTCGTCATTACAAGACATAACACAAGAGCAGAGTAAAGACAATGTGTGGAAAGAAATTAAACACCTTTGGCAAGATAAGAATAATGTTACCATTAGAAACCATTACACTGTACGCAATGACATTCTGTTTCGCCGCTCTCATCCTGACAGCAACAATTGGTTATTATGCATTCCTGACGAACTTGTTAACAAATTAATCTGGTATACTCATTTAAGTTACGCACATTACAGAGCCAGAAAATGTTTTCTTATACTGAGACAGAACTGTTATTTTACCAACATGGCGAAACGTATACGACGAGTTTTAGCGTCATGTAAAATCTGCCAGAAAGCTAAATCAGACACGACTTCACATGTTCCTCCATTACATCCCATTGTACCTGTTAAATTGAGACATATGGCCGCTGTAGACATTTTTGGTCCGATTCCCAGAACTAATAGAGGTTTTTGTTACATCTTTGCCGCTGTTGAACTCACTTCAAAATTTGTTACCTTCACTCCTTTACGCAAAGCTACTGCTAAAACTGTTTCGAAAGCATTTGTAAAACATTTTCTATTTCATGTAGGGCATGTGTTGAGAGTAATTTCCGACAATGAATCACAGTTTCGATCTGCTATATGGACACGTATGTTACGAGCTAGAAACATTTCTCTGATCTATATATCCAAGTATCACGCTTCTTCGAACCCTTGTGAACGTCTAATGAAAGAAATTGGTAAACTGTGCAGAATATACTGCCACAAAAAAACATATTGATTTGGACACACACATACTCTCATTCCAAGATGTAATTAATTCCATACCAAATGAATCTGCTATGCTATCTCCGTCTGTTATACTGAAAAATGTTAAACCACGTAACAAAATTAAAGAATTAGTATCCTTTCCTGCATCTCGTCGACTACGACACCATGAAATAATTGACATTGCGCCGAACAACATCAAACGTGCCACAGAGCGCCGGAGAAGACAGCAAGAACAGGTTTGTACACGCCGTGACTTTTACATTGGACAGAAGATATTAGTACGTACATACTATTTATTCAACAGAGGAAAAAGTAGATGCAGTAAATTTGAGCTTCTATACGCAGGTCCGTATCGGATTCGCAGCATTCCTCACCCCAATGTAGTACACGTCGAAACTTTGAGAACCAGAAGAACCAAGGGAACCACCACGTCTCCAACATCAAACCTTTTATTGAATGAACATACTTTATGATTTATCACACTGTAATGTCATTTCCTAATTTTTATTTTATGACCACTTATGCTATTATATTCACATGAACACTTACTGATGATTATCGTATTTTTCTTGGCAAGTGCCCTGCAAGGTAAGGTTAGCAGGTCGCTCTTCTTGTCGTTATACATCAGACTGTGCATATTTTTCCAGATGAACTTACACATTTTATGACCACTTATGCAATTATATTTATGTGACTACTTATTGATGATTGTCGTATTTTTTCTTGGCAAGTGCCTGGCAAGGTAAGGTTAGCAGGTCGCTTTTCTTGTCGTTACACACCAGACCGTGCATATATTTCCAGATGAACTTACACATTTTATGACCACTTATGCAATTATATTTATGTGACTACTTACTGATGATTATCGTATTTTTTTTTTTTTGGCAAGTGCCCGGTAAGGTAAGGTTAGCAGGTCGTTTTTCTTGTCGTTACACATTAGACAGTGCACATTTTCCAGATAAAATTACGTATCATACGAATAATTATGCAATTCTATGTAGTGATATATTAATTTTATCAAATTTTCTCTCCATTAAAGTCTTAAATTCTCGCCTCTATTAACTACACAACATACAAGCTGTACACAGAGAAGATCGCATTTCTTGTCGTTATACACCGTAGACCGTGCATATTTTCCATTTTTATGTATGTATGATTGTTTTCCTGTTTTGTTTGTATGTACTATGAAATATTTAAGATATAACAAACACCAGTCGACTTTAACATTTTGCCTTATGATAGCTAAACATCGTGCCTACTTTACTTTTTTTTTTTTTTTTTTTTTGCTGCTACATTGTGATACACTGTGTACATTTTTGCTTCTGAACACTGTCAATGTTTTTGACATATTACGTTTTCTGTCATGCTATGCTGTATGCTCAATTATGTTACTATAAACCAGTTTTTATCTAATGGGTATATGAATTAAATGCAAGACATTAATCTTTGTTCATCATTTTCAGAAAGAAATGCGTGTAAACGAAATAAATTAAACAGAAATGGGAATTTCACCTTCGGAATGAACGAAAGAGGATGCAATACCTCGTGATGAAGAGTAAATGGATCATAATTAACAAGCATTAACAAGAATATACTATACACATCGTATGATAGCAGTCTTAACTAATTTTTTCTTTCAGAATACGAGGCGATTGATGCAGGCTGTCAGACAGAACTACACATCTTAGTTTTAGAGATGAAATATGCTGGAAATAAGGAATAGTTGTATAATGAATAATAAAGTGACTTTTTTTGCAGATGATAATGAATGGTGATGAATAATGATGATGAATGTGCTACTATGGATAATGAAGTATTTCTTTACAGGTGATAATAATAATGGAGTTATGGTGATATGGATAATGAAGTTTTTCTTTGCAGATGAGAATAATGATGAAGTTTATATATTTACTGTTAGTTAAGAGATGCTATGTAGTTATTTAAGTATTTGTTGCAGTCCGTTTTGACAGTATGTCTTATATCGCATGGTATGATGACTGAAGGTTTTGGAAAGGACAGCCAGAGAACACATATATATCTTTATACACATTTCACTACCTGTTAATTCGAATTTCACTACTTTTCAGCATAATATGCGTCTCTTCTTTCAGTTTCATAATCCATTTTGTATATTTTGCAGGAGAAATTATTCATGAAATTAATGTGGTATAAATAGTTGTTTATTAAACCTATGTCATATATGAATGTGATCACATATACTCTACTTGTTTCATAACCTTGCTACAGCTGACTCATGAGGAATGACGTTACACATCTTCATTTGCAGCAATAACTCAAAAGCAAACAAAGTAATTACCAGTCCCAAATAATCCTACTAGTTTAAGAGAGTTCTGAGTAATACTGATCAGCTCTGAATAGTATGTCACTTCAATAATGACTTCTGAATGATACATACAAAAAAAAGTTTTGTAACTGGCCAATGAATGCCACTGATTATTGTAATAAGATGACCTATGATGCCGATGATTACTATAATTAGATTAATTATGTATAAATGCTACGTCAATAATTAACTCATTTTGAATAATCACTTCTAAAGAATAAAAAAATGCTTTGTAACTGGTCAATGAATGCCACTGATTATTGTAATAAGATGACCTATGATGCCAATGATTACTATAATTAGATTAATTATGTATAAATGGTATGCCAATAATTAACTCGTTTTGAATAATGACTTCTGAAAAATACAAAAAAATGCTTTGTAGCTGGCCAATGAATGCCATTGATTATTGTTATAAGATGACCTATGATGGCAATGATTACTATAATTAGATTAATTATGTATAAATGGTATGCCAATAATTAACTCATTTTGAATAATGACTTCTGAAAAATACAAAAAATGCTTTGTAGCTGACCAATGAATGCCACTGATTACTGTAATAAGATGACCTATGATGCCAATGATTACTATAATTACATTAATTATGTATAAATGGTATGCCAATAATTAACTCATTCTGAATAATGACTTCTGAAAAATACAAAAAAATGCTTTGTAGCTGGCCAAAGAATGCCATTGATTATTGTTATAAGATGACCTATGATGGCAATGATTACTATAATTAGATTAATTATGTATAAATGGTATGCCAATAATTAACTCATTTTGAATAATGACTTCTGAAAAATACAAAAAATGCTTTGTAGCTGACCAATGAATGCCACTGATTACTGTAATAAGATGACCTATGATGCCAATGATTACTATAATTACATTAATTATGTATAAATGGTATGCCAATAATTAACTCATTCTGAATAATGACTTCTGAAAAATACAAAAAAATGCTTTGTAGCTGGCCAAAGAATGCCATTGATTACTGTAATAAGATGACCTATGATGCCAATGATTACTATAATTACATTAATTATGTATAAATGGTATGCCAATAATTAACTCATTCTGAATAATGACTTCTGAAAAATACAAAAAAATGCTTTGTAGCTGGCCAAAGAATGCCATTGATTACTGTAATAAGATGACCTATGATGCCAATGATTACTATAATTAGATTAATTATGTATAAATGGTATGCCAATAATTAACTCATTTTGAATAATGACTTCTGAAAAATACAAAAAAATGCTTTGTAGCTGACCAATGAATGCCACTGATGACTGTAATAAGATGACCTATGATGCCAATGATTACTATAATTAAGTGAATTATGTTAATACTATGCCATTCATTAGCTTCTGTTTTGAATGATGACTTCTGATGGTTTGTAACTGGGCAATGAGTGCCAATAATTACTATATTCAGATAATTTATGAACATTATTCTGTAATACTACATACATGGTACGGAAATGTTCACTAACTGGGCGATGAGTGCCACCAATTACTCAAATCAGTTGTTAGACTAGTGTAATTCTCAATGAAGACTACTATGTGACTTAATGTCCTTCACCTTCTGACCTAATTACCAGAAATTACTGCAATATCCATTTGTCCTGTCTATCCTCACTAATTCTACATTGGTCTACTTTACAAGAACATGGTGTTGATACGACATGCTGTCCACCACCTTGAGCGATGGAGATGTTATTATGGTCCCACTGTTTGGTATACCTAGTGTACTACCAAAATGATAACATGGAATATTATTACAACATTTCAGTGTCTTGGTTACACTGATTAATACTTCAAGGAAAAGAGCTTCAGATTGTCTCACTTGGCGTAGTGCTTCTGTAGAAAGATATGGACTTCCAGTGCAGCTGCGTGCAACCTGAAGTGCTACAACCATGACGCAATCCTTCCCATTCCTTTCCTAATTCTTGTAAAATGATAAAGACATATACAGTGCGTTTGCACTCTATGCCATTTGTTAATATGATTTGTACTCATTACATATACATTTTTTTTGTGATTCCCAGATATGTTCTGTATTACAGTGCGTGTGCACTTTCGTCATTTTGTTAACATGATTTGTATTCATTGCATATACATTTTTGTGATTTGCTGATATGTTCTAAACTTCAGTGCATGCGCACTTTTGTCATTTGTCAATATGATTTGTACTCATTATGTTTATTTGTTGTAAAAAAAATGCTTTGGAGTTTTACAGTGCATGTGCACTTTTGCCATTTGGTAATATGTTTTGTACTCATTGTGTATACATTTTGTCTTTACGTGATATGTTCTAAACTTCAGTGCGTGTGCACTTTTGTCATTTGTCAATATGATTTGTACTCATAATGTTTATTTGTTGTAAAAATATTAGAGTTTTACAATGCGTGTGCACTTTATGCCATTAGTACTCATTACGTATACATTTTTGTGATTTGCTGATATGTTCTGAATTACAGTGCATGTGCACTTTTGTCATTTGTCACTATGATTTGTACTCATTATGTTTATTTGTTGTAAAAATATTAGAGAGTTTTACAGTGCGTGTGCACTTTATGCCATTTGTACTCATTACATATGCCATTTGTTAATATGATTTGTACTCATTACGTATACATTTTGTGATTCCCAGATATGTTCTGTATTACAGTGCATGTGCACTTTCGTCATTTTGTTAACATGATTTGTATTCATTGCCTATACATTTGTGATTTCCTGATATGTTCTGTACTCAGTGCGTGTGCACTATATTTTATTTTTTGTTTTGCACCTATATATATATATATATATATATATATATATATATATATATATATATTCTGTGATTGTAAAGTTAATTAATTATGAAAAATTTGTTGCTCATGGCAAGTCCTATTGACTCACCATCACTGCCAAATTTTTGCCCCCCAGTGGAGGGTTATGTAAGGAGTATGCTTCTCCGGCGATGGGCGAAGCATGACAGAACCTCTGACCAGAGAGTAGTTTATTGTTAGTTGTTGATTGTCGCTAGTCTGCGCGAGTCGACAGTAGTAGTAGTAGTCGGTCGGCTTTAGTAGCGAGTGGACGGTAGTAGTCTGCAGGAGTCGGCATGCGTCGGCTGTGTGCTCTGGTCGTGACTCTGGTCAGGACTCTGGAGGATGAGTTGTAGAAGGTAAAGAAGCAGCCTTGCGCATATTTAATAATGTATGTTAATTGTAATTTAATTTGTTCAGAAAAAATGCCCCAATAATAATTTTTTTATATAGTAACTCTTTTAAAGAAAAGTATTCATTTCAATTTAAAGAATTTTTCCACTCTTTTGAAGAAAAAGCATTCATTTCAATTTAAAGAATATTTCCTATGCATTCCTTCCAAGAATGAAAAAAAAATATATGCCAGCATTGCACGAAGCTGTGTCGATAAATAAGAGCAGATATAGTTGCAGTTTTTATTGAGGTAAGAAATTTTGCTTGTTTTATTCAGAATACAGGGCCGAAGGTCAGCGCTGCTGTCCTTATAAAATTTACCAGATATTATTATTTCTGTTAGGAGGTTACATTTCGTTCATGGTTCATTATTTAATTAATATTATTGTGTGGTTTTTGGTCAATTTTCATTCCTTAATTTTTATGGGGAGGTTACGCATGGTTCCATTTCACATTTTTTTTATTTAACATATTTTTGCTGGGAGGTTACACTTGGCTCATTTCCATTTCAAATTTTCATTTAATTAAATTTACGTGTGGAGAGGTTACACTTGGCTCCATTTTTCTTGTTTTTCATTTAACATTTCTATTGGGAGGTTACACAGTACTTTGAAACATCAGTTGACTCAAATGGGATACCGTTTTTCACATACATGGCTACTCCCACACACCGCAAAGAGCTCCTAGAAAAGCTACCAGCCAACCTGTATCCTGGTAAAGGAAGCCTCTGAATTATCTCCTTATTTAAGAAGTGTTCAGATATACCAATAATTTCAGAGTCAACATCTATAAGCAGTTCACTAACTTTATCTCTAATACCTTCTATATTTTGATGAAATATACTAATTCCCTCATTACTCGGATACCTAAGCTTTGTCGAAAGTGGTTTCTTTGTTAGAGAGACTTCCCTTAAGCAGAAATACCTATCAGCTGACTTCAATCTAAAAAAGGTGCAGCTCTAACACGCACTAGTACAGCAATTTTCCCATGAGTGATTCCACCACCCCCACCTATGCTGTCACCTATACGCTTTGCCAACCTCCCCTTTCCATACCTGTTGATGTGCAGGCCACGTCTAGTGAAACCCGTCCTGCTGATAGACTCCACCGACACCACTGAAATGTGACTCATGCCTTCCGTCATCAGCGCACCCCCAAGTCTCATGTTATTACGCTTGACGGCTGTATTAAGATGAGGCCGATTGTGACGCTGAAACAGTTCCACGAAATGCACATTCATGTTGCCAGTCTGAGTGGCTATCTTTTCCAGGTCACCATCTATGTCATACTCCCCATCCCTATCAATACTATTACCAGCCTCACCCACAATCACTACCTGATCCTCTTTAGTAAAATCCCTACAGGCTTCACAGTGCTGGTGACCTCGTACTCACTCCCCAACACTTCCTGCAACTGCTGGCCTACATCTCTACCATGAGAACTACCTAACAGCAGAACCTTCTTTCTCTTAGACTTTGCAACTGTCCTAGCCACCGTAACTGCTGAAGTCTGCTGCATACTTCCTACATCTACAGCTACTAGAGATCCCTCTCCACTAGACTCTGACAGTTGGTCATATCTATTGCAAACACCAATAGTAAAACTATCTGAAGATCTCCTTCTCCTAGCAGATCTCTTGGCAACAGCCAGTTCCCATTCCCCAACCCCCTCCTCCCTCCTCATCCTATCTAGCTCCTTCTGTGCGTTTTTCAACTGCACCTGAAGGGCACAGATCTTACGCTCCTGCTCCTCTATCAACTTACTCTTGCTACATAACCTGCAGTTCCAGGAGAGGATCTCACCAGAATACCCACTGGCTTCCCCACTGCATTCCTCCCAGTGAAAACACTTCGAACAAGTCTCACACCGCAATCCACTACTCACGAACCTACGGCAAAGCCCACACTTCTCACTCATGGTAAAATTTTACAGTTATTGAAACCAGAAAACTACTTTATCCAAGTTCCCCTAGTACAATAAGAAGATGTTAAAAACTGACTAAAATAATCACAAACTTACTTTACAAGGGAAGTAACTACTATTATTAACAGTATTAATCACCAGCAAATGAGAATATAACAAAAGACTAACACTGAAAGAAAATCAAATGTCTAATGACACAGTAACGAAACTGAAAACAGTATCCAAAAATTTCTTCTGAAATTATTTCACCAGAAAACACCAAGAACACCGGTTGAAGACTACTAAAGTTCCTAAATAAACCACTATACACAAACAATTAATTAGTACTTAGCTTTCGATGTGCCGCTACAGCTGCAACTGGTCAGCGCGGAATGTAAACACAGGTAAGACGTTAAGTTGCTCGATACGAAACACACACAAATATGAGGTCACAACACAAGAAAGGCGGAGGTGAATGAAGAAACCACTAATAAGTCACTTATATAGTAAATATTATCACTAAAACCGTTAAATATGTATCTGAAACCTAAAAATACATGAAAACTTAGAGAGCGATCTCAAACGCAGTCACGCGCTTATGACTTCACACTGGCCGAACAGCTGTATTGCTGTTTCTACTGAACAATCAGCTTCAAAGCTCATAAGGCGCCAGCCTCCGTAAGTGATGTGTCAGAAGATCAGAAAGTTGTATAGTTAGTTTTCTGTCTGTGCTTTAATGGCCAGTTCTTAAATTAGTAATACCGGGATAGGTAGGATGTGTACATGCTATATGCAAAAGTAGAAGGAGCTGAATGTCAATCGTCTTTAGGCTACTGCATCAGCGCGTAGCGATGGTGGTGAATCTGGCGCATTGTGTGAGACACCTTGTGACATTATTGTTCATATTTTTTTTTAAATTTTTTGTAAATATTTTATTGAAACTGTTAAAGCAGAAGTAGAGACATCTTGTTTGAAGCGAAATCGATACTGAAACTCTTTGATAAGATTAAAGTGAATGTACATGTTAAGAAAAAGGGTGTAATATTTACTTTTAAATATTGTAAAGATATCTATTTGTTATAATTATTAAATATAAAAAGGTGCTATAATGTAATTGTGTATGTAATAGTTACTGGCACTCACTTAGGGCTGTATGAGAGATGTGTAGTATAAAAGATGGAGTAGTTCCGTCAGGAACGGAAAGCTGTGTAAGCGTAGGAAAAGGTTGGAGCAGAAACGTTTGGCGCGCTTTGGTGGGCGTGAACAGTCAGTCGACGGCCAGTGATCTTAGAGGCAGCACGTACAGCGCCAGCAAAGTGTGGAGTGCGCCATATTGTTGCATCTTGCCTTGGCTGGAAACTGCAGTTTATCACGGCCTGGTATGGGGAGAAAAACGGGCTATTGATTATAAGATGGATCATCGCTATTAAGAGGAAATCAGTCCGACATGGATAACTGCTCTTGGCCGTTCTGATAATAATGCAGTTGTTGCCACCAACGCCACCGTCGCTGATCACAGCCTGCAGGGTACGACATTTTAGCTATGTATTATAGTGTGTGCCAGGAAGTTGAAATGTGCTTTAAGAATAATAACCATCATCCAAATTAACAACTGTGTCCACCTGGTAATTTATCCCGCTAACCTGGTACATGAAAATTTCGAGTGACCTGTATCCAGCCAAGACTGTGAAATCTTTAATACATTGTTAGCAAATCAGTGAAATAATTGATGGAAAGAATAACTGAGAATTTCATAATTAATATTACTATTATTTTCTGTGTTAAAATGATTATGTAAGGTTATGCCAGATTCAGAGACCACATTAGATAAATTGTTCGCTGCTTTCACATTACGTATCACTGAAAGGAAATACTAAGTTGATGATTAATGGTGATAAATAGTAACGTTAAACAGTTTATACTGAATCAATGAAATGTTGAGTACCAAGTATGTTGATGTAGAAACCTCCCCCCCCCCCATCCAAATTTACTTTTGCTTTCATGAAATCAGTCTGTTTGCTTAAGCAATTGGGTACTGTAGTTTTGTTTCGAGCAGCTAAACTTTTCTTGTATTGCTGAACCATCTTTCATCTAAATCTAAAGTGAAGTCTGGTAGGTAAGTAGGGAGATGTAATCTTTTCTGCTGTCCTACTCAGCTTCATTACGTGTTCCTAATTAGACTGGCGAGTAGTAGTGTACTGCCAACCACATATATTGTTATCGATGCAGAATAGTAGTCTAACTACTGTTATTTGCCATACCTCTGAACTATTGACTTGTTTGAAGAAACGAGTTAAAGTCTGATGCGTATTCCTTAGGTTAACACACACTGTTATTACACTTGTTTTTGTGGTTTTGCTGTTCGGATAGGTAACTATTTCTGTTTGTTACATTGCTTATTATTAACAGTATAGTATAAGAATATTACAGTTGGCTTTGCATGACAGTATGTTTTGTAAACCAATTCAGAGAATACAAAATACATGCAGGTATTACATCTGGTTCTACATATCAGGACAGTAAATAACACACACACAACATAAGGAGGAATATTACAACCTCAGGTGTCGCTTGTTTCACCCACAGGCTCTGCTGCCGAGGAACTTCACAGTGCACCCGACGCGATGCATCCGCTCTCAGAGAAAGATGAATGGCGAGTGGTAACGCGTTCGCTTAGCTCTGCACACATGGAGAGACTTACACCTTGGCAAGGATGAAGTTCTAGCGTTTCTGGGGCGCTTCACCTTCAGATTTGGTGGGTAGGAGAGGAATCTTCATGAAGGGCTGGTGTTGTCATGATGGTGTGCTTGTGTTTTTTTAAGATGAAAGAGTAGTTAGAGGTATAGTGTAAGAAGTAGGAAACCGAACAGCCCAATTGGCTGGCTGGTGTATTATTCAGTATGACAGATAAAAGGATAGTAGTAGGGACAGTGAGAGAGTGAGGAAAATGAATGGCCCTTTGACTAGCTGGTAGATTATTAATAAATGACAGACTGAAGGAAAGGAGGAGGGACAGTTAGAGATAAGTGAAAACGAACGGCCATTATCCTGGCCTCATCTTCGTAGCAGCGTCGGTGAAGGCGGTGGCAGACGGTCGTGAGGTGGTGGAATGGGGGGGGGGGAGGGGGGGCGAAAAAGAAAGAGAGTAACATACAGCGAAGTGAAATGGGAAGGGCCTGTAGTGATTAGGCCGATGGTGGGGGAAGGCGTGAGTCGCGGTAGGGGTGGTGTGAGGGGTGGTGGAGGGGGAGGATGGATGGCATTATGTGGTGATGAAATGAAGCGGTGATACGAAAAAATGGGGTGACATGAAGATGAGTCTAGTGGATAGGAACTCATGGGGGGCGGAAGAGGAGATCAGGCCAGTGGGTGGTGGCCAGACAGTGGACACGGGTGCCCAGGGAGAGCATTAGGAGAGTGGCGGGTTCGCTAGTAGAAGGAAGCGGCTGTAGAAAGGATGTGGGAACGAAGGAGTGGCACATCGCCCAGGATGTGGAGTTCATGGATAGGGAAGTCGAAAGGGAGGTGGAGGGCACGCCGAAGAGCCCGATTTTGGACGGTTTGTAGTCGGTGGAGGCGGGTGGGGCAGCATTGCCGCACACCACCATCGCATATTCAAGGATGGGACGAACAAGGGAGGTGTACAGTCTGACAGCAAGATGGGTAGGGAGAGAAGAGGTGGGATTGATTTCTTCTTCCTTCTTCCGTGTCCGGATGCACCAATTATATCTTCCCTTCCCAGTAATTAGCAACGTAGATTGCTTTGTCATTGACTTTCAAAATATCATCTTTAGTGCATGTCATAGACATGTCTGGGCAGATCAGTAGGTGGTCCAAGTCCTGTATTGCTCCGCATTCACACCTATCGCTATCACTGTAACCCCATTTAAATAGGTTTGATTTGCACCCAGTTACTCCAGTGCGCAGCCGGTTTAATGACCTCCAAGTTGTAAAAGGTAGTTGAAATCCTGCAGATCCCTCCTCAAGTAGTTCCATTGTGGAGTGTGGCACCATTTCTTCCCAGAGAGATAGCCGCCTTGCGACGGGCTTGGTGGCGAGCTCTTCAGTAGTTTCCATGAAACTCCTGCGGGATTTCAGCCGGACACGTTGTTTTCGGTGCATATACATCGGGTGTCGAGGATCATTCTTTTGTTTTGATCTTTCGATCTCGGCGGCTACTTGTCTGCGGATAGTGGGTGGTGCTATGCCTATGATGGGGTAAATGATGTCTGTGGGAGTTGGTTTGAGGCATCCTGTGGCAATACGTACAGTTTCGTTTACGGCGACGTCAACTTGCTTAGCGTGGGCAGAGTTCCTCCAAACTGGCGCCGTATATTCCGCAGCTGAGATACTCAGCACCAGACCTGTGGTGCGCAAAACATGTGGTTGAGCTCCCCACGATGAACCTGTTAACTTCCGCAGTATGTTGTTCCTGGCACAGACCTTTTTTTTAGTGTTGTGACAGTGCTGCTTAAAAGTAAGTGCTCTGTCCAGTGTTACTCCCAGGTATTTTGGGCTGTTTGTATGTTTCAGCTCTTCCCCTTGCCACATGACTCGGAGTTTCCGTTTGGCTTGTTTGCTCCTAAGATGGAAGGCGGATACTTGTGATTTACTGGGGTTTGGTTTGAGATTATTGCCGTCGTAATAGGTAGCAAGTTCTGTTAAGGCTCCTGTGAGATTCTCCTCCACTTGTTCAAAGGTTTTATCCTGTGTGGCCACTGCTGCATCATCAGCATATATGAACATTCGTGTCTGGTGGCTGATGGGAAGATCGTTGGTATAGATGTTAAATAATATTGGAGCCAAAACACTGCCCTGTGCAAGTCCATTTTTCTGTGTCCTCCATCGGCTGTTTTTAGATTGTAAGGTTACATAGTAGCGTCTGTTCTGTAGCATACATTGCACGAACATAGAAAGGGTGTAGTCCTTAGTAACATTATACACTTTCTGGGTAAGCAACTTATGGTTAACTGTGTCATATGCAGCACTGAGATCCAGGAATGCGACCCCAGTTACTTCTCCTCTCTGATAGCCGTCTTCGATGTACTGTGTGATATTCAGGATTTGGCCACAGCATGATTTTCCTGGTCGGAATCCAGCTTGTTCGTTAATGAGGACTTTGTCCACATAATCAGCTATGCGTTTGAGGATCATTCGCTCCAGCACTTTAAATAAATGACAAAGCAGTGAGACAGGCCGGAAATTTTTAGCTTCAGCTGGGTCTTTCCCTGGTTTTAGTAACGCAATAACCCGGGCTTTCCTCCACAGTTTAGGAATTTGCATTGTTGTAATACAGTTATTCATTAGCTCTAGGATCCATGCTTGTACTCCCGGTCCAAAATGTTTTATTTGCTCAGATCTCAGATCGTCGAGGCCAGCGGCCTTATTGTTTTTCAAATCTTTGATGGCATCTTGTAGCTCCTGAATGGAGAACGGGTGAGCTAGGAAGCTAATCTCCTCGTTCAATTTTCTTTTAATTTTGCCATTCCTGATCTTCCTTTTAGTTTTTCCGTTCATGAGTAGTTGGTGAGCTATCTGATCAGGTGTAACTTCACTGTAATTTGGTTGTGGTTCTGTTGGGTCGTTGTTGAGACTTTTGACCAGTTTCCATGCCTTCCTACTGCTGTGCTTCATGTCCGTCTCTTGTAGGAGGTTGCACCACTTTTCCTTTCTCGCTTCGGAGATACCAGACATCAGTGCCTCACCTGCCTGGATCGTTTCCTCTGAGAAGGGGTCCTTATTGTACAGTTCTTCATACTTTTTCAGAGCTTCCTTGCTGCTACCATTGAGTCCAGCGATATACTGGGTGCGGCACCCTCTAGGTATGCGCCGACGAGAGATTTTCTTGACAAGGTCTATAAAAGTTTCATATGTTTGTATCTCTGGTTTAATTTCCAGGATCTCCTTATCAAGGTCCTCTGTGAAAAGTTCCCAATGAGCTTTTTTGAAATTGAAGCGTCTCTTGAAGGGCATTACATCTGATTTGATTACTGCAGTAATGCAGCAAGTTATTGCTCTGTGTTGCGATCTTGGAATTGGGTCCTCGATTTGCTTTACAGTTTGCGGGGATACCTTTTCGGAGACAAAGATGTTATCTGGATTATATCCTCGTTTCCATCTTCCGCTGTTAAATGATGCAGGCAACTTTGGGTCATGTATCAATTTCAGTTTAGTCTGGTCTGCCCAGGCCTCCAGCATTTCGCCATCGTCATTTGTTTCTTTATAACCCCATGCGAGACCGTGACAGTTAAAATCTCCTAGTACAACTTTCATGTTTTTTGAATGGAAATTTCCAGGCTCCGTAAATTTGAACCTCGCACCGGGTGGTTTGTACACGGATGTTACAGTGCATGAATGTAGCTCAATAGTTAAGATTTCTATGTTTTCTTCGCAGGTCAGAGCACAGGAGCGTACGTCTAAGTTCGGTTTCACAAATATAGCACTTCCGTACCTTTCGTGTGGTCTCTCAAGAACTAATTTCATGCCCTGTATTTTTGGTCTATGGCTAGTTGGTGCTCTGTGTGTTTCTTGTAACACTAAAACATCACAGTTGTTTCGTTTGCACATGTCAGATAATAAAATTTCTTTATTTACAGATAAGCCTTCAATATTGCAGGAAGTTGTCACTAGTGATGGTCTTGATAAAGGCCTTTTTTGAGTCTCTTCGGAGAGTTGTTTTGTCATCTTTGGTTTTGGTGCTCCGGTGTTTGCAGGATTGGCCGACTAGGTCGTTTCCAGGGGACGCCCGATTGCTTGTTGTTCGAGTGAACGCAATCTTCGTGGAGGCTCCTGCAGTGTGATGAGGGGGTAGAGCAGGCATAGCCGCCCTGTCGCCTTTCAACGCACGTCATCAATGTGGGGGCGCCAGGTGAGATGCCGGTCCAGGGTAACACCCAGGTACTTCGCAGTACGACTCCAAGGGACACGTTCTCTTCACTCGAGGCTGAGGGCCAATGTGGAGGATCCCCGTCTGGCGTTGCCCATTCTACCTGTGAGTGGACAGGTGACCGCCCCCTTCAGCACAGTCTGAGCAGGCACGCATGGCAGAGGGTTTACTAATTATCGGGAGCTCCACTGTTAGGCGCTTTATGGAGGCCCTTAGGCAGATAGCGTTCAGGACCGGACAGAAAGTCAGTGTGCACTCGGTATGTTTGCTGCGGGGAAAGGGGGGGGGGGGTACCCTAGATGTGGAGGGGGCCTTGCAGCAGCTATCGAGCGCGCAAGGTGCAGTTGTGGCATACATTAGCACCAATGACGCCTGTCGCTTGGGTTCTGAGGCCATCCTCACGTCATACAAGTGGCTGGCGAAAGTGGTGAAGGCTACTGGCCTCGCGCATGAGGTGCTAATGGAGCTCGCAATTTGCAGCGTTGTTCCCAGAGTCAATCGGGATCCTTTCGTACTGGGGCCATGTGGAGGGTGTCAACCAAAGGATTCGTCGACTCTGTGACAGTCCTAGCCACAGATTTCTGCACCTGCGTCATCGGCTGGGGAATTGTATGACCCCCTTGATAGGTCATGGGTGTACTACGAAAAAGAAATCAGCTACCCGGGTAGGACAGTAGATGTGGAGTGCACATGGATGTTTTTTAGGTTAGACGGTAGGCTGAGGTCCCGTGATTAAAACTTGCTAGCCGACTCGTAAGTAGCGATATCAGACAGTGTTCAGCGTAAATTTCGACTGTCAAACTTTTATCAGTAAACTGTTGAAGTATTCGTATCAAAGTTCCCGAATCTACTGCCCTCCAGGAAACTTCTCTCGCTCAAATTATTCTCGAGACCGAGAGCAGGCTGAAGCCCCAAGCAAGAATCTCTGAGATATTTAGCGATTCATGGAACGTGTATCGAAAAGACAGATTAGACGCCCTAGAAGGGGGTGCGTTCATTGCAATTGACAAAAATATTGTCTCTACTGTGATCGAATTTGAGTGTGACAGTGAAGTTATCTGGTCACGTATAAGAGGTGCGGGTGAAGTCAAGTTTATTGTTGGATGTTTATACCGTCTACCCGATTCCACTGTAACGCTTTTAGAGTCAGTGACAGAAAGTTTGCGGTCAGCAGTGCGGAAATATGCAGGTCATCGAATATTAGTTGGAGGCGGCTTTAACTTACCAAATATAGTCAGGGACGTCTATGGATTCACTGCAGGGGGTACAGACAGATAGTCTTGCGAAGTCTTTTTGAACATGTTTTCCGGAAACTGTCTTGAGCAGCTAGTTCGACAGTTTAGACCTCGCAGCTACATACAGGCCTGACTTAATCGACGGCAGATAGGAGTTAGTGACCATGATTTCATCGTGGACACTTTGGTTAAGAAAGTTAATAAATCAGTCAAGAAGACTAGAAGAGTATTTCTGCTAGAAAGAGCGGATAGACAGTTGTTGACATGCTACTTACTAAATGAATTGACGTTATTTACTTCCAGTACTGTGCACTTAGAGGATTTATGGGCAAAGTTTAAATGGGTTGTAAATAATACCTTGGAGAATTACGTGCGTAGTAAGTGGATTAAGGTCAGAAAAGACCCACTGTAATTTAACAACAAAATTCCAAAAACGCTTAGGAAGCAGAGACTGTTGCACTCCCCGTTTAAAAAGGACGCGAAAATGAGGGCAGGCGAAAGTTAACAGAAATTTGTGCGTCTGTAAAAAGATCGGAGCTTGAAGCTTGCAACAACTGCCACCGTCATACCTTAGCAAAAGATCTGGCCCGCCGGCCGCGGTGGTCTCGCGATTCTAGGCGCGCAGTCCGGAACCGTGCGACTGCTACGGTCGCAGGTTCGAATCCTGCCTCGGGCATGGATGTGTGTGATGTCCTTAGGTTAGTTAGGTTTAAGTAGTTCTAAGTTCTCGGGGACTGATAACCACAGCAGTTGAGTCCCATAGTGCTCAGAGCCATTTTTTTGAGATCTGGCCGAGAAACCAAGAAAATTCTGGTCCTACATAAAATAGCTAAGTGGCTCTAAGGCTTTTATCCGGTCACTCGTTGACCAGAGTGGTGTGGCGGTAGGAGATAGCAAAACGAAAGCGAAGTTTTAAATTTCACATTTAAGAAATTGTTCACGCATGAGATTCGTGCAAACATGCCATCGTTTGGCCATCGCACAGACTCTCGTATGGAAGATACAGTAACAAGCATCGCTAGTGTAGAGAAACAACTGAAAGAGTTGAACGCGAAGTAAGTGACCAGGTCCTGATGGAATACCAGTTCGGTTTTGTAAAGAGTACTCTACGGCACTGGCCCCTTACTTAACTTGCATTTATCGCGAATCTGTCGCCCAGCGCGAAGCCCCATGCTACTGCAAAAAGCACAGGCGACTCTTCTATGTAAGGAGGGTAAAAGAACGGACCTTTAACGTCGATTTGCTGCGGTATCCTCGAACATATTCTCAGTTGAATGTAATAAGTTTCCTTGGGAGGGAAAAGCTTCTGTTCAAAACTCTCAGCTTGCCGTTTTTTCACAAGAGATCCTGGAAACGATGGATGAAAGGCAACAGGCAGATTCTATATCACTAGATATCCGAAAAGCATCTGGTACGGTGCCATACTGCCAACTTTTAAAGAAGGTACAAGCACACGAAGTGGTTTCCCGGTAATATGGAGGACGATCCAGTACTTCAAATTTGAGTTTCTGGAGCGTTTCAGCAGTGTGGGCAGCAGTATGCGGACGGGCATTGTCGTGCAACAACACAACACCTTTTTACAGCAGTCCTCGGCGTTTGTTTCGAATTGCAGACTTTAGCCTGGCAGTAAGCATCTCACTGTAACGTACACTGTTTATTGTTGTGCCCCTTTCCCCATCATGTTCCAGTACTGGACCTTGTGCATCCCAGAAAACCGTAAGCATCAGTTTTCCTGCGGACGGTCTGGTCTAGAACTTTTTCTTGAACGGCGAATTTAGGTGTTTCCAGTCCATACTTTGCCGTTTACTCTCCGGCTCGTAATGACGGATCCATGTATCCTCACCAGTAATGATCCTGTCTGAGAACTTGTCCCCTTTGTTACCATAGCGATAAAAATGGTTTTTTTTTTTGCAGATGTCCAAGCGCGTTTGTGTGAGTTGTTTTGGGACCCATCTTGCACAAAGTTTATGAATCCCAAGTCTGTTGTGGGTGATATCGTAGGCAGAACTGTGACTAATTTGCAGACGATGTGCCATTCCGTCAATAGTTAATCGTCTGTGTAAGAGAATCATTTCATGTGAACGCTCAATGGTTTCTTCACTTGCGGCGGTAAACTGTCGTCCGACTCTTTCATCGTGCGTAACACTTGTGCGCCAATTCGGAATTTTTCACTCCATTCGTAGACACTCTGCTGTGGCACAATACTGTTCCCCTACTGTACCGAAAGTCTTCGATGAATTTCGGCCACTGATACGCCTTCCGACCACAAAAAACGGATAGCTGAATGTTGCTCTTCTTTGCTACAAATAGCCAAATAGCCATGATTAGCAGCGCGGCAGCGATAACGAAACTAACCTAGCAGCTTGAAAATTGCAAAGATATAACAACAAATAAACAAAGCATGCGTCGTCAACTTAAAAGGACAGTACTACCAATATAAACAAAAATGTAACTAAATTGCGGATAACAATTAGTATTGGAACTACACCGTTTCAAGCCCTAAGTACCATTATCCAAGATGGCGGTGATGACGTCATCCAAGATGGCGGAGATGACATCATTCAAGATGGCGAATTTGGCGGGAAGTTTGAATTTTGGCGGTAAGTGCCACGCCCCCTCGCCCAGAAAAATGGCCGGAAGTTCAAATTCCAACATGATAAAGCATCACACCAAGGAAAAATTGTGGGAAAAAGGGACTTGTGTTTATTATGCAGCCAATTTGAAGCATGTGTGTTCGTCATGAACAACTAACTTAGTTGCTAGAGAGGGCCGTTGTGACGTCATCCAAGATGGCGGATTTTAGCGGGAAGTTTGAATTTCGGCGGGAAGAAGTCAATTGGGCTACCTCCACTAACCTAACCTCACCCTCCCCCCCCCCCCCCCAGGAAATGGCGGGAAGTTCAAATTCCAACATGATAATGCGTTACACCTAGCAAAATGGCGGGAAAAATGGACTTGTCATTATTATAAACGAATTTCAGGCAGGTGTGTTCCCCACTGCAGCTCGCCTGCAACTGGTTTAGTTCATATTGGTGCCAGCAGAGGGCGCCCTCCTAACGTCAGGCGATCAAGTAAGTACAGTCATTCACGATGACTGCACCCAATGTATCCACCACAAGCTCCAGAGCTCAAGTGGCTTAGTTCATATCGTGACCACCAGAGGACGCTACCATGACGTTGCATGACGACACAAGATCGTCTGCTCTCTCTCTCTCTCTCGCACGCACGTGTTATAACCGGACAAGCGCCACGCCACCGGCATGCGGGCTTCCGACTGCCTACGTCACACACCCTCGGCCGCCACCTCCATACACGCGCCAGACATAGACTTCTGTAAATGTGCTAACTAAAGTAACACCCACATCATGCATCTAACCTATCAGCTACCTAAGTACTTAATTGCATTTCACTTTCAATCATATTAAGTAATTCAATTTACAACTTCGATATTCAATGATCAACTGAAAAGATGCACACTTCCTCACTATCAGTGCGGTGTTCATTCATGACCTAGCACCCCCGCCACGCCACGCCTAGAATGCTGCACTCCTATTGGCCATGTGATTCGACTTCATATACAGGGTGTTTCAAAAATGACCGGTATATTTGAAACGGCAATAAAAACTAAACGAGCAGCGATAGAAATACACCGTTTGTTGCAATATGCTTGAGACAACAGTACATTTTCAGGCGGACAAACTTTCGAAATTACAGTAGTTACAATTTTCAACAACAGATGGCGCTGCAAGTGATGTGAAAGATATAGAAGACTACGCAGTCTGTGGGTGCGCCATTGTGTACGTCGTCTTTCTGCTGTAAGTGTGTGCTGTTCACAACGTGCAAGTGTGCTGTAGACAACATGGTTTATTCCTTAGAACAGAGGATTTTTCTGGTGTTGGAATTCCACCGCCTAGAACACAGTATTGTTGCAACAAGACGAAGTTTTCAATGGAGGTTTAATGTAACCAAAGGACCGAAAAGCGATACAATAAAGGATCTGTTTGAAAAATTTCAACGGACTGGGAACGTGACGGATGAACGTGCTGGAAAGGTAGGGCGACCGCGTACGGCAACCACAGAGGGCAACGCGTAGCTAGTGCAGCAGGTGATCCAACAGCGGCCTCGGGTCTCCGTTCGCCTTGTTGCAGCTGCGGTCCAAATGACGCCAACGTCCACGTATCGTCTCATGCGCCAGAGTTTACACCTCTATCCATACAAAATTCAAACGCGGCAACCCCTCAGCGCCGCTACCATTGCTGCACGAGAGACATTCGCTAACGATATAGTGCACAGGATTGATGACGGCGATATGCATATGGGCAGCATTTGGTTTACTGACGAAGCTTATTTTTACCTGCACGGCTTCATCAATAAACAGAACTGGCGCATATGGGGAACCGAAAAGCCCCATGTTGCAGTCCCATCGTCCCTGCATCCTCAAAAAGTACTGGTCTGGGCCGCCATTTCTTCCAAAGGAATCATTGGCCCATTTTTCAGATCCGAAACGATTACTGCATCACGCTATCTGGACATTCTTCGTGAATTTGTGGCGGTACAAACTGCCTTAGACGACACTGCGAACACCTCGTGGTTTATGCAAGATGGTGCCCGGCCACATCGCACGGCCGACGTCTTTAATTTCCTGAATGAATATTTCGATGATCGTGTGATTGCTTTGGGCTATCCGAAACATACAGGAGGCGGCGTGGATTGGCCTCCCTATTCGCCAGACATGAACCCCTGTGACTTCTTTCTGTGGGGACACTTGAAAGACCAGGTGTACCGCCAGAATCCAGAAACAATTGAACAGCTGAAGCAGTACATCTCATCTGCATGTGAAGCCATTCCGCCAGACACGTTGTCAAAGGTTTCGGGTAATTTCATTCAGAGACTACGCCATATTATTGCTCCGCATGGTGGATATGTGGAAAATATCGTACTATAGTGTTTCCCAGACCGCAGCGCCATCTGTTGTTGAAAATTGTAACTACTGTAATTTCGAAAGTTTGTCTGCCTGAAAATGTACTGTTGTCCCAAGCATATTGCAACAAACGGTGTATTTCTATCGCTGCTCGTTTAGTTTTTATTGCCGTTTCAAATATACCGGTCATTTTTGAAACACCCTGTAGGTATGAAAATGTGTTCACTATACTTTCAACTACCTAGTTTCAACTATATTTCAAGGACCAGAGCGCCACCTCTTCCTAGGAACCAGCACCGAGTTTGAATTCTAGCTTTGTGAAAAATAACAGCCAACTCCACCTCTTGGCAATTCTGTACTGTCCCAGAAATATAGTTAACGCTCTCATTTTTCATATCTCAGTTTGTATGCACGCAAATTCTTGCCCTAACAGAACTTGTTTACGAAAATAACATCGAATTCACTCGTCCCAGCGCACCTAACGTGATACCCTTCCTGCTCTCAACATACGCAAACGTCCTCAACGCTATGTAGAGGCTCCTATATCCCAACACAAACGATGTCAATCGAGCATTATTATTCGCTCTTATCGAATTTATCCATCGAATTACAGATACCTCCGATATCGAAGCACTGTCCACCTTTTTTCCTTCTGGAGACGAGACTTTCAGCGGTTATTTTACACTGATCACCATATTGCACCGACATCTAAACCTCGCTAAGTGCCATACATATCGTCAAATACGGAAAGACTATTACTCAATTACATTGCCTTCCCACTGAGGACAGGAGCTTGAATATTGAGCTACAGCAGTTACACGACAGAATAGCTCCAAGACGTATATTTCAAGGGAAGAGTGTCACATACATTAACGTACATAAACGTGCACTAACGTGTACTAACGTGGTCAAACCACGGTCCTGTCGCACTAACTCAGTTCACTCTGTTTCTAGACGGGTTGGAGGTGGTGGTGGATATGGCTTTGTCCGACTTCTGCTCAGTTCGGACTCAAATTAGAACGAGCACTTGTGGAAAGCTGTAGAAATGGGCGCGACTGCAAGATATGTAGGGTGTGATTAAAAGGAGGTTGTAATTTTACTGTAGCAGACACGTTCGAGGAAGGTGACTCGTTTATAGATATGAGAGTGCGTGAAATATGACTGACTTGTGGATGTGATCGTATGCAAGTATGTGTTTGAATGGTCGTAATTTTTAACATATAGCGTAAGGCTCGAGATCTGAGAAGTTAGTGTACATTTTTCTTCTTACGACCTCAGTCAGCACATCATCTACTACTACTGTCTGTCATCGCCTATAGCTCGGTAGATATATCGCGGAACCTCTGATATGATGTTGAGACAGAATGTGTTGCAAATAGTGAAGAATTATCTAGCTGGGTGCGATGTGATGGAGTCGCAAATACCGCGCGCATACCACGTTCCTTAGCGAAATCACTTTCAAAGTTCAGTGATTTTATCGCTAGGGTGCATGGTTAGTTGTTAATAGAAAAATTTCTACGGTCACCATCATGGTATCTGCCCGGAAAACACCACCTCATTCAGAGGTAATGTCGTACCTCGATTCCTAATGCGGGTATAGGTTTTAACAAGGATACTTGAGTGCACGTGGAGAACAATGACTGATTGTGAGAGTAACATGGAGTAGTTTTTGGGGTCGGGATTTTTTCTTTAACATCTGCTAGATTACGTCTAGGACACAGTGGTACGACTCGAAAGGATAACTTAAGAGACATGCACAGCCATGGTTGATTTTCGATCAGTATTACTTGGTATATAGTATGCATATAGTTATTGAAGAGGTAATATTATACTTACTGGTAGTATTAGTGCTGGCTGTGTAATATGTTCGGATTTGAGCATCAGGTTTATAAAGTATATGTGTTTGTGTAAAGGAAATGTCTATGTGCTGTTGTAAGGAGGGTACGGACTTGATTTCGAGTACTGTAATAGCGAAGGGAAGGGTATGTCTAGTTGTAAGGAAAGTAGAGCTATTTCCAGAGCCACTACCCACAAGAGGGTGTATTTCTGATACTTGTCTCATTCTCGAATGCTGTTCGCGCGATCGTAACATTTAATTGTTAAGTGTAATGATAAACATATACGCGACCGGTTTTCCGGAATGAATCCGGGTATGAAAAGTCCGTGTTGGTAATGATTCACGTTTCCTGTTAACAGCAGCAGCCGTTCGAATGCAGAGGATTGTTGGAGTGTAGGAATGTATCATAGTTAACTTTACCATCTTCTAGACGACCAAATAGTGAACTAATACTTAGTATGTGCTGGGCAGCTTTCGTGATCAAGTGGAACTTTGAGAAGATGGTATGATTGGGATGGAGGTTTATTCCCGCCCATGTAAATTGCTCGGTTGACTGCTTCTGCACATTTCATGCCTTTATTTAGTTGACGGAGGATCGATTGTGGTGTGTTGGACTCACGTTTGCCTGTTCTCTAGACAAGGGAAAGACATTAGTTGGCTTGTAAATTATAGGGGTGATTTGGAATCTGTTACAGTGTGTGGACGAGGGTGCTTGCGAGCAGGTCTATGGGCTGTGATATGCGCTATTTCGATAGTTTACGAGTACTTAGCGTGGCTGCACATCAATGTGCTGTATTATTTAGGAGCAGTTTGCTATTGTGTAATGAAATTACGAGTTGGTTGCGTGTCTGTGGGCTGTGCAACATGGTCCCAGGCACACCTGGGCGGGTGTTTTGTGATAGTGTGATAGATATACTCTATCGTTAAATAAGTAGTTTCAAAATAAACAGAGTGCTGTCAATCCTTACCCTCCCCAGCAGCCCAGAGCAGGCTGAGTCGTTTTGCCACCAGTTTCTTTAACCATCTTTGTTTACGTCAGGAAACGGACGACAGCGTCCTCTGATGATGGTACTGAGTACTAGACCTCGTGGATAACACACTGTTTGCCGCCATAATGGATAACTGTGCATGTGTCATCAGTTGGTGTCACTGTGGCGTCCTCTGAAGGCGAGGAAATGTACTAAGCCAGTTGGGTCTGGAGCTCGTGGTGAACCCACTAGGTGGCGCCATCTTAGATTACGGTACTTGCGTCATCACATGACGCCACTACAGCATCCTATAGTGGCATCGACATGAACTAAGTCAGCTGGCCTATGGACTCAGTGGCGAATACACTTGGTGGTGGTGCTGCCGCTAATTGTGTAAATAAAGGCTGGTGTATGATTTAGACAGTTGACGATTAGCAAGCAGAGTCTTTCAGATGGATTATTATTTTGACAATTTAGGAGTTGTTTGGCTATCTGGACGTAAATGCTCTGCGTTGTTTATGAGTGGTTCACATGTCAGTAGGTTGTGCAATGTGTTATTTTTAACGGTTTACAATTAGTGAGAGTGTGTGTAGAGCTTTATACGCGAGTTATGTAGGAGTAGTTTGCAGGTCTGTATGCTGTGGGGCATGTCAGAGCGTGTGTTCTGTGATACATGTACTCCATACATAAATTAATTGCTCCCAAATAAATAAAGTACACTCCTTCCTCTCTCCATCAGCCTAGTCCGGGCTGAGACCTATTACCACCGGCCCCTAGGCAGAGGTGGCGGTCTGGCGACTTAAGTTAGTGGTGGTGGTGAGCTTCGTTTGCAGTAATTTTCTGATGTTGGTAGCAAAAACTCAAGTGAGATTTGTTTACTGGCAGATTTCACATTTGGCGCCAGATCCTAGGAGGAAGTGGCGGTCGGGTAGATGAGGTTAGTACAAGTGTCATTTCTTTCCACCCAATTTTCTTAGTGTTGTGTCGGTATCTGGGCCGACACCGTGAAGTTGAGATGGCTGAAAAGGCAAGCTAGACTAACGCAGACGGGCGTGAAGTACTGGAACAGGATACGTAATTAATGTTAGGAAGAAAAGTACGGAGCAGGTTTAATACTTAACTTTACTCATTCCTTGTGGTACATCGATCTTGACGATACACAGAAGACTTTAAGTACAATCACTGTATGGCTAATGGCGCCTTGCTAGTTCGTAGCCATTAACTTAGCTGATGGCTATTCTGTCTCTCGGCTATTGAGAGAGAAAGGCTTCGTACATCTGGTCGGTAGCTAGGTTCTCGTACAACTGGGGCGAGTGCTCTCTCGTATCACGAGACCTGCCTTGGTGGTGGCGCTAGGTCTGCGATTACACAGTGGCGACACGCGGGTCCGACATGTACTAAATGGACCGCGGCCGATTTAAGCTACCACCTAGCAAGTGT
Source organism: Schistocerca serialis cubense (assembly GCF_023864345.2). Lineage (NCBI taxonomy): Eukaryota > Metazoa > Arthropoda > Insecta > Orthoptera > Acrididae > Schistocerca > Schistocerca serialis. Next base: position 1,025,725,505 of record NC_064638.1, read on the forward strand.
GGTGTCTGGCGGTGACACCACATTCCTCCCCCGCAAATCGGCGAACGGTCGTGTGATAAGGCTTCCGCCCGCCGTGGGGAGGACCACATGTTGACGTATGCGATGAGGTGGGGAGCCTAACAACAGGCGAGGCTGTGCCACCCGCACCCGGCCATTCGGTCCGAGGGGAGCTAGGAAACGCCTGAAAAACTAGTCCAGGATGCACGTCAACATGCGGTGTATGCGCCCGTAAAGAGACAGGAGGGACCGAAGGATCAACCTCCATTGCGTCGGGGTAGCCGACGCGCGATGACGTCATGTGGTCCGGAGCGGGCGGGAGTTCCATGGCGGAGGACAGCTGGTCACGGGAAGCGATCGGCGGCGCGTGACCCTGGGAGGCGCTTGGCGGCTGCAACGAAGCGTCGAATGCGGGCGGCGCCGGCGGGAGAACAAGCGGCGGCGGCGGCGGCTGCTGCTGCTGCGGCGGCGGCGGCGCGTCGCCATGGGGCAAAATGGAAGGCATCGTCGGTAACACCTGGGGATGAGGCGAGCCAGTAGATGGGTCCCCAGGGCGCTGACCGGACGGCACCGACGCTGAAAGCAGACGGGGAGCGGCAGAACCCGAGCGACGACAGAGGCGCAGCTGATTGAGATGCCGACGCACCTCACCAGAGGCCCCCAAAACCAAATACATCGCGCGGCCGAGGCAGCTAAGAATGCGCCCTGCGAGCCAACGCCGTGAACCTCGATAGTTGCGATAAAATACAACGTCGCCTGGAGCAAAAGCAGGAGTCTGCCGCTGCACAGGAACCTGATGCGGCGGATGCAGCAAAGACATCAAGGTGCGATGAGGACGACCGTGGAGCAACTCAGCCGGCGAGCGACCATCTCGGGGCTGAGAGCGATACGAAGACAAAAAGAGCAACAATGCGTCCTCCCGAGAATGCGACTCTTTCAATTTCAACATCTGTGACTTGAAAGTCCGGACCAATCGTTCAGCGGCACCATTGGACTGAGGCGAAAACGGCGCGGATGTCAGATGTTGAATACCATTGGCCTGGCAGAATGACTGAAAGTCTGCGGACATGAATTGTGGGCCATTGTCGGAAACAATAGTCTGCGGCAGACCTTCAATGCAAAAGATAGCAGACAACGCTTGGATGGTGGCGGAGGACGTCGTGGAAGACATCCGGACAACAAAAGGAAAATTACTGAAGGCATCGACCAGAACCAACCATCGAGCATTCCAGAATGGACCAGCAAAATCAATGTGCAAGCGTTGCCAAGGGGAAGTGGCTATTGGCCACGCAAAGACTTTCCGCGGCGGTGCGGACTGTTGTTCGGCACACGCCGGGCACGAAGAACACATATTCGTAATCGCAGCATCGATTCCGAACCAAGTACAGTGCTGACGAGCAAGTTGTTTCGTTCGCACTATACCCCAATGTCCTTGGTGAAGAAGCCGTAAAACAGAGGACTGTAACGAACGTGGGACCACGACTCTGGACTGATCATTATCAGAACGCAACAACAAAACACCACGTCGAACAAAAAGTCTCTCCTTGTGAGCAAAAAATCGGCGAACCAACGGATCCTCGATCCGAGACTTTGACAAATGCCATTGCGTAGCAACAAAACGTAAAACAGTAGCAAGGACAGGGTCAGCAGCTGTGGCTGTAGCGATACGACGAAAATCAATCGGAAACGATTCGACCACTTCATCGGTTTCCGAATCAATGAACATGCAAGCAAGTTCGGAAGAATCGAATGCTTTATCCTCAGCAACAGGCAAACGGGACAACGCATCGGCGTTTCCGTGCTTAGCAGTGGACCGATACAAGATATCGTAGCGGTACTGCGAGAGGAAAATAGACCAGCGAATGAATTTCTGCGCTGTACGTGGAGGTACAGGCTTGGTCGGATGAAAAAGCGATGTCAAAGGTTTGTGGTCTGTGATGATGGTAAAGTGACGACCATACAAGAAATCATGGAACTTAGTAACACCAAACACGAGAGCCAAAGCTTCTTTCTCTATCTGTGAATAATTTCTTTGCGCAGACGAGAGCAATTTGGACGCAAAGGCAATAGGGCGATCATGGGAGCCAACTTTGTGCGCAAGCACAGCACCGATCCCGAAATCCGATGCATCTACCATCAACAAAATGGGTTTCCGGGGATCGAAAGGCGTGAGGCAAGTATTAGAAAGCAACGCCGATTTCAACTGGCGAAAGGCGCGTTCGCATGCCGTCGTCCAGACGAACGGAACACCTGTACGGCGTACGCGATGAAGCGGAGCTGAAAGAGAAGAGGCATTGCGCACATTCACTCACACCGTGTGATTCTACATTGTGCCATGTTCTTGCGACCTCCTGACGCAATGCGTGGGGAACATTGCGCGCTCTGAAAAATTTCGGTTGCGCGTTTCCTTCCAGTTCCAAATGTGCTTCATAGTTTTTAGCGCAACCTAAGCCCGGTGCAAAAATGTCTGCAAATTCGTCACACAGCCGAGAAACACTGTCTGTAGGCACAGTCTGATTCACTGATAGGACCTGATTTACAATAGACATGTTAAACAACTGAAACAAATCTAGACCAAACAAGTTCACTGCAGAAGAAGAACGAAGAACGTAAAATGACACAAGTTTTGTTTGTCCCTTGTATGTTGCAAGAAGGCTGCACTGTCCTAACACAGGAATTTTCTGTCCGGAATATGTAGTTAGCTTAACATTTGCGGAACGCAACGGAGGTTTGCCCAGTTGTTTGTACGTGTCGTGATTGAGCAATGAAACTGCAGCTCCGGTATCGAGCTGGAGTGGTATCACTTTGCCTTCAAAGTCTAAGTCCACAAAAAGTTTATTGTTCTGCTGACGACAAGAGCGACTGTTTTGTGCAATTGGAACAGACACTGGTACAGAATCACTTGCTAATTGACGTGATTTCCGGCGACGTCGACGCACAGTTTTTGTGGGACGATCACAGTCACTGTTAGAGAAAGTGTCACTGGACGAAGCGGAATTAACGACATGAATGTCCATAGGCGAAGGTCCACGAGCCTGAGTGTCCTTGGTTCGATTCCGGCGTGAAGCAAAGGGCCGGGAATGATTGTGAGTGTCTGATCTGAGCTTTTTCTGGCAAATACTTTGAACATGTCCTTTCTTATTGCAGAAAAAGCAAATAGCTTGGCGTGACGGGCAATGTTCACGCGAATGTCTAGTAGCACACCGCGGGCACGATTTCACTACATTTGTGGGCTGGCGCGGCACACGTGGCTTAGCGCGCGGCGGCAGCTGTGCGGACGTGCGCGAGGCCCGGTTACCGGGCCGCGCAGCGCTTCCAGCGGGCCGGTTAATGTTACACACGGCTGGCGAAGTTTCAAAAGATTCCTGAGCACAGTCAAGTGTGTCCTGTCTATCCAATATGTCTATCACTTGTTGAAGGGAGGGATTAACTAGTTTCAAAATTTGCTCCCGTATGCGAACATCAGAAACGTTCTGTGCAATTGCATCACGCACCATTGTATCTGAATAAGAAAGACCACAGTCACATTCAAAGGCACAGTCCCTAGTAAGTCCTTGCAATGTTGCTACCCACTCCCTATTAGTTTGACCGGCCGTACGTTTTGTACGAAAGAACGTATACCGTTTTGCAACCACATTAACTGTTTCTTTGAAATAGGCATCTAATGCAGACAAAATTTCCTCGTAGGACAGAGTTGCTACGTCGCGTCGGGGAAACAATTTCACTATCACACGGTATGTGGACACACCGACACAAGAAAGCAAAAACGGCTGCCGCTCTTTACCTTGAATTCTGTAGGCTGCTAGATGAAAGTTGAACTGGCGAGACCACTCGTGCCAGGTCTCATCGGCTGCCACGTATGGGCAAAAGGGAGGTGCAACAGCGTTTAGTGGCAGCGGTAGCGAAGAAGCGGCGGCGGCCGCATCGGTTTGAATGGTACGTTGACCCTGGACGAGCTGTCCAAGGGCATCCAGTAACGCCTGCGTCTGCTGATTCTGCAAGCGATAAAATTCGGACAGTACATCTGGAGAATGTGGCGAAGCCATGACACAATTAAATGTAAGCAATCAGAAAGAACTCTTTTCCCTCGTCGCCAATGTTGTGTCGGTATCTGGGCCGACACCGTGAAGTTGAGATGGCTGAAAAGGCAAGCTAGACTAACGCAGACGGGCGTGAAGTACTGGAACAGGATATGTAATTAATGTTAGGAAGAAAAGTACGGAGCAGGTTTAATACTTAACTTTACTCATTCCTTGTGGTACATCGATCTTGACGATACACAGAAGACTTTAAGTACAATCACTGTATGGCTAATGGCGCCTTGCTAGTTCGTAGCCATTAACTTAGCTGATGGCTATTCTGTCTCTCGGCTATTGAGAGAGAAAGGCTTCGTACATCTGGTCGGTAGCTAGGTTCTCGTACAACTGGGGCGAGTGCTCTCTCGTATCACGAGACCTGCCTTGGTGGTGGCGCTAGGTCTGCGATTACACAGTGGCGACACGCGGGTCCGACATGTACTAAATGGACCGCGGCCGATTTAAGCTACCACCTAGCAAGTGTGGTGTCTGGCGGTGACACCACACTTAGGTTGGTAGAATGTGTCATCAGTTGGTGTCACTGTGGAAATGTACTAAGCCAGTTGGGTCTGGAGCTCGTGGTGAACCCACTAGGTGGCGCCATCTTAGATTACGGTACTTGCGTCATCACCTGACGTCACTACAGCATCCTCTAGTGGCATCGACATGAACTAAGTCAGTTGGCATATGGACTCAGTGGCGAATACACTTGGTGGTGGTGCTGCCTCTAATTGTGTAAATAAAGACTGGTGTATGATTTAGACAGTTGACGATTAGCAAACAGAGTCTTTCAGATGGATTATTATTTTCTCAATTTAGGAGTTGTTTGGCTATCTGGACGTAAATGCTCTGCGTTGTTTATGAGTGGTTCACATGTCAGTAGGTTGTGCAATGTGTTATTTTTAACGGTTTACAATTAGTGAGAGTGTGTGTAGAGCTTTATACGTGAGTTATGTAGGAGTAGTTTGCAGGTCTGTATGCTGTGGGGCATGTCAGAGCGTGTGTTCTGTGATACATGTACTCCATACATAAATTAATTGCTCTCGAATAAATAAAGTACACTCCTTCCTCTCTCCATCAGCCTAGTGCGGGCTGAGTCCTTTTACCATCGGCCCCTAGGCAGAGGTGGCGGAGGTGGCAGTCTGGCGAATTAGGTTAGTTTTGGTGGTGAGCTTCGTTTGCAGCAATTTTCTTGCGTTGGTAACGAAAACTCAAGTGAGATTTGTTTACTGGCAGAGTTCACACTTGACGTCAGATCCTAGGAGGAAGTGGCTGTCTGGTGGACGAGTTTAGTACAAGTGTCATTTCTTTCCCCCCAATTTTCTTAGGTTACTAGTGAAAGTGCAAGTGACCTTTCTTTTCTGCCAGAATTCAAACTCGGCGCCGGTTTCTAGGAAGAGGTGGCGGTTTGGTCCTTGAAAACTAGTCGAAACCAGGTAGTTGAAAGTATAGTGAACACGTTTTCATACCTATATGAAGTCGAATCACGTAGCCTATAGGAATGCATCATTCTAGGGCTGGCGTGGCGGGGGTGCTAGGTCATGAATGAACACCGCACTGATAGTGAGGAAGTGTGCATCTTCTCAGTTGATCATTGAATATCGAAGTTGTAAACTGAATTATTTAATATGATTGAAAGTGAAATGCAATTAAGTACTTAGGTAACTGATAGGTTAGATGCATGATGTGGGTGTTACTTTAGTTAGCACATTTACAGAAGTCTGTGTCTGGCGCGTGTATGGAGGTGGCGGCCGAGGATGTGTGACATAAGCGGTCGGACGCCCGCATGCCGGTGGCGTGGCGTGTGTCCGGTTATAACGCGCACACGCGAGAGAGAGCAGACGATCTTGTGTCATCACGGGATGTGACAGTAGCGTCCTCTGGTGGTCACAATATGAACTAAGCCACTTGAGCTCTGGAGCTTGTGGTGGATACATCGGGTGCAGCCATCGTGAATGACGGTACTTGCTTCATCACCTGACGTCAGGAGAGCGCCCTCTGCTGGCACCGATATGAACTAAGCCAGTTGCAGCCCAGCTGCAGCGGGGAACACACCTGCCTGTAATTCGTTAAATAATAAAGACAAGTTCATTTTTCCCGCCATTTTGCTAGGTGTAACGCATTATCATGTTGGAATTTGAACTTCCCGCCATTTCCCGGGGGTGGTGGGTTAGGTTAGTGAAGGTAGCCCAATTGACCTTCTTCCGGCCAAAATGCAAACTTCCCGCCAAAATCCGCCATCTTGGATGACGTCACAGCGGCCCTCTCTAGTGGCGATGATATGAACTAAGTCAGTTGGGCTCTAGAGCTCATTACGAACACACATGCTTGAAGTTGGTTACATAATAAAGACATGTCCCTTTTTCCCGCCATTTTTTCTTGGTGTGACGCATTATCATGTTGGAATTTGAACTTCCGACCATTTTTGTGGGCGAGGGGGACGTGACACTTCCTGCCAAAGTTCAAACTTCCCGCCAAAATTCGCCATATTGGATGATGTCATCGCCTGCCATCTTGGATGACTTCATCGCCGCCATCTTGGATAACGGTATTTTGGGCTAGAAACGGTGTAGTTCCAATACTACAATTTACTTACCCTTGTGGATATATGATCCAGCGGACTGTTTAAGAGCAATCTGCCGCTATTTGTTGATAAAGCTTTGGTGTGTGGGAAGGTGTTGTTGTTGACTGGTTAAAGGAGGATACAGTATGGCTTAAATAAAATTTCTAGTTTGTGTGATGAATGGCAGCTAGCTCTAAAGTGGTAATAATATAAGGTAATGCAGATGAGTAGGAAAAACAAACCAGTAATGTTCGAATACAGTATTAGCGGTGTGCAACTTGACACAGTTATGTGTTATGTATCTGGGCATAATGTTGCAAAGCAGTATGAAATAAAGAGACCGTGTAAAGGCAATAGCAGGGATGGCGAATGGTCGACTTCAGTTTGTTGGGAGAATTTTAGGAAAGTATCGTTCATCTGTAAACCAGACAGCATATAGGATGCTTCGTGCAACCCATTATTGTGTACTGTTTGAGTGTTTGGGATCCGCACCTGGCCAGATTAAAGGAATCCATCGTAACATTTCAGAAGCAGCTGCTAGATTTGTTGACGGTACATTTGAACAACACGCAAATATTTTGCAGCTGCTTCGTGAACTCAAACGAGAATCAGTGGAGGGAAGGTGGCGTGCTTTTGGAGGAGCACTATTGAGAAGACTTAGAGAACCAGCATCTGTGGCTGACTGTAGTGCGATTCTACTGCCACCAACGTACTTCGCGTAAGTACCATGAAGATATAATAAGATCAGAGAGATTTGGGCTTGTAAGGAGGCATATAGACAGTCATTATTTCCCTAGCTCTATTTGTGAGTGGATTAGAAAGGGAAATGAAGAGTAGTGGTACAGGGTACCCGCCACACAACATACGCTGGCTTGCAGAGACTATGCACTATGTGATCCAAAGTGTCTGGTCACCCACAAAAAATACGTTTTTCATATTAGGTGCATTGTGCTGCCACCTACTGCCAGCGACCTCAGTAGTGATTAGACATCGTGAGGGAGCAGAATGGGGCGCTCCGCAAAACTCAGAGACTTCGAATGTGGTCAGTTGTTAGGGTGTCACTTGTGTCATACATCTGTACAGGAGATTTCCACACTCCTAAATATCCAAAGGTCCACTGTTTCCGGTGTGATAGTGAAGTGGAAACGTGAAGGGACACGTACAGCACAAAAGCGTACAGGCCGACCTCGTCTGTTGACCGACAGAGACAGCTGACACTTGAAGAGGGTCGTAATGTCTGATAGGTAGACATATGTCCAGACCATCACACAGAAATTCCAAACTGTATCAGGATCCACTGCAAGTACTATGGCAGTTAGGTGGGAGGTGAGAAAACTTGGATTTCGTGGTCGAACGGCTGCTCATAAGCCACACATCACGCCAGTAAATGCCAAACGACACGTCGCTCGGTGTAAGGAGTGCAAACATTGGACGATTGAACAGTGGAAAAACGTTGTGTGGAGTGACGAATCACGGTTCACAATGTAGCGATCCAATGACAGGGTGTGGGTATGGCGAATGCCTGGAGAACGTCATCTGCCAGCGTGTGTAGTGCCAACAGTAAAATTCGGAGGCGGTGGTGCCACGTTGTGGTCGTGATTTTCATGGAGAGGGCTTGCACCCCTTGCAGTTTTGCGTAGGACTATCACAGCGCAGGCCTACATTGATGCTTTAAGTACCTTCTTGCTTCTCACTGTTGAAGAGCAATCTGGGGATGGCGATTGCATCTTTCAACACGATCGAGCACCTGTTCATAATGCACTGCCTGTGGTGGAGTGGTTATACGGCAATAACATCCCTGTAATGGAATGGCCTGCACAGAATCCTGAACTGAATCCTATAGAACAACTTTGGAATGTTTTGGAACGCCGACTTCGTGCCAGGCCTCACCGACCGACATCGATACCTCTCCTCAGTGCAGAATGGCTGCCATTTCCCAAGAAACTTCCCAGCAGCTGACTGAACGTATGCCTGCGAGAGTGGAAGCTGTCATCAAGGCTAAGGGTGGGCCAACACCATACTGAATTCCAGAATTACCGATGGAGAGCGCCACGTTAAGTCATTTTCAGCCGGGTGTCCTGATACTTTTGATCACATAGTGTATGTAGGAGTACATCCCCTTCAAAATTGTCCTCTCCGCGACCCTTAAGCCGCTCCAAGTGCATTTGCTCAAAGCAGTGTTTGAAGTTATCTTTTGAAAGCATGTTCATGACCTCCGTTGCTTTTTCTTCGACGGCTTCAACTGTCTCAAATATTCTTCCTTTCAGTGCAGATTCCACTTTCAGGAACGGAAAAGAGTCACACCGAGCAAGACCTGTTGAGTGGAGCTAATGATCCATCTATATTCTAAAGTCTACTCGGGGGGGTGGCGGGTCACCCCTGCGCAGGATTGGTCGGCAGCTGACGTTCGTGGCGAGGATGCAAGCTGGTGGCAGCTCATTAAAACAGTGCCAATAAATCAGTCACTTTATTACAACTCACATAGCTATACTCAGGTGTTGTGGAGTGGACGCCACGCCCTTCGCAGGACGTGATGATATATGCTCTGACAGACGAGTCTTTGGCACTGACAGCTCAGTAGCGGTGTTTCGTTGCTGAGCAGCCGTAGCCAGCTAGACATGTCTTTACCGACATATACGTTATGAGAGATACTGTCATCGATATATAGTGAGAGGAGTCCCCACGACGTCACAAACCTGAAGCCGACGTCCCCCATGTTAGTAAGGCAGATCACTAGCTTGTGGTGGAAGTGTTTTGTTGAAAAATGCCAGCTTGCATTATTAACAGATGTACAAGCTGTTCTGATTATAATCTAAAGTGGAAAGGAATCACATTTCGTTCGTAAGTGGAATTTTAGTTTGGTTACTTTTACGGTTCTGGTTTTACTTATGTAATTTGACTTTAGATAGCCTCTCAATACAAGTCGAAGAGCTCTGATTGAATGCTGCGAGAAGGAAATGTTGCAAACTGTCCAGACATATGAAAATATGTTCACAACATTTTCGAGATGAGGACACAGACGAAAAATCAGTTTCGTGATTCCCTATTACGAAAATCCTGGATTACGAAAGCAGCTTTTTCAAATCACATACTTCGCTTCTTGGTTATTCGAAACGTATAACAAAAAGGAAGTTACATTAACGAAGTGAAACTCTTCGAATTACTGGATGAAAAAGGCACTTGAGACGAGAAACTCGTCTGACAGTTCCTTTCTGATGCTACATTACTCACAAATCACTGTAACATTCACTATTTAAAACACTTTTGCGTGGATGTGACAGAAATTAAGAACAAGGAGCATTAGTCTGCTAATGTTCTGGAGAATCTAACGAGGTGTCACCGGCTTCAAATCAACCTACAACGTTTGTAGCGCCACCGCCCCGTATTATACGTCCTTGGGTACTGTGGCTGCATTGTTCTCAAAGACATACTTTGGCTGAAGCCTGGGTGAGACCACGCCGGACTTCGTCAAGCTCGTATTTGATGTGTTTTACACTCCTGGAAATGGAGAAAAGAGCACATTGACACCGGTGTGTCAGACCCACCATACTTGCTCCGGACACTGCGAGAGGGCTGTACAAGCAATGATCACACGCACGGCACAGCGGACACACCAGGAACCGCGGTGTTGGCCGTCGAATGGCGCTAGCTGCGCAGCATTTGTGCACCGCCGCCGTCAGTGTCAGCCAGTTTGCCGTGGCATACGGAGCTCCATCACAGTCTTTAACACTGGTAGCATGCCGCGACAGCGTGGACGTGAACCGTATGTGCAGTTGACGGACTTTGAGCGAGGGCGTATAGTGGGCATGCGGGAGGCCGGGGCGTGAGGTCTCCACAGTACATAGATGTTGTCGCCAGTGGTCGGCGGAAGGTGCACGTGCCCGTCGACCTGGGACCGGACCGCAGCGACGCACGGATGCACGCCAAGACCGTAGGATCCTACGCAGTGCCGTAGGGGACCGCACCGCCACTTCCCAGCAAATTAGGGACACTGTTGCTCCTGGGGTATCGGCGAGGACCATTCGCAAACGTCTCCATGAAGCTGGGCTACGGTCCCGCACACCGTTAGGCCGTCTTCCGCTCACGCCCCAACATCGTGCAGCCCGTCTCCAGTGGTGTCGCGACAGGCGTGAATGGAGGGACGAATGGAGACGTGTCGTCTTCAGCGATGAGAGTCGCTTCTGCCTTGGTGCCAATGACGGTCGTATGCGTGTTTGGCGCCGTGCAGGTGAGCGCCACAATCAGGACTGCATACGACCGAGGCACACAGGGCCAACACCCGGCATCATGGTGTGGGGAGCGATCTCCTTCACTGGCCGTACACCACTGGTGATCGTCGAGGGGACACTGAATAGTGCACGGTACATCCAAACCGTCATCGAACCCATCGTTCTACCATTCCTAGACCGGCAAGGGAACTTGCTGTTCCAACAGGACAATGCACGTCCGCATGTATCCCGTGCCACCCAACGTGCTCTAGAAGGTGTAAGTCAACTACCCTGGCCAGCAAGATCTCCGAATCTGTCCCCCATTGAGCATGTTTGGGACTGGATGAAGCGTCGTCTCACGCGGTCTGCACGTCCAGCACGAACGCTGGTCCAACTGAGGCGGCAGGTGGAAATGGCATGGCAAGCCGTTCCACAGGACTACGTCCAGCATCTCTACGATCGTCTCCATGGGAGAATAGCAGCCTGCATTGCTGCGAAAGGTGGATATACACTGTACTAGTGCCGACATTGTGCATGCTCTGTTGCCTGTGTCTATGTGCCTGTGGTTCTGTCAGTGTGATCATGTGATGTATCTGACCCTAGGAATGTGTCAATAAAGTTTCCCCTTCCTGGGACAATGAATTCACGGTGTTCTTATTTCAATTTCCAGGAGTGTATATCGCAACCACATTATAACTTATGTCCTATAAATAAAAGCTGTTCCAAACCATTAGCACATTGCGGATCACTCGAAAAGGTCAATTAATCGACATTAAATGTCAGGTAAACAGTTATCGGCGTTTAAAGGTTCTTAGGAAACATATGATGTTGGACATGTTACAGGCTACATCATCACTGTGGTGTACTGGGCAATGTCCACAGTAGTGGCTGAAGAGGTGGCACTGTGTATCTGATAATTTTGCTCGCGTCCTGCTATCGGCAAAAGTTTTGTTATTCATTGTCACGTTTCTGAGAGCATCTGGGTCATTTCACTGTCAATCATTTACAAATTAAGCACGAAACAGGGAAATTCGAGTGAATATCAAAACACGTTGATTATCTGTTAAAAACTAACTACCATGCAGAACAAAAACAGAAAAATACTGGCACACGTAAGAAAGAATTAAAAGGTGACTTAGTCTCGCTGTCAGCTACCTATAAAATATAAAAGGAAATATACAAGCTAGTTACGAGACTTCTTTTACAAATGTCTTCAAATGAAGCACAAATGCAGACAAAACATATTTTGATACCGGTACAGGCATATTACTGCATGTGGTTTTTTCTTATTGTTTCAGTTGCTTTCAAGAGCATAGGAAGAAGTTTACATTTCTGGCAGTGAATGTAATTTTACACACAAATTAGAACACATTTCACACAACCACGTCATTTATTTAGCATCGGAGGAGCTTCTTAAATACTTCTCGTACTACATACCACTATGAAAATAACGAGTATGAAGTGGGGATTTTCAAACAAAGTATCCAAATGTGCAATGGGTGAACTGCAATTGCTGAACATATAAAAGAGCTGCTGCTTTAGTTCGCCTGCTAGAATGGCTGCCGCCATCACGACGATAACTTGACAACAGAGACATCTGTAGATGCCTTCGAGAAAGCCATAATGTATCTTTGAAAGGAGTGCAGACCACAGGCGGCCGTGTGCAGACACAGTACCTTTCGTGACGTTTACATAAACAAAGGCACGTCCTTGAGCAGGCAGCACGAGCCAGGTGGGTACTCTGTGAACCTACCAGTGAATGTCTCATGTGAAACTGATGCTGTCGTTTCGTTGTTTGTCTAATTAGTTCAGTGTGTGGTTTATTTCGTTTTTTTTGTTTTTAGTGTTTATTTGCTTTTGTTTTGTTTTAAGTAATGTCCATTCCGACGAGTACTGCCAACCCAACATGCCAAGTGAAGCGGAGGAAGAAAAATGTGCTACACAGCCATAGGTCCGCGAATTCGTGTATTTGGCGAGGGACTACTTTCAGAAAGAAAAGGAAAACGGTGAGCTTTTATTTCCTGTTGCTCAGGTTGTTAGAAGGACTGCAACAGCATTGAAAATAAGCAAGAACAATGTTGTAACGACAGGGAAATAACAGTACAGTAAAGAATGTGGTGAGGATGGCACGGCAAGGATGAACACATCAGGAAAGAAGCGGCCGAGAAAGAAGCAAGTAAGAGTTTTGGACGATTTCGAGAAAGGTTCTATTCGTTGTCATTATACAGGATGAGTTACTAACTATTACCACCAAGAATAACTTCGAAAGTATGATAGGAGCTGAAAAGTTTGTGGGACAAAAGTTGCATAGGACAACAGGGGCCATAATATGACGCTAGTTTTTTGCTGCTAGGTGGGGTCGCTTCAGAGATATGCAGGTCAACTTTTTTTTTTTTCAAATGGGATGCTGTACTTTGGTACTTATTTTCTGATAGTGGGTATCGAGACTAATCCAATGATGATTAAGAGTAAGGTCTTCTGAAGGTCAATGAAGGTCACAAAGGTGGCATGAATGTCTATTTACAGAAGGTGTTCGAAGTGATGACCATTGGTATTAATGTATTGCTGCAATTTTCTTATAATGGATTGAGTGGTATTCCTTGTCACTTCGGCACTTATCGAAGCTCATGCTCTGACAGTTCTCTCTTGTATATCTTCAAGTGCATTTGGAACATCTTTATAATCAATGTCTTTTACCAATCCCCACAAGAAAAAATCCAGAGGCGTCAAGTCTGGCGAACGAGCCGGCCACGACACAACTCCTCTGCGTCAAATCCAACAATTTGGGAATTGTCTCTGCAACTCATTTCTAGCCATCAGCGAAAAATGTGCCAGACACCCATCTTGTTGATACCACATGCTGTTCCTTGTTCCTAAAGGTATTTCTTCCAATAACAGACCTAACTTTTCTTGCAGGAATGTGGTGTACTTTCTACCATTAAGATTTCCTTCGACGAAATAGGGACCTATAATTCTGTCCTCCAAAATCCCACACCATATATTCACTGACCACGGTTTTTGGTGTGCAACTTGCCACAGCCAACATGGATTTTCAGTTGCCCAATAATGCATGTTATACAAATTAACATTTCAATGGTTTGTGAATGTAGCCTCGTCAGTAAATAAAATCAAATTAATAAATTTGTCATCCCTCTGAATCTGAAGTTGAGCCCATTGGCAGAGCCATACGATCCGTATCAGTTAATTCTTGGTGGAGACTAATATGGTAAGGATAATATTTATGGTGATGAAGAACACGAACAAAACTACTCTGGCTCATGCCAGATTCCCTTGCGATCTGACGTGAACTAACACAAGGATCTCGAGCCACAGTGGCAAGAGTACCAATTCCCGTTTCCTCGTTAGTAACTTTCCTTTGCGGATATATTTCCAATGCATTAAAGATACAGTTGTTCTCAATTTATCATACACCTAGTCTTACCATTCCTAATAGTATTGTATTGCAAAACGTCAGATGGTGTTTACATGTCAATCGCACGTTAGATGGATATGCCATATTTGGCAAATATTTACTATTTTCACGATATACGAGAGAGAATTGTCAGAACATGTGCTTTGATAAGTGCTGAAGCGATAAGGAATAATCCGTAGATTCGTCTCGATAGCCACTATCAGAAAATAAGTACCAAACTGTAGCATCCAATTTAAAAAACAAAGTTGACCTTCGCACCTCTGAAGCAACCACATTTAGCAACAAAAAAACCAACGTCATATTATGTCCCCCGTTGTCCCATGCAACATTTGTCCCACAAACTTTCAGCTACAAAAATACTTCCGGAGTTATTCTAGGTGGCAATAGTTAGTGACTCACCCTGTATAGCTATCCACACGTTATAAAAATGGATGTTTATATATATATATATATATATATATATATATATATATATATATGTGTGTGTGTGTGTGTGTGTGTGTGTGTGTGTGTGTGTGTGTGTGTGTGTGTGTGTATGTGAGTGCGTTTGTGTGTTCCACATCTTCTGCTAAACCACTGGACCGATTTCAACCAAACTTGGTTCACACTTACCTTACTGTTAGGCGACGATTGTTGTGGATTTAAGAACCATGTACCTCTCAGAGGGGTGGGGGTGAAAAACAAGCATAGCATATGTGTCACGAATTTCCAGATTTTTTTTTTTTTTTTCTTTATTGTATTTCAATTCCCCATCGGGGCGGGCTGGCAGCAGCATATGCGCTGCTCTTCAGCCGAAAGACATAGAACAAAACAAGAGAAGACATTTAAAAACAGCAAAGGAGAGAAGAAGGCGAACATAGATATAAAAAGGGAGAACATCATGGAAGGCAATATACAAAAAACGGGGTGACTGTAAAATGGAGA
Organism: Schistocerca serialis cubense; assembly: GCF_023864345.2. Taxonomy (NCBI): domain Eukaryota; kingdom Metazoa; phylum Arthropoda; class Insecta; order Orthoptera; family Acrididae; genus Schistocerca; species Schistocerca serialis. Next base: position 1,025,740,706 of record NC_064638.1, read on the forward strand.
TAAAAAACTGTTTAAAAGTAGCACACACAAAAAGCCACACACTGCGACGATTAAAAGAACACAAGGCACAGTATGACTGGAGCATAAAGGTGTTGACGGATGGTAATTTCCAGACTTTATTCATCCAGTATTTGAGAATTACAGCATTTAGCGACTTGCAACAAGCTTAATACATAATTTCAAACCTTTATAAAATTTATGTCTCGCTGACAAGCTCTACTGCTTTTCCACTGTTCATGCAGCAAAAGTACCACCTGAAGCATAACGTTAAAATTTATTACTTGTTTGCTACTAGCTGCATCCGTGACACATTTGCAGGCAGTAGGCACATAAACCACTAACTCCGAATTATATCCCTGTATGAAGTTCAGAAGATATGAGATCATAAACAATGAGATGCATGAAAAATTGTCTTATTATGCACGACGTTTAAATTTGTTACATCGTAGTTACTAGCTCCATTTGCAACACATTTTATAGAAATGTTAACACTTTTGAGCAAAACATTATGACCACCCATTTAGCTATTAGTGTTGTTCCACTTCTCAAACACAGTACAACAGAGATCCTGCTTGGCATGGATTCTACAAATCCTTGACCTGTCAAGGACTTGTTTCCAGAAGTATGTCGCACTAGATGCCTAGGCACAGGGCAAGCAATTGTCGCAAATTACAGAATGGCGGTATAAGGGCATGCAGCAGTCACCCACTGGGTACATATCAGGCACATTTACTGGTTAAGACATCCATGTGAGTTCACTAGTTGCTCAATGTACCCCATAGCACAGTTCTGCCCTAAGCAGCTTGTGTGGCGCAGTGCATCTTTCGTTTAGCCATTCGCCTGGATGATGGCGTGTAAGGACGCTACCACCGACCTGGTGTAATGAGAAATGCGTTTCATTTGACGGGCGATACGTTTCTATTTATCCACTGTGAAAACTCAGTAATGCTGTTCCCACTGCCATCATAACTGACAGTGTCGCTGGGTCATCACAGGAGCACATAGGTGTCAAATGGTGTGGAGCTCCATGTTCAACAATGGAGTTTGAGCGGTGTGCTCCCAAACACTTGGGCCTGCACCAGGGTTGTATTCTCTCGTCAGATCTGCCACATATCGCTGCCTCTCCTGTATTACACAGTGGGGAATCCAACGACCTTTACGTTTTTTTCATGAGAAATGGTCGTCTAATACCATACAGCCTACTCGTTATTTCACCATCCTTCAACCACTTTCCATAGGTGCTCACGACAGTAGCATTCCAGCAGGCGTCGCTCTTTCAGTGGCTCTCGTACAGCAACGTGCCCTTGGTCAGATTCACTCATATCAGTGGATTTCCGCATTTGCGGCCTATATCTCCACTATAATGACTGCCCATTCGTCTCTCTTCTGCTTGAAGTCCATCCTTACTGCATCACGTGCCTGCAGCACCACTAGAATGCACTGAACTTGGCGGTGGTCATAATGTTTTGGCTCACCAGTGGACATAAGCCGCTGGATATATTTACAAAATAATATGATTGCACGACACATGGTTCAGGAGACGTGACATCATACATAATAGCAGAAGACGAGATGCTGCATGATATGGGCATGGACACAGCTATAAATAAATATCTGGACAATACCAGGTTTCTTTGCTTCTTGTTATATAAGAGAAGGGAACAATGCCAATAAACTCCTAGGATAAATATTACTCTACTGTGAAACAGAAAGCTTATTCCCTAAAATCAGCTCACTCCATGATTACACTACCAATGTATACATATATACAAGCGCATGCACGCCCACAAACACACACACACAATACACACACACACACACACACACACACACACACACACACACACACACACACACACACACACACACATATATATATATATATATATATATATATATATATATATATATATATATAAAATTGTCCCCAACATTCCTCCTCACTTCTTCTAACTCAGTACATATGGTACCTCCTGTAACATCCCTGCATTCACTCTTCTGCTTACTTCTTCTCACCCTCTTCTTGTGTCTACGTTCTGACACCCATGGAAACGAATCTGAAGCACCTTGAAATGGTTACAGGCATCCAACATGTATGTTCATTGTTCTCATCAATAACGGTAGCTTGACATTAACTGGCAATGTAGTCTGTATCACCTGGTATGGGTCATGGTATATTGTAACAAAATTCGTTGTCTTACCCTTTTGGTATCTACAGGCTTCATAACATCGCCCAAACATACAATGTGGCCATATCCCCTTGCATTTCAATGCTGCCTCTTGCCATTCTGGGCCATTTGTATTTCTGCACATGCTTTTATGCTTCTCTCAACATTTTGCTGCAATTAAGAACGAATTCTCTGTCCTTGCCGACCTTTGCTCTAACTGTATTGAGTGACAATGGCATCTTCCTTCCATACACCATCTCATGGGCGGACAGCCCATGCTAGTGTGGAACTTCAAGTAGCAAGCTGTGTTGATAAATGACTGATGTGTATCCTAGTCATTGTGTTGAGAGTACACATAGTAACTCAACATCCTACCAATAGTATGGTGCATCTGCTCTGTTGTACCATTAGCCTGTGAATGCAGTGAAATAGTTCTTAATTTCTGAACTCGCGACAAATGACATAGCTGTTTCATGAAATCTGACATAAAAGTTGTCCCTTGGTCTTTGATCAGACTTGAGCAACCAACTGTTGACCATTGCCTGGATCACTATGGCAGATTGCTGAAAGCAGATAGCGACCATTGCCCTGTAATCGGCGAAACAAATCGGTTTCCTGCTGGAGTGCAGCTGAATGGACCTAACACATCGATTCCAATCATTTCAAATGGCTTTGTTGCTTCTGATAATCTTTGCAATGGTAGTTGCCTATGAGTCATGTCTGATTCGTTTGCGCATTCTACAAAATTCCTCACATTGGTCTATGTCTACCATCCTCCCCTTCCACCACTACATTTCTACTTACCTCTGGTTTACCACCCTGCAAACCCTATGACTGGATAGCATATCATTGTGTGCTTCCTTCACTACCTCTTCCTTGATTTAGCCAGTACTACCAAATGTAGCCCTAACCTTGTTGACTTACACAACAAATTGTCACATATGATGAACTGCAGCTGTGACATGTATAGCTTGCAGCTGGTGGGTCAACAGTTTGCACTGCTTGCCACTCAGCAAGGCTATGTGACAGTGCCTTTACTACCACTACCTCCCAGCTCAAACCATCCATGTTTCCGTGATTCTCTCCTGGCTTATGCAACACTTCATAATCAAACTCATTGAATCTTAATACCCATCTTATCAATCTGCTAGAAGGGTCCTTCAGTCCCAATAAACATCTTAGACCTGTATGACCAGTTATTATCCTCAATTTTTCCTATACAAGTAGCACCAAAACTATATAATTACATATGAAGCTGGACATTTCTTTTTTATGATGGAATAGTTATTCTCCATCTTATTAAGTTGTTGCAAAGCTTAAGCTACATGATGTGCCTCACCATTCACCACCTGACTCAAAACATACCCTACTGTCTGATTGGATGTGTCACAGGGCAGCACAAATTCCTTCTAATACTCCATAAAAATCTAAACTGGGCTTGCCATTAAAGCTCTCTTTAATCTTTCAAATATGGCTTGATTGTCCACTTGCACTTCACATACTTCATTAATAGTTGCGTGAGAAGTTGTGGCACATCTGTGAATCCCTTCATAAATTTCCCACACTAACTTGAGAGCCGCCTTAAAAATGACTGCAGCTCTTTACACAGTCGAGGAACTGGAAAATCCTGTACCACCCGTATCAGTCTCAGGTCTGTATTTGCCCTTTCCTTGCTAATTATAGGCCACGTGTAACCTCATTCTTCAAAGGCAAAATGACAATTTTCCATGTTCAACATCAGATGTGAAGCCTGCAAGCTTTTAAAAACCTCTCTCTCTATCACTACATATGTTCCTCCATATTACTCAAAAACACAATTATGTCATCAAGTTACACCAAACATTCCCATCCAATAACTGCTAAAACATTGCTGGCACATTCTTTAATCTATGAAACATTCCTCAGTATTAATAATGGCCCCAAGGAAACAAGAACACTGTTTTCAGTGAGTCCTCCAGAATCACTTATGACTTACAACACCCACTTCTTAAATCTATGGTAGAGAAATACCCGCACTGTCCCAAATTATCAGTGGCCTCCATGATATTGGCTACTGGATATGTGTCAGTTACCATCTTAATATAAATGTGGTGATAGCCGCACCAGAACCTAAACTTCTTGGAACCATCTGTAGACTTCTGAGAAAATATAATGTAACTGGATAGATTAAAAAAAAAGAAATCTGCTCACCACTTATATAAGCCCTGGAAGTGACAAAATACATACTATCAAAGGGAGAGCCACCTGTAAAACGAACATGCTGTATACCAGCTGTTATGTGAACACTGTTTGGCCTTTTACAATGGCGTAACTACCACCAAGTTATCAGTTAGGATTTAAGGGCAGAGGCAGAGGGTGTGCACTGGCACACACAATGTCCTTTCGCAGAGCATACTCTACAACATGATAGTCATGATCTCGGAACTTGTTTCACCACATGTACCATCTGGATTTTTCTGCCAGACATCAGTTTCTCAGAACTCTGTAGGTGGGAACTCGTGGTACAACATGACCTTGGTTCTCACCGCCAACCTGGCCTTAATTTACGTTAATGTCTTCAGCCTCAGCATTTCTTCATGGTAACTATCCCTGTCTTTACTCTCTTTTAGTTTTCTATCTTTCATTTTCCGACCTGTCTGTCTTTTGCCATCCCACTCCCATCTCTATCATATACAATGCTTTCTGCTGTTATTACCTCACACTTGATATTTTGGCAGTAGTCTCTGTTTTGTGCATTATCCTATCTTCCACCTTTAAGTTCTCATGTTTTCAAATCTCATCCAGTGCAGTCCCCAATAATCAGTCTTTCTTCCTCATCCCCTGACCTGAGGTTCTGGGCGACTTTTCCAAACTCTACCCATTTTCCTAAACCTAGCGAGTCCTTTTCCTTTAACCCTCTTACTTCCCCTCCAATCCTTCTGCCAAAGGAAGGAGCCACAGTTTGCATAGGTCAAGTCTTACAGTGGGGCAAGGATATTGCTGAGATTTTGGAGGGCGACAAAAAGTTACTCTAGGTATGGTGGGCAAAATGTTGGACAGACTGGACATGTCCTCCTGTTGCTGCTTGGTGACTTGCCTTTTATCTGTACAATTATATTATATTTTCAAAAAATTATTATTTTCGTTAAACGCTTCTTAGGAATGACCACAATGGCAGCCCTCCATAGACTAGTGCTCTCCTCTATTGTTCCACCAGCTAACTATTGGTTTGTGAAATCCTCCCAAATTGACTGTAAAAGCCGAGGTATATGGTATGGTTTATGATACACTGGTGCTTAATTTTCCATTGGAATTCAATGTTACATCACAGGCGTCACTGGAAACGGACCTCAAGGATAAAATAAGTTCTCAAACTCCAGCAGTAACTTCTCCATTTCTGCAATCTGTCCCCCCTGAAGTTGTTTCACTTTCTTACATAATGCAGTTTTAGTGGGGCCCAGTAGCTGACTATGGTTTGCACCTAGGACGTCCTGAACATTCTCCTCCAGGATGTTCCAAACATTCCCTTCCAGGATGTTCAAATTTGCTATTAACAGAACCTTTATTAGACTCACTTCATCAGGTCGAAGTTATCCAGATTCACAGGTACCACATTACTGCCCCCCCCCTCTCCTGTGTGTGTGCAATGATTTTCGTTACAAAAGAACCTGATGCATCCAATACATCATTCTCCTTTAGTGGCTCTGTCACAAACAACATATCAACAAGAAACTCCAGTTCTACATTCATCCAAAGCAACGTTTTGGTGCCCTCCATCACAATATCATGCAAATCAAGCCTTAGTGTTTTTGTACACAGTTTAACTGTTTTTCCGGTCAAGATAATGTACCTTGCGGCAGTACTTCACTGACGACAGCTTTTACCAGCTGTAATGTTGTCCTGCTGAATTCCATCACATGTCACCAAAGGTCAATTTTGGCATGATGTTTATACAAAAGTCTAACCCAAGGATCAAACAATAACCTTCGCTTACATGAGGAACTACTTCGACACAATGCTCGAACTGAACTGCGCCAACCTGAAAACTTAATTCCACTGAACCTTACGGCCTCACATCTGTGTCTCTCATTATGTGCAACCTATAGCATAGTGTGTTCAATGGCTTCTGCACTGTGAGGACCTATTACCACTGACACATTGGTTCTGTGTCCAACAAAACCCTATGTTTCCTATCGCTCACAACCCCTATTACAGCAAACTCTGTCTATGCATATGTACATCTGCATCTACATCTACATCCATACTCCGCAAGCCACCTGATGGTGTGTGGCGGTGGGTACCCTGAGTACCTCTATTGGTTCTCCCTTCTATTCCAGTCTCGTATTGTTCGTGGAAAGAAGGATTGTCGGTATGCTTCTGTGTGGGCTCTAATGTCTCTGATTTTATCCTCATGGTCTCTTCGCGAGATATACGTAGGAGGGAGCAGTATACTGCTTGACTCTTCGGTGAAGGTATGTTCTCGAAACTTTAACAAAAGCCCGTACCGAGCTACTGAGCGTCTCTCCTGCAGAGTCTTCCACTGGAGTTTATCTATCATCTCCGTAACCCTTTCGCAATTACTAAATGATCCTGTAACGAAGTGCACTGCTCTCCGTTGGATCTTCTCTATCTCTTCTATCAACCCTATCTGGTACGGATCCCACACTGCTGAGCAGCATTCAAGCAGTGGGCGAACAAGCGTACTGTAACCTACTTCCTTTGTTTTCGGATTGCATTTCCTTAGGATTCTTCCAATGAATCTCAGTCTGGCATCTGCTTTACCGACGATCAACTTTATATGCTCATTCCATTTTAAATCACTCCTAATGCGTACTCCCAGATAATTTATGGAATTAACTGCTTCCAGTTGCTGACCTGCTATTTTGTAGCTAAATGATAAGGGATCTATCTTTCTATGTATTCGCAGCACATTACACTTGTCTACATTGAGATTCAATTGCCATTCCCTGCACCATGCGTCAATTCGCTGCAGATCCTCCTGTATTTCAGTACAATTTTCCATTGTTTCAACTTACTGCATCGAAATTTACCGGGAACCACCACTCGGTGGACTTGGGATTTAACACTTGTCCATTTCTCCCTTGCCTACTTCTATTATTGCTTCTGGCATTCCACTGCTGGTCTTCAAACTTTTTCACTTCACTGAGGCTGTTGATACTACCTTTGGTTATACCACATTCATTTACAGCTACCACACTTACTCATTAATAGCCTGGCCACCTCATTTAGGTGACCAAATGAATGAACTTTTCAAAGTGTTCACGAAGATAATAACAGAAAGAATAAAGCAAACAATCGACTAACACTTCCCCGAAAGCCAAATGGGATTTAGGAAAGGAAGATAAATTCTGACTGCCATAGAACGCCTACCAAAGAGACTATGGGAAACCCTTGAAGACCGATAAAAGTTTTATGTAGCATTTATAGACTTCACAAAAGCCTTTGACTTTTTAACACAATATTAGTGACCAAAAAACTACAGGAAACCCTAAGTGAAAACAACATATGGACACGAATCATAAGCACAATACTGTGATGGAACAAAACAAGGACCTCAGACAGCCTCTCTCTATTGGAGCCGATTCTCCAATCAAACGGACTACTTCAGGGAGACCCACTGAGTCCTCTGTTATTTATCCTTGCAGTGGAAGAAATCATAAGAATACCCCAAAGGGAGGGAGTGCTCTCTTATGTATATGCAGACGATAATGTAATAGACACAAAGGACATTGAAAGTTACAAGAAGCAATAAACGATATAGAAGATTAGTGTGTCGAACACAGCTTCGAAATAAATGTGGAAAAAACAGAAATGAGGGTACTCCAAAATGGAGGAAGAGCACCTGCGTCAGCTGAGATCTTCATAAGGGAGAGAAAACTAAAAATCATACCTCACTTTAGATGCCTAAGGGTCACAATGCAAACAACTGCAACGTGCTTCATAAAACATGTAACAGAGAAGGCAATGCAAGCAATAATTGCAATCCATGAAATAGAATACATTAGATCCCTCTGCCTAGAGACAGCAATGGCACTATTCAGAGCCAAAATATTCCCAATACTGATGTGCGGCATAGAAATTATTGGACCACATCCTACAGTGAAAAACCTGACACAGGAAAGGGTTAAGGCGACCTATATAAACAAAGCAATAGGAATGTCCAAAACAAGATGATCCAGAGATTGTATACTTGCTGATGAGGGAGCCCTTCCTCATTGAAGACCTACAGACAGACCAGACGCTACCCAACACCAGCGCTTTCGAAAGTATACTAAAAAAACTGAAGGGGAAAGGGAAGATGTCCCTCGAGAATTTTACAGCACAGGCGCCATGATTGACTGAACATAGACAAAGGAAATCTCCGACATGAGACATGACATTAACACAATGGAGGTCTATGGTTTCCACCACCTTTTTTTCCAGCAACACATCATTTCTTGAATCATACGCAATGTGTTAAGTGTAAGCGTTACCATATAGAACTCTGTACTGAAAGGAAATGGTCAATAAGTGACTATGCAAATCACAATATGTGAAATTTCTAATTTCGTGTATTATTATCATTGTACTTTGACCTTGTATGACTATTTTGCTGCAATAAACGTATTATTATTATTATTATTATTATTATTAGAAATTCTACTTTTCTCTTTTCTTGTAACGAGTGATCAAAGAATGTGTGATGTGTCTCATGACAGCTCTCCCCGTCAAATACCAGGCCACAAGCCATAACGCGCCTAGGGCCATTGTCGCTCACAGCAACAATTACAGTTTGTCACTGCTTTTTCTATGACACTTTACTCATGAATTTTGTTAACTGGATATTAATTAGAACTGATTTGAATGGACTGAAGTTTATTAGCTCGCAACACAAATAAATGTTTATGGAAGAGTGAAAAGAAATGTAATACTTGCTCTGGAATGGCGTATACTGAAACTTGTTGAGGAGATGTAAATTAATTTTGATCAGAAGAGAACATAATTTTTATTATGAGATGAAGCTTGGAGAAGAGTTTGTTTGGGTTGTACAACAAAAGATTAATAAATTACTTCGTCTTCAAAGACAATTTTAAAAGAGAATAATTTGATTTATTATATTTGAACTGCAAACAGAAGGTCAGCGCCGCTCTACAGAAATTTAATGATTGTTATAGATGAAAGCTAGGTTCGAAGTTTATCACAGTTATCATCATTTCTCTACATATTCCACTATCTTTCCCTTGTCATGCTGTAGAAAGCTTAAGCTGAAAACAAATGGAAATTAAGATTATCAGTTGACAATGAAGCAACACTGTGTATGTGTCAGCCAGCGTGGTAGGACTGAGAAGATGAAAAAGAGAGAGAAGGGATAGAGAAAAAGAAAATGAAGAAAGACAAAGTTTTTTAAATTTTAAATGTAAAACCCGTGGACTGCAACAGTTGTGCAGTCCATCAACTGTAGTTGATGCGATTTAATATGGAGTTGACACACCTCTTTGTTCACTGCATCCACCACTGGTACCACCACCACCATCACTGATGCTGCTGCTGCTGCCATAGTTGACGCCACCTCTGGTCACTGGCGGAGCTGCTGCTCTTGCCACTGCCACATTCAACAACACCTCTGTTCATTGCCACCACCAGCACTGCCTCCACCACTGCTGCCGCCACTGTTGCCGCAGTCATCACTGCCTCTGATTGATGCAGTTGTCGCCACCTCTGGTCGCTGCCGCCACTGGCGGTGGCACCTCAGCTGCCATTGCCACATTTGATGTTGCGTCTGGTTAGTGCCACCACAGGCACTGCCGCCTTTGCTGCTGCCGCCGATGAACGATGCAGTTGCTACCACTACCTCTGGTCACTACTGCCTGTGGCACTGCCCTCTCTGCCTGCTGCTACTGCCATTGTCACATTCAGAGCCACCTCTCGTCTCTGTCATCTCAGGCACTGCCGCCTGAGCTGCTGCTCCCACTGCTGCCACAGTCGAGACCATCTTTGATTGATGCAGGTACCACCACTACCACTGCCTCTGGTCGCTACCACCATCGGCGCTGCCGCCACCATGGTTACTGCTGCCATTGGTAAATTTGACGCCACCTCTTGTCGCTGCCACCAGGGACACTGCTGCCTCTGCTCCTGCCATTGCTGTTGCCAAAATCAGTACCGTGAATGGTCGATGCAGCCCCTGCTGCTGACACCACAACTGCTGCCACTGCTGTTGACACAGTTGGCACCACCTCTTTGGACACTGTCATCACTTTCGCTGCTATCACCACCATTGTCATAGTTGACTCCATCTCCGAAATCACTGTCAACATTCCCACTCATGCCACTGTATCATCCACAGGGTAGCAGAAGACAATCTTACATCCAGTGACTCGTTCTGCAGTTAAATGATGGGTAGCAAGGGAGTGCTTGTGTTTTAGTAAAAGCAAGGACTTAAGATTTTGTGTAATCGTAAGTTCGTAAAAGGGCTTAGTACAAATTAGTGAGAAAAGGTTTGTACTGGATAATTTTCAAAATGGAGAAATATGGAGATGAAGCTTAAATAGAATTTTAATGGCATTTATAATGTAAATCCGAGTAGTAAAACTGATCAGCAGAAGACTGATTTAGATTGTAGATTTGAACAAGCGGATAGTTGGTGAGGACAGACTGAAAATAGACTATTAGATATTCAGGTAGACAGTCAGAGATTCAATTGTCGAATGAAGGGGTCAGAGGAAAGACTAACCCATTCGAAACCGAATTTTAGAACAAACCAGTGGAAAATGTAGATTTTTGGGATAGCTCATAGAAGAGGTAAAATCAATAGAAAGTAATTTGGAGGATAACGTTAAGAGACAGGACATCAATTTGAAATGGTACAAAGTAATGTGAGGACCTTATTAGTAATAAACGGAATATATGGGAAGCCTTAAAGAATTATCTTTCTGGCATCCACATAGTAATGTCTAAAAGTTTTGAGGAAATGGAATTGTTGTGAATGCCAGTACAGAAGTTACATTAAATCTTTAGAGAGTGAATTGGGAGTGATTAAAGGGAATATAACCGTAGCCTACAGCGGAAATCGTCTTTAGAGAGTCATCAGGAAAGACCTCATTCATGTACTGAGTGATCAAAAAGTCAGTATAAATTTGAAAACTGAATAAATCACGGAATAATGTAGATAGAGAGGTACAAATTGACACACATGCTTGGAATGACATGGGGTTTTATTAGAACCAAAAAAATACAAAAGTTCAAGAAATGTCCGACAGATGGCGCTTCATCTGATCAGAATAGCAATAATTAGCATAACAAAGTAAGACAAAGCAGAGATGATTTTCTTTACAGGAAATACTCAATATGTCCACAATCATTCCTCAACAATAGCTGCAGTCGAGGAATAATGCTGTGAACAGCACTGTAAAGCATGTCCGGAGTTATGGTGAGGCATTGGCGTTGGATGTTGTCTTTCAGCATCCCTAGAGACGTCGGTCGATCACGATACCTTACTGTCCTGACAAGCAACAAGCAATGGGCCTAGGTGCGACAATCTGAGTGGATGCCAGGTCATATGTAGCAAAGGATAACAACCCTCATATTAGCCTTGATGCCAGAGTGCACAGTCTGCCAAAAGAAGGTGGTTGGTGGGAACGTTTGTGGCATGCCACAGAACAGTTTTGTGTCTACACCAGGGATACAGATGAGCCCCAGTCTGGGGCCAGTGTTTAGGTTGTGGTGATAGAAGTCTACCTCCATATTGAACTCTGGTGCTGCAACGAGTACAGCAAAATCAATGTAACCAGTGATACTGGGAACTCACAGTAGACAATGGGCAACAGTATTGACCTTCCCCTGCATATGCGAAATATCTGTGTTGAATTTAGAAAAATATTCCAGTTGGTGGAACTAGCGTGGTGAAGAGTGATTGGTGGTCTGCTAGAAGGTGCACATGTGGTTGGTAAATACCATGCAGTTGCCTCAGAATGGTTGGCAGCTCTTTGTCATATGTACTCCATTGATACTGTGTAGGCATCACCTTGTTTGTAAAAAAGGCCAACTGTTGCCAGGAACCATTTAGGTGTTGCTGCAGAGGCTGCACCTAAGACATGCTGGCAGGTGTCGACCACCAGCGCCAGCTGGGCATCATGTGCTGGGTGAACCAGAAGAGCAGCATCAGCAAGCCTGTTAAGTACAGCATTGGCATGGCTGTTCTTGGCAGCAGTGAAGGTGTCGTCCATTTGGTCTGTTCAAGGAATGAGATTGTAGCCCTTATTGATAGAACCTCCAAGAGCATCTGTCAGCAGCTCGTGAATAGAGGCTATGCCAGGGAGATGATGGCAGCAGAAGTTCAGCGACCCAGGAATGTCACTTCACAAGCAACAAAAATGCTTCAGGAGGGATTAATGACATACCCTGACATGGTTTAGCCTTTGAAACACAACTGACAGGTGTTCACAGTGTCGCTGTAGTGAAGAAGAGTACACCAATACGTCATCGAGAAAGACGAAGCGAAAATGTGGTTCACACAATATACTGTCCATGAATAGCTCCCATGTCTGTGGAGGATTTCAGATTACAAATCTCATGGAAAGTGGTTCAAAGTGGCCAAAGGGCGTGGTGATGGTTGGCTGTTTTCTGAATATCTTCCATGGCGATCAGTATTTGCGTAAATGCCTTCGTACAGTTGAGGAAACTGAAAACTGAAGTGTCACTGAAGACATGATTGAAGTTACGAAGGTTCTGGACCAGATTTCTGTCCAGGATGGTGTATGCATCAGAAGCACGATAGTCACCGCAAGCTTGTCAGGATGTGCCCTTATGCAGTATAAGATGGAGAGGAGAGGACTCTAACAGCGAATGATGCCATTCTATAGCATAACCTCGTGTTCTGCTTTGGCAATGACATCTCCCTCTTGTGATGTGTCATTGTCTTCTGCAAACTGGAGGACCTGGCATGACTCAGATGTGATGGATTCTGGTATGCCATACCTCTCCTAGTGGTCCATCGGTCCTGTGATAGCTGGAAAACAGCTAAGGAGGTTCTGGTATTTCCCTGCATCAGCAGCATGGATGAGCTTCAGCTCAAAGTTTTATGCATCATGGAAGAACCTGACAGCTGAGTGAGTGGAGTCCTTGTTGATGGGATGAGCTCCAGCACTGTTAGGAAGGAGCCAAAAATGTGCTAAGAAATCAGCACCAATGATTGTCTCTGTGAAATCTGCAATGCTGGAATGTCAGCTGGAGATGTGTTGCAGTGCTACACCCAGTTGCATCCAGTAGACACAATAAGTGATGATGCATAAGTTGTGGGCAGCTGACAGATGAAACAGTATTGTTGGTCGATGCCCAGGGAGCAGCATTCTTGGTTAGTTACACAGGTCAGAACTACTGTCTATAAGGAATAGCTGACCAGACCTTTTCTTTGAGGTGAAACTCTAAGTACTCCAACAATCAGGTCAGTGTGGATAAAAGGCTATTGAACTTGCTGGCAGTCTGGCAGAAAACGCCTTTTCAGTACTCTCCATAGTCACCAGGAAAAGCATGTGCCATTACTTGTATCAAAAATTAGTACTTGCCAATTGTAGCTGTGCGGCAAACTCTGTGCCAATTGCCTTTCAGAGGTCGTGCACCATATTCGCGTCTTGAACGTAGTTTAACACCTCTAGCCAATGAATTTTCTTCACACTAAGAAAATGGCTCTATCATGCATGATCCGACGTCATGACGAGGTCCACCAGTCACTGGCCTTGCTAATTACAACTGTAGGAAGCACTCGGCAGAGGATCAAGCCAAACAAAATATGCACTTCCAAGGCCTACATGAGGGCCACTGTATTCCAGCCCCGCACCGCACCCCCCGCTCGCCATTGCAGATGAGTACTGTGAGGAAAGCTGACAAACAAAAGCCTGCACATTCTGTGACCAGCACGCCACCATGACGACAGCAAACAGTTTCCATCCAGCAGCGTGCACTGCCCGTAAAGCTGAGCTATTAGCACGATGCCAGTGTGAAATGTCCGAGACGACACGAAAGCTCCCCAACTGAATAGAACCAGCTTGCAATGTCAGGCTCGGTGGGTTTCGCTGCCAGTCACTAGCCCTGCAGCCAATGACATCACCCACCCCCTGCTTACAACTGCACCAGCTGTCACTGCTATTATGTGCACAAGGTGCCTCCTGCAAACTCACCTGCTGAATATGCCACACCTCCTGACGTCTGGCTGTGACACAGCTGGGTAGTCCCTCGTGACTGCAGTGCTATGGGCCAGAAGAGAGCAGACAGTGCATTTGGAAGGAATTTCCAACACCCCAAGTAACTGTAATCCCAGAACATGGAAATATGGCGAACTCGATCACTGTGTGCAAACACTCAATCATTCCATATACCACAGTTAAATTTGATGTTGATAAAACTGAGAGATGGAGGAGCCTGGTGGACCTTCCATCTGGGAGGTGGGCGGACCAAAAAGATCTGCCATCTCTCAATGGCTTTCCCATATTTTTCTTCAATGGGTATTGCTCTATTAAATTGTACCCTTCCTTACATACATATGATTTAAATATCCTTACTGTATATGTCTATTTTACTTTTATGGTTCCTTATTTTCATTTCAATATAATAACTAAATTAATTTACCCTAAACATTCAAATCTACGTCCTCACTGTCTCCACCATCATCAGTGTCCTGAACCTTTTTTTGTTATTTGATCATATAGAGAAGCTATAGCACCATTTGTCTTATCCATCACAACACTGTGTAGCTGTTCACCATAGAAAATAAATCAGATTTTTTTGTTTTTTTCGTTGAAGCATAGTCATTATAAAATCTAAGTAAACATTGTTAAGTGTCTGTTATACAGACCTATAACATAGTACATATCATATAATACTGTGGTGGCTATCACGAAATTAGATACCTCAAGATCATATACACTCCCGCAGTCTGCGATTTGCCCGCCTCATAGTTTTGTTGCCGTTTATACACCATTAACGGTGCATTAAGCTACAATTAGTAGGATGTTCTGCTTTTCCATGCCATATCACATGTTCATGTGTGGTTTCAGTTTTCTATGCATCAGTGCACTGACATGTGTTTGGTGGAGAGGGTCCATGTGTAGTGATTCTCTAGTCTGTATGTGTAAAGGGCAGAAAGATATTCGTAAACAATCTAAAATTACCACATCAAAAGTACTGAAGTTTCTTTTAAACATTGAAGAATATAGGAACAATATAAATATTGCACAATTTCATAAAATGATGATAAAATTTGCGGTATTTCTGAATCGACTGTATTCTGTATTAAAAGATTACTAATTATCTGCAGAATCTCTAGATGTACGCATGTGTTTTGATTCTCCAAGAAAGTGATATAAACGAAAATCGGAATTATGGAATTTGATGATTTTGACAAAATGTTAATGAATACAACTGTACATCGATGCTACGAGAGAGGAGACTGTCCGATGACTAGACAAATACAGAGTGATATCCATGAAGAAATTACTTACTCTACCTCAGAAACCTCCGTTCTTTGTCTTCTCCGCTCTCTTGGTTTTTGATGCAGAAAATATAATGATGAACAAAATCTTTTTATGGAATATAGAGGCATTGCGGCAGCAAGAACCTTATGTAACACAGATCATTAAATCATTAATACACTGAAAAGTGTAGCCAGGTTATAAATTTAATCATCCAACAGTAAACTGGGATAATTACAGTTTTGTATGTGGTTGGCACGAGATGATATCCTGTGAAACAATACTAAATACCTTCTCTGAAACTAGCTAGAACAAATAGTTCAGAATAGTTCTCATGGTGAAAATATATTACATATATTGACAATATGTACAACTGAGCTCTTTCAGAATGTCCACATACAAATTTTTCTCACTGAAAATGAGGCAGTTGTAGCAACAGTCATTACCACCATACAAGGGCAGCTAAAACAAGTTGAAAATTTAGCTTTTGAACAAAATGGATACTGAGGAACCTGTGTCATTCAGCTGACCTTAAACTGAAAGTGGCAAAACAAAAGCAAAAAGTTGGACTCCATTTTCAAATATTCCTTTTTAAAGAAAAATCCAGAAGTATTGTCACAGTTTAATTTTTTTGCCACTCCAAAGATGGTGTCTATATTAGTGTCAATGGCAATTAGAAACAGGTTAAATGGTTAAAACTGAAAGAAAAAGATCCAGGACCAGATAGAATTCCTCTTAGTTATATAGAGACTTTGCAGCTGATATAGTCATTCGTTCATATAGAGAAACTGCAGGTGAAGTTTAGAAAAAAACTTGATTAAGCACTGGATACATATATACTTAGTAGACCAATTTGTGTTTTATTTAGAGGAGGTGGACCCTCTGTGGCATATAGTGTTTGTAAAATATATTCTAAAGAAATATCGATTACTGCCCAATAGGTATAAAAAGAAGCTGTAGCGCTATAGATGGAGAAATTCTTAATGAACTTGTTTGGCTGCCCAAATGGCAATGCCTGAAGCCTAGGGGAATCATATTATAAGACTTTTCACAAATCCCCAAGAAATTCTAGTCATACGTAAATGCCATCAGTTCCCAGAAAGTTTGTATGTAGACGACTGTAAATGGCATGAGACCTTAAATTGAAAGTGGCAAAACAAAACCAAAAAGCTGAACTCCATTTTCAAATTTTCTTTTATAAAGAAAAATTCAGTATTGTCACAGTTTAATTTTTGCGCCACTCCAAAGATGGTGTATGTATTAGTGTCAATGGCAATGAGAAACAGGTGAAATGGTTAAAACTGAAAGAAAAAGATCCAGGCCCGGATAGAATTCCTCTTAGATATATAGAGACTTTGCAGCTGCTATAGTCAATCGTTAAACCATAACACCCTGTAGCTCCTTTGAACCGAAACTATGCCGACTAGCTGGAAGAAAGTACAGGTCACACTCCGCTATAACAATGCAACAGAAATTATCCATAAAACGACCATTCAGTATCTTTAACAACGATATTGGGCCTTCTTTGGAGCTCAGATATATGGAGGTATCTCCACCTGAATGATTTCTGCCATATCAACCAGCATTGATTCTACAACATCAGTCATGCGAAATCCAACTTGCACTTTTCTCCATGGATCAAGGCAGTCGGGTAGACACAAACTTTCCTGACTTCGAAAAAGCCTTTCACTCAGTACCATACCAACGCCTGTTAACCAGAGTACGAGTGTGTGAGGTGTGAAACAAAATTTGTGACTGGAATGAGAAATACTTGGTAGGGAGGATGCAACATGATATCTCCTATGGAAGACCATTGATAGATGTAAAAATATCTTCAGGTGTTCACCAGGGAAGTATGTCAGGACCCTCGATTTTCTTGTTGTACGATCTGATTGTCAACAATATTAATGGGAACCACAGACTTTTTAAGATGATGCAGTTACCTGTGTTGAAATACTGCCTGAAGAAAACTGCACTAATATAAGATTTCGAAGTGAGTTAAAGATCTGCAGCTTGTTTGAAACGAAAAGAAATGTAAATGTATGCATTTCGCAAAATTCAGAAGACTAGGACATCAACGAATCACAGCTGATTTCATTCACCTCATTTGAATACGTGGATATGATGATTCGTAGGAATAAGATGTGAAATGATCACATATGCTCAATCATACATAAAGCAGGTGATAGAATTTGGTTCATTAGTATGATACAAACAAAATGCAGTCAGTCTACATAGTGCAGAAAACAATCATTGTAGAGCAGAAAACACTCATTTACCATTACCAGGCATTGATCGAGGTAGCACACTGGACTCACATTAGGAAGGATGACTGTTCAAACCTGCATCTGGTCATCCTGATTTTGATTTTCCGTGATTTCCCTAAATCGCTACATTCAAATGGTGGGATGGTTCCTTTGAAAGGGCATTGCCGATTTCCTTCCCTATCTTTCCCTAATCTGATGGGACTGATGACCTCACTGTTTGCTCCCCTTCCCCAAATGAACCAACCAAACAACCATTACTATTTATTACCATAGTTATATCGTTTGCCAGTCAAGACTCGATAGACTATTTCAGTGTCGCAAGGTTAATATTATAGAAGCATTGTAAAACAAAAACCAGTTAGCATAAGTATGCATAATAATACAGAACAAATTTACATAGTATAGCATAACACTTAATGACATACAGAGTAAAAGATTTTTACATGAACATGTTCACTTCATATGAAACCTCCTGGCAGATTAAAACTGCGTGCCAGACCAAGACTCGAACACGGGACTTTTGCCTTTTGCGGGCAAGTGCTCTACCAACTGAGCTACCCAAGCACGATGCACGCCCCGTCCTCACAGCTTTACTTCTGCCAGTACCTCGTCTCCTACCTTCCAAACTTTACAGAAGCTCTCCTGCAAACCTTGCAGAACTAGCACTCCTGAAAGAAAGGAGGAGAGTTTCTGTAAAGTTTAGAAGGTAGGAGGCGAGGTACTGGCAGAAGTAAAGCCGTGAGGACAGGGCGTGAATCGTGCTTGTGTAGCTCAGTTGGTAGAGCACTTGCCCTCGAAAAGCAAAGGTCCCAAGTTGTAGTCTCGGTCTGGCACACAGTTTTAATCTGCCAGGAAGTTTCATATTAGCGCACACTCCGCTGCAGAGTGAAAATCTCATTATATTCACTTCATTTCATATGGTAGTGCATTATTTAGTGAGTGCAATTTGCTGTTTCACTGTCAAAGGACTCATTTAAACTGTGCAGTGTTTGTGGTGGAGCTTCTGGAACATATTTCCTCAAAATTTCATCAAGTCCAAATACTGCTTTTTAGTATTTCGATGGATGAACATTTTAATAGCTACTTTTGGAAAACTGTCCCGTGTCTTAGAGAGTTGATAGTTTGGGATGTCTATGTCTTCGTTACTGTGTGTGTTATAATTGTGGACCTCACTCCTGTTGGTGGATGTTTCATCGCTTTCTTTCACATTGATGAGGCAGGTGAAGACATATTGACTGAAAATTGTCGTCACTCCTAGACATGTGAAGATGGGTTTGCAGTGATCCAGTTCCTGCCTGATGTTATGGTCTTTATTGGTTTTGTTATAGTAGTAGTAGAATTTTCTTGCTGTCTGTAGAGTGACCCCATAGTAACAGGCCATAACTGATATGGCTGTGGAACAGTGAATAATATATCATCAGCAGGTACTGATCAGTTACCACATCTTCAGTTTCCTCAGGAAGTATATGACTCGTGACAGTGTGTTCTTGACAAGTGAATTTACTGTCCACTATGAACCCCAGAATCTTCACAGTTCCTGCACTTTTTAGATATCCTTTGCACTGAGGCTACATATCAATTTTTGCGTTTTTTATTTATTTACAATCATTTTGTTTATAACAAATCATCTAATTCTTCATGAGCCTTGCTGGCATAAATACCTTTCGAGTACAGAATTGCGTCATCTGCAAACTGCAAGTACCGTCCATGTGCACTTAAATAATTTACGAAAACTAGGAGCAGGAGGGGGGGCCCATCACTGATCCCTGTGGCACACCATATTCCAACTTCCATTCACATGATAGTGCTCCTAAGACTGAAACAATCTACCTTCTGTTTTCCAAATAAGTCTGCCAGAACAGTAACTCCAACTCCATATTTACTGAGCTTGTTTATGGGAGTGCCTCATGAGGAATGCAGTCAAATACCTTACTAAGGTCGCTAAGGTGTCAGTGCTATGGGTTCTTTATACTCAAAACTGTGCTTTATCCTAGTAACCAGATTTAGTGTTGCTGTTGTTGTGCATTTGCCTTTCTGGAAAGCATGCTATGCATCTGTGAAAAGTTCATTAATTTCAAAGTAATTTGATATTTGGTCATTCATTGCAGTCTCAATGACTTTTGTACAGATTGAAATGATTGAGATTGATCTGAAGCTTACTACCATGATTGGGACACCCTTTTCGTAAATTGGTACTGTGATTGCAAGTTTCAGAAAGTCTGGAAATAAACCAACAGTAAAACACTTATTAATTACCATAGTTGATGATTCAGCAATTTCATAGATAATTTTCTTGAGGACATTAGTAGACATCCTGTGTATATCCCGACTATTGGAAGTTTTAAAAGTTTTTACAATGTATGTCACATCTCTTATCTGTAATTTCCTCCAGTTCAGTGTGATGCATCTTTTGTCATTTATTACAGCAGCTACAGGATCTATATTGCGGTCTGGGATTCTACTTACAGTGCTTTCCACTATGTCAATAAAATAACTATTAAAGTCACCTGGACTGCACAAGCTTTAGGGAGAGGTGGTTTTCTTCCTGTGTTTATTGATTGGGTCCCATGTTGTTTTGCATGAACTGTGAGCTCCTTCAGTGAACCTATCATTGGTTTTCTTTTTGCCTTCTTCTACACTCTTTCTATAACTGCTTGTAAATGGCTGCTGTATAACAAGTCCTTTGCACTGGGCTCTGTTGCTATTTTGTAGTGTTCTTGTAATAGCAGTATGATGCATTTCAATTTTTTCAATTCATCAGTACACCATGCATTTTCTTTCACACTGTGACTGTATTGTGACATGCTTCCAGGAAATTTTTTGGTCTCCAGTGGATAGATATAGTCAAATTTGTCTATGATAATCTGGAAAAACTCTCTAAATGATTCAGTCGCTGCCGTTTCCTGTAATCCTGGCACCCACTTTACTGCAGATATTGTTGTCTAAAAATAATTTAACGTTTTTTTGTTTGTGAGCCTTTTTGTGAATACGTAATTAGAATTTCATGTAACAGTTGATTGAGTCTTATCTCCTTTTGTATACAGTTCCATAACTAATGCATTGGATCAACTACAGTCATCTCATAGTCTCAAGTATTTAGATTTGTGATCAAAGTGTAAAGGCAGGCATCACCTCTGGTTGGTAGATGTCTTGCTACAAATAGCCCATAACTGGCTACTAGGTACACAAATTCTCTCTCCTTAGTGTTCTCTTCATCAAAATGTACATCCAGATTACCAGACAATGCAAATTTAGTTTTCAAGCACATTAAGTGGCACAGGCAAGATTCCATTTGGTTAAGAAAACTTTCAAAGTTGCCATTTGGAGAGTGGTTTACTGAGACATTAATTATTTTAATTCTAATAACTCCAAAGCAGCCAACTCTAAATCTAGGTCCACAGAGTAGCTTTTTAAAACAGTTTCTTTAACTCTGAATTTTCTGTTAGCATGTATAGGTACACCACCAAAGGAAACACTTGTTCTGTACCACATACTTACCAAGTTTAAGTACTCAATACAGTTGCAGTACTTGGCTTTTTGTGCTGATAACCAGTTTTCACATAAACACATCACTTCTTCTATAAGGAATAACAGCATATCAAGTTTATTCCTAAGGCATTGTACATTGGCACCATTTATAACTATAGGAATGACATTCTGGGTTGTATGTGATCCATTTTCACTTAGTTGTTCTTAGTACGTGTTTATCATAGTAGAGCCTGTTTGACAGGGATATTACACATTCTTCGGAATAAAAAACGCTTTACTGTAATATTTTTGGACCATATAGTATTACCCATTACTTCATCTTTTAGCTCAATGTCGACACTAACTTTGAAACTGTTACTAAGTCCCTTAGTTTTAAGTTACTCAGCTGTAAAGCTTTTATGCTTAGGAAACGTCTTTCACAGAAAATTAATGACATCCTCTGGAACTGCTCCACTTCTAACTCTGCTCAGGTGAAACCAAGCCCTTTTTTTATCACAAAGCTGTCCTTCTCTTGTACCAACTATTGCTTTAGCCATACTTTTATGAGTAGTTTTGGAATTTCTAGATGCAACCAAATTCTGTGATGGTGAGTTTGCATCCTAGAATATGACTCAAGTCTGTAGGACCTGTACAAAATAATGGGTGCTAAACATATACAAAGAGGGGCAAGATGTATAGCCACAAGGTTATTTGCCGATTGTGAGAGCATCAAAGAGATGCTGGAACTCCTGAAGTGGCAGATGCTTCAAGATAGACACCAATAATCACGCGAAAACGTGTTTACATGGTTTCAAGAACTAGCTTTAAATGAAAATATATGAATAATCTGTAACCTCCCTACACAGGGGGGAGGAAGGGGGTGAAAAGAGAAGTTTAGACTAATTACATGATACTCAGAGCTGTTTAAGCACTCTTCCTTCCTGTGCTCCACATGCAAATCGTATGGGGTGATGCTCTAATAAAATGAAAAGTACAGTCTGCAAGACATTTCACAGTAGTTTGCAGAGTATAGCTGTAAATATTAGTATTATACTGTTCTCAAATGATTTAGATTCTCCATTCATGAATCTCAAAATGATATTGTTTGTCTGAGCTCTGTCACATGTGCACCAGACACTTTTCACGCAATTTATCATAATCATTCTCTGCAGAAAAATCATACAAGAACATTAAAGCAAATGATACCTGCCAAAGCGATGAACAGTATCAGACACTACAGAAAGACAATCTCTGCATTGTGGAAATACCTGGGTCGCTACTGGTGCCCACTATCTGGAAAGTCCTGGAGATCACTGTAGTATGAGATAGTCAAGAGATGGACAACCGCCAAGAATTCTATTAAGAAAAATTTATTGGGCATGCCTGCTATTTTTAGTGTGTCAGAAAGTGGAGTATATTATGGCTGCTCAGTTATTAATCATATCCTTTAACGTGGAGAAAAAAAATATTGTACATTGCACTCTTAAGGCCATTTCACACTAGAACCATCATTGATGTTTACAAAGCCTCAGTTTATACAGTTTCTGTATCTTCACGATACAGTGTCCTTCAGACCAGCTTTAAGTTTGAAAGATCTGTCAATAATCTAGAACCCCCGTACATAAGGGGGACTAAAAAGAGAAGATTAGACTATTTATAATGCACTCAGAAGTATTTAAGCAATCATTATTCCCATGCTCCACATACAAATGAAGGACAATGTTTTGTGTAGATACAGACAGTGTATAAACACAAACATTGTAGCCATCATTGCCTCGACAGGGAAAAATGATGGTACCATATTTGTCTCCCTGTGCAGGAATCGCGAACTGTGCGAGCGTAAGGATGCTGACTACTGACATATGGAAGTTTTGACTAGTCCTGGAGGTATGCTCGGATAGCTGAAGTGGTTAAGGTGCCTGCTTACAATAAATGGAAAATCCGGGTTCGAGTCCTGGTCTGGCTCAAAATGTCATTTGTCGCAAACAGCTAACATCAATGCATAGTCACAGAAGGCGAATCTATTTCGTAATATCACAATGGACCACCACATCATGTCACTTCAACTTTAGGGTGTATTCACACTGGGCGTCACTTCATGTCAATTCAATTCGTTTAGCCCAGTACTGAATAGTGAAAGTGAGGTTGTGAGTTAACATCCGTAATGCAAAAGTCGGAACATAGTGACAGAATTAACAATGATTTATTAATGGCCAAAGTGAACTTCATATGTATGTTTTTGATTCGTTTTCTATGGTAAAGTGCAGAGAAGTGTCGCCAACGCATCCAGTCATCGATATTTGTTTGCTAGCGAAATTATGTACTTGCAAGCCCATAAATAATGTAAATAATGGAATACAGTGAGACTGTTTACCTTATCCATGACGTTTATTTTTCTTATGTAACTAATAAGTCATAAACGACTGCATTAATCTTCTTAATTTGAGATCACTTTTTCACTTAAAGTGGTATTTAATGAAAATTCCTTCATCTTATGTTCTTATTTATATACAGTGTAGGTGTCAGCCCTGTTCCGTTATTATAAAATATAAGCATTTTTTCGCTTTCAGATATCTAATCTCACTTGTGGAAGATTATTCAATAAAAAAATACCCAAGTCCTCATGGAACTACTGCAATTTGCCACCAAAATGAAGCAAAATAAAGATTAAAAAGACATAAAAGTACAAAATCCAAAACGGAACATCATAGAGCACGACGAAAACAGGTTAACTTCAGATGGCGATAGACAGCGATAAGGCAAAACTTCCTTCCTGAGAAACCTTGACGTGATATGACGTGACCGTTGATGGCTGATACATGCCACCATTTGAAATGCTTTTTGGAATGTTTCAACGTGACCAGTGTGGACTAGCCTTTACAATAGAGTGCCGTTACTCCTACTGCCGTTGATAATGATCTATTGCCGAACTGATTATGCGAGGATCCATGAAGTGCAAATTATTTGATAGGTTCCATTACAAATTTTTGTAGACGTTCTCAGTATCTGTTCGAGAACGTTTTTTCTCACAAGCGACATATCATTTGGCTGACCCTTCGTTTCCCTACCACCCTCAGAAATTCATTTCTGTTCCTTGCGTTCTTGGTAAGACCTTTAAAAAGAAATCTAAATCTAATGAGCGTGGAAGCGGATTCTTTTCACTACTCGTTGTGCTGCTTCCTGCGAACAGATTTTGCATTAGCGGCGACCCATCAGATTGGCGCCCCAAGCGGCCGCGTGTGTTGCTTGGGTTTTAAGCCATCCCTGAATATTGTTAACAATATATAGTTGTGTGATTTTTTTGACATAAGTAGAGACCTAAGACTCAAGAACATATGCATTGCCTTTTGCATACTGAATCGGTCAAGTGAACGAAAACTTCAGCATGCAATGAGAGACACGCCTAAAAAAATAGATCATTATTTCAGCTGATGTACATAACGTAAGAGTACTCTAGCATTCAACTGAAGGTACTGTGAAAGAGATGCAGCTTTCAGTATGTGTTATCAAGTTCATGCCCCAAGATTCTGACAGTATATTTGTGAATAGCGTAATGCCATTGCCAAATACGTGGAAATAGATTCACTGCAGTGCCGCTCTTTTCTTAATTGCAAGATTATTGATAAAGATAAGTATATCATTGTTTTGTATATCACCTTTGGCTGTGAAAGAGAGTAACGCAGCATCTGTTCTGTCAGCTTTAATTTTAATTCAATAAAAAAATCTCGTTCCCTAATTAGTGCAAGATAAAAAAGGGTGACATTTTGAACGAGTGTAGTATCTCGCTCTTTGCTGTCTTTGCATCCATCTGTCGAGTGACGTGGATAGTGGATGTTGGAGTGCGTGTGGTGGTGGGAAGCTTCGTGTTTTTATGTGTAGTGTTTCATGAGGCGTGTGTTTGTTGCAGAGTGATTGGTAGCCAAATAAACTCAAGTATTTATACAGTACATTCATACCAAAGTGAGTAAAACTGTAAATTTCTGTTTGTAAACATATATTACAGGCTAATATTTCAGAAGGTATCTGTCAGAATGTGCCTTGCAGAAGTCGTGTGTGAACACAATTGCAGTCTAAACACATTTGCAGCCACAATCAAGAGCAAACTCATAGCTATGACAGAATGTCTGTGTGCACTGTTTGTCTACGTAACAGCATACAGTTGTTATTTGTAATTAACTGCAGATACATTGTGCAGCTCTAGTGTGGTGTTGTATCCCCTATGAAATCTTGTTTGTTACGACAGACTGTTGTGCAGCGTAACCCGAGGTCTAATTTAGTTGTCATTGCTCAGTTATTGTGTTTGGTTAACCATACAATGTCAGCACTGCGAAGCTTTTGTGTCTACGTGTGCTGGTCCATAGCCAATGTCGTGTATAAAGCATCAGAGATGTCACAAAAAGTAAATGATGACATCCGTGGGGGAATTTCAAGTGATTGTCATTTCTGGCCCTTCAGTGTGTAGGACATTGTGAAGTATGATCTAGTGTGTTTACAGACAACCCATTCATCAAAAACTGCACATTATTAGGTTTCATCTCTTGCTAAACTTATTAGAGGGATAAAAATCTCAGGCCAGAAATATTCTGATGAACGCCTCAAATAAGCTCAACCATGGTTTAATCTTGAAGATTTGTGTAAATATTTTGTTCATGAACTACATATGCAAGAATTATTGTTATTACTTACATTTGATTGGTAAATTCGTTTTATCATTCAAAATATTCCAGTCAGGAAATCGCATTTTTAACTGTTAATGGCATTTTTATATATAATCACCCATGGCTCATCTTACAAAGATAATGGATTTGTCATGATAATACAGTGACAATACATAGTTCAAAAAATACACATCGACCTACTCACAGAATATGTCAGTATTCTTTATGGCAGCGGTAGGACAGGTGGTTGTATGTGGCTTTGACATGGAACCGCACTGCCATTTGTTTAAAATCATGTAGGAAACCTAAATCAGGATGGCCGAATAAAACAAAACTCCATCCTCCGTGCTATAGGTCACCATAATTAACAGCTGCGCTGTCTCATTCAGTTGGTTGCTATCATACAGTATTGATTGATATAAACATAGATTATCTTCATCTGTGCACTCACAAAGTACACCCACTGGTGACTCCAGAACCATGAGCGCCTGCATTAATTTTGGAAAGTGGTAAAGAACAGTCATTTAAATTCATATAGAATGGACAGTTTTTGAAATTGGTAAATATAAATGAAACTGTATTTTATACTGACTTGGCACGTAAGTGCAGTGGATGTTGGCACAAATTGTGTGATGAGTGGTTCACATTTTATTGTTGAGAGTGTTAAGCGTTTGCATAGCAGAAGTGCCAATAATGCTTGTTGTTCTTTATAGTGAATGTTAAACTGAGAACTGTAAGTGCTTTGTCTTTGGTGTTTATGACTCTTTTAAAACTACATTTGGAACAGCATTTTGTATGTCATGTAAACAAAATGACTCTTTCACATAAAACACCCAAGGGCATTGTTTGTTTGGGATTACTGTTGTCTACACATCTCAAAAGAAAAACAACACATGCTTTCAAAAATGCCGGGGATGTCAGATGACAATGCTCAGTGGATGCTTTATGTGGGCCCTATACTTTTCTGTTAGTGGGCTTGTGTGTCTTGATATTTTGTTTCTGAATAGATCTTATTGATTTTGTAACTGTCTTCTTCTCTTTTAGCTAGAGTATCAAAATGACCACATATGAGGAGTTCATTCAACAAAATGAAGATCGTGATGGCGTGCGATTTACATGGAATGTTTGGCCTTCAAGTCGACTTGAGGCAACTCGTTTGGTAGTACCACTGGGATGTTTGTATCAACCATTGAAAGAAAGACCAGGTAAATGTCCTTTTAACTGAAGTAGTTTGATTACTCCAAATCATTACTTAGTATGAGTATGAAATATCAAGGGTATAATAAATAGACTTTAAATTAAACAATTTGTCTCAGTCTTTGAGACTGAATTTATCAGAATGTGCCACTCCCTCTCCCCCACCTGACACGTGCCCTGGCCCAGACCGCATCCGTTCCCAAATGCTTAAACATCTGACAGCGGAATCTCAGCGCCACCTCCTTGTTGTCTTCAGCCACATCTGGAGCGATGGTGAATTCCTGTCACAATGGCAGGAAGGTATCATCGTCCCAGTGCTAAAGCTTGGTAAGAACCCATTAGATGGAGACAGCTATCATCCTATCAGTCTCACAAATGTTCCGTGCAAGCTGCTTGAGCGTATCGTGAGCCAGCAGTTATGTTGGTTCCTTGAGTCTCGGGGCCTTCAGTTCTTTCCCACGGCAATTTTCGCCAAGGGCACTCTACCGACAATTTGCTCAAGCTGGAATCTGTCATTCGATTGGCCTTTACCCAGTGACAACGCCTGATTGCTGTCTTTTTCAACCAAACGAAGGCCTACAATACCACATGGTGACATCATACCCTCGCTGTTCTGCATGAGTGGGGTCTCTGGGACTGACTCCCGGTTTTTATAAAGAACTTTTTCTCGCTCTACACTTTCCGAGTTCGCGACAGTGCTTCCCACAGTGCACCCCATATGCAAGAGAATGGGGTCCCACAGGGCTCTGTCCTGAGTGTCCCACTCTTTTTATTTGCTCTCAATGGCCTTGCATTAGCAGTAGGGTTCTTAGTATCTCCCCTCCTATATGCTGATGATTTTTGTATTTCCTTCTGCTCCTCTTCTATTGGTGTGGCTGAATGCCAGCTGCAGGGAGCTATACGGAAGGTGCAGTCGTGGCCCCTCACTCACGGCTTTCAGGTAGCTGTACAAAGCCTCGTACAGTTCTGTATTGACTGGGAGCCTGGTGTACGGTGCAGCATCGCCCTCCACACTGCGTCTGCTGGACCCCTACTCACCACTGTGGAGTTAGGCTCATGATGGGAGCTTTTCGAATGACCCCAGTGAACAGTCTCCTCATGGCAGCTAGTGTTCCTCCATTGCAGGTACGGTGGCAATTACTGCTTGCCAATTATACTGCCCACATTCACAGTTGGCCTTGCCATCCAAATTACCGTCTCCCTCAAAGGTGGCTCTGAACTGGGAATCCCCTTGCCATCTATGTGTGGTCACTTCTTACTGAATTCGAAACTCCCCCTCTACCACCTTTCCTGCGAGTCCACTTCTGTACACTTCCAGCAACCATACCTCATCCACAGCTTTGGCTGGACCTATCACAAAGCCCAAAAGGCTCAGTTCCACCTGAGGTCCTTCGCCAGCAATTCCTCTCTCTTCTCAGCAAGTTCAGGGGCTCAGAAATAGTCTACACAGATGAGTCAATGGCTGATGGTCTTGTGGCTTCACTTAGGCTCAAGTTGGCCAACTGTACAGCGCTCCTTGCAAAATGGCTGCAGTGTCTTCACTGCAGAGTTGGTTTCCATTTATGCTGCTCTTGGGCATATCTGCTCCTGCACCAGAGAGTCCTTTGTCATCTGTAGTGACTCCTTAAGCAGCCTACAAGCCCCAGGGCATGTCGGGATACCGAGCAATTAACTTGTCTTTTACAGGGTGCTTGTAAACCAACTCTGGAGATTGGCCTGCCGGAGACCGATTTGCGATTGATCTTCTGTCACAAAGCTTTCATGATCTTTGATACTGAATGGCGCACCCTCAGTACACCAAATAAACTCTGTGTTATCAAGGAGACAATGAATGTGTGGTGATCATCCATGTGAGCCACTCTCAGGGAATCTATTGTCCTTTGCCAGCTCCACATCAACCGTACATGGATAAAATTTGGTCACCTCCTCCGTCACTGTGGCGTTCATATAACTGTCGTCCACATCTTGTTGGACTGCTCATTTTTAACTGCTCTGAGGCAGACTTTTAGCCTCCCCAGTGCCCTACCTACGGCGTTGGGTGACAATGTCTCAACAGCAGATTTAGTTTTACATTTTATTCGTGAGGGGTTTTTGTCATGCAATCTAAGGGTGGGCATCTGGCCTTATCTCCAAGTTCTCCACCCTCCCTCCATTTTAACTCTCCATCACCCTTTCTTTGCATTTTGTTTGCCGTGATGTTTGTCTTTTCCCTACATGTGTTCATCTCGCCTTGTCTTTTTAGGCTGGACATATTAGTGTGTTGCAGAGTGGCTGACCCATCATTTTTTATTCTTGTGATCAGCCAGCCCAGACCATCTGCTCTACGATTTTAATACCTTCCTCTACTTTTCCTTGTGGTGTATGTTTTCCCCTTCTTTGTTTGCTTCCTTCGTTTTCTCTTTCGGTGTGGTTCCCTACTACTTTCACACCCTATTACTTTCCCAGACTTATTTTGAGGGCTGATGACCCTGTAGTTTGGTCCCTTTATACCCCAACCCAACCAACCTCCCCCCCCACACACACACATTATTATTCTAGCACTGCTCTGACGACTCAGTCCTTCCTCTCTCTCTCTCTCTCTCTCTCTCTCTCTCTCTCTGTCTGTGTGTGTGTGTGTGTGTGTGTGTGTGTGTGTGTGTGTGTGTGTGTGTGTGTGTGTGTGTAAGAGAGAATAAGTCATGCTGGTGTTCAATTTCTTGTTCGTGGCTATTGGCTGCTCACTCATTGAAGTCCCTACAAATGGTTGTCTTCACCCACTTAATTATTTATCATTGCTGTGCTTGTATTTTTATGGAAACAGTAATGTACCCTTGATTTAGAACTACCCTGATATTTATTTTGCATGTGTTTTCTGTGTTAATAGATCTTCCGCCAATTCAGTATGATCCTGTTTTATGTACAAGGAATACATGTAGGGCAATTTTGAATCCTCTGTGTCAAGTTGATTATCGAGCAAAACTGTGGGTCTGCAACTTCTGTTTTCAGCGAAATCCGGTAAGTTGCTACTCAGTCTTTCATGAGTTTTGTGGAAAACATACAGATTTGTATTTAAACTTTGAAACTAGTTGCAAAAGCTAACAATCAAAATTTCAATACTTGAAAAGAATGTAGTGTATATACTTCTTCTGCAGTTGTAATAATGGCTGTGTATGTAATTGACTATTAGCTAAACTTTGTAGATGAGAGTAAATTGTTAGAATATCAGGGTATGCTGAATGTTCACAGCCTTAGGTTTCACTTGCTCTTTCCGAATGTGACATTTGTGTGCATCATACACAGAATTATGGGTCATTGTTCTGTTATTTTTGTAACCTAGTCTTCTTGTGCCTGCCTCTGACCAAGGTGCTGCAGAGATTATGCCATGGAAACATCATGGTGGAGGAGCAAGTTCAAATTCCTGTCTTGCCATCTGGACCTAGCTTAACCATGTTTTCCATAAGTTATTGGACGCAAATACTCAGATGGTTTCTTCGAGAAGAGCAGGACTGATTTTCTTCACTATGAGTGCCATCTCCATGTCCACAGTGTCCCAGGATAGAGTGCAGATAGTATAACATTGCAGTTGGCCATGAGCATAAGCAAATGAGAACTGAGGCTGTGTTAGGAGAAGGGAGAAGTAGAGTGGAATAGGGCAACAAGTCCTGCCTCTCCCTCCGAAAGGTGACACCCTACATCTGCCTTCTGTGCTCCGAAAGCAGAACTGAGGTAATGGTCACCACTCCTCTCTGGTGTTGTGTGAGGGTCATACTTGACCCCATCATGGACAAGGATTAGTGTCTTCAGTTATGTTAAAATTTGTTTTTGTGGAGACCTTGTTGTACCAGTGACATTACTGACGGCAGCAGCAGTCACATGAGGTCACCACTTGATAACACCTGAGGACCGCTCAGTCAAAAGCTTGTGGATTTTAAACCACTAGGTGCAGCTGAAAGCCCAAGAGAATCTGATCAAGAAGTATCTACGTTACTTTTCCAAGCCACATTGAATGGAAGGGGTTTGAGTGATAGTTGTGGTTCATAACGGATGCAAAATGAATTAGCTTCCATCGTAGTAGTCTTTATGTACATTTTCCATAATTGATTTTGACATGATGCTGGAAAGTCGGAAACCAACAAGGTCCTTCATCTAATTCTATATCTAGATTTAAAAAGAAAAATGAACAATGCTAGTACTTCAACAGACTGGTTGAGAATTATGAATTATAAGTAGACAACACACTGAAAGGCAGAAGTGCTGTGTTATTGATAGGAAGTACACATACAGAAGGTACAGAGTTTTGCTAGCTTATGGAATGCACTTCCTTTGTCAAGCTCATAGGTAACACATGCACACAAGCACGCGCGCGCGCACACACACACACACACACACACACACACACACACACACACACACACCTGTCTCCTACATGGTACTCAGTCGACTGCCAGCTATTTCCTGGCCCGGGGTGAGTGTATTAGGGTGAGATGTAGGGTGGGATGGGGTGGGGTGAGGAAATTGAGAGAGTCAGGAGGCAGGGAGGATGTCGGGGGGAAGTATCTAGCAGCTTGTGGGAGAATGGGGAGCCATCTGTGGGCTAGCTAGGAGTGCAGGTAGAAGGGGCTGCACTTTGACAACTGCCATCCCTTTCATACCAAAAAATCCCTCACATACAGCCTGGTCACCTGCAATAGACACATCTGCAGTGATAACTCCCTTACGCAGTATGCTGAAGGCATCACAAATGCCTTTGCATACAGGAAATACCCTCCAGACCTAATTCACAAATAGACCTCTTGTGCCATGTGCTCAAAGACACCTGATCATCATACCCATCCCGAGAACCAACCACAAAGAAAAGCCCCTCTTGTCACCTGATACCATCCCAGGCTGGAACGGCTGAACCATGTCCTTCATCAGGGCTTTGATTATCTATCATCATGCCTTGAAATGAGGGACTTCCTTCCCAGGATACTTCCAACCCCTCCCAGAGTGATGTTCCACTGCCCACTCAACCTTCACAACATCCTAGTCCATCCCTATGCCACTCCCATCCCCAATCCCCGGCCACAGGGATCATACACCTGCAGAAGACCCAGATGCAAGACCTGCCCAATCCACTAACCCAGCACCATCTACTCCTGTCCCATCACTGGCTTGTTCTACCCCATCAGAGGCTGGACCACCAGTGAAAGCATCCATGTTATATACCAACTCTGCTGCAAGCACTTCACAGCGTTTTACATTGGTATGACAACCAACAAACTGTCAGTCCAAATTAATGGCCACTGTCAAACTGTTGGCAAAAGCAAGGTAGACCACCCAGTGCCACAACATGCAGCAGAGCACATGGAGATTTCATTTCAGGATCTGGATCCTCCCCACCACCACCACCAGCTTTCCGAGCTGTGCAGATGGGAGTTATCCTTACAGCACATCCTTTGCTCCTGTAACCTTCCTGACCTAATGGAACTGCTAGACACTTTGCCCCAACCCCCTCCCTGCATCCAGCAGCCTCTTTGTCCCTCAACCCACTCCTCACCCCCACCCGCACCTCATCCCAGTACACTCACTGTGGGCCAGAAAATAGCTGGCAGTCGACATTTATGCTACATCCCTTGAAAAAGCAAGTGCATTCTAAAAGCTAGCAAAGCTCTGTACCTTCTGTTTGCGTACCTGTTGATGACAGAGAGAGTCAGCTCCTTTATTCCTAAATGATTCGTACTTCAGCAGACTGTTGTGTTAAATTACACCTGCTGGAGACCGAAGTATAAAAATATTTAATCTAGCTACTGAGAATTCATTATAAAAAATTATTGCATTGCATGTTCTGTTATGACACATCATCATACATTATAGATAGAACTTGTTTTACTGTTCGATTTGGCACATGTGTCTTCTAATTCCACCTGTACAGTGGAAACAGTTGGAGAACTATGTTAAAAGGAATGAAGTTTTCATATATATGTAAGTGCATAAATATGTTATTGACATGTTTGAAAGCAGGAGTTAAATTCCAATAAGCAAGATGTAGTTTAAGATTACAGAAACTTTAAATAAATTGAAAGAAGCAATATTTCAACTCTGATTTTTATAAAATTGTTGATTTATAGTGTTTCATCATTATGCTCAAATTCAGAGCCACTGAATGTTAGCAGTTTTAATTCCACTAACAGTTACGACAATTTGTTTCAGTTTCCACCACAATATTCTGGAATATCAGAGCAGCAGCAGCCTGCTGAACTTATTCCAATGTTTTCAACTATAGAATACACTATCACGGTAAGTATTAATTTAAAATGTTTCGTTGTGATCTTGAGGTTATTGTATAACAGCCAAGTGTGTCGTGTAGACGAAGGTGTAAGTAGATGAATTACGGACAGTAACTTCACTTAATGAAGGTTTATTCATCACTTGCACATACAAGAGCGTGGAGCGAACTGCCTCTGGCCAGAGCATGTATAGTATATATACAGCTGCAGAACATTCCAGTACGATGATTCTTGACATTTGTGGATACTTCTAGAATGTACTTGAACCGAATATAGAAATTAAAATTGTAAAGTGCAGATGAGTTTTAACTCACGACCACCCATGCAACAGTTTAGTATCAGAGACTCTACACCATGGTGCTACTCAGCTTCTTCTGTGACATTGCTCCCTCCTTAAGAGAACAGCGTCTCAGTGTTACGTCCTCTTATTCTGGGAATGAGTCATCGGTCCTGCATACTCTGACCCCTGGTGACTGATTCTTGCCCTGGCGGTGATATTCTTAGAACCTTTCCGTTTGTTGCCTGTCGCTGGAGCTTCAAATTTACCCTGGGTTGCAGGATGCTTATAGGGCTTCATTTGAAGGACATAAACCATATCTCTGATCTTTTGTCGTCCTGTGTAAGGGTTGAAATCTTCAATTTCATAAGTAACATTAGACAACTGTCTCCCAACCTTACAAGGTCCAAAGTAGCGCTTGAGGAGCTTCTCAGAGAGACCAACCTTCCAAACAGGAGTGAAGATCCAGACGAAGTCACCAGGCTGGTAGACAACAGGGCGGTGGCTTGCGTCATAACTTCAGCGATCATTTTCTTGAGCCTGCAGCGTGCGGAGTTGAGCTAACTGCTGAGCTTCCTCAGCTCTGGTTAACACCTGGCTGATGTAGTCGTCATCCACATCATCAGGATGTAGCGGAAACACGGTGTCCATTGTCTTAGTCGCCTCATGCCCATGCACCAGGAAAAATGACATAAATTCTGTAGTGTCTTGTTTGGCAGTGTTGTATGCAAACATCATGAAAGGTAGCACGTAACGAACATTGACGAACATTGATAGCATGTCGGCCAAGGTCTTATTAAGGCATTGAGTAAGCCTGTTAGTTTGTGGAGGGTAGGCAGTCGTCATGTGATGAGTAATGTTGCACTGACTGTTTATCTCTCTCACAAGATTCAATTGAAAAACTTTTTCTCGATCCGTAATTAACAACCTTGGGGCACAGTGTTTCAGTACAATGTCTTTCACGATAAATTTGGCTACCTCAGATGCTTCGGCTGTTTTCACAGCTTTTGTAATGGCACAGCGTGTCAGATAATCAGTGCAAACAATAATCCATCTGTTGCCACTAGCAGACATTGGAAATTCCTAGGAGGTCAATCCCAATACACTGGAAAGGCGTTTCGGCTGGTGGAATTGGTATGAGTCGGCCAGGTGGTTTCTGAGGAACTGCCTTTCTCCTCTGGCACTCTCGACAGTGCGACACATAGTGCTGGACACTCCTAAATAAAACTGGCCAGAAAAATCTCTTGCAGATCCTATTGTATGTCTTAAGAAATCATAAATGTCTGGCCTCAGGTGTGTCATGGAATTTCTGTAGAACATCTAAGTGCATGTGTTTAGGAATCGCTGGTAGCCACGGATGAAAGTTTTTCTTGCAAAGTAATCCATTAACTAGCTTAAATTGTCCTTTCACATCCTCTGACCAATTTAAGGCAAGCATAATTTGAGATATCTTGGCATCCTTCTTCTGCTCAGCAGAGAGATGCTGGAGTGCAGTGAGACAGTCACTATCTTCATCAAAGTCTTGATGCTCTTGCACATGGTTTCTTGGGAGACAGTCGGCATCTTGGTGTTTTCTTCCACTTTTGTACACCATGGTAATGTCATACTATTGAAGATGTAGTGCCCACCTGGTGAGTCATCCTGTTGGATCCTTAAGACCAGTCAACCAACAAAGTGAATGATGGTCTGTAACAACTGTGAACGGCTTTCCATAGAGATACTGTTGAAATTTGCACATGGCTCAGATCATAGCAAGACTTTCTCTTTCTGTAGTTGAGTAGTTTCTCTCGGCTTTTGTAAGTGTCCTATAAGCATAGGCTATAACCTTCTCTTTTTCCATCTGAAATTTGCACCAGAACAGCGCCGATACCTTACTCATTGTCGTCTGTGTGTAGGTGCTCTCTCATCATACAGACCAAGTACAGGGTCAGTCGTCAGAGCCCTTCACAGTATATCGAAAGAATCTTGTTGAGCACCACCCCAGATGAATTTAGCATTGGCTTTCAACAATGCTTGGAGTGGCCTGGTTTTGATACAAAAGTTTTTGATAAAAAGACAGTAATAAGAATGTAATCCAAGGAAGCTTCACACATCCCTAATACTTTTAGGAATAGGAAATTCCATTATAGATCTCACCTTTTCTGGATCTGGCCACACACCTTCATTTGCCATAAGGTGTCCAAGTATTTTGATTTCTTTTGCTTCAAAGAGACACTTTCTTGGATTAAGTTTCAGTCTGCAATGTTGGAGACACTTAAGAACAGCCCTCAGTCTTTTTATATGTTCATCAAGAGTCTCTGAGAACACTATAATGTCATCTAAATAACATAGGCACATCGTCCACATCAGATGCCTTAGAAGATTATCCATCATCCGTTCAAGAGTTGCTGGTGCATTACACAAACCAAATGGCATTACCTTAAACTTATACAGCCCCTAAGGGATCATGAATGCAGTTTTCTCATGAACAGCCTCATCTACTTCGATTTGCCAGTATCCTGAGTACATGTCCATGCTCGAGAAAAACTTGGCCGCCTTCAGATAATCTAGTGTATCGTTAATTTGTGGAAGAGGGTAAACGTCCTTTTTAGTTATCTTATTAAGCTTCCAGTAATCAACACAAAAGTGCCAAATGCCATCGTTCTTCCTGACGAGGGCCACTGGTGATGACCATGGGCTCTGCGAAGGCTGAATGATGTCATTCTTCAGCATTTTCTCTACCTCGTAGTGAATTATTTGATGTTCCATTGCTGACACATGGCATGCTCTCTGGCTTATTGGTTGATGGTCTCCAGTGTGAATCTGGTGCTTCACAGTTGGTTTGTCTAATTTGCTCTCCACCTGTGGATTGAAGCATTCAGAGAACTCTTGAAGCATGGCAAGTAGCTTCTTCTGTTGTTCCTGAGTGAGATCTGGTGATAGTTGAACTAGAAGATCTTGTCTCATAGTGGTAGCGCTAATTTCGCCCACAGACTCAGCATGGGAGGTTTCTATGATGCTCGGCTGTTCTTCAATTAATGGCTCAGCGTTTGCAACGCACATGTGTCTTGGGAGGATCTGTGGTTCTTGGCGACAGTTAACTATCCACAATTCACCAAATCTGTTTTTAAACAAGATGACAGAGGCTGGGATGACCAAGTTATTCTTCAGTGGTATGCTTCTCTTACATTCCACTACAAGATCCATTGACAGTTATCTTTCTAGCGCTGACTGCAGGAATGATCACTTCAACCAGCACACATAGTCTCCACACACTTGGATGCACATCTTCCTGTCCACAGTATCTCATCTCGTCTAGCATAATCTTCGAGCAACCACAATCTGTAATTGCCTGAGAAGTTGCAAAAAGTCCCATCCGAGAATGACGTCATGACTACACTCTTGTAAGATGATGAAATCTAAGGGCTGTGTATGGCCACTTATATCCACACAATTGGTACATCTTCCTGTAGGTTTTACATATATCCCATTAGCCACCTTCAGCAGAGATGTTTTGTTGTTGATGAATACGGTTTTCTGCAACTGGCGATGGCACTTCTCCAAAATGACTGAATATGATGCTCCATAGTCAACAAGAGCTTGGGCGGTTTGGCCATCCATGAGGATATCAATGTAGTTTCCTATCATTTTTGTAGTGATTGACAGCGGAGGATTTTTCTCTTCGGCAGCCTCACCTCCAAGGAAAGTCGCACTCTTTATAGTTTTCCAGGTTGTGGCAGCTAGGCGATTGGCTGGAGCTTCTAAACGGCAATGGAGACCTTGATTGGCGTGTTGGGGAGCGTCCTCTCCAGCGGCTATCTTGCAGTGATGGTGACCTATTTCATCCTGCACCCACATCATTTTGTTCATCTTCGTTGTCCCAGAGTTGGCGTTGGCTAAGATCGGTCTGCCGTCTTTTGGCACGGGTGTCATCAAATATCTGCCGCCTTTCTCGACAGTGGCACATCACATGTCCTGGTTATCCGCTGTGGAAATGTACTGGTTGGTTATCCTGGGTCCTCCAGACGTCAGTCTTCCTTGATGCCCAAACAGGTTCCTCATGCGGCATTGTAGGAACATAACTACACCTGGGTCTCGACTTTATTGCTGTTTTAAAGGGAAATGAAGGATGAGAGACTGGGTTCAATGTCTGTCCCACTTCCTCTCTTATGACCTCTTGAAGCTTTTTTGCTAGCTGTGCAATCAAAGTGCCTTCTGAACTTCCTATCTCACTATGACGAAGAACACTTGTGAAATCAGTTGCTTCCTCCATCACAGACATGGATACGACTTTTGGAAGCCGTTAAAACTTCTTGCGTGTAATTCTTTTTTGATGCATTGTCTCAATATACTGGCACCATTTTATGAAGTCATCTGCTGTCGAAACCTCCTTCAGGAGTAGGGCTTGATACGTGCCCTCAGCAACACCCTTCTTGAGATGTGCAACCTTATCTTCCTCCTTCATTCTAGGATCCATTATTTTACACAGCTCCAAGATGTCTTGAATGTAGGATGCTGTGTCCTGCACTTTAATTTATCTTCAGCCTTGCACTTCTGTCATTGTGTGTCGCCAAATACTTGTGCAGTTCTGTATGGAATACTTCCCAGCTTGTGAACTTCTCCTCATTGTTCTCATACCATTGCTTGGCAGTGCTCTCCAAATAGAAAAATACGTTAGCCAAACAGGAGGTGTCATCCCATTTTTTAAATTTGGTTATATGCTCATATGCCTTCAGCCACTTGTTTGGCTCTTGGCCATCATCACCAGAGAACCCGGAAGGATGTCTCATGTGGTGGCATACAGTTGCTGTCATGCTAATGTCATCCTCTTCTTCTGTCTCCGATAGATTGCGATCTGATGAATATGGCTCAAACTCAGGTTTCTCACCACGTAAACGGCGGTTCTGTCATGGCCTGATGGAGCCACTGTGTCGTCGATAATGTGCGCTATCACAATTTCCAATACCCACCGTCTACGCCAGAATAATGTCATGTAAAAAAAGAAGGTGTAAGTAGATGAATGACGAACACTAACTTCACTTAACGAAGTTTATTCAGCAGAACATTCCAGTGCAATGATTCTTGACATTTGTGGATAGGCTACTTCTAGAATGTACTTGAACTGAATATAGAAATTAAAATTGTACAGTCCAGGTGAGTTTTGAACTCGTGACCCTCCACACAACAGTTTAGTATCATAACCTCTACACCACGGTGCTACCCAGCTTCTTCCATGACAATAGGCATAAAACTTGTTGTGATAGAAAACGGTAACTTATAAAAAAAAAGTTTGTAAAAATATACTTGCTTCTGGTCTAAAGGCAAATACACAAGAAAGTCTTTAGGTTTGTATTCAAAATTTTTAATTTTTTATTTAGTTCAGAAAGTGTGTAAAATTCTTATGATAATTGTTTGAATTAAAATAAATTTTGCACTGCATGATATGTGCAATCTTGTATTCACATTGTCTTGCATGTATAGCAGACAAAGGTGACACTACAGTGCAGTGCAAGTTGTGTGGTTTTACACATAATTTTGCAACACTCTCAAAGTGCTTCTGCATCAGCCACTAGAGGTGCTGTATTCTATGATGCTTTTGCACTTACTCTTAGCATAGTTTTTTATTCTGTTGTTTTTTGACTATTGCATACTCTGGTTGTCAGGTCAGTTCTACTTCCATGTAAAACACCTTGATCTAGCATTTGTCATTAGCCACCTCTCTATGCATCTGTGTTACTGATTCTGATGCAAAGAGTCTCTTTCACTATATCAGCAGCTAATAGTATGCAGTAATTTGTTCAGGTAGCCACAGACACACAGCCGCTCCAACACTGGTGATGCCAGTGTGATAGAATCAGCCTCGTTGTATCACAGGATGGATACACATTTGACATGATGGATGCATTGATGGAGCCCTTGTCTTCAGTCTCTTGACTCACCATGTGTTTGCCACCCTTTTGGCTGCATAACCCAGCTTTATGATCTGTGCAGATGGAAGCAAGTTTTTTCATCACTGGAATAACAGCAGATGCAATAAAATTTGCAATCGTTGTGAGTCAGCTGGGTAAGAGATACACAGCAGAGAGAGAAGATGTGATCACCTCTCTGTGTACAATGGATGCATATCAGAAGTTAAAAATGGAACTGATACGATGGGTTTCCACTTCACAGGAAGAACGCATTGAACAAGTCCGAAACCGAGAAGACATTGGTGACAGAAGACCCCTCAATATTTGTGACACTTGCAGTGTAAGGTAGATATGGGAACTGTGCCTGATATTTTTTGTGCACACTGTGGAGCAATCAGTTGCCACTACAGGTCAAAGCTATTATTTTATCATGAGCCAGTAGTGGAGCTAAATGATAAAATATTTGATGCTATAACACTTGCACCAGTGGGCACACTTGTGGCAGTGTGCAACAGCATGTCGTTGCAAACAGTAACATGGGCTGGCTACGACATGCTGCCCACCAAAGTGGATTTACTGACCAAGAAGATGTAAGAATTATTGAGTTGGCATGACTGCAGCAGAGACAGGGGTCATTGTTGTGAACAGTTGAGGAGGCACTTGTCCACCACTTCCTTAACATCAGGTACAAACCCGCCATTTGCTGCTATCATAGGAGTTTTGGGGAACATGCAAACAAGTGTATGATGCCCTGCTCACACCAAATGCCAGCGGCAATAGGATGTAGGCATGTCAGTCGATTGGTGGGCACTGTCTCAGCGCCTATTTGTCAGTGACTATAAGTCTGGGCAGAAATACCCCCGCAACTTTGGTTCTGATTGATATATCTTTCTGTACATGAAATTGCGCAGCAACAGCTGTGCATCCACTTCTGTTTGGCAGCCATCAACAATTCAGCTATATCGACGTACAGAACGCTGTGACTCAACCCAGACCTTTGACTGTGGCACGACTTTTTATGGTATTTCACCATTGCATATGTGTCACAACCCATAGTAGGTGCGAATTTTTTGGCACATTGTCAACTGCTTCCAAACATGGTGAATATGCAGCTTGTTAGCGGCATCACTGGATTAACAGCTGCAGGTTTTTGTCGAGTTGCGGCAATGCTAATGGCTGAACGCTTGTGACATGGCAGCTTTTAGTACGCTGACTTATTGAAGAGTTTCCCAGCACTGACAAGACTTCCAGGAACACCGAAGGAGGTATCCCATGACACAGTGCATCACTTACAGACTACAGAAGGTCCACCACACTTGGCATGTGACACCAGATCGACTTGCCACAGCAAAAACGGAATGTGACAGCATGATTCGTGAAAGTATGATGCAGCTGTCGAGTAGCAATGGTCATCTCTACTACACTTGGTACCAAAGAAGAACAGTGCATGGCGCCCTTGTGGTGATTATCAGGCTCTGAATGCTATAACTGTCCCCAATTGTTACCCTGTACCCTTACCCTTGCTTTGGAACTATAATCGTGCATTATGTGGCATGACAGTATTCGGTGTTTTAGACTGTGCAAAGGCATATACGCAGATTCTGGTGGCATAAGTATATACACAGAAGGAAACAGTTCACACTCCTTTTGGCCTTTGTGTGAATCAATTCATGACATTTGGCCTATGAAACAGCGCAAACATCCCAAAGGTTCATCAGCTCCATGCTACAAGGGCTAAACTTTTGCTTTGCTTATGTTGATGACATTCATATCTTCTCTACCTCTCCAGAGCAACATCACCAGCATCTTACTTAAGTGTTCAGAAGATTGAAACAGTTTGGCACCACTCTAAATACTGCCAAGTGTGTCTTTGGTCAGGCACAACTTGATTTTTTGGGCTACAGGATCACATTGTCGGGTTTGCTACACTTGCCAGAGAAAGTTGAAGCCATTCTGCAGATGACCCAGCAAAGACCTGTAAGGCATTATGTCATTTCGTTGGCATCCTCAATTTCTATTGCCAACTTCTAGCTTACATGCTGGAGTAGAAAGTGTCATTAACAGCGGCACTCTCTGGCCTGAAAATCAAGGGAAACTCACTAGATTCATGGGTGCATGAAAAAATCTCAGCAGGGTACAGCGACACGGCATTACTCGCATGGCCAGAACCGAGCTCACATTTGGCATTGTTAGTAGATGGGAGTCAGACGGCAATTGGTGCAGTGTTCTGATGGAGCCTGGCAGCAGCTAGCATTCTTCATGTTCAAGCTGTCTCCGTCTCAGCAGGAATGGACTGTCTACAACCAAGAGCTTTAAGCAATCTACGTAGCCATTAAATATTTCTTATCTCAATTGGAGGCCAGAGAATTTACCACCTTTACTGCCATCAGCCACTCACATATGCCTTTCAACAAAATAACACCATGGCAACACAACCAGTTGGCCTACATTTCTCATTTGGCACAGATGTAAAACATGTTTCTGGAATAGACAATGTAGTGGCTGACTGCCTCTCCTGTGTTAGCAGCATCACTCATGATTTCACAGAACTTGCAGTGGTATAATAATTGTACCAGGAGCTGCATGACATGCTTGAAGGCTCTAAATCATTGCTGAAACTTAAGACAGTAGAGGTTCCCAGCACTGAGGCCAAATTGTACTGTGGTGTGTCCAGTGGCAAACCTCGACTTTTCCTACCCATGGTGCTGAAGTTTGCGCTTTAGATAATATACATAACCTATGCCATCCAAGAGTTTGTGTGACAACACAACTAGTCTCCAATTGTTTTGTGCGGCTAGGAGTCAATAAAGACTGCCAAGACTGGGAATGGACGTGTATTAAATGGCACTGCAGCAACGTCTACAGACATGTGCACGAGTCAGTGGGCAACTTTATGGATACAAGTTTGATTTGCGTGTGTTCATATTGATATGGTCATCCCTTACCTCCATTGAATGGTCAGTGCTATTTAGTTACAATGATAGACTGCTTCACCCACAAGCCAGAAGCTGCACCAGTAGACAACATCTCGGCGGAGACCTTAGCTTCTGCCTTTGTTTCTAGTTGGGTGTTACACTTTGGCTGCTCTTCACGTATTATGATGTATTGCAGGTGTCAATTTGAGTGAGACCTATTTTCACAGCTGGCTACATTCTGTGGCATTGTGCATCATAAAATGATAAGGTATCACCCCACAAACAATGGAAAAGTATAATGTTGGCACTGATCACTGAAAGCAGCCCTGATGTGCCATAATGCAAGTTGGACAACGGCCTTGCCAATGATTTTGCTCAGTCTGAGAAACACTTACAAGCCGTGTTCGGACGCTTCAACTGCCAAAATTGTGTACAGTGAAATGTTATGCCTGCCAGGGGAGTTTATGGATCCACAGTCCTTGCAGCTACCCAACAGATAAATGGTGATGGTATTTGTCAACTGAGGTATTGCATCTCCCACATCTGGCCCCTGGAAGTGACCAGTCATGGCACCAGTCAAATGTATGTACATCGAGACCTTCACAAGTGCACACACATAATGTTATGTTGTGACAGCATCAAACTCCTATTACAACCACCTTACTCAGGAATGCATAAAGTGGCATGACGAGGAGACTGAACGCATGACGTTATTGTTAATGGCAAAACCACTACTTGATTGGCGACTCCATAGTGTCCTGTGCACTACGACCAGATAATGGGTATATTTGGAAGGAGAGACAGCATTGGTCGTATATTTTTGTTTATTATCGCAAAATCGATTTTCAGTCACTTAGTGACCATCTTCAGTGCTGTAATATATAACTTAAATTAGTAAGCACTGGTGTCAATAAGCTTACGGCGATCACATAGACTCATCGCCGTAAGCTTATTGACACCGGTGCTTACTAATTTAAGTTATATATTACAGCACTGAAGATGGTCACTAAGTGACCGAAAATCGATTTTGCGATAATAAACAAAAATATACGACCAACGCTGTCTCTCCTTCCAAACAAAACCACTACTGTCATACTGGATTGCATGAAACCTGCATACCTCTTTCAAGAAGAAATTCCACTGACTACAACACAACACCATCTTAACCCTGTTCCAACTGCTTTGTCACTGTTGGTTCTGACAACCATCAATGCGAAGGAGCCTTCTGGATGCACAATACAACTGGGTCAATGAGTCTATTTCTCTACAAGGTTTCTGGGCGCCAGTCCGCTTTCCTGACAGAGGCTGATGCAGCAGACAGAAGTGACACTACAGTGCAATGCAAGGCACATGGGTTTTTTGTGTAATTCTGTAACGCTGTCAAAGTGCATCTGTACCAGCCACCAAAGGTGCTGTATTCTATGACACTTGTGCTCTTACTCTTAGAATAGATTTTTATTCTGTAGTTTATTAGTTGCAGATTGCTGTTGACTATTGCATGTTCCAGGTGTTGGGTTGATTCTACTTCCATGTAAAACGCCTTGCTCTGGCATTCATTATTAACAAACTCTCTGTGCGTGTGACTAGTGTTATTGATTCTGACATGAAGAATTTCTTTTACTATATCAGCTGCTAATAGTACACAAGCAGTAATTTGTTTGGACAGCCACAGACAAGAGGCCACTCTGACGCATCTTTGTCTGAAAACTGCAAAATTTAATAGACTCTGACATGTACGGGCAGCAGTATGTTATAATGTAAAGAATTTTACAGAATAATGGATTAGAAAGCAGATGATTTTTGTATGTGTCAGTGTGTACATGGACATCTGCGGGGTTGAACATGTACATTTCCTCTTCTCTTTTTGTGTTAAGAGTTTCAGTAGTGATTACCTCATCAAGACACTCTTTCTCAAAACATATAGTTTATACTTCCACTTAAACAAATTCCATTTCTTAGGTAAGTGTTTAGGTTGATCCCGATGTCTTAGCTTAATTTCTGTGAAGTTATATATTGTAGAGTTTTTCCTACATTCATTAACCGTGCAATACCACTCTTCACAAATGCGCAATGTTTTCTTTCTATTTTTTTTTTCACCTTTTCAATGTGTGTAAAATTCTAATTGCGTGATTAGTCACTGTGATCGTGTCCTGCCACATGCTGAACAATTCCTAAATGTGCTTTTGTTTTCACAAGAAAACCTGTACTGGTAAAATTGTTCTGTCATTCATAAGGGTAAAACTTCATTAACATTTAGTTTTCAGTGTAATATTTGAGACATGAGACC
Source organism: Schistocerca serialis cubense (assembly GCF_023864345.2). Classification (NCBI taxonomy): domain Eukaryota; kingdom Metazoa; phylum Arthropoda; class Insecta; order Orthoptera; family Acrididae; genus Schistocerca; species Schistocerca serialis. The sequence goes on from NC_064638.1 coordinate 1,025,785,524, forward strand.
ATTTCTTGTAATACATTTTAAAAATTAAATAGTACATTATGTAAAACAGCTTTGTTGTTGTTGTTGTTGTTGTTGTTGTTGTTGTTGTCGTCGTCGTCTTCAGCTCGAAGGCTGGTTCGATGGCGCTCTCCATGGTAATGTATACTGTGCAAGCACCATCATCTCTGCATAACTACTACAACGTATATCCATATGAACCTGCTTACTGCATCAAGCCTTGATCTTTCTCCGCAATTTTTACCCCTCCCCTTCACTCCACCATTACTGATTCCTCAATGTCTCAGGATGTGTCCTATTAAATAACCCCCTCTTTTGAACAAGTTGATCCATAAATTTCATTTTTCCCAAGCACTCTGTTGGCTTCATATCAGCAGTTGCCACTGGCCATTCCATTCAGTTGATTAGTGCCTCCTAGAGGTAGGTGTTCATGAGACGGATGCACTGTGACCATGCAGCAAAATGTTAGTGGTAGGGTCAGATAATAGATTGATGAGCTTTCCTCATAACTGCACATCCTCAGAGTACTCTGTAGAAAGATGAAGAAATTAGATTACGAAATCAGGCAGTAAAACTAGTACATGAGTTTTGCTATTTGGGCAGTAAAATAACTGATGGTGGCTGAAGTAGAGAGGACACAGCATGAAGTCTGGCAAGAACACAAAAAGGATTTATGAAAAAATGGAGTTTGTTATCATCTAATATAAATTTAAGAGTTTGGAAGTATTTTTCTGGAGTGTAGCTTTGTACGGAAGTGAAATATGGGCAACTAGTTGTTGAGACAAGAAGAGAAGTGGGCTTTTGAAATTTGGTGCTGCAGAAGAATGCTGAAGATTAGATTGGTACGACAAACAGAGAACTGGCATTTGAGGCTGACTGCAGAATGATTCTGCTGCTGCCAACATACATTTTATGTAAGGACCACAAAGATAAGAGAAATTAGGGCTTGTACAGAGGCATACAGACTGTAATTTTTCCCTTGTTCCATTTGTGGGTGGAACAGGAAAGGAAAAGATAGTACTGGTATGAGGTACCCTCTGCCATGCACTGTTCAGCGGCTTGCGGAGTATTTATGTAGGCGTTGCTGTTGCTGTAGGTGTAGATCAAGTATCTAATGAAGGGGTACCGGATTGAAATGGAAAAGGAAATTTATGGCACAACTTGATTAAAAGAAGCAATCAGTTGACTTGGCACATCCTGGTAGCATGAAGGAATAATTTTGGTAATGGAGGGAAGTGTGGGAGGTAAAAATTACAGACAGAGATCGTAGATCAAGGGACCATAGATTAAACAGGCTCAAATGGATGTAGGTTGTAACAATTAGTCAGAGAGAGAGAGAGAGAGAGAGAGTGAGGCACAGGATAGGGTAGTGTGGAGAGCTGCATCACACCATTTTTGGACTGGAGACCAGAATGTAACAACATTAATGAGAAGCATCCAACTTCTGTATATGATTTGATAGTCTGGTTTCCGCTCCACAGCTTGTAAGTATTTGTTGAAAAACATCTTGCCGTACACCATGGACTGCAATTATTTGATTGCCAAACGTGTATATGGGCATAGAGCCCATTGATATTGGCATTGGCATTGGTATATACGAGGGCATTTCGAAAAGTAAAGATACAATGGCTCGCAGTCCTTAAATAGAACATTTATGTAGAAAATGTCAGTTACATCTTATTAACTGGATTATTTGTTATTTTTCGACATAATCACCCCCGTTATCCAAACATTTGTTAAGTCGGTGCACAAGCTTTTGTATCCCAGAGTCATAGAAGGTTGCTGCCTGTGGTCGGAACCACATTTCAGCTTCATCTTTGATCTCTTCATCATCGTGGAATGATTTTCCACCAAGGTGTGCCTTCGGGTAACAGAAGACATGGAAGTCGGTGGGCACAAGGCGGATGGTCCAATACGTCCGATTTGAATTGTTTGAGTAGTGCTTTGGTTATGAGTGCTGTGTGAGGCCGAGCATTGTCATGAAGCAAGCGGACTCCACTGCCTTTGTTTTGAATTGCCCTTCGAAGATGTTTCAAAGTCTGGCAATATGCAGCAGCATTAATTGTCGTTCCAGGAGGCATAAATTCCAACAGAAGAATGCCTTGTCTGTCCCAAAAAAACAGAAGCCATGATTTTCTTCGCTGAAATCGACGTTTTGCATTTCTTGGCTTTTGGTGAAATCGAATGGCACCATTGCATCGATTGTTGCTTGGATTCAGGTGTATGGTGATAAACCCACGTCTTGTCACCTGTCACAATGTGACCAAGGAACTCATCACCTGCTTGAGCATAGCGTGTGAGGAAGTCGAGTGCAAAGCCCCTCCTTTTCTTTTTGTGTTCTTCCGTTAACAGTTTTGGAACCCAGCACACACACAATTTCCTGTACCCTAACTTGACAGTCACAATGTCATAAAGAGTTGTCACTGACACGTCCGGTATGATCTGATGCAATTCTTTCAGTGTGAGACGTCTATTCGCACGAATTGCTTCCTCCGTTCTCTGAAGAAGGGCATCAAAGATCACAGACGGCCGACCTGTTCTTTGTTTGTCATGAACATCGGTCCTACCTTCAGAGAAGTGATGACACCATTTCGTTACATTTTGTCGATTCATAATGTTCCCATAAACAGAAACAATTTCTTTATGAATATCCGCTGGTCGCTGACCTTTTGCATGAAGAAAACATATGACAGAGCGCACTTCGCATTTGGCGGGTTTCTGAATCGGCGCAGCCATTTTAAACACGACCTACTCCAACCAGAAGCAACGTTCAACTGCCAAACGACCGCGAGGAGAAAGCTAACGGTTCAAGGTTAACACCAGTGTTGCCAACTTGCTCGCCAAAACTCTTCTGTTCCTCTGGCATACGGTGTATCTTTACTTTCCGAAATACCCTCATATTATGCATGTCCATATCAAATGATGGGCATGTCGATTATAAAATTTCTGTGACATCAAAACTGATATGGATTTCACAGTGCACAGGTTGTCTGGCGTACACGTTACAGCTGTCGAACACTGAATGACCACATTTTCTGGTCACAGTGGCTTTTGACTATACATTGTTACCCCTTTTTCACTTTACTGTTTCATTTTGCCATGTTTGTTACCATTGTTCTGTTAGTATTTTTGTTGTTTTGTATTTATCTCTGTTTATCGGACTTCCATTCAGTTCTTAATTGTAAAGAATGATTTCTGACTGCAGTTATCTTGTTTGTAAGCACAGTAGATTTTGTTACCTTGTAGCCCTTTATATTTTATTTTCGTTGTCTTGTATTTCATGTTTAAAACAGAAATACAAATTTTTCACCTAATTAGTGAAAAAATATTTGTTATTGGGTATATATAGTTTAACATCTCATTCCATCCATACCCGCCGTGCGGAGTTGCCGTGCGATCTAGGGCGCCATGTCACGGACTGCGCAGCCCCTCCCGCCAGAGGTTGGAGTCCTCCCTCGGGCATGGGTGTGTGTGGTGTTCTTAGCATAAGTTAGTTTAAGTAGTGTGTAAGACTAGGGACCGATGACCTCAGCAGTTTGGTCCCTTAGAAATTCACAGACATTTGAACATCCATACTCAGAAAGTCCCATAATTATGAAATTTCCACACCCTCTGCTAACTTTCATGTCTTCTATACTTTGCCAACAGAGAGCACAGTGTCTCCCACCAATTTTCCTGTTGGTTGTGGACACGTGTGTAGACGATGAAGAACTTGGAGCATTGAAAGATTCACTACAGATGTCGCTGAGCTTACTGCCACCAAATGCACTCATCGGTCTCATCACATTTGGAAAGATGGTGCAGGTGCATGAACTCGGATGTGAAGGTTGTTCAAAAAGTTACGTTTTCAGAGGCACTAAAGATCTGTCAGCAAAACAAATACAAGACATGTTGGGTATTGGGAGGTTTGCAAATGCACCACAACAACCACAGCAACAACCACGTGGCCCAAGTGGTCAACCATTGCCTCCTGCTAACAGGTATGCTTAACTGTAGAAATGCATTGGAACTTTAATATATTTAAAAGAAAAGTGATAGTTTGGTTGAGATAAAACTTCTGAATGGTGCATGTACGCAATTCACTTTTTTGCATGTACACTTTCAAGAAGTGGATTAGATTAGATTAGATTTACTTTTATTCCAATTGATCTGTAGTGAGGAGGTCCTCCAGGATGTAGAAAATGTCAGAAAAACAACAATACATGACAAATATTTACAACTAAAACAAATAAGCTAATGTACCATTCCACAGGTCCCAAGTGGAATGATTGTCATTTTTTAATGAACACTATATGAAAGAGTCATTTTACAAATACTAACGCACCAAATTTAAAATAAAAAAGTTTATTTATTTATTTATAAGGTAATAAATGTGTAATACAACTACTATAATACTTATTTACAATGAACACATTACTGCACTGAAATGGTGCAGAAGTTAGATTGTACACACACACACACACACACACACACACACACACACACACACACATATTTACAATGAACACATTACTGCACTGAAATTGTGCAGAAGTTATATCACACACACAAATCAGTTAGTTCTACTGAGAAATTCATCAATGGAGTAGAAGGAGTTGGCCACCAATAAATCCTTTAGGCTTCTCTTAAACTGAATTTCATTGGTTGTTAAGCTTTTTATGGCTGCTGGCAAGTTATTGAAAATGTGTGTTCCTGAATAATGCACACCTTTTTGTACAAAACTAAGTGACTTTAAATCTTTGTGAAGATTATTCTTGTTTCTAGTATTGATTCCATGAATTGAGCTGTTGCATTGAAAAAGTGATATATTTTTAATGACAAATTTCATTAAGGAATAAATATATTGGGAAGCAGTAGTTAGTATCCCTAGTTCCCTAAACAGGCTTCTGCAGGATGACCACTGGAACTGAACCACATCCATCTGCAAGATAACCAAGCAAAAAGAGTTACTGTGCAGCATTAATTACATACACCAAGAAATTGATGGAACAATTATGAATTCTGATTTAACTGTAAGTGAAAGATTTCTCTTGACGGTAATACTGAGTTTAATCGTTACCATAGCATGATTTTGATACTTTGAAAAAAGGAGTTCTAATATCCCTCCACATCAGTGACATAAGAGACAGTCTCAAAGTGTGCCTAGATTGTGTCAGGCTAAAACACTAAGGGGGTAATCAATCACAATGTATAGAAATCTTATCCAGTGTACTCTGTAATTTGAAAAGTTACAAGGCTTACATGTGGAATTCCAGCATTGTTGCCAGAAGTATCAGCAACAGTATTCAGTCATATTATTTCTCTGTCTGTGTTATGTTAATCTTGGCTTAATGGTGACTAGTTTTAAACATATGGAAATAACTTCTCTGAAAACCAAACCCCTGTAAGATGAAATGGGTGTTAAAATCTGGACGTTCTTGTAGTCCATAAAGTTGCTTCCCTGTAGACAGTGCTTAGGTATGACAGATTTACCAGGCTGTCGCAGACGGATATAGTACCAACGTTCTGTGCAGCATTCTTGAACTGTATGTGATATGAGAAACCACTCTGACAGTGAATCTAATACATGATTTCTTCCATAGAAACAAATCGCCTTTCACTGAGCGAACGAGTGTGGCTATCTTTGATGCTGGAAGAAAAATAACCTTGACTTTTTGTTTAGAAAGGATACAACCTATTTTAGACATAAGACGACCAGGGATCTGAACATTTCCTCTTCAACTTCTTGCAGTGGGACACGTATCTTCGGTATGAATTACAAAGCCTTGTGGATCTTCCATGGTGAATAGCCTTTCTCTTCAAGAATGTATCTGAGATTATATCAAGTTCTCCTACAGATGATCCTTATCAGCAGTCATATCTGCCCTGTGGACAGGCGTGTTTCGGACACCATTGGTCTGTGCAGGATAACTGCTGTATGCTTGCAGGTACAAATCTGTGTGTGTTGACTTGCGAAAAACACAGTGTCCCAGGGTGCCATCAGTTTTATGGTGAACAAAGGTGTGCAAGAAAGTGGGGCATCTGTTCTTTTCCAGGTGCGTGGTACAGTGGATGTTCCAATGAATGGGATTCATATGTTCCAAGGAGTGATGTTCCTTCTCACTGTGGCCTCAGGCTACAAAAGTGTCATCCCCAGTACCTTCAAAAGATGATAGGCTTAAATCTTGCAGAGTCCAATGTCTGCTCCTCAAAACCTTGTATATAATTTCTCCATCAAGGGAGACAAGGAAATTACCATAGCAGCCATGTCTATTTGTTCATAACAGTTGTTATTTTAAAAAAAAATTAAGTTGAGATTAGCACATGCTGAAACAAGGTTTATCAAAATGTCTTGCAATCAAGGATAAAGCCTCTGTGAGGGGAACTTTGGTAAATTATAACTCAGTGGAAAAAACAGCAAGTTTGAGTTGCAGAGCTGTTGATAAAATGTGCGTAATTTTGGGTGTAGTGAGGACTCCTCCCATCAAGAGGTCTCAAGAGTGAGATTAAATACTTATCCACACCATAAATAGGAGTGTGGCATCAAGACAAAAAGAAACTTAATCAATCCTTGGACCATCTGAATTCCAGATATTGAAATATATTTGTAGAATGATTTAATCAATAATAATGATAGTTTTAACCTTGAAAACGTGGAATACAACCTTGTCAGTAGTTAACTGTTGTAGATATTGAATAATGATACTGTCTCCATGTCAGCCTCCCCCTGCGGGTTTGGGGGTTAGAATAAGCCCGCGGTATTCCTGCCTGTCGTAAGAGGCAACTAAAAGGAGTCTCCAACGTTTCGGCCTTATGTGATGGTCCCCTCTCGGGTTTGACCTCCATATTTCTAAATTAATCCGAAGAGCGAGCCAATTGGGGAAGGGCGCCTTACATGGTGCACTGTTTCCGCCGTGCAATTACACCTTTCGCCGGATTTCTCGTCCCTGCAATGGTGTCCCGCTTGTTTTCGATCTCTGGGGCGCGGATACATCCCTGTGTGCGATTACCACGCTGCACTCTGCAGTGTTTCTTTTAACTGCGACGACGACCTTGGACATTTTTGCACGTAAGATCCAGCACGGTAGCCAGTCCGTTATGGTGGGGCCGCCATGTACCCTCTTGGTTGTAGCCCCCTGACAACACAGGGATCGCTCTACTGATGCCTGCGCCGTTAACTCCCCACGTATGCCAAGGAGTAGATGCCTATCCTCCTGGGGTATCGGGACTCCCGGCAACGGCCATCCTGCCAGGTGGCCTTTGCTGTGGCTGGGTGGCGCCCGTGGGGAGGGACCTTGGTCGGAGTAGGTGGCATCAGGGCGGATGACCCGCAATGAAGCGTGGTACATCATCTCTCGCTGGCGGCCAGCCGCCAGCAGTCTCTAAGCATTCTCGGGCTCAATTTAATGCTCAGAAGTACGATCCGAAAACGTTCCTCTCCCTGGCCACGCCGTGGGAAGAGCGTAAGTCTCAGGATGGAGGTAACAGTTATTCGCCCCGATTCTTAGTTTGCACGAGAGGTGATGGGGAGTCTTTTCTCTCCACAAAGCCTCAGTTCTTCGTCGAGCATTTAGAGGACAAGTTTGGGGAGGTGGAGGGCTTGTCTAAAATGCGCTCTGGGTCAGTACTGATACAAACGGCATCCTCCGCCCAGTCCCGCAGGTTACTTGCTTGTGACAAGTTGGGGGATGTTAACGTTACTATTACACCACATAAGAGTTTAAATATGTTCCAGGGTGTTATTTTCCATAGGGATCTCCTTTTGCAGTCTGATGACGAGCCGCGCCAACTTAGAACGTAGAGGTGTTCATTTCGTCCGGCGCGTTCATCGTGGTCCGAGGGACAATCAGGTTGCTACCGGTACCTTCATCTTGGCCTTCGAGGGTGATACGTTACCGGAAAAGGTCAAGGTGATGGTCTACCAATGTGACGTCAAGCCCTATATCCCTCCCCCGATGCGGTGCTTCAAGTGCTGGAAGTTCGGCCATATGTCTTCCCGCTGCACTTCCAGCCTCACATGTCGAGATTGCGGACGCCCATCTCATCCCGATACTCCCTGTGCCCCGCCTCCCATCTGCATCAACTGCGGGGAGCACCATTCACCTTGCTCGCCTGACTGCAAAGTCTTTCAGAAAGAGTGAAAAATCATGGAATATAAGACCCTGGACCGGCTGACCTATACTGAGGCCAAAAGGAAATATGACAGACTCCATCCTGTGAGAATGACATCTTCTTATGCTGCTGCTACAACAACTGTGCTAGCTCCATCAGTTTCGAGACTTCCAGCCAGCTCGTTAAGCAGTAAGACTCCTCCTGCCCCCTTGCCTGTGGGGGGCTCTACCCAACCGGTTGCTCCTGCACCACCTACCTCAGGAGCAACCTCCTCCCACCCATCGGGGACGTCCGTCCCTGCTTCTAAGCCGGAGAAGTGTCCAACTTCTTCGGCTTCTCACGCTCGCAAGGGGTCCCTTGGGTCCCTCCCTTCCCAGGTTTCCACCAGTGGGAAGGCTGACGACCGACAGTGGCGTAAGTGACCGCAATCAGCTGGTCGACGGGCTTCACGATCCTCCTCAGTCCCGGAGACTGAATCGGTGACGCCCTCCCAGCCAGTTAAACCCAAGGAGCAGCGTGAGAAATCAAAGAAGAAGAGCTCTAAGCCCAAGGCACTCACGGTGGCAGCCACCCCACCGCCACCTTCCAGCTCTGCGTCTGAGGACGAGGTGGAGATCCTGGCGTCCGCTGAGGACCTCGATCTCGCCGGTCCCTTGGACGCCATGGATAGCACTAGCACGGATGCTCAATCGGAGGCAGCAGGTGACCCAGCGGCGTAATCTGCCTTCCCAGTCCCGTCACGCCTTTCTCCGCCATGGACAATACCATCCTCCAGTGGAACTGCAGCGGTTTCTTCCACCATCTAGCTGAGCTCCGCCAGCTTATCAGCCTTCATCCTTTCCTTTGCATTGCTCTGCAGGAAACTTGGTTTCCGGCAATGCGAACCCCCGCCCTCCGTGGCTATCGGGGTTATTATAAGAACCGAGCAGCTTATGAAAGGGTGTCTGGTGGCGTCTGCATATATGTCCTTCACACTCTGCACAGCGAGTCTGTCCCTCTCCAGACGCCTTTAGAGGCTGTCGCTGTACGCGTGTGGACGCCACAGGCTGTTACCGTCTGCAGTCTTTACATTCCACCGGATGGTGATGTCTCGCAGCATGTCCTGGCTGCACTGGTCGCCCAATTGCCGCCACCTTTCTTGCTATTGGGCGACTTCAACGCCCATAACCCTCTGTGGGGTGGGTCAGTGGCCACAGGTCGAGGCGCCATCGTTGAGCATTTATTGTCGCAGCTCGATCTCTCGCTGTTAAATGATGGTGCCTTCACACACTTCAGTGTGGCGCATGGCACCTACTCCGCCATTGACCTTTCCATCTGTAGCCATAGCCTCTTACCGTCTGTCCAATGGAGTGTGCATGACGACCTGTGTGGTAGTGACCACTTTCCGCTCTTTTTGTCACTACCACAGCGTTACTCTTCTGGGCGCCCTAGCAGATGGGCTATAAATAAGGCTGACTGGGATTTGTTCTCCTCCACTGCCGCTTTTGAGCCTCTCTCTACTGATGACATTGATGCGGTGGTTCAATCCGTCACCACCGGCATCGTTACTGCCGCCGCATCTGCCATTCCCCGTTCTTCTGGGTCCCCTCGGCGGAAGGCTGTGCCTTGGTGGTCCCCTGCGATCGCTGAAGTGATTAAAGATCGCCGGCGGGCGCTCCAGCGTCACAAGCGACATCCCTCCTTAGCCCACCTTATCGCCTTCAAACTGCTGCGTGCGCGGGCCCGCCTCCTCATCCGCCAAGGCAAGAAGGAGTGCTGGGAGCGGTATGTGTCCACCATTGGCCTCCATGTCACTCCCTCGCAGGTCTGGGCCAAAATTCGACGCGTCTATGGCTATCGGACCCCTGCCAGCATCCCTGCGCTCTCACTGAATGGAGCCGTTTGTACTGACTCCGACGTCATTGCAAATCGCTTAGCAGAGCATTTTGCTATGAGTTCCGCTTCTGCGAATTACCCCCAGGCCTTCCGCTCCATTCAAGAGCGGATGGAACGTCGGAGCCTTTCGTTTCGCACCAACCACCCGGAATCTTACAATGCTCCATTCAGTGAGTGGGAATTTCGCAGTGCCCTAGCTGCTTGCCCTGATACCGCTCCTGGGCCAGATGGCATCCACTGTCAGATGCTGAAACACCTTTCAGTGGACTGCCAGCGGCGCCTTCTCGATCTTTACAACCGTCTTTGGGTCGAGGGGGAGTTTCCGTTGCAATGGCGGGAAGGCATTGTCATCCCCGTTTTGAAACCTGGAAAGTCCCCTCTGGAGGTGGACAGCTACCGTGCCATTAGCATCACCAACGTTCTTTGCAAGTTGCTTGAACGGATGGTGAGCCGGCGCTTGCATTGGGTACTGGAGTCTCGGGGCCTTCTGGCTCCGTCTCAGGGTGGGTTCCGTAGAGGCCGCTCCGCCACCGACAATCTGGTGAGCCTGGAGTCGGCCATCCGTACTGCTTTTGCCCGCCGTCAGCACCTGGTCGCTGTCTTTTTCGACATGCGGAAGGCATACGATACGACATGGCGTCATCACATTCTTTCTACGCTTCATGGATGGGGTCTTCGGGGTCCTCTGCCGATTTTTATCCGCAATTTTCTGTCGTGTCGTACCTTCCGCGTGCAAGTCGCGGCCTCGTATAGTTCTTCCCACGTCCAGGAGAACGGTGTGCCACAGGGCTCTGTTTTAAGTGTCTGTCTGTTTTTAATAGCCGTTAACGGGCTTGCTGCGGCCGTGGGAAATTCTGTCTCCGCTTCCCTGTATGCTGACGACTTCTTCCTTTATTACAGCTCTACTGGCATTGCAGCTGTTGAACGTCAGCTACAGGGCGCTATCCATAAGGCGCAGTCTTGGGCTGTAGCGCATGGGTTTCAGTTTTCGGCAGCCAAGACCCGCGTTATGCATTTCTGCCGGCACCGAACAGTCCATCCTGAGCCGCGGCTTTATCTTGCCGACGAACTCCTTGCTGTGGTGGAGACCCACAGGTTTTTGGGGGTGGTTTTCGATGCCCGGTTGACTTGGCTGCCTCATATCCGGCAGCTTAAACAGACGTGTTGGCGGCATCTAAACGCTCTGAGATGTTTGAGCCACACCCACTGGGGCGCCGACCGCTCTACCCTGTTGCGGCTCTACCAGGCGTTAATCCAGTCCCGTCTGGGTTATGGGAGCCTGGCTTATGGCTCAGCATCCCCCTCTGCGTTGCGGGTGCTGGACCCAATACTACACAGCGGGATCCGACTTGCCACTGGTGCCTTCCGCACCAGCCCTGTGGACAGCGTCCTTGTTGAGGCAGGTGTCCCTCCACTGCGGGTGCGACGCCAACAATTACTGGCTGCTTATGCTGCCCATGTTTTTAGCTTGCCCGGGCATCCAAATTACCGTGTCCTGTTCCCGCAGTCTGTTGTCCATCTGCCGGACCGTCGGCCCCGGTCGGGTTGTCCGATCGCCGTACGTGTCAAGGACCTTCTCTGCGGGCTTGGGTTTTTCCCTGTTCCACCCCCTTTCCAGCCGCCTCAGCGTACAGCCCTTGCCTTCGGCTCGACTTGGCACAGGGCTCGAAGGACTCGGTCCCTCCAGAGGCCTTCCGCCGCCGCTTTTATTCCATCCTGGCCACGTATCAGGGCTCTGGAATTGTTTACACCGACGGTTCGATGGTTGCTGGTTGTGTCGGGTATGCGCTAACTCTAGGGGACCATTCCGAACAATGGTCCTTGGCGGCTGGCTGCGGCGTTTACACTGCTGAGCTAGTCGCCATCTTTCGAGCCCTAGAGTATATCCGCTCCTGCTCAGGTGAGTCCTTCGTGATCTGTAGCGATTCCCTGAGCGGTTTACGAGCTCTCGACCAGTGTTTTCCTCGTTCTCGTCTGGTGATGGCTATCCATGAGTCCCTGCATACTCTTGCACGTTGCGGCCGCTCTGTGGTCTTTGTGTGGACCCCCGGTCATGTCGGTATCCCGGGCAATGAACATGTTGACCGCCTGGCGAAAGAGGCCACGTGTAACCCATCTCTGGATGTTGGCCTCCCAGAGACTTGCGGGCAGTCCTCCGCCGAAAAGTTTTTGCGCTTTGGGACGCTGAATGGCGCGATCGGATCACACCCAATAAACTCCGTGCCATTAAGGAGACGACGACTGTGTGGCGGTCATCCATGTGAGCCAACCGCAGGGAATCAGTCGTCCTTTATCGGCTCCGCATTGGCCACTCCCGGCTGACACACAGTTATTTACTGCGCCGGGAGGACCCTCCTCTATGTCGATGTGGGGCGGCTTTGACAGTGGCCCACATTTTGATGGTCTGCCCCCTTTTAGCTGTGGTCAGGCAGACATTTGCGCTGCCTGATACGCTCCCTGCCCTTTTAACAGACGACTCCACTATGGCTGACTTAGTTTTACGTTTTATTCGGGCAGGGGGATTTTATCATTTAATCTGAGTGTTTCTGTTTTATTTTATTGTTTTGTGTTGATTCTGGCCTTTGGCCTCTGATTTTAAACTGATTTTTTTAAATGTGTTTCTAAGTGGTTGGCTTTTCCTTTTTTATTTCTATGGTTGGCCAACCACCGTCACACTCCGTGTGGTTTTAGTCCGTTTTGTCTTGACTTTGTCTCAGTTTCTCTTGTTCTGTATCGTCTGTGATCTATTCTGTTCCTCGTTTTTATTCTCTGTGGGTGTTCTTTGTATTTGGAAAAAGGGACCGATGACCGTAGCAGTCTGGTCCCTTTAATCCCCAAAACCAACCAATCCATGTCGGCCAGAATTTGTGAAACAATTCCTTTCATGGAATTGTCACTCCTGTGGTCTTTCTTGCACTAGGATTTGCATGTACTCATACATGCCTGGCTCACCCAACCAGTATATAAGTCTGAGGGGAGCACTTTACTGCCAGTCTTTCCAATTTGCTCCAAAGATGTGTGAACGGTTTACAGTCAGTAATAGCAGCAGATAATGTTGGATTATAACTGAAATCCTGCAGTTTTATTGATCATATGTCCCCGTTTTTAGATTCAGGTAGCACTAGGCTAATTATTTTGAGATCAATGATTGTAGTATTTCTTTATCCCTTTTGGGAAAAAGCTGTTGCTGAGAGATGATGATACTTTTTTCAGAAGTGTCACTTAACTGATTGTACGTAAGTTTCTTAACTATTTTAGAAAATATTGAAAAAGCTAAAAGAGTTGAAATTTTGCGACATCTGCATATCAGCTATTTTTAAAACTAGTACCATTTAGAAATTTTGAATACATAAGTGGAAACCTTAAATTCTGAACCTCTGTCCAAAATGATTGAAAATAGTTTATAAATGAAATGTTATTTTTTATAAATTTTGTTAGGATATTTGGGAGCCAAAAACACCTCTCTGTAGTTCAAGAATTTTGAAACAACTATTGTAGTATATGTTCATGTGATATCATTCCAATAGAAAGCCTTATTCCTAAGAAATCACATTTGAGCTTTCTTTCTTTTTTATGTTTTTAGTGTGCTTTTTCACACTTTACTCTTAGGCATAAGTTACTAAGTATTCATTGGAAAAAAAAATGTGGATTTAGCCTAAGGCCTATACGTATTAAGTTTCATGAAATGTATTAGCAACTGTTAAGTACCAAGGCGTGCTAACGTCTTTGTGGTACATTTAGTCTCTTGTGAATATTATTGGTAACAATTGAAAATAGGTGCACTGTTTAAAAAATAACATTAGAAATGAAAAAATTACTTCCATTTCTGATGAGTGAGTCAGATTCAGGGGGTAGTTACATAGCCGCAAGAATATTGGACTACTTCCCTGTTGAATTAATTGTCCTCTTAACCAATAAGAACAGTTTTAAAAAAAATCAAGAGCCATTTGGGTTTCATAGCTACGCCTAGTCCATTGAGGACTTTTTTCCTGGTTAATTATTTCAGCAAGCAGTGATGTAATCGCATATAACTCATGACAAAGCTGTTAATCATGCTTCTGGTGTTACAAGCTGTATGTCTAATTTTCATAATCGGAAAAGATTTTCCATGAGAAAGTAAGTATTACTGTTAGTTTTTATTTTCATTTGCTGATTACTACAGGTGTTGAAATTGTTCACTATTTTTTCAAACAGATTTCTGCAACCTGTTCACAAGTGTGATGTCAGCCTGACAGATATGTTGGGTGAGCTTCAGCGTGATCCATGGCCAGTTCCGCAAGGAAAACGGCCGCTCCGATCAACTGGTGTTGCCATGTCTGTGGCAGTTGGTCTTCTGGAGGTATGGTTATGATTGGCTTTATAATATGCTACTTATTTTTCAATTTCTAATTTTTGTCCCACACTATTTATTTATAAAGCTTTTTGAATTGGTTTTGTTTTTATTTTTCTCCTACACTATTTTGCCTTAAAAATTTACACGTACTGCGCATTTCATTGTATTCTTTCTACTCAGGTGTCTCTTGGGTTGACTACTGATGTTAAAGAGGGCGTGAAACGGGTAACTAGCATTTGTGTGGTGATTTAGTAGCCCCGAATTTGCTGATGCAGTTTTTCCATTTTCTGATTGTAGATCCCAAATATACCCAGTCAGTAAAAGAAAACTAACATAAACGTCACTAACAATGGTATTCTTGTGTTTTTCATATTTCACTGTCACTTATATAATTATTTTGAAATAAATGTGGCAGTGCCACCTTCCTTTTTTCCAAATCAAAAACTTAAAGAGAGAAATAGCACAGAAGAAAGAGACAAGAATGTGAAATACCATAGTTTCCAAAATTAAGATTGGCCACATTTTTGAATGATGTTAGTAATATGAACATTCTTTCATTTGTTTATTTGGTCACCATTAGTGGTGGTAACAAGAAGAGGAACATGATCCGCTGGTCTGATGGGCAGTAATATTTTAATATGTTTGGAGCTTTGTATGTTGATTAGATGAGTGGCTGAAACGAAGACATTTACATTTTTGTTATCTGTTTGTGAGGCTGTGGCCCAGCATGCAAAATTATTTTAATGCAACATAGGTTTCTACCAAGCTGACTTGGTTTGATTTTTACAGGGAAGCTAAAACAGTGTAGGTCTAACCCGCCACTACCCGCACCGAAACCAAGTTTATTGTGCGGTATCGCTCCCTGTGTATCTAGTAACGCCAACCAATGTCATTAAATAGTGCAAGGAGTCCCTTTACCAGTTTTACGTTAGACAGAATTTCTTCAGGTCTAGTTGTTCCAAAGATTCTGTATCTTTTACTCTCAAATGCCATGCATTTGAAGATTAGGTGTGATGCAGTTTCTTCACCCTCACCACAGATCCTACATTTAGGGTCTTCTTCCATTATACCCATTGTGTGTAGGTGTTTTTTTGAAATTCCCGTGGTCAGTCATCAGTCCAGTCATGTGTTTGATCTCTTTTCTGTTCAATCCCAGGATTACAGAGCTTCTTTTAAAACACGTCTTGGGCGTCATTACCTTAACCTGTTTTTGTTTGTGGACCTTGGTCCAATATTGTACGTGCTGTTTCCTGAGCCAGTTCTGTAGTTCTAGTTTGATCATAGCCTCGATGATCGTCAGGACAGGTTCCGCTCCAATAACTGGAGTTGTTGCCCCCGTCCTGGCCGATCTGTTCACTTGTTCATTGCCACAGATCCCTGAGACGCCAGGAACCCACACTAGGTTTACTCTATTACCTCCCCCTAGCTCCACCAGAGCCCTGTGGCATTTTGCAACAATCTTAGACCTCGTTGCAGGAGCTGCCAGTGATTTCAGGGCTGCCTGGCTGTCTGAATAGATGTAGTTATGGTCCTTGTAGCCCCTATGCATATTCTGCTCCACACATGTGCTGATTGCAGTAATTTCAGCTTGGAATACAGTGACCAGTTTTCCTAGAGAGATGATGCCCTTCAGTCTTGGCTGAACCCCGTACACCCCTGCTCCAACACCTTGGTCTGATTTCGACCCATCGGTGAACCAAACTATGTCCCCCGTATGGTGTCAAACTGTTTTTTCCCCCCTACTGGGGCTCTGCCAAGTTTACCTCTATGAGTTGTAACACTACTCTTCATTTCGTAATGAAGTTACCCGTTTTGTTGTTACAGTGCTGTAGTATTTCTGCTGTAGTCCTATTGTTATAATAATCTTAATATGACATGGGTTTCTGTTTAATGGCTATCCTTGCTACAAAGTTGAAATGAACATAAAAAAACCGTATGTAAATACTTAATGTAAGTTTACCCATTCAGAGGTACTTTTTTGTCAGACTACATTTGTCTGAATATTTCATTTACACATTACAAATAAACCATGAACTCTCAAATAATTCATGTTCCACTGATGCTCCAGTACAGTTAGTCATTATCCAGTACATTTTTGTTTTAGTTTACTGTATCAGCAGTAAGCATCAGAAGATCCCCAGTTTGGTAGTTTAAATTACTTTTATAGTAATCTCATTAGAGATGACAATAAGAGATCTCATTATTAGCTTGTTGTCTTTTTTTCCCAAAGTCAATCCTTTTGTCATAGCCTCAAAGGACAGTAAAGACTGTCTTCCAACAAAAGTTAAATTCATTATCATTTTTTTTTTTCTAATAGGGTAAAACTGTTTGGCAATTTCATGAGGTTGTCTAAATTTGATCACTTTTTGTCTTCATTATTTTCTTTTCTACTGACTGATATTTGATTTAAATTATGTTAACACAATGGCCTTGTATTTTCAACAATTCATTATGTTAAATTTTATTACGAGATTGAGTGTAGAGCCAGGTATCTCTTGGAAAAAAATAGATTTTGGATGTTAGAAATAAAGATTCATTTATCTTCATTTTAATTATTAATTATTTCAACAAAATAATCAATTTTTGAAAAAAATATAATGTAATTGGATAGATAAAAGATCTACTCGCCAAGTGGCAGCAGAACAACACACATATAAAGCTATTTAAGTTTGCAAGATTTTTGAGCCAATGGCTTCTTCTGGCAGAAGGTATGGAGGGAAAGAAAAAGAGTGAAGGAAAAGGAGTGGTGGGGTTTAGGAAAACAGGCCGATTTCAGAAAAGTCGTCCACAACCCCAGGTCATGGGGAACTTGCCAGGCAGGATGAGAAGGAAAGACTGATTGTTGTGGCTGCATTGTTAAGACATTTGTAAAACTGAGATCTTACAGGTAGAAGATGGGTAATGTGCAAGACAGAGATTACTGGCAAAATGTCGTAAACAAGTTAATAGAGAGGAAAGCCAAGTGCATTGTATGTGATACATCTGAGGGAGTGCAAGGGGGAAACAGACAGGTCACAAAATGAAAGATACAGAAAACTAAAAGGGCATGAAGAAAGGAATAGCTACTGTGAAGAAATGCTGAGACCAAAGAAATTAATGTGAATTAACGCCAGGTGTGTGGCGTGGATAGACAGGTTGTAGCACTAGTTCCTACCTGCAGAGTTCTGAGAAACTGGTCTCTGGGGAAGACTCCAGATGGCAGATGTGGTGAAAAAGGCACCGAGGTGACGACTGTGATGCTGTAGAGCTGCAACAGGATATTGTGTGTTACAAGTATACATCCCCTGCCTATGCCCATTCATCCTAACTGATAACCTGGTGGTGGTCATGCTGTTGTAAAAGGCTAAGCAGTGTTTACATAACAGCTGGTATATGACGTGTCATTCCACAGATCTCCCTTTGATAGTATATGTTTTTTCCAGTTACAGGGCTGGTATAGATGATGGTAGGAGGGTACATAGGGCAAGTGTTACAGCGGGGACAGTCACAGTGGTAGGGAGATGGTTGGAGAAAGAGCATAGGATCTGACAAGGATATTGCAGAGATTTAGAGGGTGACAAAAAGCTATTCTATGTGTGGTGGGCAAAATGTTGGACAGAATGTATCTCATTTCAGAGCATGATTTTAGCAAGTCATAGCCATATCGAAGTAGCTGGTTAATAATATAAGACCAGGATGATATTGATTAACAAGAGGTGTGCTCCTAAGTTATTTTTTGGAGGGATCAGTAGTACCAGGATTGGATGTGATGGTCCAGGAAATCAGCTTTTGAACTACGCTGGTGGAGTTATTATGTCCAGTTAAGGTTGGTGAGAATGGCAGCATATTGCTGTAGAGTTTGCACTGAACAAATATGTTTGCCTTGAATGCCAAGGCTGCTTGGAAGAGAACATTTGACATGGATAGGATGGAAACAGTCAAAACTTAGTAGCAACTGTCGAAATGTAAGTACTGTTGTTTGTTAGTAAATTTAAGGTGAACAGAAATGAGTAGCTGACCTTTGGTGAGGGTGAGATCAATGCGAAGGAAAGTGACATAGGATTCAGAATAGGATCATGTGAAATTTGAATGGGAGAATTATTTAGAGATTACAAGAATTTTAGCAAGTCAGCCCCAAGTTGTTGCTTAGTAGGCTTATTGTGAATAGAAAAGTGTAACTGATCTTCAGTGAGCATGAGATCAATGTGAAGGAAAGTGGCTTGGGTCACTTGGAGGGGGTTTTCCTGGGATCTTGAAAGCCTTCAGCCACTGGTGTGGTTTAGATAAATTGATGACACCTTTGCCATATTGATTCATAGTGGGGCTGACTTGCTAAAATTCTTGTAATCTCTAAATAATTCTCCCATTTAAATTTCACAGGATCCTATTCTGAATCCTATGCCACTTTCCTTGGCATTGATCTCACCCTCACCAAAGGTCAGCTACACATTTCTGTTCACCTTAAATCTACTAACAAACAACAGTACTCACATTTTGACAGTTGCTATCCTTTTCATGTCAAATGTTGCCATCCATACAGCCTTGACATTCAAGGCAAACATATTTGTTCAGGTGCAGGCTCCCTACAGCAATGAACCAACAGTCTCACCTTAGCCTTCACTGAACATAATTACCCCACCAGCCTAGTTCAAAAGCTCATTTCCCAGGCCATCACATCCAATCCTGGTACTATTGATCCCTCCAAAAGTATGCCACTTGTCACTCAGTATTATCCTGGTCTTGAATGTATTAATCAGCTACTTCGACACTTCTGTGACTTATTAAAATCATGCTCTGAAATTATATACATTCTGTCAAACATCTTGTCCACCACAAGTAGAATAGCTTTTCATTGCCCTCCCAATCTCTGCAATATCCTTGTCAGACCCTATGCTCTTTCTGCACTCATCACCCTATCGTTACCTCCTACCCCTGTGACCGTCCCCTCGGTAAGACTTGCCGTACGCACCCTCCTACCACCACCTATACCAGACCTGTAGCTGGAAAAACTTATACTATCAAAGGGAGAGCCACCTGTGGAACAACACATGTCATGTACCAGCTTTTTATGTAAACATTCTTGGCCTTGTACATTAGCAGGACTACCACCAACTTATCAGTTAGGAAGAATGGGCATATGCAGAGGGTGTATACAAGCAACACACAATATCCTGTTGCAGAAAACGCTCTACAACGTGACAGTCATGACCTTCATGCCATTTTCACTATATGTGCCACCTGGATTCTTTCCCCAGAGATCAGTTCTCAGAACTCCGCAGATGGAAACTGGCACTACAAGATGTCAATTATTACTGCACCCTTGGCATTAATTTACATCAGTTTCTTCGGTCTCAGCATCTCTTCACAGTAACTATTCCTTACTTCACTCCTCTTAAATTTTCTACATCTTTCACTTTCTGACATGTCTATTTTTCCCTGCATTCCTCCCCTCCAGCTGCATCATACAGAATGAATTGAGCTTTCCTCTCTTATTAGCTCATGCACAACATTTTGTGAGTAATCTGTTTCTTGCATTTTATCCTATCTTCCATCTTCAAGGTCTCAGGTTTTCAAATCTCATCTGGTGCAGTCCCCCAATGATCAGTCTTTAATTCTCATCCTGTCTGCTAAGTTTCCCCTAACCTGGGGTTCTGGGTAACTTTTCAGAGCTCTGCCCATTTTCCTAAACCTCACCAATCCTTTTAACTCACTCCTCTTCCTTCTCCATCAGCCCTTTTGCAGAAGAAGGAGCCACAGCCTCTGAAAGGTTGCAAACTTAAATACCTTTATATGTATGTTCTGTGGCAGCCACAAGGTGAGTAGATTTTTTAGTTAACCAATTAAATTAATTATTAATTAGTGATAGCTTCCTTTAGGGAAATAAGTTAAATTGGCATCAGTTGTTAATATGAAAATTGCCCCCCCTCCCCCCCGCCCCTGTTAGTACACTATCTTGCTTTGTTCACTTGGCATTTCTCGTGCGCCTCACACCTCCCCAGTGACTTTGATGAAGATTGTTGTAGTGAGTCTTAGGCTGTTTTATTTAATGTTCATTTTCTCAGTTCTTTAATGTGGCCATTGCTCCCATTTCTTAGTCATGCTTCCACTGCATTCAATGTGGTATATGTCAGACTTTGTGCAGTTTTCACTGATGTGGTAATCAAATGGATCTGTTGGTCATTCAACACATTTAAGTATTCATTGGTCCTATATTGTGTTCTTCTGTCAGATTACAATCTTTTGTTATACATTTTTTTATCAAAGCAAAAAGTAATGGTCCCAAGTATGGCTAAACAAACTGGAATTTCATAAAAGGAAGGAAAAACGTTTTCTCATTGGTAATAGCATATGCTATTTGAAAACTTTCTTTTGATAAGATCACATGCCTAATCAGTAAGCAGTGTAAAATCCATCAGTCAACAAGAAGTCACATAATCCTCAATCTTCTTTTTTTTTATATTTCTTGATTTTAAATGATTTCAAATATATACAGTCATTTCTCAATAACTTTGTGAACACCTAGGCAAAGAATAATTGTTATTCCTTGTTACTGTTCATACTTTTACTATCTGCAGAAGTAATTATAGAATTCCTGTAGCAGTTGTCACAGGCTAAAGTAATTACAGCATGCACACAGGCATTTAAGCAGTTATTCTTCTTGTGCTTCTTACATGAGTGGAATGGGAAGGAACAGTAATGGGTGATGAAATGGGATATACTTAGTCAGGCACTTCTACATGTACATCTATATCTATACCCAGCAAGCCACCTTGTGGTGTGTGGCCAATGGTACTTTGTGTATCTCTGTCAGTTCACCCCTTTCCTGTTCCTGTCATGAATAGTTTGCAGTAAGAATGATTGCTGGTGGACCTGAATCTCTCTAATTTTATCTTCTTGGCCTTTTTACAGGATATGCAGTGGGGGAAGCAATATTTTTGTTGAATCTTCTAGTAACATTGTAACAGTAAACCACAATGTGATGATGAATGCCTTTCTTGGAGTATCTGCCATTGGAGTTGGTTGATCTTCTCTGTGACACTTTCATGCTCACTAAATGAACATGCAATGAAATGCACTACCTTTGAATTTTCTATATTTCCTCTGTCATGCTGATTGGCAATATTCAAGTATTGGTTGAACAAGTGTTTTGTAAGCTACTTCCTTAATTGAGGGACTAAATTTCCTGAGCATTCTTTCAGTGAATCTGTCTGCCACCTGCTTTACTCACAGTTAATTTTATGTTGCCATTTCACTTCAAATCGCTCCATACGCATCCTCCTAGGCATCTTATGGAAGTAACTGCTTCCAGTGGTTGTTGTGCAAATAGTGTAATCGTACAATAAGGGTCATTCTGTTTATGTATTTGCAGTACTTCACAGTGTTCTGCAGAGTGTAGCTGTAGCTATTAATGATATATTCAAACTGCCTATTCAGTATAAGCTACAGGTTCTCGTATAAACATTATTGTTGCCAATATTAGTTATGTTTGATATGTGGACTCTCAGCAGCCAGGCAACATTGCAGCTGTTAACGTGAAGCACTGCTTCTTGATATTAGTATGCCCAGATTTTCTCTTGTACAGATAGTGATGATGATGATAATATGATATGCAGATGGTTAATGTTGGAACTCATTCAGTCTTAATCAATCTTACAATTACCCTAATAATCTTGTAATTCTTTAATTTAGCTAAGCACAATTTTGTGTTATTAAACTTTTTAATTATTTTGTCACTCTTCTGGGATTTTCTGAAATGTAAGGCTTCTCATTTCCTGTCCTTTTATTGAATTGTATTTCTCAACCAAATATTTAATGTAGGTGGTGATGCCTTTATTCTCTCTTTTTCACTACTAGTAGTGTTCCTGGTGACACTAT